>NC_059351.1:8140000-8882500 GCF_019703515.2 Myxocyprinus asiaticus | reverse complement strand
AAAAAGAGGACACCTTTTTTTTTTGCACTGGGGGGGGGGGGGGGGGATAATAGGGTTCAAAACAGTGTTACTATGAATGCAAACTTTAATACAGTAAATAAATAAATAAAAATTTTCCAGCATACTTTTGAATGTCCATGTACTAAAATAAAATATTTTATGCCATGAGTGTACCTTCATTTACTATTACTAATATTTTGAATGGCCATGGAAAATGAAACAATGTGATAACAATTTTACCTGGTCGCAAAAAGTAGTCTGTTAATTTACCTGATGAACTTTCACCTTTTGCTGACCCTTTATGCTTCGCAGAGCTAATGTGTGCTTCTAAATCACTTGCACCTTTATTAGCAACTGACACATAAGTGCCAGCTTTACGTGTCATACATTCTGCTTCCCACGGATCTCGACCTGGACGAAAGAATGGGAATTTTTTGTGCAAATTTTCTGTAAATTTGCACTTTCGTTTGGGCATTGTTTCCACTCAGCTGTCATTTGCTGCTTCTGTCAAGCAATGCCGAACACAACAGCGCTTTGCGCGTTCGTGGAGAGATTGACAGGCAGGAATTTGGCCAATAGTTGCTGCAAGCCTCTTATAATCGACCAACTGGTGTGTGAGAAGGTGGGACTTACAAAGAGGGGTTAAAGCAATGCAAATATGTGCGCACACACAATGAAGTATTAGACCAGATGCACATCATAATGCAACTAAAGCCGAATCCCGGACATTTTCGCAGATGTAGAAATCCCGTCCGGACAATTTTTTTAAGGTCCGAAAAAGAGGACATGTCTGGGAAAAAGAGGACGTATGGTCACCCTAGTTTAGTCAGCTTTAGTTGGTCATTTACTCACGACACCGTTGATGCTAGTTCCAGACCCAGATTCTTATGGACTTTTCAAGTTGGACACAGGTAAATCCACAGAGTAACACTCCAAAGTGAAAAACTGGATTTGTCCATAAATCCCCAGGTTTACAACTCCAATCCTTTATGCTTGGAAAGGTCTGTTTTCACAACAGTAACTCCACTGCATCAACAGGTTAGAGAAGTATCTTCCGCTATTTTCGACGACAGAGAACTTAATCCGAAAAACAACAAAACACTGTTTTTGTTAGGGTCCAAAAACATGAGTTGGCTAGCAGAGCTAACGTGCTGCTTTCACACTCTTCCATTCGCCATTTTGATTTTCAACACTTCTTGGTTTTAAAGGTGAAAGGTGGAGTTAAGATTGACTCCATCTTGTTCTCCTGCCACTATAGCAAGTTCCCAATGGATGACAGTAAGTTGCATCTTCTCATTGGTTTTCAAAATGACATTGACATGAAATAATGTTTCAATTGAAAATATGGGTTAAATATGTGCAATGGTTTTATGATTGTGAATGACAGCATCACACTCCCCCCTCCCTGGAAAAAAGTGCATAAATACACTTTACTTTTTTTTGAGGTCTTTAAATTCTTCCTCTTCACTGTCCTCCTGGAAGATTTTTATCACACAATGCCTTTGTTGTGCCTCACTTTCCTGAGTTGAGGGAAAACAAGGCTGCAGTCTGGAGATGTGAACCACTCTTAAATCCTCTCCGCTTTCCTCTAGAACTTTCTCGTAGTTAAGAGGTCCTAACTTCTGCACTATGCTAAAGGGTCTTTGCCATTTTGGAGCAAGTTTGGCAGTAAAAGATTTCTCTGCCTTAGAGTAATGATGAGTGCGTAACCAGACTCTGTCGTTCTCCTCATACACAGCTTATCTTCATCTTCTTGTCATAATTCCTTTTTTGTCATTGTCGAGCTGTTCAGTCTTTTCTCAACATATTCCTGCATCTGATTCAATTCTGACATTTTTCCATGGTGAGGATCATCAGGAGAAATATCTCATGGTTGCAGCAACACATCCATGAGACCTCTGAGGGAGTGATGAAGATTTAGCTCAGCTTGTGTTACTCCATTGGACTCGTGGACAGCAGAATTAAGAGCATACCTGAACTCTGGTTGGAGCCTATCCCAGTTCTTGTAGTTGTCACCGACATAAAAGGCTACCATCATTTTAAGAGTATGGTTAACCCTCTTATTGAGATGTGTCTGAGGATGGTAAGCAGTTTTCATTTTCTGTTCGATACTCCACTTTTGACAGAGTTCCTGGAACATGGAAGAGTCAAATTGTGATCCTTGATCAGAAAAGAAGTAATCAGGGACAGCCCATTGAGTGAGTATTACTCCGATGAATACTTAGGATACTGTTTCAGCCGTAGCTTTTCGTAGACCGAAGAGCTCCACCCATCTGGAATAGTAGTCCACAAATACTAGTAGATACACATTCCCAGATGCACTCCTTGGAAATGGACCAATCAAGTCTACTCCTAACATTTCCCCAAGGTCGTTGCACAATAGTTTGTTGCAATGTACCAGGTAGTCTGCAGCATTCAGGTTTATAACACTGGCATGTGCGACAGTTTTGTACAAATAACTTGACATCTTGGTTTAGATTCAGCCAGTACACCAAGTTTTGCAATCTTTAAAGGGTTTGAAATCTGCCAAGATGTCCAGCTGAAGAGTCTTTGTGGAAGAACTGAAGCAGTTGAGGACAAAGAGCTTCAGGTATGCATATTGCATACACAGTTTTGTGTGGAAACTGTACAACTTTAGATACTTTGTCTTCTAATATAGTGAATTTGGTTGTCGGATTGACCATGACTTCTGATTTTACTATTTCTCATACAGGTGTTGAATGTCGGGATCAGCCTGCTGTGCTTTCCAGAGGTCATGATCTGTGATAGACAGAGCTCCCTTTTCAGGGATATCATGGTGAAACAGGTCAGTACTGGAGTTTCAGCTCTGTCCACAGGTGCTCTAGGCAAGGCATCTGAATTATATTTATTGAACCTGTGTTATATTTATCTTTCCTGTACTCCAATGTAAAGGTAAATTCCTGGAGATGAAGTGCCCATCAAATTAGGCAAGTGTTAGGCTTCTGAGTCTTAAAGACCCATACCAAGGAAGGATGATCAGTGACCATATAAAGAATTTTCCCTCCAGGTAATATCTCCATTTTTATAGAGTCCACACGACTGCTAAGCATTCTTGCTCTGTGGTGGTTTAATTCCTTTCAGCAGGCAAAAGCCAAGACTTCCTCTGTGCCTAGTCCAGTTTGCTGCACCAGGACAGCTCATAAGCTGACCTCACTGGCATCAGTGTAGATGATAGAGAGGCGATTAAACTTAGGATGTCCCAGCACAGGTGGAGATACCAGAAGTTTTTAAAAGTTTGAAAGGAAGCTTGACATTGCAGACTCCACAGAAATGTAGCTCCTTTCCTTTTTAAAATGTTAAGGGGTTCGGCCAGTTGGGAAAAATGTGGGACTAACTGGTGGTACCATCCAGCCATTCTCAAAAACCTCTGAAACTCCTTGATGTTCTTTCACACAGGGAATTCCTGAACAGCTTTGGTTTTATCTGGCTCTGCCTCAGTTCCTGAAGCAGTCACAAAGTGACCTAGGAACTTCAAAGAAGTACAGAAAAAGTGAGTTTTATTCATATTAACAGTTAGGTTGGCTTCTCTCAGTTTGTACAAAACAGCTTAGATGTCCTGGAAGAGTTGTTCCCAAGATGGAGAGTAGATGATTATATTGTCCAAATATACTAAACAGTTCTTTCCATGTAGCTCTCCCAGGTCTTTTTCCATGAGCCACTGGAAGGTGGCTGGGGCATTTTTGAGACCAAAGGCCATGACTTTAAAATGAAATAATCCCTGACTAGATATGAAAGCATTTTTTTCTTGCCTATCATTGTCCATTCGCACCTGCCAATGGCCAATATTCAGATCCAAGGTGGAGAACACTACAGCACCATTTAGTGATTTCCTGGACAGAAGGAAGGGGATAGGCATCTGATTGGGTGATGGAATTTACCTTCCGGTAGTCCACACAGAAATGGTAACCACCAGTTTTCTATGGAATTAGTACTATTGGGGAGGCCCATGCTGAAGAGGAAGGCTCAATGACATCAGCAGCTAACATTTCATCGATGAGTTGTTTAATCACCTTCTGTTTGGTGGGAGAGACACGTAAGGTTTTTGTTTTATGGGAACATCTTGAGTGGAGTAGGTTTTTTGTGTCAAAACACTTGTTTGACCCAACACATCTGTGCAGACATCAGAAGTTTCTTCAAATTGTATTGCAAGAAGTTTCTTTCCACTCTCATCTAAACAAAAGTGTTGACATGCTGTTTGCAACAGGTCTGGTTCTTCCCACATGGTACCAGGGGCCACAGCAAAGAGAGGTGAAGTATGATTCCAATCATGGATTGGAATGGGACTTTAAAAAAAAAAAAGAATATCTTTGTTCAGTTTGGAACCAGTAAACATTATATCTGATATTTGAAGACCACTGAAGAAAAGGTCATTTAAACCCAATACAACAGGAAAAGCAAGTATTTGTGGGACAAGAACGGCAACAGGTATGGGGATTGTCAGTGTCTGCAGTGTAATTTGAACTTTACCCCATCCTATTGGTTTACGGGCTCCACCATCAGCCAGATAGATTGGCCCATCCATCCAAGGTTTGAGTTCTTTGGAATGATGTCCAGCAGTTAACCACATGTTCTCATTGAGCAGGGTATAAGATGATCCTGTATCCACCAGGGCCTGGCCTTTCCAGTAATCAATGACTACAGGAACATTCAACTACTGAGAAAGAGTTGGAGAGGAAGGATGAAGGGGGAAATGCATGGAATCCATATGAGTGGCAGTGCTAGCGGTACAATGGTGGCTTTTAGAAGTATTTGAACTTTGTTGCCCTTGGGAGGATTTGTAATTTTTATTCTTACCAGAACCACTCTGAGGGCAAGTAGAGTGGGGTCCTTTGCAATGCCAACAGAAGGGATTTTTCATTTGAATAGTAGCAGGACTCACTCTGGGATTCCTATAGGATTCCCATATTCATTGCTCATATGGCAATTGGTTTTCTTTGTCCTTTTCCAGTTGTTGCCCAAGACGGACTAAACCATCTACAGTTGTGATGCCATTGCTTTGACGTTGACTTGCCAACTGTAGATTGATGTTTTTAAGATCAACTTAATAATTCCCTCTTATTCTATGTTTGGTTTCCAGTGTTTACACAGAGCACGGTACATGTAAGCAAAATCTTGTATACTTTCTTCTTCCTGCTGTATACGTGTTCTCACTCTAATGGCCAGCTCATCCTCATAGTCCTCAGACAAAAAAGCAGAAAGGAATTTCCATTCAATCTCTTGCCAAGTAGTTGTATCTAGTCGAGCAACATCCCACCAGTTTCTGGTGGTTCCATGATGCACATTCCTGAGAGTGGCTAATAACTCATCATCATTGAGAGCATGACGAGCCAGAAAATCATGACATTTTTCTAGAAAAAGCAGAGGATCATCATAATCTTCCATTCTTCCAAAACATGGAAACTGAATTTTAATGGCCATTCTCCTACATATCATCCTCTATCTTCAACAGGGATGACTGTCTCATTCGTTGGATTAAGCTCATGCTCAGACATACCATACCGAATTGTTGAGTGAACTCATTGTAATCGAGTATTCACCAGTGGAGCTTCACAGCATTAGAAGGTGGAAGAGAGAGTGATTATGAAGATCCATCTTCCATCTTGAGTCTTTCACACTCTTACATCTGCCATCTTTATTTTCAACACTTCCTGGTTTTAAAGGTGAAAATAGGGGCAGAGCTATGATTGACTCCATCTTGTTCTCCTGCCACTATAGCAAGTTTCCAATGGATGATGGTAAATTGCATCTTCTCATTGGTTTTTGAAATGACATTGACATGAAATAATGTTTCATTTGAAAATATGATTTATGTGAATGACAGCATCACAAGGTTACAACACAGTTCTTTTGTGAAAGCAATTCTCCATTATTTGTATATCGACTGGCTTGCAGTTTAACAGGTGTATACAAGCATCAATATCATTATCCAACATCAGCTGAGGCAGTGAAACATGCTGAGCCCAGATAATCTCATCTCTCCTGATTCAGGCAAAATATCAGTGCTGGTATTATTAGATCTCAGTGCTGCTTTTGACACTGTTGACCACAACATTCTCTTAGACAGATTGGAAAACTGGGTAGGGATCTCTGAGATGGTCCTTAGCTGGTTCATGTATTATCAAGTAGGCAACTATGAATCTGAGTGGACATCTATGACGTGTAGAGTCCCACAAGGCTTAATCCTTGCACCGCTTGTGTTCAACCTGTATATGCTCCCACTAGGCCAAATTATGAAAAAGAACCAAATTGCATACCATAGCTATGCAGATGACACCCTAATCTATCTAGCTGTATCACCAAATGACTGCAGCCCCATAGACTCTCTGTGCCAGTGCATTGATGAAATTAACAGTTAGATGTGCCAGAACATCCTTCAGTTAAACAATGACAAGACAGAGGTCATTGTATTTGACAACAAAGGCAAAATTCCCAAGGTTAATACATACCTTGACTTAAAGGGTCTAAAGACAAAAAATCAAGTAAGGAATCTTGGTGTCATTTTGGAGTCAGACCTTAGTTTCAGTAGTCACATCAAAGCTAAATCAGCCTACTACAATCTAAAAAATATAGCCAGAATTAAATGTTTTGTATACAGACAAGACTTGTTCATGTATTCATCACCAGTAGGGTGGACTACTGCAATGGACTCCTCACCTTCCCAAAAAGACCATTAGACACATGCAGCTCATTCAGAATGCCGCTGCCAGGATTCTCACCCGAACCAAAAAATCAGAGCATATTACTCCAGTCCTCAGGTATTTACACTGGCTTCCAGTTACATTTAGAATTGATTTTAAAGTACTATTACTCGTTTCTAAATCGCTCAATATCCTAGGGCATAAATGCATTTCAGATATGCTTGTTGAATATAAACTTAACAGACCTCTCAGATCATTAGGATCAAGTCAGTAAGACATACAGAGGGTTCACTCAAAACAAGACGAGACAGCATTTAGCTATTATGCCACCCGCAGCTGGAACCAGCTTCCAGAAGGGGTCAGGTGTGCTCCAGCAGTAGCCACATTCAAATCCAGACTGAAAATACATCTGTTTAACTGTGCATTTACTTAGAACTGTGATGCACTTACTGATTGCACTGCATTATTTTATTTCTGTATTCTTTTTCTTTTTATTCATTTGAATAATTTTTTACTTATTTTTTTAAATTCAATGTATTACTTTTTAATCTCATTTCTTGTTCTTAATTGATTTTAAAATAAATGTTATCTTGTATTTTCTTTAGCATTCATATGTAAAGCAATTACCATTGTGTATGAAATGTGCTATATAAATATACTTGCCTTGTCTTGCCTTGCCTCTCCAATGCTCCAAAAGCACATCCTATATACAGCTGAAGTCAGTAGTTTACATACACCTTAGCCAAATACATTTAAACTCAGTTTTTCACAATTCCTGACATTTAATCGTAGAAAACATTCCCTGTCTTAGGTCAGTTGGGATCACTACTTTATTTTAAGAATGTGAAATGTCAGAATAATAGTAGAAAGAATTATTTATTTTAGCTTTTATATCTTTCATCACATTCCCAGTGGCTCAGATGTTTACATACTATTTGGTAGTATTGCCTTTAAATTGTTTAACTTGGGTCAAATGTTTTGGGTAGCCTTCCACAAGCTTCTCACAATAAGTTGCTGGAATTTTGGCCCATTCCTCCAGACAGAACTGTCAGGTTTGTTGGCCTCCTTGCTTGCACACACTTTTTTATTTCTGCCCACAAATTTTCTATCGGATTGAGGTCAGGGCTTTGTGATGGCCACTCCAATACCTTTTCTTGTCCTTAAGCCATTTTGCCACAACTTTGGAGATATGCTTGGGGTCATTGTCCATTTGGAAGACCCATTTGCGATGAGCTGATGTCTTGAGATGCTGCTTCAATATATCCACATAATTTTCCTTCCTCGTGATGCCATCTATTTTGTGAAGTGCACCAGTCCCTCCTGCAGCAAAGCACCCCCACAACATGATGCTGCCACCCCCATGCTTCATGGTTGGCATAGTGTTCTTCAGCTTGCAAGCCTCACCCTTTATCCTTCAAACATAACGATGGTCATTATGGCCAAACAGTTCAATTTTTGTTTCATCAGACCAGAGAACATTTCTCCAAAAAGAGCTTTGTACCCATGTGCACTTGCAAACTGTAATCTGGCTTTTTTATGGTGGTTTTGGAGCAGTGGTTTCTTCCTTGCTGAGCAGCCTTTCAGGTTATGTCAATATAGGACTTGTTTTACTGTGAATATAGATACTTGTCTACATGTTTCCTCCAGCATCTTTACAAGGTCCTTTGCTGTTGTTCTGGGATTGATTTGCACTTTTCGCACAAAACTACGTTCATCTCTAGGAGACAGAATGTGTCTCCTTCCTGAGTGGTATGATGGCTGCATGGTCCCATGGCATTTATACTTGCATACTATTGTTTTTACAGATGAACGTAGTACCTTCAGGCGTTTGGAAATTGCTCCCAAGGATGAACCAGACTTGTGGAGGTCCACAATTTTTTTTTTCTGAGGTCTTGGCTGATTTCTTTTGATTTTCCCATGATTTCAAGTGAAGAAGCACTGAGTTTGAAGGTAGGCCTTAAAATACATCCACAGGTACACCTCCAGTTCAGTACACCTCCTATCTTATTGGCTAATTGTCTAAAGGCTTGACATTATTTTCTGGAATTTTCCAAGCTGCTTAAAGGCACAGTTAACTTAGTGTATGTAAACTTCTGACCCAGCGGAATTGTGATATAGTCAATTAAAAGTGAAACAATCTGTCTGTAAACAATTGTTGGAAAAATTACTCGTGTCATGCACAAAGTATATGTCCTAAATTACTTGTCAAAATTATAGTTTTCTAATATGAAATCTGTGGAGTGGTTAAAACATGAGTTTTAATTACTTCAACCTAAGCGTATGTAAACTTCTAACTTCAACTGAATAAAACATCCTATGTTTGTAGAGGAAGAGGGGAAGGTTCCTATCATATTAACGACTATTTATCATGAGTTGGTGCAGAGGTTCAGCAAAGAACTGAAAACCATTTTTCACTGAAGTTCTTTTTTGACTGTATGGTTTTTGGAGATTAAAAAGTTATTGATGTTATTGGTTCTTTAGATCATCATATTGGTTTATGTGTTCTAAAGCACCAGTATATAGATATAATTTTCTAAAAAACTGTTCTTGTGGGACTTTACCCAAAAATGGGTTCCTGTAGCTCATCAGGTAGAGCATGACACTGGCAACACCAAGGTTTTGGGTTAGATTCACAGGGAACACCAATACTGATAAAATATTTTCCTTGAATGAATCGTAAATTGCTTTGGGGGAAAGCTGAATACATTAACATTAAATAAAATTATGTCGTTCAAAAAACATATTGTTTTCTGTCCTCCACCAAACACAAAATTTTTTATTCTATTTTGTAGAATATCCAAGCTTCACAGAATTAGTCTATCTACTGTATCTGGTAGCATTGACTGGTCACTGTCTACATTTGTTTTGTTTAAAAGAGCAGCCTTAACATTTTGAAAACTGACTCCTCTTGTGTTTCTTGGTAGATGGTATTTACACCCTGGTGCAAACAGTGTCGGATAATGTTTGCACGCCAATCTTGGTGCAAATGATGGTAGATGCTGTTCACACCCCAGTGCAAATAGTGACAGACACTATTTGCACCCCAATTTAAATATTAACATTCAGTATGGGGCCATCACTGCAGCCCACAGTCTCACAGAAACCCCACACCAACCCACCCCTAAACCTAACCTATGAAAATTAACCATGGTTTTGATACAGTAAATGTAGTTTATCCATGGTATTTTCATTATACCCAAAATAACCACACAATTTTCAATGGTTACTTCAGTATTACTATTAAAACCACAGATAATTAACCGCTTAATGCCTAACCCTACCCCTAATCAAAGGAGCGATACAATTTAGAAATGACCAATGCCAAGCTGCAAGATCAAGCCATCACCCCCACACCTTGGACCAGGAAGGGCACATGTGAGACTGACAGAGCCCATCCCACCTGAGTCAAATACTTCTCTGAACCCGCCAACCATCGACACTGCAAGGAAATCAACCTTTTTATATAACATATTCATTTGTATTTATTATTATAAGTAGTATTAAAGTAGATATTAAGAGTGGAGAAAAAAACAGCAGGATGGGTAAAAGTGGGACAAAAGGCGAATTTGAGCTTGGGTTGCTCGTGCATTGAGTAAAGACTAAAAAAAGTCTTTAGAAGACTTGGAATATGACACAGCAGTCGCATGACATAATTATAATTTTGGGGTGAACTATTCCTTCAACAAGGGTAAATAATGGTTTGGAACATCATACTTTTAAGAACAGCTACAGAACATACATATTGGAGATTTTATCTAAAACTGCTCCAAGCAAGTTCAAGTGGTTGACCAGCTTAACCGAACAGACAGGGATAAAATATCTCTGGGATAAAAAAAAAAGTTCCGGATAGGATCCCTGTTCCCGCTCATTTTCATGGGCGTATAAAGTGCCTGAGGAATGCGGGCCTGTTCTTAGTGGACTTTAGCATTGAGTAGAAGGTTGAAAGCAAGCCATTTTTTCCTCCTTTTTCCAAGACACTCCCTGGATCTGTCAATCTGTCTGGCTGTGCATTTCACAAGACAGGATCTCGAGAAAATTAAAGTTTTGAAAGTAGAGTGAATTTGAGCCTGTATAATGGCTGTCAGAGCTCCTACACACATGCGTACGTTAAAGCATAGATCAAAGGTGAAAAATCCTGTCACTATGCAGACTTTAATGTGGGCTCGATCCCTGAAGCACATCTGTCCAAGAATTACAGATTTAATAAGATAAACCTCACTACATTTTGGAAAGAGACAGAGATCGGATAAAATGGTGGTTTTGAACATTAATCATAATTATCATTATTATTATACCATCATTATCTGATAATTGTCATTGCTTTCACATATATTCTCTAATGCAGAGTAGGAAGGGTGACAGGAGACATCATTACCATCTCTGACATATAACATTGCACCTATGAGGCATCATTCCATCAGTTTGTGGCTGGAATATAAAATGTGTTATATGTTTCTGTCTGGTGATACGGGTCTGTCTGGTGATATGGATCTTCAGCAGAAGATATATAAAGGATGAATTCATGAATCATTACCCTAATTCTAAAACATTTGAACCACATCAACAGCAACTGCTTAATATTTAAAAAACATTTGGAAGACTACATGAAAATATGTCGCATTTTCAAAACAGTGAGTGTTGATGTGCGTATCTTTCCTGGTTGTTGAACATTCATCATTAACCTCACCGTATGGTTGATGCTGATCCAAACCCTTGAATCAGCTGGATGACTGTTCTCTACAAACACACACACACACATACAAACACACACACAAACGCACGCACGCACGCACGCACGCACGCACGCACGCAGGCATGCACGCTCGTGCACATCCACATGCACACACGCACTTAATCAGTATGATAATATCAGTATGACAAAAAATTTAAAAAAATAGTTAGCACCAAACGCTAAATAAAAGTACTAATCAGTATACGCACAGATTCATAGTGAACAAAGAAAGCGGAGATTCATGGCTGAATATTTAATTCTGCCACATATTTTTCTCTCACTCTTCCATTTCTCTGCTAAAGAGATGTAAGGGTAACATCAAAGAGAAGGGAGAGGTAGCATCATCATCATCATAGGCTATATGTGAACTAGGCATATTTGTGAACTGCGAAATTAAAGGGATAGTTCTCATCATTTATTCACCATTATGACATCCCGGATGTGTATGACTTTCTTTCATCTGCTGAACTCAAATGAAGGTTTTTAGAAGAATATTTCAGCTCTTTTGGTCCATACAATGCAAGTGAATGAGTGCCAATATTTGTAAGCTCCAAAAATCACATAAGTCAGCATAAAAGTAATCCATAAGACTCCATTTGTTTAATCCATATTTTCTGAAGCGATATGATAGGTGTGGGTGAGAAACAGATCACTTTCACATTCTTCTTCTTGTGTCTGTGATTCACATTATTCATGCATATCACCCCTACTGGGCGAGGAGAATTTCAAGAAGGAAAAAAAAAAAAAAGACTTAAATATTTAATTGTTTCTCACCCACACACATATAGATTAAAACACTGGAGTCATATGGATAACTTTTATGATGCTTTTATGTCCTTTTTGGAGCATCAGAATGTTGGCACCCATTCACTTGCATTGTATTGTTGTGTTCTGAAGAAGAAAGAAATTCATACACATCTGACATGGCATGAGGGTGAGTGACAGATAGATGTATAGATATATAGATATATAGAATGATAGTTCAAAATTGCTCATAATGATGACAAATTATACATTATAAATTATACTTTTTTTGACTAAACTATATAGTAAATGTGAACTAATTTAAGCAAAGTGACATTAAAACTTAAGTTTTAAGTTTTGGACCTTTTTTAATGTGAGAATCTTGGCAAATCTATAGCTAATAAGTTAACACTACTCACCTTTATGTGGGGTGAATTCAGGTAAATTGGGGTGAATGGCAAAAAGTGGTCCAATTCACCTTAGATTTGATGATTTGCTCAAATTGTAACTTTTAAGCATTTCTCTTAAGATATACTCAAGCATTGTTGTTGCAATATCAATAAATTGGCACTGACAAGAAGAGGCTGGTGATTGGTGTTTATACCTGCATCAGTTTTCATAAACATTAATCTGATTTCTTTTCATTCCTGAGTTGTGCATTGAGAAAAGTAATTGATGTAGTCCTAACAAAGTACAAAGAGATAGCTTTGAACGTATGTCATTGGGCCAAAAAACAATCAGCTTTGCTTTTGTGAACAGGTTGGAGTAGCCCTAATTCAACATTTGTTCTTTTGAGGCCTGTTTTCTGAGTTGAATTGACCAATCATAAATTTGATTTGATATGGACTGTTGCATAGTGACTGACAGAAATGGCACAAAGACATGAATCAATACCAAAATAAATGGCGAGAGAATAATTCTGCTTTTATTACTCAGGCTTCTGAATCGCACTTTGTTCCACTTATCTAAGTGTTTGCATTTTATGTCTTTTTGATCTCTCTCTCTTCTGAGCTACAAGAGCTGCGAGTAAATTCAGGCCGTGTATGCAGCATACCTGCTTTTCAGATTGATTTAAAACCATAAGGGCTTGTCAAGTATTGCAGCTTAATAATGCAGATAATTCAACAGGGACTGCAGGTCTAGAGACTCTTGCTTTTAAATGGGCTACTTAAAACAGCATGTTATGAATAACAAATCCTCCAAATAATAAGCCTAATAATAAGTCTCCATCCTCTGTTATTCATTCTTTAAACCCCAAAGGTACACGTAAAATAACAGAGCTATTTTCTAGACAATAGCATTCTAGACATGCACTAACAACCACCCTTGTTTAACCTCCAAGATCCCTCGCTTCATAAAAGCAAAGAGGAGAGAGAAAGAAGGGTGGACACAATAAAGCAATGTGATCTCATTAATATTTGTAGGTATTTGAACAGTACGTAATGTGTGGTTCCAGCACAGTTACATTTTCATTCACTTACGTAGACACTGACACTTAATTATGCTACAGATAGCAGTTAGGTTTAGGTTTGGGTTAGGGGTTAAACTTAGAGAAAATTGTGATAACATTGCTTGTCTTTTTATTTATTTTTCTCAATGGGAGGAAAAGTCATACGTTTTTGTACAAGCCAATTCATAAAAAATTTTATGACTTCGCCATGTCGTACTATTATTATGACATGTCATGAGACTTTGTTGGTCCCATCTGGCTTGCATTTATAAATAAATTTGCCATTTTAAAAGGACTTTCTTTGACAAATTTCTCTATCATTCACTGATAAATAAAAGTCATGGTATGGGATTGTGAAGGTCACCTGCAGCACTACCCTCAGAAAGGTTCTGGAAATTTCTGTTCTGACCAGTCATCAGAGGATTCGCAAAGATTTATAATTGTTGTACATTTTTTAAAAGCATTTCTGTTTAAGATGCAGTCAGTGCTTTGATATTGCATACTTGATATACTTTCAGCATTTATCAAAACATGAAAATTTCATACAAATACTTACAAATACTAAAGAGATCACCCTGAATATTGAAGTTGAAAGAGAGGGAAAGAAAGATGAAGTGAATGAAGGCTGTGAAGGTTTAGTCTTTGGTATTGGTAATAAGAAAGAGAGGGTAATGAACCAGGATTGGAACCACAGATTAACTCATTTACAATCAGGTTTTGAGGACCCAGTGTTCCCATCAGCAATTTCTATGGAGTTTGGCTTTATAACAAACACATACAGAACACACCATGGTAGAGTTAACTTGCTCCTCCATAACTAAATCACTGCAGCAAGGCAAGACAAGCAAACTCATTACAGTAGCCCTCATTGAGATGGATCCATGGTTGGAAGTGGGCAAGATGGATAGCAAGTGTATTAGACCAGGAAAGGCAGGGTTAAACATCACCTTTCTTAAAACCTTTAATACCCCCTCTCTATGTTCATAAAATTTGAAAGAAATTTGTTCTAAAGGGCAATTTTTTTCCCTTCATGTACATGTCTCCATCAATGCAGCATGATGAAAGATGAAATGAAGGTTTGATGTAAATGCCAAATGAATAAATGTTGATTGTCATTATACAAAATCTCCCCAACAGCACCCAACCCCCACCCCCTCAACAACACCCAGTGTAACAACCCTCCAGGAGCCCTTGATACCTACGGAAAGATATCATGAAGGCCATTTCAGGGACAGCAGATCATAATTCAATTTCCGCTCATCTTGCTTGATGCGGAGGTCGATGCATTCAATTAGGTGATAGCGAAAACTGCAGTCACTCAGAATGGAGAGTCACAAACCTCAGTTTCTTCCAGGAAATAAAAAAGCAGCAACAACAGGTCGGTCGATGGGACTGGGGATTAGCTCAAGAATAATGGAGGGTTGTTCCGAGAGAACACCAGCTGGACTGAATGTATTGAGCAGTGGTGCATGGTGTTTATTAGACAACGCTGGGTTCATTCAAACGTAATTGGAAAACATGTAAATGGGTTTGAGAAATAAATGTAGTTTGTAGGCCTAATGTGAAAAAGGTCTTGTTTGGTTTGTTCACAAGAGTTCAACGGTGTTTGGGAATTCTCTCGCATCGCCACTGAAGTGAATCCAGATGCACTTTGTAAGAGAAGTTTGGACATAAGCAATAGTACAGCAGCCCTAAAGCAATATATGTAAAGTATGACTTGCCTCAGTCAAGGTCCTGGGTACAGCGGTTGCAAGCTTGGTAGTAATGAACTTGCTCACCTGTCTTTAGACAGGCCACTACTTAGGTTAATACCATCAGTTCTCAGATGTTTAAGTGTATTGTGTGATAATATTCAACATAGGAGTGCTAATTTTGTCATCAGTCATTCTGAAGCTTGGCAAAGTTCTGACACTGAAATGATGCTAAGTTAATTTATGTAGAGTATTCTTTGTAAGCCACAGAAGTGGGTGGGGCCACTTCTCTTGTTTCTTCTGAAATTAAATGACCAGTTTACCCAAAATAAAAATTCTTGAAAGGAATATACCGGTTTAATTCAAGTAAAGCTCAATTGACAGCATTTGTGGTATAATGGTTATTACCACAAAAATGATTTTCTACTTGTCCCTCCTTTTCTTAAAAAAATAAAATAAAATAAATAATTCTGGGTTACAGTGAGGCACTTACGACTGATGTGAATGGGGCCAATCCGGAAACGTTAAAATACTTACTGCTTCAAAGGTTAGCCACAAGACATAAACAACATTTATTTTTCTGTTAAAGTTTAAAGTTATATCCAATTGTACAATAAATGACGATTTAAACAACTTTACAGCTCAAATAATACACAAGTATAACAGAAGATTAAAGTAAGTGCTTTTATAAAATTATAAGCTTCAAATGTCTGCCTTTTAACCCTCAAAAAATTGGCCTCATTCACTTCCTTATAAGTGCCTTGCTGTAACTAAATGTTTTTCTTTTTTTTTTTTAAAGTATAGGCAGGACAAAATAATTTATTATGTTAATCAACATTAAATGCTGTTGATTGAGCTTAACTTGTATTGAAAACGGAATGTTTCTTTAAGATTTATCCACACTCATGTCAATCAAAACCTGTATTACTAAAAAAGCGAAAACTGCTTTTCGTAACACAAAATGAGAAATACTGAAATATATTTATGCTGCTCTTTTCCATAAAATGAAAATGAATTGGGACTGGGGTTATCAAGCTGCAAAAAGTACATATGTATACTGTACAAATATTTGTGTATACTGTATATAGCTGTATGTACACTGGCAGCCAAAAGTTTGGAATAATGTATAGATTTTGCTTTTATGGAAAGAAATTGGTACTTTTATTCACCAAAGTGGCATTCAATTGATCACAATGTATAGTCAGGACATTAATAACATGAAAAATTGCTATTACAATTTGAATTTTTTTTTTTTTTTTTTTTCAGAACTTCTTAAACTACTTCAAAGAGTTCTCATCAAAAAATCCTCCACGTGCAGCAATGACAGCTTTGCAGATCCTTGGCATTCTAGCTGTCAGTTTGTCCAGATACTCAGGTGACATTTCACCCCACACTTCCTGTAGCACTTGCCATAGATGTGGCTGTCTTGTTGGGCACTTCTCACACACCTTACAGTCTAGCTGATCCCACAAAAGCTCAATGGGGTTAAGATCCATAACACTCTTTTCCAATTATCTGTTGTCCAATGTCTGTGTTTCTTTGCCCACTCTAACCTTTTTTTGTTGTTGTTTTTCTGTTTCAGAAGTGGCGTTTTCTGTGCAATTCTTCCCATAAGGCCTGCACCCCTGAGTCTTCTCTTTACTGTTGTACATGAAACTGGTGTTGAGCGGGTAGAATTCAATGAAGCTGTCAGCTGAGGAGTCGCGTGGCGCCATGCGGTGGTCTGACGTGTTGACGAATTGTTGGAATTCCTGATCATGAGGAAGGATGAGATATGGTGAAATTCCTAGGCGAGCTCTTCCCAAGTCTGCTTGACCTAACAGGCCATTAGCTGGAAATCAAGCGAGCTCACAGGGTACCAGCTTGCAGATCCGTGGAGGGAGACAGGCCCCGATCAATTCTGGCCAAATTTCTTAGATCATCCGATAAAGATCTTGTGTTACGCGAGGTGATGAGTAAAGGAAGGCTTTCTTGGAAAAACCACAGCATTTTCTTGTTCCCAGACTTTGCGAATTCGACAAGAGAAACATGATCGATTTGAGGAATGCAAGAAACTCTTACATCAACGGAAGGCCGCTTTTGCACTGATGTTTACGGCCACACTGAGAATAGATACTAAGGATGGCTGCAAAATATTTACATGCCCACAGCAAGCATTGTCTTTCATAGAGACAATGGGTGAGTGAGCCATTTGGTGTTTCTTACGTGGTCTCCAAGTGAGCTTGACTCGCTGATCATACACTTGACTGTCTGAGGAAGCTGGGTGCCATTTTGTTTCTTTTTGTGTTGGTTCCACCTAGCAGCTGGAGTTTGTTTTGTGTAGTAACACTCCTTCAAGAAACTCTTGCATCGACGGAGGATTGCTTTTGCACTGATGTTTCCAGACAAATTGAGAATAGATACTAAGTATGGCCACAAAATATTTACATGCCCAGAACAAGTGATGTCTTTCATAAAATCAATGGACTGAGGAAGTCATGGTGTGTTTCTCACATTGACCCCAAGTGAGCTTGTCTCGCTGAACATTCACTTCACTGTCTGAGGAAGCTGGGTGCCTATCTTGTTTCTTTTTGTGCTGGTTCCACCTAGCGGCTGGAGTTTGTTTTATGGAATAACACTCCTTCAGGACAGTTGTGGATGAAACAACTCGTTCTTTGTGCTTATGCCTTCTATTGGCTGGAGTATGTTTTGTGGAGTATTTTTGCTGGACATTGGAAGGATTAAGTCATCTGCTGTACTCATGAACAGCCGGCTCACTGAACATTTGCTTGACTGTCTGAGGAAACTGAACGCCCTTTTCTTTTTTTGTGCTGGTTCCGCTAGCGCCTGGAATTTGTTTTGTGGAGGAACACACCTTCGATACAGTTTTGTGAATGAATCTACACATTCTTTGTGTTTATTTTGTCTATTGGCTGGAGTTTGTTTTATAGATTATTTTCTGTTATGTAAATCTGTCTCATGAAATTTTTATAGAAACACCGGACTCAAGCAATCCAACACCAAAGTTGTCACAGGGACTCTCATAGGCGTACATGAACTGTTTGAGTTTAGAGGGATGGACGCTTGTTGGCGCTGTCGTGCACAGGGTTAATGCACACATTTTTCTTTTTTCTGTTTGTTTGGTTTGTTTGATTGTGGCACTAATGGGGTATGTGGTCTTTATAATTTTATTTTTGACATATTAACATTTGAAATGTCAAATGTTAATATGAGTGGATTATCTCTCTCCACGTGGAATGTGAATGGGTTGGGGCACCCCATAAAAAGAATGAAGGTTATTTCTTTTCTTAAATGTAAGAAATATGATATAGTGTTTCTTCAAGAAATGCATCTTTCCCCGCAGGAAGCTGAGAATTTGGAAAGATATGGGGTGGACATGTTTTCTTTAGTACTGGCTCAAGTAAGAGCAGGGGACTCATTACATTGATAAGTAAACATCTACAATTCAAATGTCTCAAACAGATTGAAGATAAATTAGGAAGAGTCATTATTGTTTTAGCAGAAATTCAGGGGCAAAGGTTGATTTTGGCTAATTTTTACACACCTAACGCTGATGATCAGGGTTTTTTTATAGATATTGAAGGGGTGTTGCAAGCTGCTGGCACCCATCATGATATAATATTGGGAGGAGACTTTAATCTTTTGATGGACTCAGTCCTTGATCATAATGAAGCAAAAGTGTGTAAGCCCCCTAGAGCAACATTGATGCTTCACAGGATGTGTAAAAATCTTGGTCTTACAGATATTTGGAGACTTTTGAACCCATCTGGTAGGGAATATATATTTTTTTTCATCTGTCCATAATATTTATTCTAGAATAGATTTTTATTTTGTATATATATATATATATATATATTTAAGTCCCTCATTTCGTCTGTTGTGGACTGCTTCAATCTTAGTCTCTGATCAGGCCCTGATTAGTTTAGAGGTGTTGCCACATACATAGAAAAATAAATCATATAGTAGGTGCTTTAATGTATCCCTTTTGCAAAATCCTTATTTCCAACAAATGTTAAAGGTGGAAATCAATGTGGAGACCAACTGGTCCTCAGTATCCTCTGTGGGCGTGGCTTGGGAGGCACTTAAGGCAGTTCTTTGGGGTCAGATCATACAGTACGCCTCATTCATCAAAAAATCCAAAGCACGAGAACTCGTGGAGTTGGAAGGGAATATTAAAAGTGCTGAGTCAGAGCACTTGTCATCTGATGGCCTCAGAGAATTGACCCAGTTGAAATACAGATATAATACTATTTTGTCACGGAAGGTGGAATTTTGGCATTTCAGGGCAAGACAGTCATACTTTGAGTCAGAGGACAAAGCAGGGAAGCTTTTGGCTAGATATATAAAGCAGAGAGAGTCTTTTCTACCATTCCCTCAGTGAAATCTCCTGGTGGTAAGATATTTACCTCGGCAATTGATATTAATAATGCTTTTAAAGAATTATATCTTGATCTCTATAGTTCCACTTCTTCATCTACTGATGAAGATATTAGAAACTTTGTGGAACCATTAAATTCCTAAACTGACGACGGAGCAAATAAATTATTTGAGGAGCTTAGCGAGGTAATTAAGGCCTTGCCTACAGGCAAGGCTCCGGGGCCAAACGGCTTTGCCGCCAAGTTTTTTAGATCTTATGCTACAGAACTGGCTCCACTTATGTTAGAAGTTTATATGGAATCATTAAAGAATGGAAAGCTTCCACCAACCATCACACAAGCCCGGATCAGATTCTTAAAAAAGACAAAGATCCGAGTGAGTGTAAGAGTTACCGTCCAATTTCCCTGATCCAGCTAGACGTTAAAATATTGTCAAAAATTCTGGCTAACCGATTAAGTAAAGTTATGACATCTCAATGACATATAGATCAGGTGGGGTTTATTCAGGGTCGTAGCTCTTCTGATAAAATTAGGCGTTTCATCAATATCATGTGGTCAATCTGATGCTCCAAAAAGCACATAAAGGCATCATAAAAGTAATCCATATGACTCCAGTGTTTTAATCCATATTTTCAGAAGTGATATGATAGGTGTGGGTGAGAAACAGATCAATATTTAAGTCTTTTTTCATTTTATTTATAGAAATTCTTCCCCCTCACTGTAAGGGGCGATATGCTTGAAGAATGTGAATCAGCAAAAACACAAGATGAAGAATGTGAAAGTGGTCTGTTTCTCACTCACACATATCATATCGCTTCTGAAGATATTGATTTAACCACTGGAATCTTGTAGATTACTTTTATGCTGATTTATGTAATGTTTGGAGCTTCAGAATTTTGGCACCCATTCACTTTGCACTTGCAATTCTTCTAAAAATCTTAGTTTGTGTTTAGCAGATGAAAGAAAGTCATACACATCTGGAATGTCATATGTAAATGATGAGAGAATTTTCATTTTTGGGAAAACTATTCCTTTAAGTCAAACATTTTGTCGATATTCACTGAAACTCTTCCTTTCTGCGATACTACTCAAATCTCATTTGCACTTTTGCATGTTCAAATTTGAAATGTCATGATCAGTAATGAGACACGCAAGAACCAATGGTTTTGGTGTCACTAGTCATATTTGCATCGAAGTTACACATTAAATTTATATAAAAATTCAGAATACCAAAAAAACTATTTGGGAATAAAACAGCGTTTCCATCTTGTGTGTTTTCAGAAAACAAATCTGTCACTTCTGGGGAAATTGGTGCAAAATAGAAATGAAACTGGAAGTTGAAGCCACTTTCGCTGTGGTTATATTAAATTTAATAAATTCATACATGTGGTTGTTATGTATTGACATGGCTTTGTGATGATTGTTTTGATGCACATCTATATTCCTGTATAAATTATATACAGTAGGAATATATTCAGGAAACGTGTTTCCATCATAGTTCATTTGTATGTCTTCTTATCAAATAAAAACAAATATCCACCCCTAGAGAGTGTCTACATTTTTTTTATGCACAATTATTTTATTTTATTTGCCCTTGGTGTTTCCACTATGCAATATCCTAAAATCCACATAAAATACATGGATGGAAACCCAGCTATTGATGTCAATCCTGGTGCTACGTCTCTCAAGGCTCCAAGTTTGGGTACTATTATGGCACTTTTTTGTAATTTTTAGAGCTTGACAGTCCTTGTCCTCATTCACTTTCATTGCAAGGAAAAGAGCAGTAAGAACTTTCTTCAAAATATCACCTTTTGTCTTCCATGAAGAAAAAAATATATAAATAAATAAATAAAATGTATATGGGTTTGAAATGAGTTGAGGGTAAGCAAATTATTAAGAATTTTCATTTTTGGGTAAAACATTCCTTTAAGTAGCTTTGCTTGCATAGATTGATCAGGGTAAAAAAGTAGGGCAAGCCAAAAACTGGTACTGCAGTATGCTGTTTAAACAATCCCCATGTCAGGATGGCAGTGGAAATGATCAAAAGCAATATATCACTTCCTTCTGGACTTGAGAATCCAACAGAGATTTCAAACTGCACTATTTCTAAAAACTGAAATGGCTGAGCTCAAAAGTTTTAGCCTCTTACTTAAAGATTTTTTTTTCTTTTTTTCTTTTTTATGTCAAGAACAAAAGCAAAAGAGAGCTGTTTTAAATAAATATTTAAAGCACACTGAAAAGTGCCAGTCATTCTGTAGCTCATGCCAACTTCGTGCTGGGCACATCAAACGTTGTCTGGTATTGAGCCTCTGATCTTTCAACCTGCAGCTAAGATCTTCTAATAGACTAAAACTTTCTGAGGGTGACAAACTAAAAGTGCACTTAAAATGTAAAAGTCATTTGAAGGGAGTATTGTGATACAGGCAACTGATGAGGCAGTGTTAGTGAGTTTGGCTGAAGTAATTATCTTCTAATCAGTAAACAAAAAAGACTGTGAAAACTTGTGCCAGATCTAAACTTGAAAATAGAAAGAGAATGAAAAAGAGGTGCTTAAGGATTTGGAACCTAAAAATAAATGAAGAAATAATAAAACAAATAAATTATCTCTTAGAGAAACACATGTTATATGAATGACTTTTATGGCTCTAAGATGTTTTTTTGTTTTTGTTTTTTTCTTTGCCCATTGTGTTTGGACACAAAGGGGATGGCAAGCAGACTCTTAACCTCATGCGACCCCACATCCACATGTGTGGACATTGTATTTTTGGCATCGCTATACACAATGCATAATTTAAATGAATTAAAACTGACTGAATATTGTTTGCAAGACTCTACACTGTCATTGAAGGGTTAAAATTTGGCGCACCGCATCATGTGACACAATAGCATGACGCTGATTTCCAGGAAGTGCTGCTACTGGTGTAGCGTCTACAAAAGTGTCTATGGTAAGAAACCTCTTTAAGTTTTTTGATTGAAACCTGTTTGGTTGAAAGAGTAGTGTCTCTAGTTTCATTTGATATGCGGCTTTAAAAAATCCATTCATTTATCGTGCGTCAGCGCACTGATAAACATAAAGTCCACATACGTGGAAAATGGGACCTTATTCCCTCAAAAGTTGAAAAAACATGTTAGTTATTTTGAATATTTTTCAATATTTACACATCTGTGGGTCAATTTGCTTTATTTTAATGTAAATTGAGTTATTGTTTTATTTTGTTATAACTGTCCAATACGGTTATTCATTCAAATTAGTAAATACATTCCTATATATTTACTATGCATTTTCACATTGAGAATAAACGTATTCATGCAAAAGCTGAATAATTTTGCTTTCAGAGGCTTTACATGGAGTTAGGATGAAAATAGGGTGCATTTCTAACTGTTCTGAGACCAGTGCAGACAGACAGCACACTGGAGGTTAAGTCATTCACTAAATAGGGAGCAAGGGTGCATCATATAGCTTTCTATGCAGCTAAGTGCATTCACTCCTAAAATACGAACAAAAGTTCAGTTTCAGGCTGCAGATGATGTTTGGACCGCTCAACATGTTTGGCAGACATGGGACAATGGTAATCAGTATATAGATTCAGAATTTTATAGTGCAACATTTTATTTTAACATGGTTGGCAGTGATTTGATGATGCTGGTCATTACTTTTAATAAGAATTATTAATTCAGCTTTATAGAAAATCAGCTGTAATGTCTATAACGTCTCAAAAACATGGATAACCAAAACTCCTGGACACATAATAAACTGATGAAAGAAATCTGACTTTCTATAGCTTGGTATTACTTAAAATGTCACAACTCAGTCCCGCTGTCCACATATGAGGACATCAATTTTTAGGACATGTGTTTGCTCAATTTTTTATTTTTTATTTTATTTTATTTTTTTTTGGTATAGAGATTATAGTGTTAAAACATTCTTAGAGCTTAAACTTGTCACTTTCGGTTTACCACATAATTACATTTGTATATTGGTGAGACATATATTCAAAATGAGCAAAAAGCCTGTTTCTCCATTGACAGGAATTAAAAAGTAGCTGTGTATTTTGTATTCTCTCCAGGTATTGTAGACCTCCTAGGTTTTGTATGGGATTCACAATCAGAAACAATTCAGAATTACAGAAAGAACCTGCAGTACAAAAAAAAAAAAAAAAAAACAACAACAACAATGATAATAATAAATACAGCTGCTCTATTGAACAAGTAAGGACAAAATGACAGCGAATTTGAGTCTTCCCACAACTGTTATAAAGGTAAACATAGAAAGGTACATTAAAGAGAGTGGAAAGTGAAGAACAGTGCATGATAAAGTCATTTGTACTACAATGCCAATGTCACAATGATGATGGAATGTCAGAGACAAAGTGAAAGCACCTTTCAATCTGAAAGCACTCAGCAGAACAATACTTTTTTTTGCCCTTGAGCTTGCGTGCGGCTTTGTGATCTGATTTTTAAGTACCTTTGTTGCTATAAATGAAGCAAGTAAACAGAACAAACTTCAACAGAGCAACTTATTCAAGAAAAAGACTGGAAAACCTTGATTAAGTAGCTTTGGGACCTATAATCAGAACATGATGGCTGACTTGACAATCTCATTTTAATTTACTTAATCACTGTATAATGCCAAATGCTGCTATTAATCAGGAAGACAGTCAGGAGTATTACCCAGGAAACAAAATGTACTCTTACAAAAATGTAAAAAGACCATGTGAAAATGTTTATGCAAACTTTTTTTATTTTCATTATGAATGCCACTTATCTAATTAATAATGTTATGGCACTCTGACTCAACTTTAGCCAGTTGTTATCATATGTGTTCATACACGCACGCACACACACACACACACAAACAGATGCACACACGCACACGTGCATGCACAAATAAACACAAGGCTGGCAAACACCCATGAGGAGAACGCTGGTGGCTGAGTGGGTGTTAACGGGACAACTGGGTGTTTTGATTTAGCAATATTAGATTCAGTCCTTTAGTATGGAGGGATGAAATCCTCTAATTCTAAGCCTAGAAATGGGTTATTTAAAGCTCATTCTACAAAATGGGTGCATTCTGTGTCCCACATAGAACTTCTTAAACTATTTCAAAGAGTTCTCATCAAAAAATCCTCCACGTGGCGCAATGCAGCTTTGCAGATCCTTGATTCTAGCTGTCAGTTTGTCCAGATACACAGTGACATTTCAACCCACGCTTCCTGTAGCACTTCTCACACAACTTACAGTCTAGCTGATCCCACAAAAGCTCAATGGGGCTCTTCTCCAATTATCTGTTGTTCAAAAGTGGCTTTTTCTTTACAGTTGTACATGAAACTGGTGTTGAGCGGGTAGAATTCAATGAAGGTGTCAGCTGAGGACATACAAGGCATCTATTTCTCAAACTAGAGACGCTGATGTACTTATCCTCTTGTTTAGTTGTACATCTGGCCTTCCACATCTCTTTCTGTCCTTGTTAGAGCCAGTTGTCCTTTGTCTTTGAAGACTGTAGTGTACCCCTTTGTATGAAATCTTCAGTTTTTTTTTGTCAATTTCAAACATTGTATAGCCTTCATTCCTCGAAATAATGATTGACTGACAAGTTTCTAGAGAAAGCTGTTTCTTTTTTGCCATTTTTGACCTAATATTGACCTTAAGACATGCCAGACTATTGCATACTGTGGCAACTCAAAAACAAACACAGACAATGTTAAGCTTCATTTAACAAACCAAATAGCTTTCAGCTGTGTTTGATATAATGGCAAGTGATTTTCTTGTACCAAATTAGCAATTTAGCATGATTACTCAAGGATAAGGTGTTGGAGTGATGACTGCTGGAAATGGGGCCTGTCTAGATTTGATCAAAAATGACTTTTTTCAAATAGTGATGGTGCTGTTTTTTATATCAGTAATGTCCTGACTATACTTTGTGATCAGCTGAATGCCACTTTGGTGAATTAAAGTGACAATTTTCTTCTGAAACAGCAAAATATTTACATTCTTCCAAACTTTTGGCCACCAGTGTAAATATATATATATATATATATATATATATATATATATATATATATATATATACTGTCCAAATGTTTTAGGCACTTGTGAAAAATTTAGCATAGTAAGGATGTCTTTAAAACTAATGCCATAAATAGTTTTCATTTATCAACTAACATCATACAAAGTCCAGTAAACATAAAAAACAAAAAAGCTAAATTAATATTTGGGGTGACCAACTTTGCCTTCAAAACAGCAACAATTCTCCTATGTACACCTGGACACAGTTTTTCTTGGTTGTTGGCAGATAGGATGTTCGAAGCTTCTTGGAGAATTTGCCACAGTTCTTCTATCTATTTAGGCTGTCTCAATTGCTTCTGTCTCTTAAAGTAATCTCAGACTGACACAATGTTCAGTGGGGGACTCTGTGGAGGTCATGCCATCTGTTGCAGGGCTCCCTGTTCTTCTGTTCTATTCTATTTGCAAAAAGAATGTTTGGGAATCTAAAATTGATATTTCCTAATGACACACTAAAGCTGAAGATATAACTATTTTAAGACAATATTTTTTTAAACATCTTATGTGTCTAAGACTTATGCACAGTACTGTATAATATATATATACAGGTGCATCTCAATAAATTAGAATGTCGTGGAAAAGCTCATTTATTTCAGTAATTCAACTCAAATTGTGAAACTCGTGTATTAAATAAATTCAATGCACACAGACTGAAGTAGTTTAAGTCTTTGGTTCTTTTAATTGTGATGATTTTGGCTCACATTTAACAAAAACCCACCAATTCACTATCTCAAAAAATTAGAATACATCATAAGACCAATACAAAAAAACATTTTTAGTGAATTGTTGGCCTTCTGGAAAGTATGTTCATTTACTGTATATGTACTCAATACTTGGTAGGGGCTACTTTTTGCTTTAATTACTGCCTCAATTCAGCGTGGCATGGAGGTGATCAGTTTGTGGCACTGCTGAGGTGGTATGGAAGCCCAGGTTTCTTTGACAGTGGCCTTCAGCTCATCTGCATTTTTTGGTCTCTTGTTTCTCATTTTCCTCTTGACAATACCCCATAGATTCTCTATGGGGTTCAGGTCTGGTGAGTTTGCTGGCCAGTCAAGCACACCAACACCATGGTCATTTAACCAACTTTTGGTGCTTTTGGCAGTGTGGGCAGGTGCCAAATCCTGCTGGAAAATGAAATCAGCATCTTTAAAAAGCTGGTCAGCAGAAGGAAGCATGAAGTGCTCCAAAATTTCTTGGTAAACGGGTGCAGTGACTTTGGTTTTCAAACAACACAATGGACCAACACCAGCAGATGACATTGCACCCCAAATCTTCACAGACTGTGGAAACTTAACACTGGACTTCAAGCAACTTGGGCTATGAGCTTCTCCACCCTTCCTCCAGACTCTAGGTCCTTGGTTTCCAAATGAAATGTAAAACTTGCTCTCATCTGAAAAGAGGACTTTGGACCACTGGGCAACAATCCAGTTCTTCTTCTCCTTAGCCCAGGTAAGACGCCTCTGACGTTGTCTGTGGTTCAGGAGTGGCTTAACAAGAGGAATACAACAACTGTAGCCAAATTCCTTGACACGTCTTTGTGTGGTGGCTCTTGATGCCTTGAGTCCATTCCTTGTGAAGTTCACCCAAATTCTTGAATCGATTTTGCTTGACAATCCTCATAAGGCTGCGGTTCTCTCGGTTGGTTGTGCATCTTTTTCTTCCACACTTTTTACTTCCAGTCAACTTTCTGTTAACATGCTTGGATACAGCACTCTGTGAACAGCCAGCTTCTTTGGCAATGAATGTTTGTGGCTTACCCTCCTTGTGAAGGGTGTCAATGATTGTCTTCTGGACAACTGTCAGATCAGCAGTCTTCCCCAAGATTGTGTAGCCTAGTGAACCAAACTGAGAGACCATTTTGAAGGCTCAGGAAACCTTTGCAGGTGTTTTGAGTTGATTAGCTGATTGGCATGTCACCATATTCTAATTTTTTGAGATAGTGAATTGGTGGGTTTTTGTTAAATGTGAACCAAAATCATCACAATTAAAAGAACCAAAGACTTAAACTACTTCAGTCTGTGTGCACTGAATTTATTTAATACACAAGTTTCACAATTTGAGTTGAATTACTGAAATAAATGAACTTTTCCACGACATTCTAATTTATTGAGATGCACCTGTATATATATATATATATATATATATATTCACACATTCATACATATACAGTATATACAGTATTTGAAGCACAATTATATTAAAACATGGCTTAAGATCGCAAAATGCAATTAATTAAAACGTAGACCTTTTTTGTCTGATATAATACTTAATCTTACAGAACATTACTGTTTAAAAAAAAAAAAAAACATTCATGGAATGACCCTTAAAATGCAGGTTTTGTACACCTCAAAATAACAAATAAATAAAGAGCAAACTCTTACACATGGAGAAAATTAATTCTTTGACTCCATGAATATTTCACAGCCCTTTGGATTCAGCTCCCTCAGTTTAATCCCAGCACCCCAGGATAAATATGTTCTTATGGGGACTGCAATACTCTGAAAGAGACCTGGAAAATAGTGCTTGATGGATGCATCAATACTAATGGATACATGATGGATACAGTAGAATTGGCATCTTTCTACAGAAACTAAAGTCATAGACTTTAAAGCAGAAGTGTGTCATTTCTGCGCCATAAGCACCACCAAACAGAATTGCAAAAATGAACATTGTTTTCAAACAGCTTTCTAAATACATCTTTCATCTGACAGATAGTAACAAATAGTCCCATCCCAAACTCACACCACTGGTTTAGCCAGTGTTGTTTTGTCAGGCTGGGCGGTCACTAAAAATAAAACAGAGGAATGTTAAAAGTACTTAAAAGTTTAGTGGTCACGTTTTTGTGTAGTAGAGATGAGGCGAGAGGCAATGGATCTTTTTTTCAGGCTTTAATGAGAAAGATGAAGAAGATATATAACAAAGTGGAAAACCATAAACAAAGAACCAACTAAACCACACCCTAACAGAAGTGTTACACAGACAAGGACTGACAATGAATGAACTTACAGGAGGGTATAAATACACAAAGGAACTAATAAGGGAATTAAAGACAGGTGAGGATAATCAGGAACAGCTGGTAGTGATGAGGGCAGTGCTCTATGGGAAATGGAGTCCAGGGGGAAACTTCAAAATAAGAGTACATGGAAACAAGAGGGAGACAGAACGTGACATTAGTACTTGTTTGGCTAGCTAAAGGGAGCTTTTCATTTTTTTACTATTTTTTTATTTTTTTTATTTTTTGTAAACCTAGGCATATTTATGACCTACACATTAGTTTAATGTTCAGTGAAGCAATCAATCCATAAAATCGTTATCTTTTTATTAATTTACTTAATTTTCATCCTTTATTGTTTCCCTATTACATTACATACTGTGGTTAAAAGAGAGAAAAAAAAAAAAAAAAAAGGTTCATGTCTGGAATTCCAGGCATGTCCTTAGAAATTCTGTGATTCATCCAGATGTGAGCCTCATCCGTAAATATGAAGCACACAGTCAGGCAAATATTACTAACAGTACCCATCTGATTTTACCATTGGGATCACTGATGTTCCTACAGTATAATACAATTAATCATTCTAAATTCCAATCTGAATTGCATTCCATTACATTAAATAAATGGCAGTTGAATGTCTCAGATGGGCCAGTGTGGCCCTTGGCTAGACACATTGTTTCAGGTGATTGCCTGCCTAATCTGATTTAATATGCCTGAGAGCACTCATATTAGCTTTTGTGCTACGGTGTGCCATTACGGCAGATGTGCACCAGAAATCATGTAACATCAAAGATTTTTCTTGCATTTAAAGTGCTTCAGACATTAAAGATGACAAAAAATAATCCTAGTACTATTAGCTAATGTGAAATAATGTGGTATCTTTATGATATGCAATAAAACATCAGTCTGATGAAAACAGAATCTTTTTTTGAGTTTCTAATCATTTTTGACTGATAAAAAAAAAAAAAATGGCCACAGGCTTAATAGTCTGTAATATAATAACTAGGGCTGTCAATTGAACAATGTAATTTATTGTGATTACAAAAAAGTAATAATAATAAAAAAAAAAAAAGGTTTGATGCTTCCAGCCCATATATAATAGTACATATTTTTCCAGCTGTACCATTGCATTGTCTTGCAATGTCAAAAATGTCAAAAATGCAGTGCTCATTGTGCAAGACACTGAAAAAACGTTGCGGTGCAGTGGCCAAAGACATCAGTCTTCATGTTTATAGAGACCAAGAACAAGTTCTGAGTGAAAGGCCCTTAAGTCTACCTTAGACATTAAGATATACAGTATAATGGATTGCTGCGGACTATGTGATAGGCCTTTTAACTTTGTAATGATAAAATAAAACAATATAACGTGTCTATTAAGTGTTCTTTTTTTTTTTTTGTTTTTTTTTGCTTACTTTCACTCCAAAAAAAAAATAAAAAAACAAACAAACAAACAAACAAAAAAAGATTATTGCTGCTTATTCAGTTTACTTAATTAACATGAATCAAGGCAACATAATTCTACAACAGTTTGTCACAACTTGATTTCATTGTGTTCTATTTAAATTTGTAAAATGAAAGTTTAGTTAATCCATTAAAGTTGGTACTACAAGAATTTTTGTGGTGTTAATGTAGCATTGATAAAAAATGGGCAGGGGATTTCCATTTCCCAACATGCTTTGCATGGGACTGGATAGGAAGAAAAAGTGTTGAAATTAAGTGTTATTTTGTGCATTTTTGAGCAAGATATGAAAAGGAAGAGATTTGTTAATGTTTAATGTTCTGTTTTAACTGGTATTTAAAAAGAGTGTCCGTTACGCTGGAGCTTTGGGGGTTACCATTGCGGTGAAGAATGGCACTTGTGCTTAGGTTGAGGAGGGACTTTTACTTTTAAGTAATACTTTATTTAAGAGTATCTAGTTGCTATTAAATTAACAGGCCAACAGTTTCATTCTCCTTGGACTGGCTCACCTGGTTTATGGTGTACCTATCACTATACTGATGCATTAGGGACCCACACTGACCACAGGATGAGCACCCCATGCTGGCCTCCCTAGCACTTCTTCCAGAAGCAATCTTATAGCACTTTTCCACTGCATGTTACAGTTTGACTCGACTCGACTCTGCTCGCTTTACTTTTATGAGCTTGCTTTTCCATTGCAGTTTAGTGTAGCTTCAACGTGGGTGGGATTATAGGATGATCGTCATAGTTGCGTTGCCCCATCCAGCTCTCGTTGGATCCTCTCTTCGGCTACTAACGAGAAGAATGTCTGCACCTAGTTTATTGACCACGACATGGTTTTGCGCACAGCTATTTCTTTTTACAATTCGAAAGTTGCGTGAACAAATGATACTGCTATCGCTGTTGCTAACTTTAAAACTAGCGGGTTGATAACCCATGTCGCAAATCCAGTGACGTTGGTAGTGACGATTCTCTCTGACCAATCAGTGATCTGCAGGGTTTTGACGTTACATGTAGTATCGGCTCGGCTCACTTGGAACCTCGATCGAGGTGGTACTAAAAAAAGTACCAGGTACTATCCAAAGTGGAAAACCCCAAAAAGTGAGCAGAGTTGAGTTGTACTGTGCAGCAGAAAAGCCCCACTTGTTCCCCAGGAGGTCTCCCATCCAGGTACTGGCCAGGTTTAATCCTGCTTAGTTTCAGTGGGCAACCAGTCTAGAGCTGCAGGGTGACATGGCTGCACTAGTGAATTGAGTTTGAAGAACCTAATAAAAAGTTCAGTGAAGGCATGATGGCATGGACCCCCATAGTGTCCCCCACTGAACATCGAGTCAGTCAGGGATTACATGAAGAGACAGAAGCAATTGAGCCTAACTGCCAAGAACCTTAAAAAACTGTGTCCAGGTGTACCCAGGAGAATTGGTGCTGTTTTGATGAAAAGGCTGGTCACACAAAATATTAATTTAGCTTTTTTTATTTTTACTGCACTTTGTACGACATTAATTGATCAATCAAAACTATTTATGCATTACTTTTGAAAATATTTTCACTATACAACATTTTTCACAAGTGCCTAAAACTTTTGCACAGTACTGTATTTTAACATTAGATGTTAAATTTAAAAATTGTTCTATAGTTTATACAGTATTTAACACAATTACATCAGAAGTAACTGTAATTAAATTACTGAAAAATTAAGAGTAATCCCTTTGCTTTTTTCAATGAAAAAGTAATTTAATTACAGTAATTAATTACTTGGTAATGCATTACACCCAACACTGGTGATTTGAGTAACTTGCCTCTAGGGGGTTGTGAGTTTTCTACCTCTTATTGTATATCCAATGCTTTTATCCCTTCTGAATGCCAATGAGTCATCTCATAAACATTTTGAGTGGAAAACAACTAAAATAGATTCTGACTCCATTGACATGGCCCGGACATGGTACACTGTTAATATCTTTAAATGTAAAAAAAAATAAATAAATAAATAAATAAAAAAAAAAATTAAAAAAATGATATATAAATATATATAAAGCAACATCACACGAGCATGAGTGTGATATGGCCCTACATCAGCACTGCTGTGATTCGGCCGCAGGCACAATGCCACAGACCGAGTGCCATATAGTATGATTGCGAGTGTGATATTGTTTATATACAGCAGTTCAATGAACAAGTAAATTGTTAAAAAACATTTTTGCGTGGAACTACTTTATTACGCGGCGGATCAGAATCTGCTGTTGCTGGTTCAAAACAAATGATGCGTCCAAACCTTCGTTAGTAAAAATTTCACTTCAGAAATAGTATCACGGCTTGTGCTGTTTCTTACAAATTATTGGATAAACAAGGATGGATGGATGGATGTGTGTGTGTGTGTGTGTGTGTGTGTGTGTGTGTGTGTGTGAGAGAGAGAGAGAGAGAGAGAGAGAGAGAGATGGAGCATGTGCGATCACCTGTTGCCACACCCAAGCAGAGATGCTGTCAGCTTTCTGAAGATCAGCTTTCTCAGTGGAAAAGTAGCAGTCCAAGCGGAGGTAATTCTACCTATTTTGCGGTAGCCAGTGCGCAAGAGTTGATCACTATATAAACCGTAATGTCCTCCATTTTAAACAGTGTGTCCACTCCAATGTGGAAAGTCCGATAAGAGGTAAGCGCCTTCAGTTTGTGTAATTAATCAGTCTGTTGTGTCTCTCAGCTGTGATGTTTTTAATTTTAAAGTTGGGATTTCAAACACTGAAGTTAAAATGGAATTAAAGACTAAGAGTGAAATCCGCAATGCATTTACATTAAATCAGCATCTCAAGACTCAACAAGATTGTTTCAAAGCCCTTAAAAAACAGGTTTAATCTAATTTCACATTTAAATCTGGGATTAAATAAAGTGCAACAAACTAAAATTAGTACATATTAAAATAATAATAATAATAATAATAATAATAATAACAACAACACAAAAGAGAGTGAAATATAAAAAAGATAGATACATTCTCACTTTCCTCTGATGTGTGTCTCCTCACACAGAGTTCTTAAGCTTTATAAGACCTCTCTGCTTTTCCAAATGAGAGAGCAGGTGCCAGAGGAGCATGTCCTAACCAAAGTACTGACCTCATCCTTTTATGAAGTTGTTCTATTTTATGGTAAATTTGATCCGAAAGCCTCAAAGACTGCCTCTACCCATTCTAGTCAAAAACTGATAGAAAATGGACAGAAAAAATAAATAAAAAGGAGAAAGATATAGAAACACATGTCCTTACTTTTCTTCACAGACAGTAAATAATCTAGAAAACTTTCTCTCAGACTCTGCCAAAATACGTCAAACATGAGTCACTTAAAATTAGTGTGAAATAAAAACATTAAAAGTGAAGAAAGGGAATGAGAGTTCTTGGGACTCATTACCCAAATAAGGATAATTTGACAAATAAACATAATTGCATTTGTTCATCATTTTCATGTTTATTTTAAATTATTTTCATGCTCATAATTTATATGAGCTCGTTTAATATGAGTGTTATAATACTGGAGTTGTGATGAAAAGAAAATCTAGAACATTCATTTGTTTAGTTTTTTCTCTTATGTAACTGAATAATATTCCAATCTCACATTAATCTTGCAAACACATTGCATAGAATTTATAAGAAAATATATCTTTGTTTAAGAAAACTTTTTTCTTACAGAACACAAACATAAAATAAATAAAGAGTGATTTTTGACATTAAGCACCTCATGCCACTGCACGATAGCCTGTCTGATGTAAGACTCCATTGATGTGGTCAACTCTCACCAAAAACATAAATTCTGTCATCACCCTCATGCTGTTCCAAACCTTTATAACTTTCTTCCTTTTTTCTTCCGAACACAAATGGTGATTTTCAAAACAAAATGTTGGTCTCAGTCACCGTTCATTTTGATTTTCACTTTTATTGGTCAAACATCTTCTTTTGTGTTCCAAGTCATAAAAGTTTGGAAGAACATGAGTTCTTGAGGGTGAGTAAATGATGACAGATTTTTTTTTTTTTTTTTTTTTTTTTAACTATCCCTTTCATGAAGGGCTTGAATATTTTATACCAGGGGTAGTAAATTACATTGACAGATGGCAGCAAAAGACTGCTCAACCAAAATACAAAGAAGCTTAGAGATGCATTTTTAGGCAGTATGCCTTAGTTATTACAGGCTTCATCCCTTTATTTATTTTTCACCTTTTTTTTTCATTCTACCACCACATGCCCACACCCCCACCCCCATGAGTCCTGAGCCTGATATGCCATCGTGATGGCATCAATGACCCAGTGGGCAATCCTCTGTTTGGAGACAGCGCTTCCTTTCCACTGTCCACCAAAGCAGACAAAGAGCTGCTCGGAGCTTTTAAAGCTCTGCATGCGATCCAAATAGATGCGTAAAGCTCGCACCGGACACAGCAATGTCAAGGCTGGGTCTGCCTCCTCCTGGGGCAGCGCTTTCAGGTTCACCACCTGATCCCTAAAAGGGGTCATGGGAACCTTGGGCACATAGCCTGCTCGGGGTCTCAGGATCATGTGAGAGTAACCCGGACCAAACTCTAGGCACAATTTGCTGACAGAGTACACCTGCAGGTCACCTACCCTCTTGATGGAAGTGAGCGCAGTCAGGAGGGCAGTCTTTAAAGAGAGTGCCTTAAGCTCAGCTGACTCCCAGGGCTCAAAGGGAGCTCCCCGTAGACCCCGAAGGATTACAGGGAGGTCCCACGAGGGGACGAGGTGCGGTCTGGAGGAATTCAACCTCCTTGCACCTATCAGGAACCTGATGATCAAGTCGTGCAGATCCTGCATCAATCCTGGGTCAGAACTACCCTCGTGCAGCTCTTTTAGCACCTTGGCTTGGTGTACTTGCAGGAGAGCCATGAAGTGCAGGGTGGAGGCGGCTTGTCCAGCGGCACCATAGGCCCTGGTCATCAGGGATGACGTAAACCTACAGGACCTGGACAGGAGCTTTGGGCACCCGTGCCAGGTGGCGGTGCTCTGCAGACACAAGTGCGCTGCGAGTGCCTTATCCACCTGGGGGATCACCGAATACCCCCTGGCCGCTCCACCATCGCGGGTAGTGAGAGCAGGGGAGTTGAAAGACCATCACCGGACAGTAAAAGGTGCCTCCCACAATCTTGTCAGCTCCTCATGCACTTCCGGAAAGAAAGGAACGGGGGCGGGGCGTGGCTGTGGGCAGCGCCCCGAGCCCAGGAACCAATCGTCGAGCCGCGAGGGTTCAGGGGAGAGTGGAGGGTTCCACTCTAGCCCAACGCTCGTGGCCGCCAGGGAAAACATGTCCATCATTTCCACGTCGGCCTGAGACTGGGCAACCATTCCCGAAGGAGGAAGCCCAGCCGAAGCCTCTGCGTCAAACTGGACGAGCCCGCTCTCCGATGCTGTGCTTGATAACTCATCGTCTTCCCCAGCACTGAACGAGAGGTCGAACTTGCCCTGAGATGAGCCGGCGGTCTCATCCGAGAGCCCGACTGGGGCAAGTGAGCATGCTGAGGAATGGGAGGTCCGTGGGGGGATACCCGGCGGAGGTGGTCCCATTGATGTCCCCAAATTGCCCCCAGTGCTAACCGACATGGCCTCAAACCCGTAGGTAGAAGGACCGGTGTGGGGAGCCACTGGGGTGGCTTGCTTTCTTATGAAACCGCAATGTTGCCATGGTCATGTTCTCGCAATGAGGACATGTCTCATCCACGAACGATGTCTCCGCGTGGGCAGCGCTCAGACACGTAAGACAGCGATCGTGGCCGTCAGAAGCGGAGAGATAATGACCGCAACCAGGAATAACACACAAACGGAAAGGCATCTTTAAAAAGACGTTCCGTGTGCCGCTCTTTTATGAATGAAAATATACTCTTTTAGAAAATACTCTCTTATTTTCGCAGAGGTGTTCTCTGCACTCCACATGTGCAGAGGGGGAGAAGCCGCTGAAATGCGCCATAAATCCAGCAGTTTTGAAGTGCATCTTTGGAGAGAACCGCTCGGCTCCAAAGAGAAAATCTGAATGAGTGGTTGCATACCAGCTCCTTTTATACCCGTATATCCGGGGGAGTGGCATGCAAATTCCACTCGTCAATTCCCATTGGCCTTTTTTCAAAAAAGCAGAGGTGTTTGGGGCTCCCAAGTGTGACCCCTAGTGTCACTACATCGACACAACGTCGAGTGAGTGACAGATAGGGAACTGTTTTTCATAACTGTATAATGCTAAGTATAACTGTATAGAGCGCAACAGTGACCGCCCACTTTTTCAGTCGTCTGGGTTCTGGTAGTATTTTCCCCATTCATTTCTTCCATAGACTTTTAATAAAATCCTTCATAAAAGAGCTGTGAGCCATGAACCAAACCAACCAGCTCTGAGGTGAATCACAACATCGCAAACTTTGTTTTAAGGCAAAACAGTATTTGAAAATCAGAAATAAAGATAAAGGTACAAGGATGTGTACTTATCGTGTTTCATGAGAGCACGGACTACAATACCATGAAGCATTGCGAATGATGTCATTGAATAAAAAATGATGGGAATATATAAAACTATTGATTTTAGATTATTGATTATAATTTTATTGCAAAATATCCTGATATGTACAAAAATATAAGTAGTTTAAGGGTGAAGGGATACCGACTCGATTACTTCTTTTACAGTGCGTCATGGGAGCGCGTTGTTGCTCCAAGCCACGTTTCATGTGTTTCATTGGACGCGGTTCTATAATAGGTGGACCTTTCTCTGCTGTATCATGGGTAATGTAGTTGTTTACCATGAATTCCACAATAAAAAACATTTTTTAAACAATGAAGTTGAGATAATGCAGTCGGATGGCTTCAATGGAAGCATATACCATCAATGAACAACCTCAGAGCTCATGGTATGTCTGTCTTTAAAAGTTTATAAGTTATCTTTGAAAATCAATTTGTCTATGGGATAAATTAATGGGAATTTTACTTCCGCAACCAGACTGTTGCGCTCTATTGACCTGTTTCATGTGACATCACTGTATGACAGCACTGCCATATTTGTGACCAATATTCCATATACCTTCACTGTGCTGCGCTGTGAGATGCAAAAAAAAACCTTTTTCAGGAGTTAAAAGCAGCTCCTACATTCATTCAAGCGGGATCATCACTGACGTTTTTTTTTTTAATACTGTTACTAAATCAGACCAGAATATAACACAAAAACATTTGTAACTTCTGAATGAGATATGTTTACGCTGATGTGCCGGGCGTGTGTCCTCGCCGGTCACACATCAGACTCGCCGGCATACAGAGATTAATCATGGATAAAATATCTTTAAATGTCTGCGAATGTTCAATTTGGCTATATTTGTGCTGTCTTCAGACTTGTATGAACTTTTCCTGGGACTTGGCATGGATCAAAAACCATTTTTGATGTTTTTCTTGATATCGTTTTCTGGGTGTTTTTCCATTCACCGCCATTGTTTCCTCCCGCTGATGGTCACAAATATGGTGGCTGTGGGGAAAAGGGACATCACTGAAACAGGTCAATAATTTTCCCCCACATAACATGGTAACGGTTTTTCCATATTGATTTTTTTATTTTTTATTATTCACTGGGAGAACGTTTGCAAAAATTCTAAATCATATTTTAATGTACCCAAGTTCAGTGGTCCATAGCCCTAAACACTGAAGATAGAACTGTAAATAAGGTAACAATGACAAGTATTCATAAACTTCCAGTATTGTTGCAGTACATCATGGGCAGGGAGTAACCAAGACACTAAAAGGTAATGGTAAAAAACAATAAAAAAATTAAATTAAATAAAACAAAAAAGAGTTTGGAAAATATTACGCCATCTATTTTTTGATTGGCAGGATGAATTTTAGTCTGGACCTAAACACAATCCAACGTTTTAGTTTGGCTGTTAACAAGAAAGTGTATTAAAATAAAACACTAATTATTTAAAACATTAGTTAACTCACCATAGCACATGTAAACATGTCCATGAGGCCTAAACAATAAAAACGAAACGTTATCAAGCATTCTTGAATACAAAATTCTTAAAATAAACTTTCTCTTTCTATTATCATTTATTAATGTTGTTATATACATGGAATAATCTTGTGCTTTTTGTCCAAAAAAAAAAAAAAAAAAAAAAAAAGAAAGAAAGAAACATACAAGGAGAAATAAGTTCTTTTCTCTCTCTGTCGTCATCTCTGTTTATCATAGTATCTTTTTGATCCATTAACTAAAAGAGAGAAGAGGTTTGTTCAGTCCATTTTCGTAGCAGAGGTTTGTCTTACTGCACATGGCGGGACAGTAGCAGGTGATGTGCTTTACTAACAGTAGCAAAGGCACCTTTGTAACTTCTTTAGAAAAACACACACTCATTTGTGGGTCGCCGTGCGTGTGCTAATTCACAAGTGCAGTCCAGCATCCCAGCACACATTCACAATCCTCCGCTGAGTCAGATGTTCATACAAAAATAAGAGCAACAAAATGAAAAAGACGAGAGTTTCTGCTCCATTTACAGATTGGGAAGATGTAGCTTCAACTGAGCCAATATAAGTCTAATGATTCCTGATTTCCATTTGAGAGAAAGGAGACAGAGGAAGGGGAACAAGAAGAGGAAACGGAAAGAAAAAAATGAAGGGAATGGGAATAGATAAAATGGAAATTAAACATGAAAAGAAGAAAGGGAAGAGAAAAAAATGTAGAGATGGATGGATGGATGGATGGATAGACAGACAGATAGATAGATAGATAGATAGATAGATAGATAGATAGAGATACAGACACAAAAAAGGAAAGAAACAGTGTTCAGTGGAGAGAGGAATAAGGAGGAGTAAGGAAAGGAGCAAGAGAGGAAAGGTGAAGGAAGGCCTTTCTGGTGCTGGGTGGTCCATGGCCCACCCACCTTTCTCAGCTCCAGAGACACACACTGTTGGTAGTCTGGCAGGTAGAAGAGCTCTCTGCAGGGGACAAATAGAGCTTCCCACTGGGACATACACACACCTCGTACACAGTCTGTTTGGGGTACGTGGTCCCTGGACCAAGCAAAGGGTCCACACTCCCATGTGGAAGATTTCCAAGACGGATCGAGTTTGCATTTAGAAAGATCTGAAGAAAAGAGAGGAATAAAAGATACAAGAAGACAGACATTATAATCAGGGGTATCAGACAAATAAATATAATAATAGCAATTTAGTTGATGCAGCATTTCCTAAATGACCATATCATTATGTAAGACAAGTTACACATTGTTGTTTCACCCATACATACACAGTCCGTTCACTAAACCATCTGATGAATACTGCACACAAAAATGGCAAGCACTTTCCTGATTTGGCAAGCTCTAATCTGATTGGCTAGCTTTACACAACTTCAAGGAGGTCAGGATGCACAGGGCATCAGTCCACCTGGAAGTTTTGTTTACAAGGGACCAGCTGCTACAATAAGTACTTAATATTATGAACTAACCAGGGGATTTGGCAGTTTCCCAGGTAGGTGAACTTACTAAACAGTTGCACCACATGTTGTATTTCATCACAAATAACTGCATCTTATTCACTATCCCTGCACTCTAGTTGAAGTAGGCGCAATCAGCATTGAAATAGTGTTGCATCTTAAGTATTTAAATTAAGAAATTGTAATTCATTTCCATACAAACATTCCTTCTTTCAAAGCAAATTAGACTCATCATAGCTGCTGCTTCGTACACAAAACTCAATGCAGTTTACACGGCACCATAAACATTGTGCTATTACCGCCCGAGGAAAGCAGGTGGTTAACAGAATTTTATTTAAAAGAGATACGTGTACATTTTCTATTGATCTTGGCAGTAGTAATTAATCAAATAATGATCAAATGATGGAGAACAGTGTTATAACCTCATATCTCCAGATACACTGTGTAGTCAAGTGCACTTTCTGCATTTTAAAGTGATGATTCAGGTGTCTGGGTCTCAGTAGAGGAGTGAAACAGTAGTGGAGTGATGCCATATTTTGGTGGTCCGCTCAGAACCAGCCTGCAAGATAAGAACTGTGCCATGCAAATTGCATTCAGCATAGATTTTGTTGGCACGTTTGCACTGTTGCCTGATCAACATAATTCCTTCAGTGTATTGGGCACTAAACCAGTGCGGACAGCACATGCAAATAAATGGCCCTTTTACTGGGCACAATCAGTACTTGTATGTTCACAAAGTCTACATACATTTCAGCTATTTTTCTCTTGTTATCTGTTCAGTCGATCATGCCCCAACTATTGCAGATAAGCCTGCCCCTAAATTACATAAAAAAACCAAATTAACTGTGGTGTATCACTTTACATGCTGGTCGACCAGTTAAATGACCAGTTCTTGGCCAGAAGAAACTGCAAAGTGGACCAGATTTTATGCCTATAGTCAATAGTCTAGCTAGTTCACAAGACTACCTTGACACAAACCTGACATATTAGTTACCTCTGAAGAACCAGCATTCAATCTCCAAATTTGGACCAGGAGAAAGGACATCAGCAGAAACATGAACTTCAGTTCATTCAAGTTTCGTCTGTTTGCTCTTTGATTTATGAATTTGTTCATTCCTGTATTTATCAGTTCCAAAAAGTCTGTTGGCTCTGACAGCTAGAAAAGACCAAATAATCTTTTACCATAACTCACACGCTATGGGTGAGTGACAAAAACAAAGAGGAAAGAGAGAGAGAGAGAGAGAGAGAGAGAGAGAGGACTAATATGCCAACAAGGAACTAATTATTGTAAGTTATGGTATCTAAGGTGTTGACAGGGCATATCTCTACAAACATTTGCACAAACAAGCCCCCGCAATGCTTTGCTGTCAGCGGGACAGCATGTTGCTGTTTTCCCTATCTATCTCTTGCTTTTTCTATCATTGTTTGTCTGTATTAGCTTTTTGCTATGTCAGTGTTTCATTTCTGTCTCATAAAGTTTCCTGCGATTTAATTTAAACAAAACAATGTGAACTTGATTTCCCTGCTGGAAAATCCAGCTTAAACTGGTTGCTGTGTTTTGGAACATGGTAGGTGGTCCAATCTGGTCATTAGCTGGTCCAAGCTGGTCATGAGCTGGTCCAAGTTGGTCATGAGCTGGTCCAAGCTGGTTCTTAGCTGGTCGACAAGCTATCATGTTCCAAAAACCAGCTTGACTACCTTGAGCTGGTATGACAAGCTGGTAGCTGGTCTAAGCTGGTCTCCCTGCTTGAACCAGCTAATGACCAGCTTGGACCAGCTAGAAACCAGCTACCATGTCCCAAAACACAGTTACCAGCTTAAGCTGGATTTTTCAGCAGGGAGCTACTATCAACAAGTAAGTTTTACATTTCCTCACGTGAACTGCCATACACGAAGGGCCTCTTTAGAGTGGAATGCAAGAATCTGGTATAATGGTGAAGTGAAGTGAGTGAAACTGTGAGTGATTACTTCCTCGACCAGCATTAAATACTACCCAAAGGCATTTTAAGCACATCTGTTTGTTTGTTCCACTACAAATGATGATGCGTGCAATGGGTGCAACGTAAAGGAAATGCCTTGGAGGATAATTGCAAGTCTCAAAAAGCTATGAGAGGCATATTTACGAAGAGCAGCATGCTAATGCTAAAATAATGTTAATTGAAATGTATGTTTAGTATTTGAGGGGGGCCAAAGACTATGTACCAAAACAGTCATGAAATCTATTACTTAAGGCTTTTGTATCACTTCAGAAATTTTTCCCAGTGTACAGAGTGAGGAAAATGCATTTTCCGGTTGCATTTCAGTTTACTTAAGGTCCACTTGAGTAATCTAAAGCTCAAAGGCAGTATGTTACGCTTTCACATCAGTCTTTACCCTCAAGGTGTTGACGAAAATCCACATGGACTTCCTGTTCCATAAAATCCTTAAAATTCTCAGCTGTCCTCGCCTGACAGATCTCACACAAGCCTCTGTTTTGACAGCTTTTGGATTCACAAAATCATGAGTTTAAGATGTTTTTAAGTTAAGTGAAGTTCTGTTGTTTCTTCCTGTATCTGTTCTCCTCAAAGCTGCTGTGTGCAATTTTTTATTCAGTGTTAAAATACTCTCTCCTGTCCTAGTTTGAAACATGCATAGAGAGTAATTTGTAAGTTGAATCCTCTGGAAAGTGTAACACACTATGGCTTTGAAGTGCTATCAAATCATTGCTCAAGCCAGACATAGCAACACTGGCTCAACCAATAGCATGATTTTTTTCCTATTTATTTTTCCAACAGGGATTTCTTAAAATACTTCACATAAAAGTTCTAAACCATGAATCAAATGTACCATCTGCGAGGTGAAACACAATATAACAAACTTTGATTTGAAGGAAAGCTGTATTCGAAAATTGGACAAAAAGACAGAGGTACAAGGGAATGAACTACAACTTAGGTCTACTGTACAACAGAGAAGCATTGAGAATTACAGTCAAATTTAAAATGATTTGTGACGATATAAAAAAAAAAAAATGTTTTTTTTATTTATTTTTTTTTTTTAAAGTTATTGATTTTAAGTATTGAATGAATATATTTCACGTTTATTGCAAAATATTTAATAATTACAAATATATAAGTAGGTTGAGTGTACGGAGACCAAATCGTTTGTGTCATTTATGGTGCGATATAGAAGTGGGCGGTTGCTGCTGGGCACTTTTGCAGTGGTTTGTTTGCCATGATTTTCTGATGGTGGATTTTAGCCCTCAGGATCACGGGTAGGGTAGCACTTCATAATGAATTAATACACATAAACAAGATTTTGTTTTTAAATGAATGCAGACTGATTGCTTCAGCAGAAGTGTATAGGCTACCATTGATTAACAACCTCAGAGGTCATGGTAGATGTCTTTTAAGGTTTACAATTATCGTACAAGGAATATTCCGTGTTCAATACAAGGAAAGCTTAATCAACAGCATTTGTGGCATAATTTTGATTACGACAAAACAATTCTGTCGGGATTCAGGGCTGATCTGGCTGTTCTGTGTGTGTGCATGTCTAAACTTTTCCTGGGCATGTTTTTGTTTTGGTGTTTGACAGTTATCACGTTTTGGTGCACATGGCGCATCTCTACTGAGCCAGTCTCGCGTTGGCGCATCTTTTTATTACACTCAACTGTCTCTCATCTTCTCATTACCTGCTGCATATTTATTCCTCCTCATTTCTCCAGTTATTCACTGGATTTTCTCCTGAGAACTCTTCTCTCTAGTTACCCAGTCTATGTATCAGCTGCTTACTAAGCAGATACGCTTCTCTATTGTTTTTGCCGATCCCTATCGCTCTCTTCCTGCGTGGCAAATATTTCTGAAATGGCTCTAGGAAGTCCAGTTTTTCTGATCTTTCTCCTTGTGTTGCCAGCCCAGTTTGTGCCTCCTGTGTTCTCTCCAGACCCGGAGGACTGGTTGACAATCTCTCCTCTACATCTCTTCTCCATGGTCTGCTTTGCCCAGCTCTGCAAGTCCTACGTGGATACACTCTGCTTTGCCCTGTCATGTGTTCGGCATTCTCCATCTCGTCTGAGTATGGATGTTATCACTTTCCTCACAGGTCGGGCCTGGGACTGGGGAACTGCTGCCTGAGAGAGTGAATTACCATTCTGCAGATTTCCCTTCAGCCTGTGAAATGGTGGACCACATCTTCTGGATTCATGATATTCCGTTGGATGTGGTCTCTGACAGGGGCTTCCAGTTTGTTTCCAAATTCTGGAGGGAGTTTTGCAGGAAGCTGGGGGCTACGGTTAGTATGTCATCTGGGTCCATCCCCAGACCAATGGTCAGATGGAGTGAGGCAACCAAAGTCTACAGGGGATGCTTCGTTGCGTTGCCACTCAGAATCCCTCCTACTGGAGCGAGCAACTTAGGTGGGTAGACTACGCGTACAACTCCCAACCTGCGTCATCTACTGGTCTCTCCCCATTACCATTGTTTCCTGATCATGAACCCGACGTGGCGGTCCTCGGCCCACGCATTTATTTCTCGCTGTCGTCGGACATGGAGACAGGCTAGATGGGTTCTTCTCAGGGCGGGGAAGAGCATTAAAGCCAGGGCAGATTGGACTGAGTCACCCAGGCATGTGGTTGGTCAGAAAGTGTGGCTATCGACCAAGGATATTCCCCTTAAAGTCACTTCTCGGAAACTTGCTCCCAGGTTTATTGGCCTGTTCCCTGTAGAAATGGTGCTTAGTCTGGTGTCCTTCCAGCTCAGGCTTCCCCATGCCCTGAGACACATCCACACCATTTTTCATGTATCCAAGATTAAGCCTGTCCTCCGGTCTCCACTCCTGACCCCCCTCCCCCGATGGTAGTCCTGCCTATATGGTCAGGAGGAGGTTGGTGGATGTCAGATGACGGGCCGGGGGTACCAATACTTGGTTGACTGGGAGGGTTACGGTATGGAGGAGAGATGTTGGGTGCCGGCCTGTGATATTCTGGACTGCTATCTTATTGACAATTTCAGTTCAGCAATACATCTCAGGTCAGTTAATTCTGGAGCATCTAGGGACACTCCTTTGGGGGGGCTCTGTCGGGATTCAGGGCTGATCTGGCTGTTCTGTGTGTGTGCGTGTCTGATCTCTCTCTCGGTGGGCATGTGTTTGTTTTGGTGTTTAACAGTTATCACATGTCGGCACACGTGGCACGTCTCTATTGAGCGAGTCTCACACCGGCGCATCTTGTTATTACACTCACCTGTCTCTCATCTTCTCATTCTCATGCTGCGTATTTATTCCTCCTTGTTTATCCAGTTCTTCACTGGATTTTCTCGAGAACTCTTCTATCTAGTTACCCAGTCTATGTTTCAGCTGCTTACTAAGCAACTGATACGCTTCTCTATTGTTTTTGCCAATACCTATAGCTCTCTTCCTGTGTGGCACATATTTATGAAACGGTGCTAGGAAGTCCAGTTTTGCCAGCCCAGTTTGTGCCTCCTGTGTTTTCTCCAGACCCGGTGGCCCTCTCCTCTACATCTCTTCTCTGTGGTCTGCTTTACCCAGCTACGTGAGTCCTATGAGTCATATGTTCAGCATTCTCCAACTCATCAGAGCAAGGATGTTATCCCCTGACATCACAATATACAGTTTAAGTCAGAAGTTTACATACACTTATGTTTAAGTCATTGAAACTCATTTTTATCCACTCCACAGATTTAATATTAGTCGTTTAGGACATCTACTTTGTGAATGACACAAGTAATTTTTTCCAACATTTGTTTACAGAGAGATTGTTTCACTTTTAATTGACAATATCACAATTCCTGTGGGTCAGAAGTTTTAATACACTAAGTTAACTGTGCCTTTAAGCAGCTTGGGAAATTCCAGAAAATGATGGCAAGCCTTTAGACAATTAGCCAGTAAGCTTCTGATAGGAGGTGTACTGAATTTGAGGTGTACCTGTGGATGTATTTTATGGCCTATCTTCAAACTCAGTGCCTCTTTGCTTAAAATCATGGGAAAATCAAAAGAAATCAGCCAAGACCTCAGAAAAAAATTGTGGACCTCCACAAGTCTGGTTCATCCTTGGGAGCAATTTCCAAATGCCTGAAGTTACCATGTTCATCTGTACAAACAATAGCACGCAAGTATAAACACAATGGGACCACACAGCCATCATACCACTCAGGAAGGAGACGCATAATGTCTCCTAGAGATCAGCATAGTTTGGTGTGAAAAGTGCAAATCAATCCCAGAACAACAGCAAAGGACCTTGTGAAGATGCTGGAGGAAACAGGTAGACAAGTATCCCTATCCACAGTAAAACGAGACCTATATTGACATAACCTGAAAGGCAGCTCAGCCAGGAAGAAGCCACTACTCCAAAACCGCCATAAAAAAGCCAGACTACAGTTTGCAAGTGCACATGGGGACAAAGATCTTACTTTTTGGAGAAATGTCCTCTGGTCTACTGAAACAAAAATTGAACTGTTTCAATTCTTGCAAGCCGAAGACACCATCCCAACCGTGAAGCATGGGGGTGGCAGCATCATGTTGTGGGGGTGCTTTGATGCAGGAGGGACTGGTGACATTCACAAAATAGATGGCATCATGAGGAAAGAAAATTACGTGGAAATATTGAAGCAACATCTCAAGACATGAGCCAGGAAGTTAAAGCTCGGTGGCAAATGGGTCTTCCAAATGGACAATGACCCCAAGCATACCTCCAAAGTTGTGGCAAAATGGCTGTAGGACAACAAAGTCAAGGTATTGGAGTGGCCATCACAAAGCCCTGACCTCAATCTGATAGAAAATTTGTGGGCAGAAATGAAAAAGCGTGTGCGAGCAAGGAGGCCTACAAACCTGACTCAGTTACACCAGTTCTGTCTGAAGGAATTGGCCAAAATTCCAGCAACTTATTATGAGAAGCTTGTGGATGGCTATCCAAAATGTTTGCACTAAGTTAAACAATTTAAAGGCAATGCTACCAAATACTAACAAAGTGTATATAAACTTCTGACCCACTGGGAATGTGATGAAAGAAATAAAAGCTGAAATAAATCATTCTCTCTACTATTATTCTGACATTTCACATTCAATAATGTAGTGATCCTAAATGACCTAAGACAAGGAATGTTTTCTATGATTAAAACGTATTTGGCTAAGGTGTATGTAATCTGACTTCAAATGTATATTGTGCTGCTCATTTACTTCAGTGACTAATTTAATAAACATCTGTCAATCATCTGCTCTTGGGTCCTCGCCTGTTTTTCTGAATCCTAACAAATTCGTTCCTCTCTTATTTAAAAAAAAAAACAAAAAAAAAACTGGGTTTCAGTGAGGCACTTACCGCAGAAGTGAATGGGGCCAATCTGTAAGCGTTAAAATATACATTGTTTCAAAAATATAGCCATGATTTTAGTTTGATAAAATGGTTTATTAAACGTTTCTGTATAGTTATATCCAATTTTACAATTTTGTTGCCTTGACGACATAACGCCGTAAACCCTAAATCGACCATCAAATCAAATATTTAAACAACTTCACAGCTCAAATTATAAACAAGTTTTATCAGAAGAATTAGTGTAAACACTTTTATAAAATTATAAGATTTACATTCCTGCTTTTAAACCCCATTCACCCCATTGTAAGTGCCACACTGTAACCTTTATTTTGTTTTTTGCTTTTAAAGAAAAGGAGGGATGAGTCGAAATTATTTTTGTGGTAATCAATATTATGCCACAAATGCTGTCGTTTGAGCTCAACTTGAACTCAATGACAGTGTCACCTAATACCAGTGAGTGCCACCTTGGCCCAAAACCGACTCTCAAATCCCATCCCATTTTAAACACTCCCTTGTATTCTGCCAAGAGACAGAATTCTGGAATTTTCTAAGATGTGGTGTCTCTAATGACACCTCCCACTGACAGCTATCACAACCCCTACTGAGAGATACTATGAGAGAGAGAGAGAGAGAGAGAGAGAGAGAGAGAGAGAGAGAGAGAGAGAGAGAGAGTGATTGATTGATTGATTGATTGATTGATTGATTGATTTTCTCCCTCAGAGTCGTGGAGTGAGACAGGGCTGTAGTCTGAGCCCTACACTATTCAATATACATCAATGAACTGGCAAGAGCTCTAGAACTGTCTCCAGCACCTGGTCTTACTCTACTAGACACTGAAGTCAAATGCCTCCTGTTTGCAGATGATCTAGTGCTGCTATTGCCCACAAAAGATGCTCTACAGCAGCATGTAGACCTACTGCACAATTTCTGCCAAACATGGGCCCTGTCAGTTAACCCCAAAAAGACAAAAATAATGTTATTCCGAAAAAGACCCAGTCACCAAGAGCAACACCATAACTTCAAATTAGACAACATGACCTTAGAACACACTCAGAACTACACATACCTTGGAATAAACATCAGCAACACAGGAAACTTCAACAAGGCTGTGAATGACTTGAGAGACAAGGCACAAAAAGCTTTTTACGCTTTTAAGAAATTTATCAGAATTGACATCCCAATCAGGATCTGGCTAAAAATAATTCAGTCGGTTATAGAACTCATCATATTCTATGGATGTGAAGTCTGGGGTCCACTCACAAACCAAGAGCTCACCAAATGGGACAAACATCCAATAGAGACCCTGCAGGCAGAATTCTGCAAATAATATACTGCAAGTACAACAAAAAATACCTAATAACACATGCAGAGCAGAATTAAGACTGTATCCACTAAAATTAAAAAGCCATTAAATTCCATGCCCACCTAAAAAATAGTGATACACAAACTCTTCACCACAAAGCCCTAAGATACAAAGAGCTGACCTCAGAGAGAAACCCTCTTAGCCAGTTGGCTTTGACCTGACTTTACAATCTAAAACATGTCCAGCTAAACCCCAGAACAAAATCCCAGCTAGACCAAATCAAATTATTAAAACACAAAAAGAAAAATATCTAAAACATTGGACAGAAGCAACAACTCAACAAAGTAAATTGGAATGCTGTCTGTCCCTAAACAGAGAATATAAACTGGCAGAATACCAGAGCACAGTCACCGACCCTAAACTTAGAAAAGTCTTGACCATGTACAGACTCAGTGAACATAACCCCACCATAGAGATGGGCAGACACATAGAGACCTGGTTACCAACAGAAGACAGGCTGTGCCCCCACTACACAAAATGAAGTTGAAACAGAACTGCACTTTTGAACAACATGCCCTAGTTATGCACACATTTTTCCCCATTTCACAACCCATCACAAAGACTTTAATCGAATACATCACAAGGACAAACCTTCATACTGGAGAAACCATAGCAAGCTCAAACCTGGCTGCGAGATATGTCAAGTCCTGCCACGACAAAAGGACAACCAGTGGAACAGGACCACTACCAGACAATAACCGAAACACTGTGCCGCATGCATAAAATGGAAAACATAGCATAACAAACCACTTTTATTTACACTTTTTACTATTACTTTATTTTAATGTATTTTTGCATCGTTTTCTTTAACTGCATGTATATGTGCAAAAATGTGTATGTATGTTTATTTAATGTTACTATGCTTTGGCAATGTAAAGCTTTTCTTTTACCATGCCAATAAAGCTATTTGAAACTGAAACTGAGAGAGAGAGAGAAAGAAAGAGAGAGAGTGAGTGAGACAGAGAGACAGACAGAGTCAGAATAGAAGTCATTTAGATCATCTTATGAAAGGATTAAAGATGGCACCCTCCTGAAATGAAAGTGTCTGTACGAATTACTATCAGTCAAACATGGGATGAAAAAATAAAAACAGTTGTGTGGTTTACAAAACCTTTCCTTTCTAGAACCGCCATCACAGTTTGTGTATGTGCATATTTTTGCATGTTTCTATGTGTGGGGATGGCCAATTATAGCTGGTCCAAACATTTTTTCATGCATGATTTCTCCCATGCCACAGCTTGAGGCGAGAGGGCAGCAAATGAGAGCGAACAGGTTGGGGAAAGAGAAGACCGCAAAAGGTGGGGAGGTAAGGAAGGTTTTCAGAAATGAAACTGATGTGAAGAGGTAAATGAAGGAAGGGAAATAGAAGTGCATACACTCAGATGTACGTACACATTTAAAGGTGACACATCAGACTTTATGAGGTCATCTGTGTGTATTGCATACTCCATTAAGCTCTGGGGATGGGTAGAGTCTCCAGTCTCAAGCTATAAAACAGAGACAGAGTGCATGTGCTGCGATGTCCACTCTCTCTTTCGTTCTTATCTATGTGACTGTGATAATCACACACTTCTTTGGAGTCTGCTTACGTTTCATTTACTACGTTTACTAATACAAATTGATGGTTGGAATGAGAACCAAAAGATAAAAGTTTATACAGCCTACATAGTGATTTCTCTTATCATTCCAAAGCTCTGGGGCTATATTGCTACAAACAGGATAATGGCCATATGCTACACAACAAAAGTAGCAGTGGAAGAGCAAGCAAAAAATGAAATATTCTGTAATATTATTGTCAACACTATAATATATAAACCAATAGATTTTATTGTAAACAAATGTAGAAAATGAACATTACTCTTGCTGAAGTCTAACTTTGTGCCTATGTTTGTTATCACGCGACCGGACAATGAGCACCTGCGACTTGGGCGTCACGAATGCGGGCCCCCCGCCTTCACACACCCGACCGCACCACACTCAGACCCACGGCCAGGCGGTTGTGACTGGAGCAAGGTAAGTGCTTCCAGGGCCCCCTCAGCGCAGCCACGAGTTCGAGACGAAGCAAGGCTCCTCAACGTGGCTATTTCCATTGATCTGGAGCAAGCATGTGTTGGTCCAGTGGGACAACACAGCGACAGTAGCGGCTGAGGCCGCTGCGGGCCACTCATATCCAGGGCAGCCTTAACGCCACAACGGATGTGCTGTCATGGCAGGTGACGCTCAGCGGAGAGTGGAGACTCCACCCCCAGGTGGTCCAGCTGATTTGGAGTTTATTCGGCAAAGCACAAACGCTTCCCAGGAATCCTCCCACTCTGGTATTCCCTGATGGGAGCCCCCCTCGGGACAGATGTGCTGGCACACAGTGCAAATACGCGTTCCCTCCAGTAAGCCTACTTGCACAGACCCTGTGCAAGGTCAGGGAGGACGAGGAACAGGTCACCCTCATGGAGCCGTACTGGCCCACTCAGACTTGGTTCTTGGATCTCATGCTCCTCGCGACAGCCCCTCCCTGGCAGGTTCCCCTGAGGAAGGACCTCCTCTCTCAGGGACGGGGCACCATCTGGCACCTGCACCCAGACCTCTGGAAATTCCACGTCTGGCCCTTGGACGGGACGCGAAAGACCTAAGTGGCCTGCCACCAGGGTTCCCTCTATGTGGTAGCTTTATGCCCTGAAGTGGCGTTTGTTTGCGAGCTGGTGTTCTTCCCGAGGTGAAGACCCCAGAGATGCGCAGTTGGATCAGTGCTTTCCTTCCTGCAGGAGAGGCTTGAGGGGCGGCTGTCCCCCTCCACTCTGAAGGTGTATGTGGCCGCCATAGCGGCACACCACAACGCAGTGGATGGTAAGTCCTTAGGGAAGCACAACCTGATCATCAGGTTCCTGAGAGGCACCCGGAGGCTGAATCCTCCTAAGCCACACCTCTTTCCATCATGGGATCTCTCCATGGTCCTCCTGGGCCTTTGGAGAGCCCCATTTGAGCCGCTAGAGTCAGTCGAGCTGAAAGCGTTCTCTTTGAAGACGGCCCTCCTGATTGTGCTCACCTCCATCAAGAGGGTTGGGGACCTGCAGGCGTTCTCTGTCAGCGATACCTGCCTGGAGTTCGGTCCGGTAGACTCTCACTTGGTTCTGAGACCCCGGCTGAGCTATGTGCCCAAGGTTCCCACAACCCCCTTCAGGGATCAGGTGGTGAGCCTGCAAGCGCTGCCCCGGGATGAGGCAGATCCAGCCCTGTCATTGCTGTGTCCGGTGCGTGCTTTGCGCATCTACTTGGATCGCACGAAGAGCTTAGACGCTCTGAGCAGCTCTGTCTGCTTTGGCAGACAGCGGAAAGGGACACTGTCTCCAAACTTGCCCACTGGATCGTGGATGCCATCGCTCTGGCATACCAGGCCCAGGCCGTGCCCGCCCCTTCGGGAATACGAGCACACTCTCTACAAGGAGTCTGGCATCCTCGTGGGCATTGGCCAATGGCACCTCTCTAGCAGACATCTGCAGAGCAGCCGGCTGGGCAACATCCAATACCTTTGTGAGATTTTACAATCTCCGGGTTGAACCGGTTTCGTCCCGTGTTTTGTCAGGTACGAACAGGTAAGTTTGGTAATACGGAACAGCTGGCCAGGTGTATCGCTTACGTATAGCGCCTTTCCCCTCCATGAGGTGAAGACGTGCGCTTCTTCTCCCATGCGAGTTCACGATCCGTGAACCCTGGATGTCCTTCCTCCCTAGCCCTGTGGCTCACGAATTTGGTGGAGGAATTTGCAGCTGGACCCACTACAGGTACTGATATGCCCTGTACTGGGATGGGTGCTCCACAGGTGCTGGTTACTCCGGTAACCCCCTGTGATGTATTTTATGCAGTACGGTCTCCCTGTCGGCAGACCCACGTCTCCCTTGGGCAGAGCCCTCTCTGCCCCCAGTCGCTGTGTTTGTAGAGCTCCTCCCCTTCCAGGCAGGACCTACCACCGCGCCTCTTCCATGTGCGGCTGGTGGCTCCGTTCCATCAGGGAATGGAGGTTACTACAGTAATTGAGACGAAACTTTCCCCACACTCCAGATTGCTCTAAAGCCATTTGTTTGTGCATTGACAGAACATTACACTAGAGTTATGTGCAATGACCATGCACTATGTCTTATCGAATTTTTGAGAGAGCACTAACAAAGTGCAAGTGGCCATGGATGGGAGTGTTTGCGCTATCTGTGGGTGTATAATTGCAAACTGTGGGTATATTGCATTGTAATGAAATGCCACAAAGCACAATTTGGTGTTTCCCTGAGAAACAGGTCATTGCGCTAAGACATTTCAGAATAATGTCTAATTTTTGTGCAAATTCTAAATTCAGTTCCTACATTTGCTGTTTGGAGATTCCACCAGTAGGTGGTAATAATGTTCATGTCCAAACTCTGAAAATATAGTGGAACATCAAATTAAGTACCTGACAATCACAGTTGTTGCTGTTTTATGAAACATTTTTGGGTTAAACTATCTATAGGTCATGGTTTATTTTTCAATTATTATAATTATGTTTATATTTACAATAGTATTTATGATCTAATTTGTTTAGATATTTTTCCCCCTGTTGACGTAGATTGATTTTTAAGTCACTGCAAAAGGGGTCGGTGGAAAAATTTGGACAGGGGAAAAAAGGTTTGGATTTGAAATATGTTTTTTTAATAATTTTTAATTTTTAATTTTTTTTTTACCACTTTGCTATTTTGATTATATTTTCATTTTGTTTGAAGAGTAATTTGAATTTAGTAATATTTTTGGTTTAATCTTTTGGTTTCAATAAATTAATTTAATTTTCAAACTCAAAATTGACAGGTAGAAGAGAGGTGCGTACCGATACAATCTCTGTTAACACTAGCCATGATTTGTGTGTCAATAAATAAAAATGATAAATAATACTTGCATTCTTTATAATTTAATGGAGCGTACATTGAAAACCTGACGAGAACCACATTTTCCATGTGTATAAAAGAAGCGTGTCACTGTTATAGAAATATGCCTGACATTCAACAAGGATGCAGTTAATGCACAAAAGAACATAAGTCCATATTTCTATTCTTCTAATTAATTGCATACAGCCCATTTACACTTCCAACTACTTATAAATGTGCTGTCTATGTTTATATTGCTGGTGCTTGACAAGGAACAGACTATATCATAGGACGCTGACGGTGCAATAACTGGAGAAGAACCTCAGAATGAAATTGCAATCGACCTAGCCCATTAGCACTTTGCAGGTGCACTTTCGGCAAACCCACTCGCGCCTAGACTTAGAGCATGCTTGCACAAAAATACCAAATCTTCCTAGCATCGCACTATGCTTAACACTAACACTCTTAAATTAGGGCCCTACGTCCCACTATGCAAAACAGAGTCCTCATAAATGTAAAAGTAATAATAAAAATAAATGTTTGAATGAGGAGGGCTAGTTATGATTCATATTTATGCTTCATTCATTCTAAAAGCTCTCTGTGGAGCATTGTGCCAACACAGCTGTCCATTTCTAATTTATGAAGCATTTAGACATCTGCCCTAATTAAGGTTTTGTTTTTTTATTTATTTATCTATCATCATTCATATTTTATCTTCTCCTTTGATTGTATACTGTATATTAGTGTCTGTATGAAAGTGACAAATGCTTGAAGGAAGTAAGGCTCTTACTGAGTGTGACAATGAACAAACATTTTAACAGTATATGTGTTCTCTGGGAATCAAACCCATGATCTTAGCATTGCTAGTGCCATTTTCTACCAGTTCAGGCACAGGAACAGGGTGATCTCATTAGTATTTAGATATGTATATGTAACCTACCTACTTTTTCCTGATTTGTGTATGTGTTTGTGTTTTGCTGTCAAAATTGTTTAGAAACTTCAACATGTTTTAACCCCAAAAGATTCATAAATATTTGTAAGTTGAAATGTAAAAGGCTTTACATTTCAGATGCTGTTAATCTGTCTATATTTTATGATACTTTATTTTACTGTTGATAGCTCCCATGTCTATGCAGATGTATGAAATTGTATGTGATAGAACCAAGCTTTTCCTATGAATACTTATGAAAACTCATGAGATCATGAGAAACCACAACATTTCTCTGAAATGGAACTGGTGCAAATAAAAACACTCTGCAAACAATTTTTTCTCCTTGACTTTTAGAGCCACACTTTAAAACAAGGCGCCCTAAGCATGGCAGAAAGAAGTGCCATGGGACTCCATACATGAGAATAATAGAAAACAAAACCATGCCACCATCACGTATAAACAACCCAGGGGCAAAACGAACCGCTGGCAGTAATTTGGCTGTTGGATTATTAACCTCTTAAGATCTACACCCTCTCTCCTGCACCGCAGGGTTTCTGATAGATTTGTCCAGTGATAGATGAGTCTACTTCAGTGGCAGGGCTAGTTTAGAAGTGTTTATCTCATTATGTTGGCCCTATCACACCCCCAAGTGGCTTTATTAAGATGCATGGGCTTAAGGGCTAGTCTCAAATGGAAACCATATTGGAACTTTGCACAAGCAAATGAAACATAAGTGTACATATGCCTGCTTCAGCTCCCTTGTCTCCTCAGCTGACACCATATGTATCTATATCCATCGCCTCATTGGCTGGCTGAAGTGAGAGGGAGTGTTCAGGTGGAGAGAAAGGGGGATTTAATTGGCTCCACAGCTGCCATGTAACACATCTGAAACAACAAATTGGGCACTTAATTTCATGGATGATGATGTGATGGTGTTTAGCAGTAATGAAAACTGATTTAGTTAAGGGCTTTGCTGGGGTTAATATAGAAGGTCTTTTTCCTTTCCCCGAATCGGTGAATCTTTTTTTTTTTTTTCTCTTCTTGAATGAGTTCATTGTGTACTGTAAAAACGATCTAATTCACTAGTTTGAATATGACTTTCCAGCCCCACAAAGGAGAGACAGAGAATAGTTTAGGATGAACCAGTTCACTAGAATGACTTTTCAAACACACTACAAATGAGAAGGGAACATTTAGTAAAAACTGATTAACTAGAATGATTTGGACTTTCCCATGCTAAACACAGTATAAGACAAAGGAACATTTAGGACAAACTGATTTACTAGACTGAAACGGACTTTACAGCATTACATATGAGAGACAGAAGACCATTTAGGATGAACCGAATCACTATAATGATTCAGAATTCCCAATGCTACACATACTGAGAGAGAGATAAGACCATTTATGATTAACCAATTCACTAGAATGTTTAGACTTTCCCATAGTACAAACGAGAGAGAGAGAGGGGACTGTTTAGGACGAACCGATTCAATATAATGATTTGGACTTTCCAACAGCACATATGACAGAGCGATGACAATTTAGTATGAACCGATTCACTAATTTGGAAATTCACTAATTTTAAAAAACAGGACAATTTAGGTAAGTGAAAGTGAAATAACACAGTGGTAACCCTGCATTAGGAAAAAAATAAACATTTAAAACAGAGATGTAGTGTTTAATTGCACTCCACTGTGACATATCCTAAAATGTAGCTTTATTTTGAAAAAAAAAAAAACTTAACTACTGTCACACTACTGGGAAATGTAGTTCATTTAGTAGCATCACTACTGCATACACTAAAAAATAAAAGCATCTAATAAATGAATAAATGTAAAATGCTTCCTCAAGAGCAGAGTTTAAAAAACACTTTATTGAGGAAATCAGACAGACTGATAAATTGACTGATTTATTGTCTATAGAGTATGGTGATCTGAAACTATTAGTTAATTTAACAAGACAATCCTGTACTGACAGCCTTCAACTAAAAACAAAACTTTTCAGGGGTCTTGGCAATGCAACTATTCCTTTTGCCTCTCTCTCTCATGAGAGCTATCAGAGCACCTACACCAGTCACTTTTCATTTCCCTTGATCTTAAGAGACAGGAGGGAGAGAAAAGGCAATAGGACCTGGACCCAGTCAGCCATTTGCCTTTAATTCTCTCACCCCAAACTTTTTAACACTGGCCTCTTAAGAGTCAGCCTCTGACAACATTGATTTGATTTTTCGTCTGAGCTGTCTAATGCACTTGATTCTCTTCTCCGAATTGACAGAGGCATCTATTTTCTGCACAGCGTCTATTCTATCATGAGAATTAAAGGGAGAGGGGGGCAAATAGGGTGGGATTCTGCTGATGTGAGCATTTGTTCTAAATTACTGAGCTTGTTCATACAGATGAGCAAAGAGAGAGAGAGAGAGAGAGAGAGAGAGAGAGAGAGAGAGAGAGAGTCAACGTAAGGGGTGCACTGTATAAAAAAAATAAAAAAAATAAAATAAAAAAAAAAACTCTTGAGAAATGTTATATATATATATAAATGTTCTCTGAACTAATTTCCCCAATTATACTTTCAGTTTTGAACTTGATCATTCCCTAAATGCAACATTTGTTGTTCAGTCAAGATTGCGTTCCAAAAATAACACATTTCAAATTATATATAAAATCTAATGTCAATTGTATCATAAATTGTGCTTTCTACACATACTACAGAGTAAACAAACAGGCAATTGGCTCTTTTAAATGTAAGGCAGAACTTCCATTCCTACAGATGCCATATTGAGTATTTCAATGCCTCTATCAAAAATGTGATTGGCCCTTTTAACCATAAGGTGGAACTACTGCCAGCATATAGTATTTAGCACTTTTATTCAATTTTATGTGAAATGTCTGTCTCCTCTCTTTATAACATATCCAATGTGACTCAAAAAAACCCGCATACGGTATAAAACGTAATTCTTTTTTTCTTTTGTTTTTACAGTGTGTGTGTGTGTGGCACAGACAGAGATAAAGGTCAGATAATAAGAGGAAAGAGAACTGCAAAACTTATCAAATTAAGCAACTTTTATAAGTGGTCTCATTGTGCATCAGCCACTTTGTCTCATACATCATTCCTCTCAGGACCGTTCTGCTATCTCAGGCACGAAGGGAAAAAAAAAAGTCTTCCTGTTTTTTTTCCAAAAGAGGTGACAGGACAGCATGATATATGACTCGGACTCATGGAAGTTAATTAAATAGCCTGGACAGCTACTAAAGCATGATAGGAGAAAGAGAGAGAGACAAAGGAAGAGAGAGAGAGAGAGAGAGAGAGAGAGAGAGAGAGAGAGAGAGAGAGAGAGAGACGTAACAAAGAGAGCTAGACAGCTCAACATGGTGGCACTAATTTGAATGAGGGGACATGGGGGGTGGGAGGTCTGTGTCAGTCTGTGAGCATGGGTAGTCTAAACATGTTCAGTGTGCTAGTGAAATTGCACTAACACTGAAATTACTGTACAGTGAATTGGGCCTAAAGACAGATAAAGATGGAGACAGATGAAAGCAAACAGAAAGATAAAGAACAGAGAAAAATAAAAGTGCAGCAACAATGAGAAGAAAGAGCTAAAGTTGTTAGAAGGTGTTTGTTTTAAGTTAATATTGTAGACAAGGACCTCTCACACCTGATCGGATGGTACTGTGTAAAGTCACATCTTCTGCTCTTAACAAAAGGCAAATGTAACATATTTTTAAGAACTGTCAGTATTACCCAAATGTGACTGCACATGAGGTATTTGAACTCATACTTCTGTCTTTCCTGTAATGTCTGCATGCTCTATCTTTACACTTCTGTCACAATGGAAAATAGGTTACTATACACTGGACATTGATCATCTTAAGCACCGTAAAGTCCACTAATAGCAAGTGTGGCATCCCTGGATCAACTGGGGATTAACAATATGGTCACCAGTATATGTTGTGTTTTGGATGCTGGTCCCTAGCATGGGATGCCAGTGTGCTTGTATTTCAACAAGGCTTCTTGACTAGTTTAACAAGCATCACTAGAAAAAAATAAAAAATAAAAAAAAGATTTAAAGTAGGTTAACCAAATTTGCAATTCATGAGGGTGAAATTATTTTTAATTGGATATAATGTTGACCAAAAAAATGGCAATTCTGTTATCATCTGTTCACGCTTACATCTGATTTTTTATTTATTATTATTTTTTATTTTTATTATTTTTTTTTTTTTGTGGAAGCCAGTGTTTCCAAAATAATTGTGTTTTTGCATACACAAAACACATTTTTGTTTTTCCGAAAACATTCTTTAATTTTTTTTTATTATATTATATTATATTATATTTGTATTAATATTTACAGTATTATTTTTATTATTATTACTATAACATCTATTACAACAAAAGTCTTTTGCGAATATGTAAGTGTTAGCCACTGCAAAATAAACTCGAACAGGTTGGTCAGAATCAGAAGAATCAGAATGAGCTTTATTGCCAAGTATGCTTACACATACAATGAATTTGTCTTGGTGGCAGAGGTTTCCAGTGCACAAACAATACAACAACAAGACAGAGATAATAAAATAAAAAAATAAATAAAAATAAAAAAAATAAAAAGTGAATAGAAACTAAAGTATTTATAGAAATACACAATAGGACAATATATATATATATATATATATATAAATATATATATACAAGGTTGGGAGGGTTACTTTTGAAATGTATTCCACTACAGGTTACAGAATACATGCTGTAAAATGTAATTTGTAACGTATTCTGTCAGTAACATATTCTAAATACTTTGGATTACTTCTTCAGCACTGGTAGATTTTTCAACTTTTTAAACTCTGCCAGTACAGTAAGACAAAATACACGTTAAAAATACATTCTCTGAAAAACCTAAATATCTTATGCAGTGTTGTTTCTAAAACAAGATCAATCAAATTGATCTTGTTTTAAGGATTTTTGTTTTTATATCTTTACAGGAAAACAATAATATATATATATATATATATATATATATATATATATATATATATATATATATATATATATATATATCAAGAATACGATTTTTGCCCTAAAATCAAAGATCTTACTAGAAAAAAAAAAAGAAATTATCAAGAATACGATTTTTGCCCTAAAATCAAAGATCTTACTAGAAAAAAAAAAAGAAATTATGATCCAGTGTTGTCATGGTTTTATGTGTTTTTGTTCATATTTTGTGTTAATATCTTTTATTTTGAAAGTTTAGTTCCTGTTTTATAATCATGTGTTCCATGTCATGTTATTTCCTGTTTCCCTGCCAGGTCATGTGATTCCCTGTTTCATGTAATGTGGTCCCCTGATCATGTGATTTCATGTTTCCCTCCATGTTCACGTGTCTTGTTTTCATTGGTTTATTGTCTTGTTACCTTGTTATCAGTTCTGTCTTGTCATTGGTTATCATTGTCATGTTTCTCCCTTGTCCATGTATTTAAGCCTCATGTTTGCCATTGTCCATTGTCAGGTATTGTAAGTGTAACATTAACTACGTTTCCATCTGAGGATTTTTGGCGAAAAAGTTTTAGCGCATCAAAATACAAACGCAAATTATCGCAAAAATTTCACAAGTGTCGACACAATATTTTTCCATTTAACTCTAATGCATAAACTCTATGTCGATACTTCAAATGTCGCGAAAAACTGGTTTGGAAACACTTTTTGTCGAGAAAATTGCCATTAATGCAAAAATGTAGTGTCACATGACAGAGTTTACCCCAATCATTAGCCTGTTTTAATCATGAAGACAGTATACATCCTTGAAAGCCAATTTATTGTACGTGATTATGAAGAATGTACTCTTTTAAATGTTCTGCACTGGGTCATTGACGCCATCACGATGGCATATCAGGCTCAGGACGTGCCACCCCCTGCGGGGTTACGAGCCCACTCTACCAGGAGTGTGGTGGCCTCTTGGGCCCTGGCCAGTGGCGCCTCTTTGGCAGACATCTGCAGAGAAGCGGGCTGGGCAGCACCCAACACCTTTGCGAGATTCTACAATCTCTGGGTTGAGCCGGTCTCGTCCCGAGTAGTGGCAGGCACGAGCAGGTAAGTTCCGGGACAACTGGCCGGGTGTACCGCTTGCGCATAGCGCCTTTCCCCTCCCTTGAGGGGAAGATGTGTGCTCTTGACTCCCAGTAGTAGTGATCCCTGGATGACTTTCCTCCTTAGCCCTGTGAGAGTTGAGTTTGCGGAGAAACTCGCTGCCGGCTCAGTAAGTGAGCTAATGAGGCCCTGTATTGAGGTAGGTGCTCCGCATGTGCTGGTTCCCCCGAAGGCAACCCCATGTGATATTTTCCGCAAAATCGTTTCCCTGTCGTTAAACTGCATCTTCCTTGGGCAGTGGCCCCTCTGCCCCCGGTCGCCATGCTTTGTAGAAACTCCTCGCCCTTTGGGTAGGACCTACCATGGTTCCGACAAGGCTCGGTAAAGACCATGTGAAGTATTTCCACTCAAAATGCCCCCCCTTTTTGGGCGGGGTGTGGTCTCTGCGGTGTCTTCCCCTTGGGAGTGACACCCCTCCCGATGTAGACACTTATGGCTTCCAGTCAGTTAACAAATTCCACTCTTTTTGTGGAGAAAAGAGAAGGAAAAGAGGCCTCGGCTGGGCTAGCCTGTCCACCTATTCGTTGGGCAGTCGACTTGTTCCTGAAGGACTGTTCGACGCTCATAAAGAACTACCTGCTGAAAAGGCCGGGACCTTATCTCGGCTCCTCAGCACAAAACCTGAATGAGTGGTTGCAAACCAGCTCCTTTTATACTCATATGTCCGGGGGAGTGGCATGCAAATTCCACTCGCCAATTCTCACTGGCCTTTTAAAAAAGATCAGAGGTGTTTGGGGCTCCCAAGAGTGACCCCTAGTGTCACTACATCGATACAATGTCTCGTTCCCTCCATCAGGGAACGGAGGTTACAAAAGTAACCATAATGTTTAGTTTACTTTTGAAAAAAATGCCGGCAAAATTCCCTGTATGAAATTAAATAAATTACCAAACGAAAAAAGCATTACACTAAAAAAATTTATTACCAAACGAATTTTTTTATTTATTTTTAGACCTATATATGCCTTTTCTTTACACAAACTTAAATTAGCTTTACCCTGGTCTGTAGAAAAAAAAAAGTCGGCTGAATGACATTCTCAGAATGTTCTACACTTTTTTCAAGACTATAAACTATCAGAACTATTTGTCCAATGAGTTCACTTTCAGAAAACAAGCTTTTGAACATTTTAAAACGTTTAAATATTTTAAATCTTACCCTCTTTACCTCGGATCACATTTGCTGAGCTTCTTGAGAAAATGTAAATTGCATTATGACACTAAAATTAATTTTAGATGACAATCAAGTTCAGTTGCTCATTAAAAGTTGCTGTACAAATATGCGGGCATAATGCAGTTGTGATGGTGATCCTTTAGATTAGATGATTGTTCAAAATAGCCTATTGAATATCAGGAATGTATCAAATATGTAAACCCTGATATTACACAGCATAATTTTTTTCATTAATAACTGTGCACACAGCATATACACATCGATGGATGGTCCTTATACTAAGACTGAAAGTTTCCCCCGCTACTTGGTGCAGGTTGCCAGCTTGAACAGTGCCATGACGATTCGCTTTCGGGTCGGAACCGGTGGCAACCTGTGATAGGCGCAACATCAGGACCAATATTACAGTCCTATCAGAAGGGCAACTGTTCCCTTTTGATAGCAATTCCTCCTCTTCTGATTGCTTTTATTTGTGAAATTAAAATCACAGTAAGCTGGCTAATTTCAATGAATTGTCTCAATACTCTCCTTGTTTTACCAAAACTTCGGAGGAAAATAAATTAGGGACATCTGGTTGGCGAATTAGCGATAAACACACATTTCCGTATGGAAACGGCTTACGGGCAGATTTCTTTTGCGATAAACCAAAACTTATGCGACAAAGTGTTTTTTTAGGCATGACGTCATCACGCACACCATTTTTATTGATAAATGGCCATTTGAATGGAAACAGGCAGAAGACGGAAAATTTCGCAATTTTTTATAATTTTAAAATATAACAAATAGCATGAAAAGTGGATGGAAACTAGGCTATTGCTGGATTGTTCAAGACAAGTCAAGTCAAGTCTATGTTTATGTTTATGTTTTGTTTCACGTTTGGATTTACGGTTATTGGATTTCACTTATGTAAATAAACTGCAGCTGGGTTCTAACTTCATCATTGTCTTTGTCAGCAACGTTACAAACGTGAATTTTCTTGATGAAAAATATGATAGTGCCTGGTAACATGCGCATGCAAAATGGCTAGAAATAGCATTTTAGCTTAGCGTAAAGCTGACAATTTACACAAGGTTTATTTCTATTTCTTCTGCTCCAAACGTACTTCTCTGTCTGCTCGTATGAATGTAACACATCATAAGAAAGTGTTTCACAGCTGTTCAAATGCACTTTGGATCGCATCATTTATATGTATAAATGTTTTACATCTGAAAGGACTAAATATTAAATGAAACAAATGACAATAAAATGCAAAGTAATCTCTTCAGTACTCAAGATACTTTTTGAATGTAACTGTACTCTAATTACCAATGATTTAAATTGTAACTGTAGTGGAATACAGTTACTTAAATTTTGTATTTTAAATATGTAATCCCATTACATGTATTCCGTTACTCCCCAACCCTGTATATATATCTATATGTATATATATAGATATATATATATTAGGGGTGTAACGATACACAGAAGTCACGTTTCGGTATGTACCTCGGTTTTGGGTTCACGGTTCCATACGAGTTCGGTACAACAGGAAAAAGCAACAAATCCCAAATGCTAGGTTTCTTTTCATTTATTTTGAACAGACAATAGTGCGAATTACAGTTTGTTCCACCTAGTGGTATTTAGTACCCCCTGAGGTAGTTGGTACAGTACAGCCGCCTTTATTTATTTATTTATTTATTTATTTATTTATTTATTTTTATTTTTTAGTTCAATTACAGACAAGTACAATGCAAAAAGTACAAGGCAAATATAAGGCATCGTGGTACAGTTCAGTTTATGTGAAACAGAGAATAACAACAACAACTAAAACATAAAATGAACAATGTACAATTGTACAAATGTACAAATAATAATAATAATAATTAAAAATAAATAAATAATAATAATACTGGGATAAAAAAGTGCTATATAATATTAGGGCAGTTACATGAATTTGAAAAGCTTTAATATTTTTATTGTTTTTATAATCTTTTTGTTTTGTGATCTCATGTTTGAAAGGGTTTCAAAGTATATTGTGAGATCAGTATTACAAAAGGTAATATATGAGGGTTTCTTTTGAGTTATTTTTGTCTTATGAATATAAAACCTTGCCAAAATAATTAAAAGATTATTCATGTAATTTTGTTTTTCAGAAAAGTATGGCTTTTGAAAACAAAGTAAAATACCATAAGGTTCTAAATTAAGAGTTTTGCTTATTTTTTTTTTATTTTTTTTGTCATATCTATTTTAAAGTCAGTCCAAAAAGAAATAGAAAAAGAGCAATAAAAAAATAAATGTTCAATATCTTCAAATGATGTGTTACACAAAGTACATTTATCACAAACAGTATGAATATATCTACTAATGGCTGCATTTACAGGATAACATCTAAGAATAATTTTGTAAATTATTTCTTTTACTTTATTAGAAATAACATATTTATATGGTAAAGTCCAAATGCTGTGCCAAGATATACAGGTGCATCTCAATAAATTAGAATGTCGTGGAAAAGTTCATTTATTTCAGTAATTCAACTCAAATTGTGAAACTCGTGTATTAAATAAATTCAGTGCACACAGACTGAAGTAGTTTAAGTCTTTGGTTCTTGTAATTGTGATGATTTTGGCTCACATTTAACAAAAACCCACCAATTCACTATCTCAAAAAATTAGAATACATCATAAGACCAATAAAAAAAAAACATTTTTAGTGAATTGTTGGCCTTCTGGAAAGTATGTTCATTTACTGTATATGTACTCAATACTTGGTAGGGGCACCTTTTGCTTTAATTACTGCCTCAATTCGGCGTGGCATGGAGGTGATCAGTTTGTGGCACTGCTGTGGTGGTATGGAAGCCCAGGTTTCTTTGACAGTGGCCTTCAGCTCATCTGCATTTTTTGGTCTCTTGTTTCTCATTTTCCTCTTGACAATACCCCATAGATTCTCTATGGGGTTCAGGTCTGGTGAGTTTGCTGGCCAGTCAAGCACACCAACACCATGGTCATTTAACCAACTTTTGGTGCTTTTGGCAGTGTGGGCAGGTGCCAAATCCTGCTGGAAAATGAAATCAGCATCTTTAAAAAGCTGGTCATCAGAAGGAAACATGAAGTGCTCCAAAATTTCTTGGTAAACGGGTGCAGTGACTTTGGTTTTCAAAAAACACAAAGGACCAACACCAGCAGATGACATTGCATCCCAAATCATCACAGACTGTGGAAACTTAACACTGGACTTCAAGCAACTTGGGCTATGAGCTTCTCCACCCTTCCTCCAGACTCTAGGACCTTGGTTTCCAAATGAAATACAAAATTTGCTCTCATCTGAAAAGAGGACTTTGGAACACTGGGCAACAGTCCAGTTCTTCTTCTCCTTAGCCCATGTAAGATGCTTCTGATGTTGTCTGTGGTTCAGGAGTGGCTTAACAAGAGGAATACGACAACTGTAGCCAAATTCCTTGACAGGTCTGTGTGTGGTGGCTCTTGATACCTTGACCCCAGCCTCAGTCCATTCCTTGTGAAGTTCACCCAAATTCTTGAATCGATTTTGCTGGACAATCATAAGGCTGCGGTTCTCTCGGTTGGTTGTGCATCTTTTTCTTCAACACTTTTTCCTTCCACTCAACTTTCTGTTAACATGCTTGGATACAGCACTCTGTGAACAGCCAGCTTCTTTGGCAATGAATGTTTGTGGCTTACCCTCCTTGTGAAGGGTGTCAATGATTGTCTTCTGGACAACTGTCAGATCAGCAGTCTTCCCCATGATTGTGTAGCCTAGTGAACCAAACTGAGAGACCATTTTCAAGGTTCAGGAAACCTTTGCAGGTGTTTTGAGTTGATTAGCTGATTGGCATGTCACCATATTCTAATTTTTTGAGATAGTGAATTGGTGGGTTTTTGTTAAATGTGAGCCAAAATCATCACAATTAAAAGAACCAAAGACTTAAACTACTTCAGTCTGTGTGCATTGAATTTATTTAATACACGAGTTTCACAATTTGAGTTGAATTACTGAAATAAATGAACTTTTCCACGACATTCTAATTTATTGAGATGCACCTGTACAATGAGAGCCTCCTTTAGTGTATTAAGCACTAAGCAATAAACATAATGTACTCTTGCATAGGCCATATTTTTTTGTATGGTTCATAAAAAACAAAAGGTATTTGGTCACAATCGCTACAAAACTGAAAAAGCATCTCTTGTGTTATAAAAGTACAAAATAAATAGAATAATGAAAAATAAAACTTGTGCATTAGGAGAAGCCATTCTTGTTTTGGGTTGGTGCATAGATGGTCTCTTCTTCTTCTGCTGTTTTTCCTGTTGTGGCGGTTAGCAAACAGCATCGTATTACCGCACAGGCCCCCTTCTGGATTGGAGTGTGGATCGCCTGTGACTGACTCGGACGTATTCTTCGTCTGACTGCATGCACCGAACCGTGACGTCAGTACCGTGATGGTTCGGGACGAATACATGTACCGTTGTCAGTTTGTCAGTCGTGAAATTTCCTCACTACTAAATATTCCACAGTCCACTGTCAGTGGTATTATAACAAAGTGGAAGCGACTGGGAATGACAGCAACTCAGCCACAAAGTGGTAGGCCACTTAAAATGACAGAGCGGGGTCAGCAGATGCTGAGGCGCATAGTGCGCAGAGGTCGCCAACTTTCTGCAGAGTCAATTGCTACAGACCTCCAAAGTTCATGTGGCCTTCAGATTAGCTCAAGAACAGTGCGTAGAGAGCTTCATGGAATGGGTTTCCATGGCCGAGCAGCTGCATCCAAGCCATACATCACCAAGTGCAATGCAAAGTGTCGCATGCAGTGGTGTAAAGCACGCCGCCACTGGACTCTAGAGCAGTGGAGACGTGTTCTCTAGAGTGATGAATCACGCTTCTCCATCTGGCAATCTGATGGACGAGTCTGGGTTTGGCGGTTGCCAGGAGAACGGTACTTGTCTGACTGCATTGTGCCAACTGTGAAGTTTGGTGGAGGGGGGATTATGGTGTGGGGTTGTTTTTCAGGAGCTGGGCTTGGCCCCTTAGTTCCAGTGAAAGGAACTCTGAATGCTTCAGCATACTAAGAGATTTTGGCAATTCCATGCTCCCAACTTTGTGGGAACAGTTTGGGGATGGCCCCTTCCTGTTCCAACATGACTGCGCACCAGTGCACAAAGCAAGGTCCATAAAGACATGGATGAGCGAGTTTGGTGTGGAAGAACTTGACTGGCCTGCACAGAGTCCTGACCTCAACCCCACAGAGCACCTTTGGGATGAATTAGAGTGAAGACTGCGAGCCAGGCCTTCTCGTCCAACATCAGTGTCTGACCTCACAAATGCGCTTCTGGAAGAATGGTCAAAAATTCCCATAAACACACTCCTAAACCTTGTGGAAAGCCTTCCCAGAAGAGTTGAAGCTGTTATAGCTGCAAAGGGTTGGCCGACGTCATATTAAACCCTATGGATTAAGAATGGGATGTCACTTAAGTTCATATGCGTCTAAAGGCAGATGAGCGAATACTTTTGGCAATATAGTGTACAAATACAAATAAAAAATCAAATACAAACCTGTTATATACAGAAGCAAGGGAATGTAATGGCAGAAGAGGTATGGTATGCTGGAAAAATATAAATAGATTAAGCTGTGTATTGCACATAATTGTCGCTCAATGGGGCAGTTTTAACTGTTCATGAGATGGATAGCCTGAGGGAAAAAACTGTTCCTATGCCTGACGGTTCTGGTAATCAGTTCTCTGTAGTGCCTGCCAGAAGCCAACAGTTCAAAAATAAGTGGGTTGGGTGAGTGGGGTCCAGAGTGACTTTTCCTCACTCTGGAAGTGTACAGTTCTTGAAGGGAGGGCAGGGGGCAACCAATAATCCTCTCAGAAGTCCAAACTGTCCTTTGTAGTCTTCTGATATCCGATTTCGCAGATGCTCCAAACCAGACAGTTACTGAAGTGCAGAGAACAGACTCAATGACTGCTGAGTAGAACTGTATCAGCAGCGCCTGTGGCAGGTTGAACTTCCTCAACTGGTGAATGAAGTACAACCTCTGCTGGGCCTTGAGTCAATGTGGGTCTCCCACTTCAGGTCCTGTGAAATGATAGTGCCCAGGAACCTGAATGACTCCACTGCTGCCACAGTGCTGTTTAGAATGGTGAGGGAGGTCAATGTTGGGACAAATAGTCAATGTCCACTATTTTGAGCTTGTTCAGCTCCAGGTTGTTTTGACAACACCAGTGAGCCAGCCGTTCAACCTTCCTTCTGTATACAGACTCGTCATCATCTTGGATGAGTCCGATGACAGTAGTGTTGTCTGCAAACTTCAGGAGCTTAAAAGAGGGGTCCTTGGCAGTGCAGTCATTTGTATACAAGGAGAAGTGTGGTGGGGAGAGCACACATCACTGGGGGGCACCAGTGCTGATTGTACATGTGCTGGAAGTGAATTTTCCCTGTCTCACTAGCTGTTGCCTGTCCGTCAGAAAGCTGGTGATCCACTGACAAATAGATGTGGGAACAGAGAGTTATAGAATAGCTGGGATGAGGTTGTTGGAAGCTGAACTGAAGTCCACAAAAAGGATCCTTGCATATGTCCCTGGTCTGTCCAGATGTTGCAGGATATGATGCAATCCCATGTTGACTGCATTATCCACAGAACTGTTTGCTCAATAAGCAAATTGAAGGGGATCTAGTAAGGGTCCAGTGATGTCCTTCAGGTGGGCCAACACCAGTCTCAGATGATTTCATGACAACAGACGTCAGAGCGACGGGTCTGTAGTCATTAAATCCTGTGATTTTGGGTTTCTTTGGGACAGGAATGATGATTGAGCATTTGAAGCAGCATGGGACTTCACATTGCTCCAGTGATCTATTGAAGATCAGTGTGAAGATGGGGGCCAGCTGGTTAGCACAGGATTTTAGACAAGTGGGTGAAACCCATTCTGGGCCCTATGCTTTCCTTGTCTTTTGTTTTCAGAAGACACGGCACACCTCCTCTTCACAGATCTTAAGTGCAGGTTGAGTAGCAGAAGGGGGGAGGAGGAGGGTTGCAGGAGGTGTTGATGTTTGTGTGAAGTGAAGGTCAAAGCGGGTGTGGGGTGTGAGATTGAGCCTTTCAAATCTACAGTAGAACACATTCAGGTCGTCAGCCAGTTGTTGGTCCACTACAGTGTTGGGGATAGGAGTCCTGTAGTTAGTAAATTGTTTCAGGCCACTCCACACTGATGCAGGGTCATTAGCTGAAAATTATTTTTTTCTGCTTATCAGAACAACTCATTTTAGCCACTCTGATTTCCTTATTCAATGTGTCCCTGACCTGATTGTTTAAGATTGTATCCCCACTTCTGCAAGCGTCCTCTTTTGCCTGACAAAGCTGCCTGAGTTCTGCTGTAAACCATGGTTAGTCATTGTTATATGTTAAATAAGTCCTAGTAGGAATGCACATATCCTCACAGAAACTGATATATGATGTCACAGTATCTGTGAGCTCATCTGGATTAGTGTCTGCAGCCTCAAAAACACTCCAATCACTGCAGTAAAAGCAGGCTTGTAGTTCCAGCTCTGCTTCATTGGTCCATCTCTTTACAGTCTTTACTACAGGTTTAGCTGTTTTTAGTTTCTGCCTGTAAATTGGAATAAGATGAACCAGACAGTGATCAGAGAGTCCCAAAGCTGCACTAGGGACAGAGCGATATGCATCCTTTATTGTTGTGTAGCAATGATCCAGTATACAGTTGTGCTCAAAAGTTTGCATACTCTGGCATAAATTGTGAAATGTTGGCATTGATTTTGAAAATATGACTGATCATGCAAAATTAATTGTCTTTTATTTAAGGAGAGTGATCATATGAAGCCATTTATTATCACATAGTTGTTTGGCTCCTTTTTAAATCATAATGATAACAGAAATCATCCAAATGGCCCTGATCAAAAGTTTACATACCCTTGAAGGTTTGGCCTTGTTACAGACACACAAAGTGACACACACAGGTTTAAATGGCAATTAAAGGTTCATTTCCCACACCTGTGGCTTTTTAAATGGCAATTAGTGTCTGTGTACAAATAGTCAATGAGTTTGTTAGCTCTCACGTGGATGCACTCAGCAGGCTAGATACTGAGCCATGGGGAGCAGAAAAGAACTGTCAAAAGACCTGCGTAACAAGGTAATGGAACTTTATACAGATGGAAAAGGATATAAAAAGATATCTAAAGCCTTGAAAATGCCAGTCAGTACTGTTCAATCACTTATTAAGAAGTGAAAAATTTGGGGATCTCTTGATACCAAGCCAAGGTCAGGTAGACCAAGAAAGATTTCAGCCACAACTGCCAGAAGAATTATTTGGGATACAAAGAAAAACCCACAAGTAACCTCAGGAGAAATACTAGGCTGCTCTGGAAAAAGACGGTGTGGTTGTTTCAAGGAGCACAATATGACGATACTTGAACAAAAATGAGCTGCATGGTCGAGTTGCCAGAAAGAAGCCTTTGCTTCACCAATGCCACAAAAAAGCTTTGTTACAATATGCCCGACAACACCTTGAAATGCCTCACAGCTTCTGGCACACTGTAATTTGGAGTGATGAGACCAAAATAGAGCTTTATGGTCACAACCATAAGTGATATGTTTGGAGAGGGGTCAACAAGGCCTATAGTGAAAAGAATACCACCCCCACTGTGAAGCATGGTGGTGGCTCACTGATGTTTTGGGGGTGTGTGAGCTCTAAAGGCACGGGGATCTTGTGAAAATTGATGGCAAGATGAATGCAGCATGTTATCAGAAAATACTGGCAGATAATTTGCATTCTTCTGCATGAAAGCTGTGCACTGTGACACGGTCATTTCATTTTTTTTTTTTTTTTTTTGCCATGTTTTGTTTTATGATTGTGCCATTCTGTTATAACCTACAGTTGAATATGTTAAGAATATGTGTTTTGCCTGCTCACTCATGTTTTCTTTAAAAATGGAACATATATTACCAATTCTCCAAGGGTATGCAAACTTTTGAGCACAACTGTATATCTGTCTCTGGTTGGGCATGTAATGTGCTGTTTGTATTGGGCAGTTCACATGTGAGGTTTGCTTTGCTAAAATCCCCATGAATAATAATAACAGAGTCCGGGTATTGTTGTTCCGTGTCTGTGATTTGATCAGCCAGCTGTTGCAGCGCTGCGTTCAGGCACATGTGTGGTGGGATATAAACACTCACCAGAAAAAACGTGGAAAACTTCTGTGGTGATTAGAAAGGCTTACAGTTAATAAAAATTGCTTCCAAATTAGGACAGTACATCTTCTTTAACGTTGTTACATCTGTACACAAACTTTCATTGATGTAAATGCATGTTCCACCGCCTCTCGTTTTCCCTGTTAACCCTGCGATGCGATCTGCTCTGAACAGCTGAAAGCCCGACAGATGTAACAGGCTGTCCGGAATGGCTTCACTCAGCCAGGTTTCTGTGAAGCACAATGCAGCAGAGGTTGAAAAGTCGGTTTTGTTAGGAAGAGAGCGGAGATTCGCTAGATGAATACTAGGCAGCGCTGTTCAAAAGCCACTCTGATGAAGCTTGACCAGCGCGCCGGCTCCCTTGCCTGCATCTCTTAAACAACACAGCTGCGCCTCTGACTAAAATGTCCAGCAAAGCGTCTGAATAGTCAAAAACCAGGAAAAGATTGTCTGGTATGTGCTGTCGAATGTTCAGCAGTTCGTCTCTGGTAAAACTCATTGGAAACAGATTACTAAACACAGGACAAACCAACAAAAACAACAAAAGAATTGGAGAGCTCCACACCGAGGCTGCCATCCATGGTGCCATCTTGATCTTGATCATTGTAGGGGACCCTGATATGGATAAGAGGGGTCTTGTGTCACCCTGAAAGGGGTTCATTTAGCACTTTTACATGGCTATTTTCCAAATAAATACATACATACATACATGGACATGAAATACTGATCTGCATTGAAATTATGTTATTATGTGAGAAGAAAGAGACCACAGAGTCTCCAGAAACATTGAATTCCAACTTGGGTTTGCGTTGGAGTTCTGATGAACATGTTGTATATTTTGCAACAATCACTAACTGTTTTTCTTTCTTTATTTTTTTATCCTGCTTATAACAAGACTGCTTGCTAAATAAGTGAAAAAATGGACATGCAATATTAATTTGAAATAATTTTATTAGCTTACTTAAAGAGAATACAGAACGCTAGGAGAAGTTGGAAAGATATTCTGATGACCGGTGAAATATCACTTTATCCTCAGATGTGCGGTCATTATTCAGAAATATCAGACCACTGGTTCGCCCGATTGACAAATCAGAATCGAGTATTACAGAGAGATGTATAACTATTTTTTTTAACCACAGTTTTGTCATATAAACATCGGACAACACTAGTCAAGGTGTATGTTTGTTTTTAAGTTCAGCAAGCGAAAACAATGCAATATAAATATGTGTTGCCTTATCATTGTATTTGTATTATTTTACATTATCCAGTCTTTTTATTTCATACAATTCAGACTGCAAACTCTCAAATTGGGTAAAATATAGATTCACCATGACACAGCATCACTTTGGAATATCAGTGCAGGAAACACTGGTACAAGCTAATCTTTTCCATACCACCAAAGTAGAAAGTAATTTGGCCTGTCAAGCTCCATAAAGGACAGCAAAAGGCTGTAATCTCAGTAACTCAGCAGTTACTGTGTCACCCCATTTAGGATTGAATTTGCAACCATTGTCCACCATAAAGAGAATCCTACATATACTACTGCATTCAACCTTCCTAACATTCACAGTTACACCAATACACAAATATACATACTCACCTCTCCTTCTGAAGACTCTAAAGTGAGGTCTTTCCTACAGGAAGCTTTGAATTCCCCAACTCCTGCATTCACTTCAACACCTTTAGGGGCCTCCAGTGTCAGTGTCCTCGTCGGAGACTCTAGTCTGTTGGAGGAAAACAGACTTTTATGATGTAATCACCATTCTCAGAGACTCCAGCCAAAAGCAACAAGAGGTCAAATGGCAAGAAATGCATTTAATATACAGACTAATTTTGGGCTCCATATTCAAGCTTTATTTCCCATATGAGACTGGTGAGAGAGAACAATGAGCAAATTGAAAGGAAGGAGAGAACGAGAAGACAGAAATCAGTATGTGTCTAAGATCCGTCAGAGAAAGGGATAACTGATTGAGGCTGTCCACTCCTGAATATCTACTGCCTTAAAAACACAGCGCAAGTAGCAATATCGATTAGCAGAAACAAAAAAGAGTGAGAAAGTGAGAAAGTGTTATAAGAGAAAAAGTAGGCTTAAGACATGTTTGCAAGTCTGTTCTAAAACTGACCGTATTAACCCATTTTAACCTGGTATTAACATCTATCTCAGGCAATCTGATTACAAATGGTCAGCACTACAAACAAGTATAACATTTTTGTGATCAGATCCTTAAAACTACATTTGAAATGCTTGTGACATTATTGTTTTTGTAGCATAAACGCTAATGTGTCCTGGACAATAGCGAAGGACTTCCTATTCACCTGTCAAAACAACAATTTTATTTATTTTTTTGGGGCACTTTTAAGTCCTCGTGGTCGTAGTGATTCGCCTAAATCTGGGTGGCGGAGAATGAATCCCAGTTGCCTCCGTGTCTGAGACCGTCAACCCATGCATCTTATCATGTGGCTTGTTGAGCGCGTTACCACGGAGACATAACGAGTGTGGAGGCTTCATGCCATCCACTGCGGCATCCACGCTCAACTCACCACGTGCCCCACTGAGAACGAACCACATTATAGCGACCACAAGGAGGTTACTCCATGTGACTCTACCCTCCCTAGCAACCGGGCCAATTTGGTTGCTTAGGAGACCTGGCTGGAGTCACTAGCAAGCTAGTGAACTCCAGTGGTGGTAGCCAGCGTCTTTTACCACTGAGCTACCCAGGCCCCCTAAAACAACAATTTTAAACTTTGGAAGTAACATGAGGCTTAAAAGAAAATAACCATCCAATCTAACTTTTTTTGGAAAAGCACATACATTTACATGCAGAAGACATCATTTCACATCATTTTGACATCTTCAGTGTGTCTGATATCAATGATACAGTGACACAGATCATATGAAGCACAACAATCTAACATTCAATACAGGTACTTGACTAATATCAAAGGTGTTACAAGAAAAAAAAAAAGAAATTATGATCCAATGTGAATTTTCTTGATAAAAAAATATGATCGTGCCTGGTAACATGTGCATGTAAAATGGCTAGAAATAGCATTTTAGCTTAGCGTAAAGTTGACAATTTACACAAGGTTTATTTCTATTTCTTCTGCTCCAAACTTACTTCAAACTTACTTCTCTGTCTGCTCGTATGAATGTAACACATCATAAGAAAGTGTTTCACCGCTGTTCAAATGCACTTTGGATCGCATCATTTATATGTATAAATGTTTTCCATCTGAAAGGACTAAATATTAAATGAAACAAATGACAATAAAATGCAAAGTAATCTCTTCAGTAATCAAAATACTTTCTGAATGTAACTGTATTCTAATTACCAGTGATTTAAATTATAACTGTAGTGGAATACAGGACATGTATTCTGCTACTCCCCAACCCTGTATATATACACTACCGGTCAAAAGTTTTGAAACACTTTTTCATTCTTTATTATATATATATATATATATATATATATATATATATATATATATATATATATATATATATATATATTTTTATTTTTTTTTATTTTTTTATTTATATTTTTCACATTTTAGAATAATAGTAAAGTCATCAAAACTATGGAATAACATAAATGGAACTATGAGAATTATGTTGTTACTAAACAAAATCCAAAATAAATCAAAACTGTGTTATATTTTAGCGTCTTCAAAGTAGTCACCCTTTGCCTAGAATTTGCAGACATGTACTCTTGACATTTTCTCAACCAACTTCTTGAGGTATCACCCTGGGATGCTTTTTAAACAGTATTGAAGGAGTTCCCATCTATGTTGGGCACTTATTGGCTGCTTTTCTTTATTATTTGGTCCAAGTCATCCATTTCAAAAACTTTTTTTTTTTTTTATAAAATTTTCGTTTTGTAATTAAATATATGAATATGTTGGCACAATTATATTTTTGTCTACAAAACTAATTTCAAACATTTAAGCACACGCCTTCAGATCAAAAGATTTTTAAGATCATAAGAAACATTTCAGTCAAGTGTTTCAAAACTTTTGACCTAATTTGGTACAAAGAAATCACTTGCCATTATATCAAACACTGCTGAAAGCTATTTGGTTCATTAAATGAAGCTTAACATTGTCTTTGTGCTTGTTTTTGAGTTGCCACAGTATGCAATAGACTGGCATGTCTTAAGGTCAATATTAGGTCAAAAATGGCAAAAACTTGTCTGTCAATCATTGTTTTGAAGAATGAAGGATATACAATGCTTGAAATTGCCATACACAATTTCATACAAAGGTTTACACTACAGTCTTCAAAGACAAAGGACAACTGGCTCTAACAAGGACAGAACGAGATGTGGAAGGTCAGATGTACATCTAAACAAGAGGTTAAGTTCATCGGAGTCTCTAGTTTGAGAAATAGATGCCTCACATATCTTCAGCTGACAGCTTCATTGAATTCTACCCACTCAACACCAGTTTCATGTACAACAGTAAAGAGAAGACTCAGGGGTGCAGGCCTTATGGGAAGAATTGCAAAGAAAAAGCCACTTTTGAAACAGAAAAACAAAAATAAAAGGTTAGAGTGGGCAAATAAACACAGACATTGGACAACAGATAATTGGAAAAGAGTGTTATGGATCTTAACCCCACTGAGCATTTGTGGGATCAGCTAGACTGTAAGGTGCGTGAGAAGTGCCCGACATGACAGCCACATCTATGGCAAGTGCTACAGGAAGCGTGGGGTAAAATGTCACCTGAGCATTTGGACAAACTGACAGCTAGAATGCCAAGGATCTGCAAAGCTGTCATTGCTGCACGTGGAGGATTTTTTTATGAGAATTCTTTGAAGTAGTTTAAGAAGTTTTTTTTTTTTTTTAAATTGTAATAGTGACTTATAAATTGTGATCAGTTGATTGCCTCTTTGGTGAATAAAAGTACCAATTTCTTTCTATAAGAGCAACATCTATACAATATTCCAAACTTTTGGTCGCCAGTGTAATATATATACAGTTGTGCTCAAAAGTTTGCATACCCAGGCAGAAATTGTGAAATTTTGGCATTGATTTTGAAAATATGACTGATCATGCAAAATTAATTGTCTTTTATTTAAGGAGAGTGATCATATGAAGCCATTTATTATCACATAGTTGTTTGGCTCCTTTTTAAATCATAATGATAACAGAAATCACCCAAATGGCCCTGATCAAAAGTTTACATACCATTGAAGGTTTGGCCTTGTTACAGACACACAAAGTGACACACAAAGGTTTAAATGGCAATTAAAGGTTCATTTCCCACACCTGTGGCTTTTTAAATTGCAATTAGTGTCTGTGTATAAATAGTCAATGAGTTTGTTAGCTCTCACGTGGATGCACTGAGCAGGCTAGATACTGAGCCATGGGGAGCAGAAAAGAACTGTCAAAAGACCTGCGTAACAAGGTAATGGAACTTTATACAGATGGAAAAGGATATAAAAAGATATCCAAAGCCATGAAAATGCCAGTCAGTACTGTTCAATCACTTATTAAGAAGTGGAAAATTCGGGGATCTCTTGATACCAAGCCAAGGACAGGTAGACCAAGAAAGATTTCAGCCACAACTGCCAGAAGAATTGTTCGGGATACAAAGAAAAACCCACAGGTAACCTCAGGAGAAATACAGGCTGCTCTGGAAAAAGACGGTGTGGTTGTTTCAAGGAGCACAATACGACGATACTTGCACAAAAATGAGCTGCATGGTCGAGTTGCCAGAAAGAAGCCTTTACTGTGCCAATGCCACACAAAAGCCCGGTTACAATATGCCCGACAACACCTTGACACGCCTCACAGCTTCTGGCACACTGTAATTTGGAGTGATGAGACCAAAATAGAGCTTTATGGTCACAACCATAAGCGCTATGTTTGGAGAGGTGTCAACAAGGCCTATAGTGAAAAGATTACCATCCCCACTGTGAAGCATGGTGGTGGGGATGTTTTGGGGGTGTGTGAGCTCTAAAGGCACGGGAATCTTGTGAAAATTGATGGCAAGATGAATGCAGCATGTTATCAGAAAATACTGGCAGACAATTTGCATTCTTCTGCACGAAAGCTGCGCAGGGGACGCTCTTGGACTTTCCAGCACGACAATGACCCTAAATCACAAGGCCAAGTTGACCCACCAGTGGTTACAGCAGAAAAAGGTGAAGGTTCTGGAGTGGCCATCACAGTCTCCTGACCTTAATATCATCGAGCCACTCTGGGGAGATCTCAAACATGCAGTTCAAGCAAGACGACCAAAGACTTTGCATGACCTGGAGGCATTTTGCCAAGACAAATGGGCAGCTATACCACCTGCAAGAATTTGGGGCCTCATAGACAACTATTACAAAAGACTGCACCCTGTCATTGATGCTAAAGGGGGCAATACACAGTATTAAGAACTAAAGGTATGCAGACTTTTGAACAGGGGTCATTTCATTTTTTTCTTTGTTGCCATGTTTTGTTTTATGATTGTGCCATTATGTTATAACCTACAGTTGAATATGGATCCCATAAGAAATAAAAGAAATGTGTTTTGCTTGCTCACTCATGTTTTCTTTAAAAATGGTACATATATTACCAATTCTCCAAGGGTATGCAAACTTTTGAGCACAACTGTATATACGTATATATATATATATATATATATATATATATATATATATATATATATATATATATATATATATATATATACAGTATATTACACCCCTTCAGTACCAACGGTGAGTTGATGGTGTTGGGTGAATACAGAACAGTAGTCAGTGGATACCGAATGACCTGACAGAAACGAATATATTGGCTTAATGGTTCCCTCTTTTTCACTCTTCTCTTTCCTTCCTTGTTTCACCCAATATCCGTGAGATCCCCTGTCATCTGAAAAGAAAAACTCAATCAGGGAATTGATTTTCAATTCATACATGCTCCAAAGCAATTCAGCAGCAAAACAAAATATCTTAAGTGTGCAGAGAGTGGACTAGATTTTATATGGAATTTTCACATTTTTCCTACGTCTCGTGATGCTTAGTGAGAAATATGGGCGTTTCTTCTGTTGTCAAGTTAACACAGTTGTTGTTGCGGCGTATGTCCATTCATTCTTTCGTTGTGGTGTTGGGATTTTGAGAAGAGTGTGTATGATTTTGTATGGACATACATCAATCACTATATCAGTGTGTTACTGAACGATAATAAACTGCAAAAAGTATTAAAGACAAAGAAAGCGCGAACAAAACTGACACGCTGTTTCTCCCAGATGCAGTTGAGAATTAATCTAAGCACAAATACAACATTTTGAGCAAAATGATTGGTTGTTTTAGTGGAGTACCTGTGTTTGTTCAGCTTCAGATGTGTGTGCTTGTCATCTTGTCACCATGCATGTTCAAATCAGACAGACACACTAAGGAAGAGCTGTGAAGTTCTCATACTTGGTGATGTAATCACTTTTTCAAGTTTTCAGATCGGATGGTTATTTCCTTTTAAATCCGTACATAAATTTAAACATTTGTTAGGTGGGTGACTGACTGGTGAGAGGTGGTGCTTTGCTGCTGTCCGGGACGAATCAGGATGCTGTTTTAAACCTCAAATGCGATGTGGTTTTTGACTACCTCTGTATGTGTTTTTTGATTATCCAGTCACAAAATATTTTGCACCCCGTTTACAACTATATTTAGCACTGGCCTTTGCGATTAGATCATCTGAAATGCGTCTTATTACCAGCTGTAAACAGGGTCTTAAAACGACTGCAGCCAGAGCTAGGGAATGCAGCAGAGTGAAGCCAGGGTGTAGATTTGGCTTGAATATTGGGAAAAATATTCCCAACACCCCTGGGTAGAAGTCCCACCCACATTCATTTCCCCAGTAAGACCCCCAGGAAAAAGGTAGATAAGGGAGTCCTGCTTTAATCTCTTATTAGCCATAATTCTTTATTCCACTAGCAAATTCATAGCATCACATTGCATCAACTAGGCACTCTTAGTTATCTGTACAGGTTGAATTAAGATTACAAGCTTACAATTTGTAAATCTAATGCTACTCCAAAGTTGCCTTTTATGGTTTGACCTTGACTGTGACAACTAGTCAGGCAATCACTATGATGTGCTTTTGATGTGACTCTGATAATAAGCTTTTAATAGGTGAATAGCTTGAAGTATGTACATTGATGCACTGGGTCTTTGTAGCTGATTATATTGAAATCAGAGTACTGTTTGTAATTCCAGCCTGAGCTGTGGAAGTAAACATAATAATACTGATGTTAATGCTGGCAACATTCATAGTGCCATTTATTTGCAGATGTCACTTGTGTATGTCAGAAACTGCACCCTAAAATATGTCCTCACTACATAATACTTAGTAGCTACTTCAATACACTGTACATTTGTGGCTTCAAGCGGAGTAAGAAAAAATGTAATTACAGAGTTATGTGCACATGAATAAGCAAACAAAGTCATACAGTATTTACCAATTGGAAAGCAATTCTGACACCTAAATTGGTGAGCTGTGATGTTGAAAGGGTAGTATGCAATGTCAAAGCATGGCCGGGTGTGTGTGTGTGTTTTCAATTCAAATTCCAACTCAAGTTCTAAAAGGGGTTTCATTTTTAAGTTCGGAAATTTTGCCCAACCCTGGTCTACCAATAAAATAAATGTAAATGTAATGGGCTGGTGAGATGGTATTGAAAAAGAAAGAAATAAATAAACAAATAAATCTAACCTACTCCTTAAAATAAATAAATAATTCATTTGTAGAAGCTCAACTGTTAATATGTTTGACACTTTCATATATATCTGACACTTTCATGTTTTTTTCTGAATCGGGTTCTTTTGGATCATGTTTGTGTAAAGGTTTTTTTTATTTTTTTATTTTTATTTTTTTTAACAGTAACCCATCAAATTAGGCTTTCGTCTCTCTAGAGATTTGTGTGTTTGGTCTTATCATTTTTCTCTGTGTCTCCAACATGCTTATGGTCACAGGAGTTGGCTACTGACTTTTGACTTTGGAAAATAAGACCAATGACAACATCAGGGAGCTCAGTACCAGTCACTAACCTTTAACTCTTGGTTCCTCCATATGTACTAACATTTGGTTGCATCCTTTCAGACTGATGAATGACACTGTACCATGGGTAGATGAACATCAGCCAATGCCAAAGATGAGAAAACTGTTAGATTTGACATTTTCAATCATGCCTGTGTTTTAAAGTTTCTTTCTATGAGCTTACTGGGTTCCATGATAAACCAAGGGGACTCATGAAACTTCATTTGGAAAGTTTTAAAAGTTGTGAGTTGGTGGTACCAAAAAAAAAAAAAAAAAAACTGTTTAACATGGTTTTCTGTTCTTAGTTAGTTTATGCTGGACTAGCTGGTCTCCCAGCCTGGTCAAGCTGGTCTTCAGATGGTCTCCAGCCTAGCCAAGCTGGCAAGGGCCCAAAACCCCTTTGAAACCAGCAAACCAGTACAGAGTGGGAGACCAGTTAAGACCAGAATACCACCGTAGGCTGGTTTAAGCAGTTTTTTTTTTTTATTTTATTTTTTTAGCAGGGTTGTATTATTGCAAACATTTCAAACTTCAAGTGCTTCAATCTGAATCGTGATGTTGCAGAGAATGGTGTTGAAAATAAGGGCTTTCAAGAAAGTTCACCAGAGCTGTTGACCCTGTGAGTGGGTTTTCTTTATAGCTCACTGAGCTCATGACCCAAAGGCCCATTTCTTGTCCTCAACATTCCCTGACAAATCCTCTAATCGTCAAAAATTTCTATTGCAGCCTGGCTGTCTGCTGTGTGAAATGTAGCTGGGGAAATTGTGGCTGGCAGCAAGACCCTGTGAGAAAACTTAAAGCAATTTCATGGCCGTGTGCATCCATTGCTGTTAATTTAATCGATAGTGATAGAACTGGGGGACCATCATGGTCTGAGTGGGAAGCTAGAATAAGGTAGTGCCACTAGGTCCCTAAACCAAAGCTTCAGGAAAGAAGGATGTTCCAGGAATAAAGGAATGATATTGTATCTCAATTTGCTCCTGTTAAAGAATATCATTCACTCAAGTGAGACCATGTGGTTTGTGAAGTCACCACTTCAGGGCCACTTTGAATAAAGATGCAGTGTAAGAATTTGGAGAGGAGAGAGAGTAAAACGTTTTTGAATTTGTATGATTTTTTTTACCACTTTGTTATTTTGATTATATTTTTCTTTCGTTTGAAGTGTAATTTCAATTTAGAAATATTTTTGGTTTAATCTTTTCATGTTTCAATAAGTTAATTTAATTTTTCAAAATAAAAATTGACTGGTAGAAGTGAAGTGCATACCAATACAATCACTGTTAATACTAGTCATGGTTTGTGTGTCAGTAGAAATATGCCTGACATTTATTAAGGAAACAGGTAATTCACAAAAGAAAATCATTTTCAGTTCTTCTAATTGATTGCATAAAGTCTATTTACACTACCAACTTCTTATGAATGTGTTTTCTTTGTTTACATCGCTGGTGCTTGAGGAAATGAACTATATAATAGGATGCAGATGTTGGAAAAACTGGAGAAAACCTCAGAATTAAATTGGACTTTATCCAGCCCATTTGCACGTTGCGTGGGCGATTTCGCCAAACCCACTTGAGCCTTGACGTAGTGCATGCTTGCATGAAAATACCAAAACTTCATGGCCATGCCCATTGAATTTGCGCTTATGACTTATGGCATTATGCTGCACTTAATGCTAGCGCTCTCAAAATATCTTTGAAAATTGTCACCCCTTGGTCACCATTCATTTTCACTGTATGGAAAAGAGCAACGTGAACATCCTACCTAACATCATCTCCCTTTGTGTTCAAAAGAAGAAAGAACGTCATACAGGTTTGGAATGAGGGTGAGTAAATGATGATTAACTATTCCTTTAAGAATTATTATAGAATCCTTAAAGGAACACATACACATAAAATATACACATAGAATGGAGAGTACTTAAGATTCATTTAATGAAATGATACATATACTGTGTTAAAGTGACTTTCATTGTGTGGAAAAGACAGATGACAACAGGGGCAGTTTACTGAACTGCTCAATAAATGTGAAGGTCACCACCACAGATCAATATAACCTCAAAACCACATACATCTTCGGGTTCCAAATCATCTAAAAATTAAGTTAATGCTCTTATAAAAAAAAAAAAAAAAAAAAAAATAGTTTGCTTATCCATGCTGACAGTATTAAGAATGGGCTGAGAGCTACAGCACTGCAGAATGCCAGAGTAATCCCTGTCTGATAAGGTAATCAATGCATTTGAAGGTCAAGAGGTGGATGTTCTCAATGTCTGAATGAGTGGAAGGTAATTTAGTGTGGATTTGAGAAGGCTGTGTTGCCGTGATTACAGCTGGACAGACTCTCAAGTACTGCATATAATCATATATTACATATACAGCTGACAATCACATATGGTTGACTTCATGACTCTCTTCAAGAAGTTCATCCTTGTAGTACTTAGTAAGATAACTGAAGCACCTCATTCTTATGTTCTCAAGTCTCCCGAACTCTCAAGCCAATCAAATTTAATTTCAAGGCACGAACTTGCCCAATCAGTCACTTATGGGCTCAGGGTAGCAGTGGCACTTTTATCGTGATTTAGAACCATCTTCTTCTAGTCAAACTTTAACCCCAACCATTATGAGAGTTAAAAAAAAAAAAAAAAAACTTCATCTGGAATGAAAGCTGGAAAATCCAGGTATAAGGCGATTCTTGTCAAACACTTGACAGATGAGTCTAAGTGTGGCCTTTAGCTGAAGAGATGGAGAGATATAAGATATGGTTAATGTCCCTGACTGGAGTCTGCAGGCTGAGATATGATCTTCATGTTATTAAAAATAAGTTATATGGCATTTGAAAAAGAGGCTTACTAGAGTCCCTTCCTCTTGGTTGAGACACTTTCTTTGGTTTACAATAATAGAGTCCAGATAGTGAGGGAAAAACCATTAAAAAAGGAGTGAAATCTATCTCCTTCTATCGATCTATCTATCCAATGGGTGGATGGATAGATGGATGGATAATAGCCCTTTTTATCCTCTCTAGAAAACAGATTAAACTAATGTACTAGTGCTTTTGATAAATTAACACCCACCTGCTCACTATTGTAAGTCATCACTATTGCATGCCACTCAACATCTAGCTTTAATCTCTATTTAAAAAAAAAAAAAAATCTAAAATAGATCTTAAGAATAAAATATGGTAATATCAATCAGTGATTGTTCTTTCACAATGTATTTCCATGGGAGCAAAGGTTCACATTGTATCAAAGTGACACAATGAGGCTCAGCGAATGAATTGTATAATTTCAAAATATGGCACTGAATCTGAATTAAGACATATCATAAACTTCTATTGTTTTTATATAAAGCTAATTAATTCTAAAAACTAACCCTAACACTGAAAGAAAACTTAAAGCATTTTAACAATACAAAATGTTCCCAAATGTCCCTGATTTAGCTAACCTCTAATTAACATCAGGGAACAAATGTCCCTAAACCATAGCTAAGCACATACATACTCACCAACACACACACACAGAGGTAATTTGCCTCAATATGCCAAAATGGTCGAAGGCAAAAGTCCATTTCGATTGGCCGTGCAGATTCAGTTGAGCAATAAATCTGCCAAAGCCCCTTAACCAACTCTCTCTCTTTTGGTTTCTCTCAATCCATAATTATGTTCTGAAGAGGCAAAGGGCATGCTGTCTCATTTGGGTTAGGCTACTCTATACAACTGCAATTCAGTCACACCTCTGCAAGTAAGCACCCATCCCTCTTAAGGCTTCAGTTCAGTTTAGTTGTCAGTGGAGAATCCAGCTGGTTGATTTTTTCTTGGGTAAAATAAAAAATAGATGCTATTTAGAGACTTTACAAACTCTCAGAAGTGAATATGGTGCTTCTCTAAATAAGGACTAAACACAGCAAAAAAAAAAAAAAAAAAAAAAACTCATCCAGAGTTGAGGGTGATTTTAAATATAACGTTTTATTCAGCACTGAAAAGCATCTGTATAAAATAGCTCCACCTCATTAAAATGTACTATTAACCCAATATCTGCAGAGCTATGCATAATATAAAACTTGTTTAAATATGTGCCAGCCTAAGGAGATGGGGCTTCCCAAGGTTTTTTCCTCATCTAGTAACATCTTTGGGAGTTTTTCCTTGCCATTGTCACTTCTGGCTCACTGGGTTTTGTAAGGCACTATTCTTTCTTAATTAACCCTCGAAAGTACTACCATTAACCTTAAAAAGGGGCTATTTTTCAAAAGCACATACATCGCCTCTGTAAGATTCAAAACATGGTGCTATACCCCTGAAAACCAATAAATTTATGTTTAAACTATGCAGTTTTTTTTTTTTTTTTTTAATGTTTTAGTTTGTAATTTAGAACAATACTCATAATAAAAGCTCAGTCTCTCACCCTTGTTCTCCTGATTACAGTGTTAATCATGTGACAAATTTGAAGTGAAAAAAAAAACCCATCCCTGCTGCTCAAAGTTCCATTAAGTCAGCACAGTCAAATAAAAAAGCTTTGCTGGATAGAATAATTAAAGACAAAGCGAAGGGGGCTCGAACCGGGAACCTTCTTGCTGTGAGGCGACAGTGCTATGACAGTGTCACTGCATGTTATTAACTTTGTATGCAAGTCCGAGTATATTTGCATTTTGCAAATGTTACAAAAAGTTAAACCAGAGTGCTTTGTGTTCACCTGCACATTAATCGATGTTTACTTTCACGTGAATTTGTCGCAAACCACCACATATGTTGCGAGTGCACATTAAGTGCTCCAGAAGTGTTTAGTCTTCAAAAATACTCCAGGAGCTTTTCTGCAAAACGAAACAAAACAAACATAGCAAAACAAGGCACAACGTACAGACAAGAACCGAAACTAAACAAAACAAAACGAAAAAAAAAAAAAAATCAAACCAAAACAAGGCACATCATACAGACAAGCTAGTATAAATATTCCACCTTAATATCTCTGTATCTCTCTCTCTCTCTCTCTACATTGTTATTGTCAACCTATCATTTTATGACTAGTCATTGTTCAAACACCCTTCAACTAGTGATTCTGTATAATTTTCATAATGTTTAGTCTGAAACCAGGCTCAGAATTCTGCTACATCTATAATAAACACCAAACAAACAGAGAGAGAGAGAGAGAGAAAAACAACAACAACAAATAAAAAAAAAAACAACAACAAGTGAAATCGCCTCCCACATCAGTGATGAAATAACCAGCACTTGTGTTGGTGCAAAAGTTGTTTTCAGTGGCAAGAAAGTAAAGACATTGGCGATATTGAAAAATATCTTGGAGTTTCTTTCTGAGGTGTGCGCTTTAGATGGATGTGGACTCGAAGAGTGAAATTCTCAGTCTCTCTCATCAGCTTCTGGGCAGCTAGATCCATTTTCATCTTATTATACCTCACATTAGCTGGCAGAGTTAACTGATTGCTAATGGTACAACTTTGATGCACTCTCACCTTTTACCTACCCAACCGGTAGGCTATTAAGAAGCTTGACTGAACCCTACAGTAGGGCAGACGAAGGTGGATAATGATTGTGAGGCTATTATCATGTGCTTAAACTTGGTCTATGGCCTTAGGGTTTGTTCAGCCAAAAATAAAAATTCTGTCATTGTTTCACTCAGACTCATGTTGTTCCAACCCCTGTTTGACATTCTTGCATCCATGGAACACAAAAGGAGATAGACAGAAACAGTTTTTGGATTTCAACATTATTTTCAGGACTAGTGTTGGGTTCAAGTCCGCCTTAGTCGAGTCTGAGTCAAGTCCGAGTCTTTAAACAGTAGAATCCGAGTTGAGTCTGAGTACAAATGGGGCCGAGTCAGACTCAAGACAGAGTCCATAACAGGCCGGGTCCGAATGAATCTGTTCATGAATCTGAATTAAAATTGTAACCGAAAACTCAACATCAATATTTTAATTTTATTTTAAACTTCACACCTAAGAAAAACAGTTTGTCAATATAAAATGTAACAAAAACACCTCTGTTGCCTTTCATATATATATTTTATGATTAGTATCCTGCTGAACAGACTTCAAAATGGTTTCAGAATGAAAGCATATGCTTTAGGTGTATGAAGACAAAACTGTCCTTCAACACAATTCTTATTGCGTTCTGCTGACATTTCAATTATTTGTTGCATTTTCCCCTCGACTCAAACATAGACTAAAGAAAGTGAAAGCTGCATTAGTCACTACAACCAAGGTTATTATGTTTTGAATTTTAATTTAGTTTTTTATTTCTACTTCATTTTAAATTTGTAAATTCAATTTAATTTAGTTTTATTCAAAATTATACCTATCTAAAGAAATAATAGTCTATACTGAGATTTTTTTCTGAATCTTTTTTCTCTATCTGCCGACTGATTTGGGAAAATACAGTACATACAAATGAGTCAACACAGTAGTAATTAGCACTCGCTGAGAAGTTAAGTCTCACAATTTGACTGCAAATGCTACATCCGAAACACTGGAAAAGCCCATTGATAATATTAGGGCCATGTCATCACAGACATGATTTTCTAGTTAATTTGTGGGAAACCACACAATGCAGGGTAGCTCTGCGCGCTGCTCATGTACCTAAATCACTGATGCGTCCATGTGCGTCTCGCAGCAGCTGCCGTAGAAGATAAAAAAAAAAAAAAATTAAAAAAAGAATAATAATTTATATTTGCTTGAGCGGCAGCCATGTTGGTCTGCAATCAGTCTGAAATCTTTAAATACCAACCAAAGAAAATTTCATTGAGCTCTTCTTTAACTGCAAAAACATGGAGAATAATAATTCTGAGTCATAAATTTAACAGATTTGTCCTCCAAATGTGTCAGAGATGTAGGCTAAAAAAGACATGCATAAGTTACCCGGTGGTTTACAATAAAATATAAAATAAAAAATTTAAAATAAAAAAACGTCATAACCAACTAAATTCATCTCGTAACATGAGGTTAGCTTCATACACAAACTCTATCATCGAATAATACATTTATTTTATAGACTATAATTGAATTATAAACAAAACATTTCACTGCCCAAAATATACTAATATTTTATTGTGCATGGTTTAATGTTGTGAATGGTGGACAAATGCTGTAAAAGAATGTATTTTAAGCAACTCGTCAATGCTTTGAAAATAGTCAATCAATAATAAATAGGTGCTGTTTATCTGTTTAGAGTTGCTGTCTGCTTTAGCAATAATGCTTTTTTCCCCAACTATTTAAAAAGTTACACAATTAATTCATCAAGCTATCATGGACCAGTTCAAGCTGACAACACTGTGTGGACCACAAGAGACTACAGAAGCCTACATGTGTAGATACATTACACCTAAAAACACTTAATATCCGATATTAATACTATTTTTATATATTTTTATTTTCGATATGCTGTTTTTAGTAAACTGTGAGATACATGATGTGGGTGTCTTGACTCAATGAAGTTCTTGATTTTAAGTTTTTAACCACAATGAAACCGCAATGCAAGCACCGTCTTGGCTGCACAAACACCACATGCAATTTGACCAGTTGTCAGGTCCTGTGAAACTGCTTTGATTAGTTTCTATTACATTGGATACATACCCATCTTTATGTTTTCGTCGTGCCAGCCACCTCGTTAGTCAATGTTAAACAGTAGTCTCTGTAGTAATATTCATGCGTATTGGTTGACTGATGAGTGTGACTGGGCGTGTGCATGTGTGTGTGCTTGTGTTTGCTTAAACACAGTGAAACAACTCTGGCTATGTCTACGACTTCAGGGGCTAATACAGCTGCATGCAGACCGTGATGTGTTCATTAATTTCTGTTTTATTTATTTATTTTTTAATTTTTTAATTGCATCATTGCAAATGTCATGGACTCGGCTGGACTCATTTAAATTGGACTCTACTCCAAGTCCAAACTCGAGTACCCCAACTCTATTCAGGGCACTTAAGAACATTTTACCCCCCAGTTCCAATTTTCGTAATTCTTCCGGATGTTTTACTTTTACTTGTCCCATTGTTTTCAATTTCACTGTATTACAGTTAATAAAAGACTGTGCTGTACAATGATATTTTCTTTAAAATGAAATGAAATTAAAGGTAGTACCAAGGGAGTACTACTATGATGTATAAATACATTACAATTTAAATAATTTCTATTTTTCATTTTACATTGTAGTAATGAGAATATCATATCCTATCATATCATATATATATATGATATTTATTTATTTTTTTTTTCATTGCACCAATGAGAATTGGGAGGTAAAATGTGCATGGAAAAAAAAAATGCAAGAATGGTCACAGAAATGGGCTTAATTTTCTATATACAATAAGTAAGTAAATAAAAATGGATTGTTTCTTTTTATTTTGGAGTAACTTATGACCAGGACATTTTCTTGACAGGTTTCGTGAGATTCAATCATTGAGGCTAACATTCTGCCTAACATCTCCTTTTTGTGTTCCACAGAAGAAAGTCATATGGGTTGGAATGACATGATGGTGAGTGAATGATGACAAAATATTCATTTTTGCATAAACGTTTACTTTAAACACGGTCTTAGGTCCAACACCAACTGAGATGACAGTGGCCTAACAAAGAAAGGAATGTGAGGCGGAGTAAAACATGAAGGAAAATGGAAGCGATCCAAGTTGTCTCAAATTGTGGTAATGTTTCTGTCAGAGATTTGCCGTTTAATTAATGAGAGCCTAACGCAAGTTCAAACCTCAGCGCTGAACTAAACAAATGAAAGCAAATGACCAGAAGCATGCCAAGAATCATAAAAGATGGAATGCCTATAGACGTTGATTGGAATTGCGGTTAGTGTTGCAGGAATGTAGAGCCAGGTTTTAATCCCTGGCAATCAAAACATTTGTTTACTCACTGCAGTTGTCTTTCTTGCTGATGTGGATGCTGTAATTCATAAAAAATGTATCAATATGAAATTGGCCAACACTAATTTTGATTTTAAATTTTGTGATGAACTGTCACAAATCGCATAAGATCCCATTATTCAATCAATTACAATGATCATAACAGCACACAGAGCAAACAATCAGGCACACATGGTTAACAAAATAATTAATAACTATTAAAAGGATCTTTAAAGAAGAACAAAAAAGAAAAATACTCTGTAATTAATGTATTCAGCTCATTTTAATGTCATTTGTGAAATATTCATCAGAACTCTGGACAATCATCCATTTTTTTCCCAGGGAAAATAAAGTGCATACAATTACTTATTTTTTTGAATTACCTTTTTTAATGCTTCCAAATAAGCTGAGAGAGAGAGAGAGAGAGAGAGAGAGAGAGAGAGAGAGAGAGAGAGAGAGAGAGAGAGAGTGTGTGTGTGTGTGTATGTTTTAAATGAAAGATATAGCTTGCAGTGCCAAAAGATGACTGTTATTTGGATAGTTTATTTGGATAGTTTATTTGGATAGTTGAGCTAATTGTATTAATCAGCTGTTTCCCAGCACAGGGATTTTTTTTATTTTTGCATTGGGCTCAGTGCTAACTGTGCACTGATTGTGTCAGTTTGACTGATTTATTAAGTTTGACTATCATAATAAAAGCATTGAGATTTATTATTATGTATGGGATAGGTTTGATTTGACATTGTTTGCATACAGTAATAAAAACAAAAATAGGTTGACAAACTCTAGCAATGTCTAAAAAGTTGACTTTATCAATAAGGTGTGATAAAATGTAGCTTGTGCACCTAATTCATAAAGAAAGCTTAGACGTTCTTCAGCAATTCTGTTTTATGCAGCTATTTAGAAATTAATGTGTAAAAGAAAATAAAGTCTTTAATAACATAATAAAATAGGAATTCACACATTTTAAATGTAAGCAAACTATAGACTGTAATGGTACAGAAGATTATGAAATCAGTGGAAGAAACTAAGATATTTCTACAAACAATTCTGGACTTACCATTAAGGACCATTAAAGGTCCTTAAATTACAAAATAAATAAATAATTAAATAGCTGAATATTTATTGAGCATCCTATCATAATTAATCAGCACAAAACTTCTCCATAAGTTTAATAAGCCTAATTCATTCCTGAAAACATGCATGTGAAGTTAATTCTCTGAAGTCGATAAGAAGGTAATGATAATTACCATTTCCTTATGATAAACAAATGAATTAAGCATGGGTAACACACAGTTTGGTCCTGAAGATAAGGATACTACCTAACCAGGCATCTCTATTGATTTCATTATTTGATGCATTTAAAACAGTGTGGATGTAGTATCATTTTTAAACAGAAAATTATACCAGAGTTTAACTTAATAATTGAATGGGACTTTTTGCATCAACACTCACATCCTAACATTCACTACTTTGTCATTTAGATGTTACTCTTATTCAAAGCCACTTCACCTGGACTAACATGGGATTAAGTGCAGTGCCTTTTTTAGTTTTGGGTGAACTACTCCATTAATCAAAGCCTTACAAGAGAAACTTGAAAAAAATGTTATTTCAAATATAACAAATGTACACTTAGAAATATGGCTCGTCACACATACAGGTGCATCTCAATAAATTAGAATGTCATGGAAAAGTTCATTTATTTCAGTAATTCAACTCAAATTGTGAAACTCGTGTATTAAATAAATTCAATGCACACAGACTGAAGTAGTTTAAGTCTTTGGTTCTTTTAATTGTGATGATTTTGGCTCACATTTAACAAAAACCCACCAATTCACTATCTCAAAAAATTAGAATATGGTGACATGCCAATCAGCTAATCAACTCAAAACACCTGCAAAGGTTTCCTGAGCCTTCAAAATGGTCTCTCAGTTTGGTTCACTAGGCTACACAATCTTGGGGAAGACTGCTGATCTGACAGTTGTCCAGAAGACAATCATTGACACCCTTCACAAGGAGGGTAAGCCACAAACATTCATTGCCAAAGAAGCTGGCTGTTCACAGAGTGCTGTATCCAAGCATGTAAACAGAAAGTTGAGTGGAAGGAAAAAGTGTGGAAGAAAAAGATGCCCAACCAACCGAGAGAACCGCAGCCTTATGAGGATTGTCAAGCAAAATCGATTCAAGAATTTGGGTGAACTTCACAAGGAATGGACTGAGGCTGGGGTCAAGGCATCAAGAGCCACCACACACAGACATGTCATGGAATTTGGCTACAGTTGTCGTATTCCTCTTGTTAAGCCACTCCTGAACCACAGACAACGTCAGAGGCGTCTTACATGGGCTAAGGAGAAGAAGAACTGGACTGTTGCCCAGTGTTCCAAAGTCCTCTTTTCAGATGAGAGCAAGTTTTGTATTTCATTTGGAAACCAAGGTCCTAGAGTCTGGAGGAAGGGTGGAGAAGCTCATAGCCCAAGTTGCTTGAAGTCCAGTGTTAAGTTTCCACAGTCTGTGACGATTTGGGGTGCAATGTCATCTGCTGGTGTTGGTCCATTGTGTTTTTTGAAAACCAAAGTCACTGCACCCATTTACCAAGAAATTTTGGAGCACTTCAGGCTTCCTTCTGCTGACCAGCTTTTTAAAGATGCTGATTTCATTTTCCAGCAGGATTTGGCACCTGCCCACACTGCCAAAAGCACCAAAAGTTGGTTAAATGACCATGGTGTTGGTGTGCTTGACTGGCCAGCAAACTCACCAGACCTGAACCCCATAGAGAATCTATGGGGTATTGTCAAGAGGAAAATGAGAAACAAGAGATCAAAAAATGCAGATGAGCTGAAGGCCACTGTCAAAGAAACCTGGGCTTCCATACCACCTCAGCAGTGCCACAAACTGATCACCTCCATGCCACGCCGAATTGAGGCAGTAATTAAAGCAAAAGGAGCCCCTACCAAGTATTGAGTACATATACAGTAAATGAACATACTTTCCAGAAGGCCAACAATTCACTAAAAATTATGATGTATTCTAATTTTTTGAGATAGTGAATTGGTGGGTTTTTGTTAAATGTGAGCCAAAATCATCACAATTAAAAGAACCAAAGACTTAAACTACTTCAGTCTGTGTGCATTGAATTTATTTAATACGAGTTTCACAATTTGAGTTGAATTACTGAAATAAATGAACTTTTCCACGACATTCTAATTTATTGAGATGCACCTGTAAGTCTTACTTTAAGGTGGTCTAAACAACTCATGCTAAGGAACCTGTGTTTTTACCCAAAGTATTTCAACAGGATGCAATAAAACTCTGTCTGTGAGACCATATCATAAGACAATATACTTTAATAGACTCTATTAAGTCATTACATGTTTCATTTACTTTAACTGTGTAATTCTGAACTCTCAGAGGGTCAGAGACACTGAGGAAGAAGGAGATTGAGTTAGATATGTGAGAATGCGAAAACAGGACAAACATTTGTTTACAAATGTTTCACACACCAAGGATGACACAGAGCTAGCTCATAACTCATTAAGTCAGCTCTTTTCAATTTGCTGCTAAGCATGGCGATAATGAACACACTTCAATAAAACAATAATTAGGAGAAATTGAACTTGGTTTATATGTTTCCTACTTTCGATTTACAAAATAATGAGGGCAAGAGTGGAGTGAAACATACAAAGCGTGTAATAAGGTATTAATCCCCGCAAAGTGGTGAGGGAATGTTAATACACAGGTCAGCCAAGGATGCAGGCTTCTATCTGAGGACAACCATCTGAAACTCATGTTCATTGTGATATGGGAGGTTGAGAGAGTCATGATGAGGGTACTCATTCTCTACAGAGTTTGACTCAATGAAATTCTGTGGCTTCTCTTCTCTGTTGAAATAGATGGCAGACTGGGCAATGCTCTGGATATTTTTTTTTTTTTAATCATGCATTTGTATCTAATATAGTCGCCAAAAAGCCTATATTCACATTTTAATGAATTACAGTGACATGCTGACTTATTGATTTCTTCTCCAAAGATACATCAGGTATGGTAATGGTTATAATAGACCTTATTCACAGCAGGGCCATCTTTGATTTTTGATGGGAATGGCAACGAGGCTGTGAGGGATAGACATACAGTCTCTTCAATGGGCTGTACTGCAGCTTAAAGTGCTTTTGGATCTTTCCGCTGTCAGAACATTAAAACAATATCTTTCCAAGAACATTCACGAGACAAAAAAACTCCAGACAACATGAGTTGTGGAAAATCATATGGGATCTAGGAGCTTTATGCAGCTTTATACAGTGTGTTCCATTGAAAAGATGGTAAGTCTAGCACTCACATACTGGTTTTCTTTCCCTTTAAAAATCGAAAATGGCGCTACTGTGAATAAGGTCTGTAGGGTTAGTGGTTGGTTCGTTGGGTCGAATTGCATTCTCACCACATGTGAACCGCTCCAGAGTTCATCAGACTGAGACTTCTTTGACCAGGTGGTCTTGGACCTATTGTTTTGATGCAGACCGATTGCCATGTTCATATACAATACAGTCATGCCTAAACGAACCACACTATGGGAGAAAAAGCACTAGGTTCCGAAATAAATGCTCCAAATGAACCAGGTGTGAAAAATGTCAATATACAGTGTTGCCAAAAAGTATTTTGGGTACTTAAGCCACACTTCAGTATGTATGAATGCCTTTGCATTATATTAGAAAATATCAAGCTGAGTAGCATCTGCAAACAAATGATGCTAGACCTTTTTCTCAAAATTAACTTAACTTTTCTTAGTCATTTTGAAAATTGGGTAGTTGACTAGAAATACTTTTGGGAAGTTGACATGTCCTGCATTGTGACATTCCATATTCCATATGAAAATATTTTTAATTGAGGGACTACATGGAATATACTACATGGAATGCTTTCTAAAGTGCATCTGACAGTCAACTGAAAGTACATTTCTGCATAGCCTTACACCTTAAAGTCTTGGCTACAAAAAAGGCTAAGAACATTTTCATTGTTCATGCCCTGAAAAAAAAAATAAAAATAAAAATAAAAATAAAAAAGAAAGAAACGTTCATTGAACACACATTGACCTTTTGTGACATCATTCACCAATAGCGGATATGCTTACACACACTATATGGGGTAAGTTGTCACAATGAACCCTGCCACTAAACCAGTAGCATAGGTTTGGAACAATGGGGAATGATGGGGGAAAACCACCAAAACAAAATCTATGCCTCTCTTTAAATCTATGCCTGCATTAAACTTTTTTACTTTTCAGCAGAATTTAAAAAGTAAAACAATTATAAGGCACAAAATGATTCATTAAGTGACAAATATGGCAAAATAACTAAACAATGTTTTGGAAATTATTACATTTTTTTTTTTTTTTTTTATTGTATAAATTATGACATTTAAAATGCATGTGACAACCTGCCCGGTAAAAATGTGACAACATACCTGACCTAAAAACACATTTAAACCTTTCGGTAGCAACATTACTCATAATATTGCTGACCCTTGCAATAATGTAATGTATGGTTTGAATATGTTCACCCAATAGCTAAACCAAAAATGGTAGAGTACTTCACAAAAGGTATTTTAATTAAACAGGATTTTGAACTAGGTGTTTGAAACTAACATAAAATAATAATAATAATAAAAATAAAAAATAAAAATACTACAAGAGAAAACACATTTGTGCAACTGGACTTTTTACTGCAAATTTTATTGTTAATGAAACATAGCTCTTATGACATCTTCCCCATGTGACAACTAGCCCCAGTCTCCCCTATATTGTTTTATAATGTAAAAACAAAATTTGTTCTGCAAATTGTTTATAAATTAATTCCAATTGGTTTGATAATTTGTTATCTGAAGCACTGACATTTATAAGTTTTAAAATGTGGCTTAAGTGTCCAAATACTTCTTGGGTCCACTGCAACTGTGCGCACATCCAAAAAAAGGAGTAAGATCTGGCAACCTTGGATTCATAAGTTCAAACTCTGATCGTGCTTGCCATCAAGATAAGAAATAAGTCTAAAACATTCCTGGTGAAAGCTTAAAGTCTCATAGGTAATGTCACTCTCCCTCCATTAACCCAGCAGTTCTCAGATTTTTCCTACATCGGAAGTAGATATGATCCAGGTGCATTCACATTAAGTGAGTTCATAAGAGATTGGACAGCACTCAGCAGTGCTCTATCAAACCACACTGAACCGCAAAAGCCCTTGGTTCCCCCCGGTAACCTTCCTACTTGTACACTGAAAGTGACTTCATCCATCATGCCATTACATAATTTCCTGTAGTTGTACTAAATAGATCGGAGAGTTTGGGAGAGTGAGAAGCTTTGAGATGCATTAGTGACCTATTGGACATCCAATCAGATATCAACTAGTGAAGACAGAAGAGATTAGATCAATCCGATTGGCCTATCCACTGGTGATGGATTGGGAGTGTCAGAAAGGTCTTATCCTCTTTCTTATTACCAAGTGTGAATGGGACAGTTTGTCATTGAATATTGAGGATATAAAGCTTCTATGGACAATTAGGAAGTGGACATTCATTAAGGTTCATGTTTAATAACTTCATGCAGTACTTTCTCTATCCCTCGCTTTTCTTTTTTCTGTCTTTCATTAATCTTTTCTCTCTCTCTCTCTCTCTCTCTCTCTCTCTCTCTCGGTTATCTGTGTGAATCACGCATGCTAATGTGATACACTAAGAAAGACATGTCTTACTTCAGGTCTTGGAATGGTTCAGCTCGAACATGTGGCGTCTCCACTGAATGACTAAACACAACTCCCTCATTGCCTAGAGAGATAAAGAGACAAAAAAAGAGAGAGTGAAGAGTGGTATGACTAAATTAGAACACAGTGTCGACAAACATAATTGTGGAAAATAGCACTTGTGACCATAGTGTTAAAAAGGCAAATGTAAATCAAATTAGGAATCCTAATTTTTAACAGGAACATTCAATAATTTGTGGGGTAAACTAGACCTGCACCAAACCAGTATAAACCAGCCTAGACCTGCGTGGGAATTTATGTTTGCAGCAGGGTGAATATACTGTATGAAGCCAGCTGACCACATGATGAAAGAGGCCAAGATATTGTAGCTACTGACAGTCCACGTCTTTTCTGAAAAAATAAATAAATAAATAAATAACAAAATTAATAAATAAATATAAATAAATAAATAAATTGCCTGAGGAGCTGCTATAGACTAGAAGTCGACCAATGGTAGATTTTGCCAATACCGATAACTGAGGTGGTGGAAAAGGCAGATTACTGATCAATCGGCCAATAGTTATAAAAATCGATTTATAGAATGTAAACAAAAAAAAATCGTAGTCTTTACTTACAATGACGGGCATGTACATAGAGTACGTAGAGTCACAAATGAATAAAATCCCATACAGCTTATTGTGCAACCAAAATAATAAATAAATAAAGATTTGGTGCATAATGAGGGACTTTTAACAATTAACAAGCCCAAAATATGCAAGGGACTCTTATTTAGCAACCTCCCACAATATAACTGGTGTCACTTCTCCATTACTGTTACTCTGTATATAATTTTTAAAGCAATGCATTATTTTATCCTTAAAAATATTATCCCTAAGAAGAGAATTATTAAACATCCATATTGAAATTCCTTGTATACTCCTAAACTCCATTTCCATTATGACTACTGCATGATCTACTACAGTTATTGGTAAAATTTCACAGTTCATTCCTGCCCAGTTTTGAAGAGACTATTTTGACTGTTTAGGAATTACTATGTATTATTATTTATTTTTTTACAAAATACTATTGCTGCCAGCATGACAAGTTATAAAAACTATACAAAAAAAAAAAAAAAAAAAAATATATATATATATATATATATATATATATATATATATATATATATATATATATATATATATATATATATATATATATATATATATATATATATATATATATATATATATATATATATATATATTATAATTTCATAGCTATAGGACACAGTGTAAGCTATGTATTATTATCCGGACCTTTGCTGGGAAGGAAATGTAGAGACTGAACCTCTTGGAACTTAATTGAGTTCCTGTTCTATGGTATTATATGAGTGTAATATGAATGTGTGCTTCTGTCACATGAAGCATTCAGATACCTCTAACCAGGGGAGGACAGGGACTAAAAAGTGGCCCCTGACTTTCTGGCCCAGAATGGGCCACCAATCCCGGCCTGCAACACACCAACCAGCTCATTGATTTCATTTTCCAGCTCAATAATAAAAAAAAAAGATTTGTGTTGAAAAAAAAAAAAAAAAAGACATTTCTATTGAATGCTAGTAATGACAACGGGCCCCGTAGTGCAAAAATTGTCATAACTTTAAATTATATAAAACCAATCTAAATGTGATGAGTAGATTTTTTTAGAGAAAGCACTAAAATAAGCACTTTATAGCTGACAAATAACATGTCTGATTTTTTTTCCCAACATGCTGATGTTAGGTTAAGTTAAAATGTACATGAGAGTACAAGGGAAAGTGTGTATTTTAGGTGCTGTGACAAGTCAGCATTTCTTCAGTTTTTAAATATCTTAATCACCTTTTAACATTTTTCTAGAAGTGCAAATAAACTATTGCCTTAGTTAATATGAGGTTGTGGAAACGACAAGTATTATAATAATAATAATAATAATAATAATAATAATAATAATAATAATATATAAAGATCAAAAAAATTTGTTTAAAATAGTTAGATAAAGAAAGTGTCACACAGCAGGACACTGATGACAATGCTTACATTTCATGTCAATTACTCACATAAATATGTGTAAATGTTTATAAAAAATAAAAATAAAAAATAAAAAAATTGGCCAGAATATGTACATATGTAAATATAAACAAATATAAATATATGTAAAACAAAATAAACATACCTCTTAAAGTGTAGAACTTTTCAGATATTTTGCAGATTAATTGCTCATATTTTCACTCTGAGTTTGTTGCGTCTTTATATCTGCAGTGTTTTAATTCCGTCCCCAGATTATTCTTGAGAAAAAGTGAAAAGCCTTATGCTTTGACAAGCGCTGTTTCTGCTATCCTTTAAACAAAGTAAGCCTCAAAGACTCAAATTGCCACAAAGTAATATTTTTTTTGGCTTATTTTCCACATTTTTATCATGCATAAGCGTTATTCAGCAAGCCACACTTCGGCTCCCTGTGATATGAATAAATTATGCAAATGTATATGCTTTACTGTTTGCAGATTTTATATACGCTGCTGTTATTGTATTTGTTGTAACTCGCAGTTATTTGTCATTTTGTGATTATTCAGAGCTCATCTTATACGTAATATATTGCGATTTGTATGTCAAATTATGAGGTCCACACGAGGTACAATCCAGAGCCAGGGAAGGCGCTGGCTCGTTAACCGTAGCAGGCATGGGCGCTGGCTCGTTAACCGTGGCAGGTGTGGGCACTGGCTCGTTAACTGTGGCAGGCATGGCCGTTGATAACCCGTGAGGAACGGTCTCTATGGCCAAACGTACCAAAATCAGTGGGGGATCATTCACCTTAGATGTGAGCCCCCCCCCATACATTTACTTTGGGGAACTGTATGGAGAGGAGTTACCTTGGGGTTCTAGCGAGATGTAATATTTGTCCAGTGTCGCTAAAACATATTCCTCAAAGGAAAGACTCCCCACCTATGGAAGGGCTGTAATTCGGTGGAAGTTTAGTCCCATTCCATAGATGAACTTGAGGTAGGAATTTGATATGGTGGTTGCAGTGACGAGTTGACAACACTTGGAAGTGTAATCCAGGAGAGGAAGATTTTGTTTGAAAATCTCCAAAAACGGACCAGTCAGCTCCATACTCCTGATGAGTGTGCTCGGTGGGAAATTAGAAGCCCCCGCTGAGTCCGATTGGTGGTCTAGTCTTCTGACATTATACACACAGACACAAATGACAGGTTGAACCCAGATGCGGGAGCTTTAATGGAAATAGTGCATAAACAGATCAACAGGAATGTGAGGAACAGGGAACTTAGCTTGGCAATGACTGAGTTAGTGTTCACAGGAAGAATATAGGCGGATAGCCAATCCAGGAAGACGAAGGGCGATGATGATATTTGGGAATATCGTGGACGTGGGATTCATGGGTGAGGGTGTAGTGTCACTGGGGAAGTCTAAAAGAGCAGGTGAGTCTATGAGTTCCTTGCGGAGACTAGACGTGGATGGAGTGGTGGGGTGAGGATTTATAGAGGTGATGATTGAGTGCAGGATTGGGCTCAGGTGTGAGTGATTAGTGCTTCAGGTAGAGAGAGCGGAGCGTGGTGTGAGAGAGGGAGTCCGGTGTGGATGTGACAAACGGCATTTTCCTCTACTAAAAACAAAGACTTTCAGAAACGCTTTCTAGTGGAGAAGCGATCTATCTACAGGAGTCTGCAGTTGCGTGTGTGTTTATTTCATTGTTTTACTTTGTTGTAGAGTGGTATTCATTGCTAGACTTGTGCTGTTTGTTTACTGTCTTGAACTCGCGTCGCTTAAACGTGGGTTGGTGTGTGTGTGTGCTATATTGTTTTGACTTGTACCAGGGTATTCACTGCTAGATTTAGCATTGGTTGTCCAGTGTGTGTAAAACTATCGTGGTTTTTAGTGTCTATAAACAGTGCTTCACTTGGTTTAGAGTATTATTTATTGCTAAAGTGCAGCATAATTTATTTGCAGTGTACGGAAGTCCTGTTTGTTCCCGAGCTTGTCACCTCGCGCGACCCTTAGTTTTCGGTTGACCATGTGACTAGCTTTGTTGTGCTAAGTAGCATTAAGGCGTGTCCTGCTTTTTTCATTGAATGGCTCGTTATCATCGTGTATATATTTTACTTGAATGCTGACGCAGAAGCGGCAGCGGAAGTGGTAGCCATCGTGTGAAGACTTACTTGGGTAAAGACCAGTGAGTCTACCTGTGCGAGTCCACCAAGCAAGGACACAGACAAGGCGCCACTCACCATAGCACTTAAGTATCTTGTTATTGTATCTCTTTTCTTATTTTCCTTCTATATACTAACATGACTACTTAACGAATAACACATGCCTTCAAGCACATCCCTGTTATCTGGTACAGACCGTTTACATGATATCGATGCAAGACCAAATGTAACCCACACAACCTATGGCCACTTTGCACTTCAGCACCTGCTCCGCTCTCTTTCTCAGTGGGACTCTGGAACTGCCAGTCAGCTGTGAACAAAACTGACTTCATTCCAGCCTTTGCCACGCAGTCCACCCTCAGCATCCTGGCACTGACAGAAACACCTGCTGCTCTCTCCAACAACTTCTCCTTCTCTCACACCCCTCGACACACCGGTAGGGGTTCACCACACTCTTCACTATGTAACAATACTAGTTTTGAATTCTATGCTATTACTAAAATGCAACCCTCAAAAATACATTTTGTTGTCCTCTATCGCGCTCCAGGTCAGCTGACAAAGTTGGATGTCCTGCTGTCCTCCTTGCCGGAGGATGGTAGGCCACTTGTGGTTCTTGGTGATTTCAACATACACCAAGACAAGCCCCAGTCCACTGAACTGAATACTCTCCTGGCCTCATTTGACTTGGAAAGACTACACACCACAGCGACTCACAGATCGAGCAACCAGCTGGACCTCATTTTTACACGTAACTGTACCAACTCAAATATTCTTGTTACTCCTTTACATGTCTCTGATGACTACTTTGTTCAATTCAACATGACTCTACCATCTACATTAAAACAGTCTCCACCTTTGGTTTCCTTTGACATAACCTCCGTTCTTTCACCCTCACGCCTTTCCACTGCTGTCTCTACCTCTCTTCCCACACTAAATGTATTTACCACGCTTAATGTAAACACTGCCACAGACACACTAAACTCTACTTTAACAACCTGTCTAGACAACATCTATCCTATCTCCTCTAGGCCAGCACGTGCTACACCACCCAGCCCCTGGCTGTCTGACGTCCTTCGTGAACATCGGACTGACCTCAGGGCAGCTGAGAGGAGATGGCAGAAATCTAAAGATCCAGATAATGTTAAATCTGCAAAAACCTCCTATTACCAGAACAAGATCATCAGCACCACAGACACTTGCAGCTTGTTTAGAACATTCAACATACTTATCTGCTCTGCCCTCCCCCTCCACCACCTGACACATCACTGACAGCAGATGTCTTCACCACATTTTTTACTAATAAGGTTACAACCATCAGCAATACATTCTCAGCACCACATCCTGTCAAATACCCGTCTCCTGTATGCAACTCTTCTGTCTCTATGTTCTCTCCTCTGACTGACACTGAGGTCTCTAAACTCCTCCTCTCCAACCACCTGTTCCCTTGTCCCCATTCCTTCTCAGCTTCTCCAGGCCATTTCTCCGTTCATCCTACCTGCACTCACACACATAATTAACACATCTCTACTTACAGGCACTTTTCCCACTACATTCAAGCAGGCTCGAGTAACCCCGCTGCTGAAGAAACCCGCACTTAACCCCACACAAATAGAACACTACAGACCAGTCTCTCTCATCCCATTCATGGCAAAAACACTTGAAAGAGCAGTTTTCAATCAAACCTCTGCCTATCTCTCACAGAGCAAGCTGCTGGATGACAATCAGTCAGGTTTCAAAAGTGGACACTCCACCGAGACTGCCCTGCTGTCTGTCACTGAGTCGCTGAGATGGGCGAAAGCTGAATCTAGATCATCCGTCCTGATTCTGCTGGACCTTTCTACAGCCTTTGACACAGTCAACCATCATATGTTACTCTCTACCCTCTCCTCGCTGGGCATCACAGGAACTGTGCTTTACTGGTTTAACTCCTATCTCTCAGGTAGGTCTTTCAAGGTAGCCTGGAGAGGTGAGGTATCCAATCCACATCAGCTACTTACTGGGGTACCGCAGGGATCAGTGCTTGGGCCACTTCTCTTCTCTATCTACACAACATCACTGGGACTCATCATTCAGACACATGGTTTCTCTTACCACTGCTACGCTGATGACACGCAACTCTACTTGTCTTTCCAGCCCAACGCCACCACAGTGACTGCTCGAATTTCTGCCTGCCTGGCGGACATCTCGGCCTGGATGAAGGAGCACCACCTGCAACTCAACACAGCAAAGACTGAACTCCTTGTCTTTCCAGCCAACCCTGCTGTTGAACACAACATCACCATCCAGCTGGGTGCAACTACAGTAACGGCTTCCAAATCGGTCAGAAATCTAGGGGTAACCATCGATAACAGACTAAATTTCACAGACCACATCTCAAAGACTGCAAGATCATGTAGATTTACACTCTACAATATCAGGAATATTAGACCCTTCCTCTCTGAACATGCCACACAATTGCTTGTCCAGTCACTTGTCATAACTAGACTGGACTACTGTAATGCTCTCATTGCAGGCCTCCCTGCATGTGCAATTAGACCCCTGGAAATGATCCAGAATGCAGCAGCACGTCTGGTCTTTAATGAACCAAAGAGAGCACATGTTACACCACTCCTTGTCTCTCTCCACTGGCTGCCAGTTGATGCACGTATCAAATTCAAGGCTCTGATGCTGGCATACAGAACAGTCACTGGGTCTGCTCCAGCATACCTATTTATGCAGAGTTACGCGCCCACTAGAAGCCTGCGGTCAGCTAAGGAACGTCGCCTTGTTGTACCAACACAAAGAGGCACCAAAACACTTTCCCGGACTTTCGGCTTCATTATACCACGTTGTTGGAATGACTTTCCCAACTCCATCCGTGAAGCTGACTCACTCTCTGTCTTCAAAAAACGACTAAAAACACATCTTTTCCATGAGCACTTAACCAGTCATTAAAAAAAAAAAAAAAAAAAAAACTCCTGTTGCACTTTATTCTGTTTTGAATACTATTCTTATGCTAGTGAAACTTTTCGTACCACTGTCTCCTTAAGATGATTCGCTTATGTTTTCCTCTTTTGTAAGTCGCTTTGGATGAAAGCGTCTGCCAAATGAATAAATGTAAATGTAAAATGTAAATGCATATTTTGAAAAACTATGATGTTAGGAAAGTGAAAACAGATTTCAGATGAAAATGGATTAGTGTACAGTTGAAGTCATAAGTTTACATACATTTAGGTTGAAGTAATTAAAACTCATTTTTTTAACCACTCCACAGATTTAATATTAGCAAACTATAGTTTTGGCAAGTCGTTTAGGACATCTACTTTGTGCACGACATGAGTAATTTTCCAACAATTATTTACATACAGATTGTTTCACTTTTAATTGACTAAATCCTAATTCCAGTGGGTCAGAAGTTTACATACACTAAGATGATAATCTGTGCCTTTAAGCATTATGTCAAGCCTTTAGACAATTAGACAATTAACTTCTGATAGGAGGTGTACTGAATTGGAGGTGTACCTGTGGATGTATTTTAAGGCCTACCTTAAAACTCAGTGCCTCTTTACTTGACATCATGGGAAAATCAAAAGAAATCAGCCAACCTCCACAAGTCTGGTTCATCCTTGGGAGCAATTTCCAAATGCCTGAAGGTACCACATTCATCTGTTCAAACAATAGTACGCAAATATAAAAAACATCGGACAACACAGCCATCATACCGCTCAGGAAGGAGACGCATTCTGTCTCCTAGAGATGAACATAGTTTGGTGCAAAAAGTGCAAATCAATCCCAGAACAACAGCAAAGGACCTTGTGAAGATGCTGGAGGAAACAGGTAGACAAGTATCTATATCCACAGTAAAACAAGTCTTATATTGACATAACCTGAAAGGCTGCTCAGCAAGGAAAAAGCCACAGCTCCAAATCTGCCATAAAAAAGCCAGACTACAGTTTGAAAGTGCACATGGGGACAAAGATCTTACTTTTTGGAGAAATGTCCTCTGGTCTAATGAAACAAAAATGTAACAGTTTGGCCATAATGACCATCATTATGTTTGGAGGAAAAAGGGTGAAGCTTGCAAGCTGAAGAACACCATCCCAACCGTGAAGCATGTGGGTGGCAGCATCATGTTGTGGGGGTGCTTTGCTGCAAGAGGGACTGGTGCACTTTACAAAATAGATGGCATCATGAGCAAGGAAAATTATTTGGATATATTGAAGCAACATCTCAAGACATGAGCCAGGAAGTTAAAGCTCGGTTGCAAATGGGTCTTCCAAATGGACAATGACCCCAAGCATAGTTGTGGCAAAATGGCTTAAGGACAACAAAGTCAAGGTATTGGAGTGGCCATCACAAAGCCCTGACTTCAACCTGATAGAAAATTTGTGGTAAGAACTTAAAAAGCATATGTGAGCAAGGAGGCCTACAAACCTGAATCAGTTACACAAGTTCTGTCTGGAGGAATGGGCCAAAATTCCAGCAACTTATTGTGAGAAGCTTGTGGAAGGCTACCCAAAACATTTGACCCAAGTTAAACAATTTAAAGGGCAAAGCTACCAAATACTATCAAAGTGTATGTAAACTTCTGACCCACTTGGAATGTGATGAAATAAATAATAAATAAAACCTGAAATAAATAATTCTCTCTAATATTATTCTGACATTTCACCTTCTTAAAATAAAATAGTGTTCCTAACTGACCTAAGACAGGGAATGTTTTCTACGATTAATTGTCAGGAATTGTGAAAAACAATTTAAAGAGTTTAAAGAGCAACTATTATGGTTTTTAAACATGCCTAATTTTGTTTTAAAGGTCTCATACAATAGATTTACATGCATCCAAGGTCAAAAAACACTTTAATTTGCTCATAATTTAAATTGCAGCATTAACTTTTTTTTTTTCTCAGTGTCAAAAACGACTCGTTCAATGATCCATTCTAAAGGATTCGTTCTAAACTCCTCCTTTCAGAGAGCCTACTCTGCTCTGATTGGTCAGATGTCCCAGTCTGTTGTGATTGGTCTACCACTTAGTGTAGTGTTTGAGGGCGGGTCAAAGCTGTTCGCGAGCAGACATTGAAGACCAGAGGTGGGTTTTTTGTTACCAAATTATGTAGGTTAGTACAGGAAGTAAGTCTGGAATTACTTACAACTCGTTTCAGGTGTTCAGAATCGGTTCTTTCTTTTGGGAGTCAGTAACTCCATTTGTCATGCACTTTGATTTTTGAAACTATGCAGACTTTTTTACATTCACAAACAGCTATATAACACACTACATATATAACACACTACATGAAAGGTAATATTTGAAAAACACATAATAGGTGCTTTTTAAATGTGTTTGGTTAAGGTGTACGTAAACTACTGACTTCAACTGTTTATGTGGCTCAGGTAACTATACCTAGAAAAAAAAAGATTACATGGCTTTTATTGCAGCTAGTGAAAAGAACACTAGAGGCACTAAAACAACGACTCACTTTCACACAAATCACAAGTAAAAGGGAAGATTAACAGTGAAATGGGCAAATTAACAGTTCTTAGAACACTTTTCACCATGTTTTTCATACAGTGCTATCTTATCTATTTTGCATGACTTGAATGGCAATACATTTGAATGCTTGTATTACATAACCAACTAAACTGAAAAGCTTGTTGGGGCATGATCAAATTGCGTGCTAGCTCAACAAATAGTGCGTTGTACTTGCGATTCAAAGGTCCTGAAGAGCAACCAAGTCGACACATGAGTCGAAAATGTCACATAACCACTACAATATGACATGATTTGTGATGACGGGTGCTGCGATGACATGATCACAGCCACTGCACAGAGCACTGGCTATATGGACTGTTTCATTCATTGTCATACATGTACATCATGTTTTATTTACTGTTTATATTTTCTACACAAACCATTGACCTGTTCACTGCTCAATCATGTCAGTTTTGATCAGTCAACAATGGTCCAAGTCAACACTGAGACTTAGTTTTTGTAAATAACAGAATATTTTCCTATATATATATATATATATATATATATATATATATATATATATATATATATTATTTTTATTTATTTCTTTTTTTCACTTTTTGAATATTTGGCACCCCTTACCACTGATCATATTAAAAGCACCTTTTTTTGATTATTCCTGTGAATCCTGTGCCTTCCTATCACCTCCCCTTGACCCTTTCAGGAACACATTACGACCTTGTATACATCTGGTGTTAAAATGCATATCGGGTAATCCGATCATATGTGGTCAAGTGAAACCCATCACTGTTTACACCTCGTCGCTTAAGTGTTTCCTGTTGTGTTCAGATTTGGAGGGGAGGGTCTCTTATTTCATGATGACATATATAAATGACTCTGTCACAGTGTTACTGCATTATAATAAACCACGAAAAATTCATAAAAGACAAGGGAAGCACTAAAGAACTGGTGCTGTTTCTCCCATATGTATTTGAAATTGATTCTAAGCACAAATGCAACATTTTGAGAAGAATTATCCATTGTTTCAGTGGAGTGCCTGTGTTGGCTGAGCTTCAGATGTGTGTGCTTCTCATCAGTGTCGCAGCATGTTGATATCAGACACACTAAAGAAGATCTGTGAAGTTCTTGTGCTATGTATCCGCTTTTTAAAATTATCCGATCAGATGGTTATTTTTCATTTAAAGCTTCTCATAACCGTCAAAGTTTAAACTCTTGTTTTAGTGCAGCGGCTGATTGACAGGAGCTGCTTCAATGCTGTGGGACTAATTAGCATTAACACCTCAAATGCGAAGTGGTCACATGCGCTTTTGACTACCTTCACATGTGGTTTTTGTGATGCAATCACAAAACGTTTCAGACCCTGTTTACCCTGTATGGTTGCTTCAGCCACTATGATTTTGAACTAACACTCTTTTTGTATGATACTATGAGTTATGTTAAGGTTTAAGGTTTAGGCTAAGGAGGCAGGTTTTGTTCATTTAAAACTGGATAGTGCATAAATCTGTTAGGGAGAAAATTATTTGCTCTCTTGATATCTTGCTTTTAGCACCACACAGTGGACATTTTACCTTAGAACTGCCATGACAAGAGTAAGGAGCCACGTAATATCTTTTTGCAAAAATGTCACCGCAGTCACCATTTTTTTCTCCTGAGAACAGCCTCAACATACCTGACATCAACGTGCAGTGTCAAACTCTTCTGAAATGATGTAATCATGAAATAAGAGACCCTTCCTTTGACAAAATCCAATCACAATTGGTCACAGGAGATGCATTTAAGATGTTAATGTTGTGTTGATACCAGGTGTAAATGGCATTCGGTCTCAGCTGACCACTTCCTGATTGTATCATCTACAACAAATGGTAATTCCAGGTGTAAACAGGGCTCTTGTGAAAGCAAACTCACTGCACTTTCCTTAAGCATTAGAAGAGTTATACCGCACACATAAACACAAAGTCCATGGAGGAATGTATATGCCTGGTCCGTTCTTTACCAGATCCCTTTATCGACTAACTGGTGGTTTGTTATAGCTTCTATACTAATAAGGTAACTCAAACTAGACACTGCACCTCACACTAAGTGGTATAAGGTGTAAAATGATAAATTACAAGCACTGTGGAACTGTAGACTTCAGTGTGTTTTTTCCCAGATTTGTACTTTTTGAACTTTTATAATGTTCCCCATTTCGCAGAATATAATTTTTTCCACAAGATGTTCTAGTTAGGTGGATTCTCATAAGTCTTAAAGTAAGGCTTTCTTCCTTCCTCCCTTTTTTATTTGTTATGTCTGTCCCTTTTTCTTTAATACCTCTAGTTTTACCCACAATCATGTTTGGAAAAGATTCAAGCTGATGATTAGGGTCGGCGGAATAACACGTAAATGCTCTACATTTAACCCTAATCTATTGTCGGGATCTTTCTCAACTCCTTTTGAACTTTGCTTCTTTAAAAATCATGGTTCCCTTCATCTCAGTAGGATGAGGTTTGGTGACTTTTCATAAATTTACTATCTATACACACACACACACAAACTGGGCTGGATTCTGTTGCTGTAGTGGTGGGAAACAAAAGTAACACTAATGGTGTTTGGGGTCAAATTTGACCCCCTATTGAAAATGTATGGATTAGACGATAAAACCATGCATTATTATTATTATTATTATTTATTCTTTTTAATCAACCACAATGCAGAACACACACAGAAGAGTGATACTATAACACGTCCACAATGCGGAACTCGCATGCACGCACGCACGCACGCACACACACATGTTGGTACTCCTATCATTACGAGGACTCTCCACAGACATAATTTTTATACTGTACAAACTATATATTCTATCCCATAAACCTACCCCTAAACCTTACCCTCACAGAAACCTTTTGGCATTTTTACATAAAAAAAAATAATAAAATAAAACAAACAAAAAAAAACATTGATTAGTATGTTTGTTTTTTGTTTTTGTTTCTTGTTTTTTTAAGCAGTTTGAATTATAGGGACACAAGTGATGTCCTCATAAACCACATTTATAGCATAATATCCTCGTAATTACTCATTTGTAACCTAAAAAATGTCCTCGTAAACCACAAAAACCAACTCTCTCTCTCTCTCTCTCACACACACACACACACACACACACACACACACACAGGAATGAATAGGTGAGACGATAGAATACGTCAAATAAAATGCACAAATGCAAAACACACACAGAAATGAAGGGTTGGGACCATAACATATCCACAATGAAGAACACACACACACACACACACACACACACGTTGGTACTCCTATTATTATGAGGACTCTCCATAGACATAATGATTTTTATACTGTAAAAACGATATATTCTATCCCCTAACCCTACCCCTAAACCTAACCCTCACAGAAACCTTTTGGTATTTTTACATTAAAAAAAAAACAAACAAAAAAAAACCAGCTCACACACACACATTTATTGCTGTTGGTTTTATTGACATTTTTTTATTAATTTCTTCAACTGAATTATTGAATTGGGATGTTTGAAATAAATAATAGGTAACTAAAATATAATGTGGCATCATTGCAAAAACTGACACTTCAAAACACCTAAAAAATGTAATGTCTTAATTAATGTCTAAACATATATCTAAATGCTAGTCATAAGATCTGGAAAAAAAAAAAAAAAAAAAAAACTCAGTTTGCTACAGGCAAATGAGTTGACCTCTGCAGGCATCTGCTGGTTGTATGTTGTAATTTCATGTCTAGGTTAAAAAAAGATACAGCAAACCCCCCCCCCCCCCAAATTATACAAATTATACTCTTAGTGTGTGGGGGTCAAAATTGTCCCCTAACACAGAGCATGTAAACCCTTAACGAACAGAATACAAGGGTTAACACTTTATGCTCTCTAAACTTGGACATGCCCTCCAAATGGTCTCTCTTCCTTTCTCTCTCTACAGATTGTCTTTGTCTCCCCAGGGCAGTTCTTCATTCTGACACATTCGTAGCTTTTTAGTCTCACCTCTGGAAAACCTCTGTATTTCATTTATGCATGCTCTGTCTATCTCTCTCACCCTTTCTTTCTCTTGATACACCCCCCCCCCCCCCTCTCTCTCTCTCTCTCCCTCTCCCTCCCTGTACCGATGTCTTTTTGTGAAAAATGGTAATGGACAGATCTGCCCAATTACTGAACATGTGCCCTCTCTGTCCCTGACCTCTAGCTATTCCACTTGACCTCCCAGCATGCTCTGTTTTAGACAGAAAGAGAAAATGTAAAATCTATTGAAAATCATCTATTTGTATTTCAATGTAAGGACAGGTTCCTAGTGCATTATGTGTCTCGCAAACATATTTAGTACCTTAAAAGTTAAGGTTGTAAAAAGACATAAAACTGAACACCTCTGCTTTATTGTTATTAATATGTTTTAATATAAAATGTTAAATATGTGTCATGTTTTATTAAACACATAAGCCACTGTAAATAAGATTCTCTCATAGCTTTAATGAACATGCAATGGACATCAAAATATTTTAACTGAAAAATGACTTACATTTTCTCAACAAGTCCAATTGTAAGTAATCAGAAGACTTGTAAAATGGAATATGACACACAAATTGCATTTATTACTTTTATAATACAGTACTTTTTGGACCTTTTCAAGCTTTAAAGTAAGGCACTATCCACTGCCATTGTTTTGCATAAGACTATTCCTTTAAGGGTCTGCATAATTTTTTAGAGCACTGTATATGAATGTTTAAGACCCATGTATACATGTACATGACTCATGCACATGTATGTAAATATTGGAGGAGTGCATGTGCTCCAGTGTTACCTGTGACCCTCAGTTTATCTGTGCCAATACTGATCTCCTCCTCATCAGCAGAGAAGAGAACTCTCTCTCCATCACTACTCCTCACCTCGAACTGCTGACACTTGGCCTCCACCATCTCTGCACCTACAGAAAGAGAGAGAGAATAAATAAGGCATTAAGACACAAGATTATATAAGCGTCCAGGTTGCTAAAGCTTGTAAAAGAATGTGTTGTGTCACATACTATGAACCACATGGTCAATTAACAACAACATGTTAACACAGATATCATGGTACCAATCATTCTGACCGACCAGGGAACACCTGGAATTATTGCCTTTTGTTGAAATATTGCCTTAAAAGTCATGAAAACAAATTATATTTATTGTGTATACATTCAATGTTTTTTTTTTGTTTTTTTTTTTGCAAAGAACTGAGAGGGGGGAAAATTATAATTTGAGATCACTTTCACATGTCCCAAAATTATTGGACATCATCTCTTCTGAAATACGAGAAAAAAATTTCAGTTAAGTTAGGACATGTGAAAGGGTTTCAAATTCAGGACAGTCCTGAAAAACAGCACAAAACCATCCAAAAAATACACAATCAACCACCTAATATGCAAAAACAGGCAAGTGAAGAAAGGTTGATGGTACAGTAAGACTGTAAGTGTTTTTTTCTTGTTCCCCAGTAAAACTATCCTTTAAAAAAAATACAGTTGAGAAGCAAAATAACATTAGATAACAGAGCCTTATTTTCAGAGAAATCTAACTAAACTGAATAAGATTTATAGTTAAAGTTTATTTTTACTTTCTTACATTATTATTCTTACATTAGACTATCTTATATTATCATGCTTCAATTAAATTGATCTTGTTTTAAGGATGTTTAGATGTTTTATTGTTTGTTTGTTTTTTTTTACTGTGAAACAAGTTTTTTTTTTCTACAGCATTCAAAGTCCAATCCAAATAATATCAACATAAATATTCATGTAAAAAAAGACAATAGACCTAATGGACACTTAAACATCATTATGCTGAAGCAAGATAATTAATTTGTTCATCTCATACAGAGAGCTTATGTGGAAGATGTAATCGAAACAGATCTTGGCTTTTATCACCAAGGACAACTCTGCCCCAAAACTATATGCACTGCCACTGAAATCTCGGCTGCTTTTGATCCACGGCCCCAAACAAAGTACACGGACACACGGACACACCCACCCACCCATCCACCCACACACACACACACACACACACCCACCCACACACCCACACCCTACCCCTAAACCTAACCCTCACAAAACACTTTCTGCATTTTGACATTTTCAAAAGAACATTGTTTAGTGTAAGCAATTTGAATTATTGGGACACTAGAAATGTCCTCATAAACCACATTTATAGCATAATACCCTTGTAATTACCAGTTTGTAGCCTAAAAAAATGTCCTGGTAAATCACCCAAACCCGTACACACACACACACTCTCACACACTCTCACACACACTCTCACACACACAGGACAATGGCTTCACTGACTATATTATTCATCACAGATATCATATCTTCCATGACTTAGGTGACCTTGGAAAGCAAACATTTTTTGTTTGCAGGCAGTGTGTGCACGTGTCCGGGATAAAGTAAACAACTCTTTTATCCTTAAGCTCACTCTCCTTTCCTCTACCATCCTCTCTTGTCTTTCCAACCCTCTTCATTGCCACCTATGGAAAAGATATTAGCACATGAATGCAGTCCACATCAATGACTCAGTTTAGCCTGTTCATTTTGCAATATATTTGAGCCAATATTCCAAAATGGTTGTTTTAATTATTCTATTTTGCTATTATTATTATTATTATTATTATTATTTTTTATATTTATGCCTTTATTTGAAAGTACATTAGACGATGACACAGGCCAGGTTCAAACCTGCCTTGGGGAGTAAATAACTAAATGTAGCAACTAACATGAAACATTTTTTTAGTAGTGTGACAGTAGCTCAGCTATTTTTACAATGTCGAAAGGTCTGGTGCCCAATGAATCAAATCCACTCATCTTTCATATGTAGCACTGTTAAACCCAAATAATTCAAATGAATCTGTTCTATATCTAACATATAAATGAACAGTCAAAATAAACAATGTACTTTTATTTACCGTTGAGAACTCCAATTCATTTTAGTGAGTCGGTTAGTTTAGATAGTTCATCTAAAAACTAGTTCACATAAATCATTAATCATACAGAAATCTTAGCACTGACCCTGCAGTTATATACTATAAAGTAGGGTGTGTTCTAGTTTCAGTAGTTTGTATTTAGTATAAATCTGTATGATTCATTTAATGTTTTCACCATATTTGTTTAATGTCACCCTAATTATATATAGATCTTCTGACTGCAGAATTAAATAGTATCATCTGATCATTATATATTAAAAATTATTTTCTTCAATAGCTTCAATGTAGCTACTACTTAGTGTAGATTATTTTATTTTTTATTTTTTTTAAAGAGTAGCTTGACTGTAGTTAAACTACTTTAAGTAATGAGTAGCTTGTAGATTGGGAAGCTATAGTTTCAAAGTAACCCGTGGCTTCTTCATGTTGCAAGCACATGTACAATCACTGTGACATGCCTCCAACAAAACAAGTTACTTTTGATCCTTCTTGTTATGATGAGATTTCAGGTTGTTTCTTCACACTGATGCAACACCAGTTTTTTGCAGTTTTAATGATATAAATGTTTAGGTTTTGAAAGAAGGAGATCCCCAGGTTTGCAGGAATGAATTCTTTTAACCGGCAGGAAGTCAAGTTTCCTGCTGGGCTGCTGCAGGTTTCAGCTTAAACATCTTTTTTCACAGACCTGAAGAAACCAATGTACAACACATCCTATGATCTAAAAGTTACCAAGTTCAATAAAAATGTGGTTTGTAAAATTTAGTGGAGGATGATTTTAAATATTAAAAAAGGAGCTATTCCTTATTTCAATGCTTTTTCTATTGTCTTAAAATTATGAAAATGTGATTTTATTTTTAAAATTTCATGATAAATTAAATGAAATGTTAAAGAAAGGACTAAGCGGAAAAAAAAAATGAATCTGAAGTAATTATGATGGTTAGGGATTAAATACGTGCTTGAGGATAAGGCAAGGCTAATTTTGATTATGCTGATGAGACCAAAGGGAGAGAATGCTAATAAAGTGTTAATTTATACTCTTATTTGATTAATCCTTTCTAGACCATATCACACTGCACAGTGGTGGCCAGAGATTAGTTCATAGATCCACTCAAGATCACAGAGGATGAGATGGAAACACACACCAAATAAATTGAAAGAAAAAAACAAAGGAAAAAGCTGAAAGAAAGCAAGGAAATAAGGAAGCAAGAAAGGAGTAAAAAATATTTTTCTTCCCTCTCACTCACTCACTCACTCACTCACTCACTCACTCACTCACTCACTCACTCACTCACTCACTCACTCACTCACTCACTCACTCACTCACTCACTCACTCACTCATTCCATTCCTTCCTTCCTTCCTTCCCCCTGCTTTTCCTCCCTGCTTTTCCTTCCTTCCTTCCCCCTTCTTTTCCTCCCTGATTTCCCTACCTGCTTTCCCTTCCTTCCTTCCTTCCCCCTGATTTCCCTACCTGCTTTTCCTTCCTTCCTTCCCCCTGATTTCCCTACCTGCTTTTTTCCCCTTCCTTCCCCCTGCTTTTCCTCCCTGATTTCCCTACCTGCTTTTTTCCCCCCTTCCTTCCTTCCTTCCTTCCTTCCTTCCTTCCATTCAAAAACTATTCAAATTCTTACCATTTTGTTGTCAATTAAAGCAAAAACACCCTTGTCAAAATCACTGTAATGCACAAGAATCGAATAGCTTATCGCTTGTATAACTCAGCAGCAACAGTGATGTGATAATACATATTTATAATATAATAAAGGGGAAACTGGGTTTCTTTGGCACACCGGGTTGGTTTTCATTCTGTGGTGAATGTCACTAGTGGACCAAATGTTTCAATAACCAAATAGACCTTTTCAAAGACTGTGATGACATATTTTGGCCTAACTTAACAGCTTATTTAACTGTTTTCCAATTAATTATTTAGATTATACATGCATTATCATTTGTGTTATATTACCCATGAATACATTGTTACAAAAGGCAACTCAGCTGCAATGGGGTTTCAAATTCAGCTGCTGAGGGAGTGACAGTAAATTTGGTATCTTTTTCTCTTCTGACTGTCATGACCAATCTCTATTTTTTCTCCTCTGGAAAAAAATAAATAAATAAAAAATAAAAAAATAAAAAATAATATATATATATATATATATATATATATATATATATATATATATATATATATATATATATATATATATATATAATTATTATTATTATTTTTTTTTAATTTTTTTTTTTTTAAAGAGTTGGAGTAAATGATAATATTTGTGGTCTCCCATTCACCACTATAGAAGCTTACCCCGCTAGCATACCAAACCAGAAAATGTGAAAATTGTCCACAAGGCACAAATGAAACCTTAAATTCTTAGATAATATCAGACACATTCAATTAAAATAAAAATAGGAATAAGAATTCATGACTTGGACAAGGACATCATCACTTTCATAAAGCCAGGCAGACTGCAACACCTCACAGATCTCCTCTCCGTCCACTCATGCACGTGATTTAAATGAGAAATGATATACGGCAGATATTAACGATCTGCTCTTGAATATTAATTGGTACAGCTTTACCCCTCATCAAAACTAAGGATTGATGATTAAGTGTTGTTTTGAGTTTAGAGGAAATGAAAGCTTTCTCTCGAATTGAAGTGGCAAGAATAAATGACCTTGCTGTGGATAAACAGATGTTGGGTTGAAATGAATAGATACTTACTTAATATGAATATTAATATGAAATCTTCTAAAGAAAACAAAAACATGTCATTTAATATTTTAACCCTGAGGTTCTGTTTGGCCATCTTGATAGCTCAACTTACCTAACATTCAAGAATCAGGTTAATTATTCATGACTTCTCCTAATCTCATGAGAACTTGTTATAAAAATAATTTTAACTTGGTAACACACATCAAACGTCCACCATGAAAGATGTTACACTACTTACATTTTGTAGGACTCAGAGACCTCATAAAACATGAATGAATGCAATGTATTTTCACGTACTTGTATTCTCTTCTGTAAACAGTAGTGCATTTCTGCCAGTAGTTTTACTTATTTATTTTTTTAAGTTAGTTAATTATTGTTATTATTGTTATTTATTTTTATTTTTTCCCTGAAACAGAAACAACCTTTCTATTCTGGACATAACAGTCAATAATTAAAAAAATAAAAATAAAATAAAATATTATGCTTGCTTGTGATACAACAGACAGCATGAATCTTCAATAACTAAGTGCATTGATCAGTCAAGGATTTTGAAGGTTTATAATTAAAATGCAATATAAAGGTGAAGTGACAAGGTGGTTCACTATTCAAGAGCATTCTTTACAGTACCCTGTAAGGCAAAATAATAATGTGCAGGATATATTCTGCTCTATTATCAAAAAAGATGCTGAAGGAACGCTGAATGCTGTATATATATATATAACACAGATATAATGCAGATGTTTTCACTCCCTTTGACCATATTGAGTAAACAACCTCTGCTGATGATGCAAGCCAAAGAAATGTCCATATCTGTCCCTCTATTTATTTTTGTAAAAAGGCATAAAAATGTAGGACCTTTAAAATAATAAATTACTCAAACCTTTAAAGGTACCTGTGTCACGAAAACAGCTTGCTGCATAAAAATGGAAAACTGAAAGTGTCAGAAAAAAAATTACAAATCAAGGAAATATAAATTATTTATCTGAACCTAATAACCATAATAAAAAAAATAAATAAAAAAAAAGGTAAAATGTAAATGTTGATCACCTGCATTAATCAGTGGGTGTGATTGCATGTGTCTGGGTGTGGTTTGGAACCAGTGTAAAGAGACAAATAATCAAAGTTGTCATAATTAGCATGTACAGTTATACACATTAATCTCCATACTGTACATCAATTAGTTATTTTCTCTCTCTCTCTCCAGATCCTTGGAAGACAGTGTTTATTCTCTCTGTCTTTAAGCAGCAATATGGCATTGCGAATGATGATATTCATCTGAAACTAGCTATTTATTCTGGCCAAATTACACAACATAAAACAGCATATTTAATTCCTAAATGTTCCATGACATGCATGCATACTTTGCCATTGTACTCTTACTTTGATTAATTTCTTGGAAAAAAATAACTGAAATCATTTGTTTTTTGGTGCCAAAGAATATCTCGGTTACGTACATAACCTTGTTTCCCTGAGGGGAACGAGATGCTACGTATGATCACTATGGGACACCGTCCAAGTGTCACGTGGTCTGAAGCCCTTATACAATCATGGCAATTTATTGGCTGATGGCGCTTAAGCGGCGCCCCCCCAGGGAGCTATGTCAAGGGCTCCATAAAGGTGCTCGCTTTCGCGCCATCGAGTCAGATTTTCTGCAAAAGGCATGAGCCTATGCAGCTGCAAGAGAGTATGGCCAGCTATGCAGCGTCCAATTACCGTCAGGGAACCAAGGTTACGTACGTAACCGAGATGTTCCCTTTCGTGGAACTGCGAGCTGCGTATGATCGCTCAAGGAATGAAATACATTCACGCGATGCGGACAGTAGCTGCCAACTGTCTAAGCCCATGTGGCAAGCATATAGTGGCGCACAAGCAGTAGGCTAGTGAATAGGGAAACACACATCTAGCCAAATCCCATGAGGATGCCATACTCTTTGTAGAATGGGCTCGAATACCAAAGGCAAAGGAAAACCGCATACTTTGTAAACACTCAAAATTGCATCAATAAGCCAATGAGACAGTCTTTGCTTGGACAATAAAACACTTCTGTTGCACACAAACAACTGCTCTGACAAAAACTCGCAGCACACAGACTGGGCAGAGCATATGTAACCTTTCATGCTCCTCCGACTCAAATGAGGGAGGAGAGAAAGGTCTGCAAGTGAAATGACGAAGAAATAACCTTGGGCAAATAGCCCAAACGAGGTCTTAACACAACCTTTGAACACCCTGGCGCAAAATCCATACACAAGGAACTGACCGACAGGGCATGCAAATCCAACTCTCTTAAACGATGCCAATGCCACTAGCAGTGCCATTTTGAGGTTTAAAAACATATCAGTAACTGTTATCAAGGGCTTGAATGGAGAACCCGAGAGTGCCTCTAAAACAACAGATAAATCCCATAAAGGAACGTGGATAGGACAAAAAGGTCTAAGCCTGTGTACCTAGTGCATAAAGTGAGAGACAAGAGAATGTCTACCAACAGAGACTCCATTGATAAGAGCATGTTCAGCCACTATAGGGGCAACAGACTCAAAATGCAGCTCCAAAAATTCTAGAACTGTACCGACAGGGCAGTGAACTGGATTTTCACTTCACGCTGTACACCAAGAAGCAAAAATATGCCACTTAAATGTATATAGCCTCCTCGGTGATGGAGCTCTAGCATTTAGAATGGTATCAACCACAGTGGGGGATAACCCGTTATTCAAAAGAGCGCCCATTGAGGAGCCACACCCATAACTTCAAGTCCAGCCAGGGTGCCAAATGCTGCCCTGTGCCTGAGAAAACCAAGGCATCTTTTCCAGGAGAGAGACCAGAGTCGAAAACCATACTTGAGATGGCCAATACAGTGACACTAACAGAAGCCAAATCCTATCCTCCCGAACCCTCTGTAGACCTGCATGCAGCAGACTGATTGGTGGAAACACGTAAAGGCGCGCTCTCGGTCACTGATGCGCCAGTGGATCGATGCCCAGTGGTGCCAGAGGCAAGAGAGAAACCCAGAGGGGACAGTGCGACGTCTCGCTCGAAGCGAATAGGTCTAATTCTGCTCTGCCAAACCTCCTCCAGATTTGTTCCATAATCTGAGGATATAATATTCATTCTCAGGGCATCAGACCCTGTCTAGACAGATCCGCCACCAAGTTCAACTGAACTGGAACATGTATGGCTCGTAGAGATAGTACATGATCCCGTGCCCACAGTAGAATGCGACGTGCCAGCCCTGGCGACTGATGTAGGACACCACCGTCCTGTTGTCCGACATGACTGTCCTGAATCTCCAGAAGGAAAAACCTTAACGCCAACAGCACCATAAGCATCTCCAGCCAGTTGATGTGCCAATATTACCGCTGGCCCATCCAGACTCCATAGGCTGGATGACCTTTGTGTACAGCAACCGAACCTGTGGAGGAGGTGTCTGTCGTTATCACCTTGCGGTGACACACCTGCCCCAACGGAATGCCCAACATCAGAAGGTGGGTCCATGGCAGCAGAGTTTGGTAGCACCCATGCATCACTCTGAAGGGACGAAGCGCATGCGTCAGTGGTTGAAGTCCCTTTGTGGTGTTCATCCAGCACTGAAAAAGCCTCGCATGCAACATGCCAAGGGGAATGACAGTGGATGCCATGATCATGAGCACCAAAAGCCTGTGAAATGTTCTCACAGGGAGAACACGTCACACTTTGAACATTGCTAGACACTGGCGTAATGACAGAATGCGAGCTGGAGACAGGCACGCCAGCATCACCTGCATGTTCAGCTCCACACCTAGAAACAGTGTCTGAAGCCCTGGCAACAGGACGCTCTTGTCTAGGTTTACACTCAGCCCTAGATTGCTCAAATGGCTGAGAACAACTTCTTGATGTTGGGCAGCCAAAGTTTCCGAGTGAGCTAACACCAAACACAACTTTGAGTGTTTGAGGCGTGAAGAACGGTGAACTTGATTCGATAGTGAACTCTGCTTCATCAATAAATACTTTAGCAGGCTTCGGCTGGGCAAAAGTATGGTTCTCTGAAAGCCGCTGATCCGAACCCCAAGCACTTGTCTGTGAGATGCGATACATGTGGGGGGAGCATTTGCTAACCTCGATTCATAGGAGGCACAAAGTCCGTTGTCTTTCACCCTCACAAAAGCATTGCCTTGACCAACTCGGTCCCCAGCGCGAGCCGTGGGGGGGAAAAAAATCAAGGGAAAGTTCAAACAGAGCCAGTGAACTCAAAGACATTCCTTAACACGATGCTCTTGGTTGGACTGCAAAACCATCATGTGTAGATCCAACAGCTGTCTGTAAAGAGCGACATCCAAGCCGCCATCGAAAAATCGAGCAGAGATAGCAGTGCACATCTCTTCTCTCGCAGAATGTGTGAACCACGAAGCGGGCGAAAGATGCGTGTTGGTTCGCCATCACTCAGTTGGGGTATATTCTCTTATCCCTCGTTCTGCAGTCAGGCTCACCGGTCCATGCATGATCCCCTCCACCACGAGCAGCATTTTGAACGGGAAGGGGAGAGAGAGGCAGAGAATGACACAGAAAAAGACAATAGGGACAAAGGGGCCCATTTTGTTTGCTTAACGTCCAATGACGAATTCTCTCATACAACATTTTTTAATGGCGATGGCTCACGACGTGCAAGGTCTCTTGCACACATTATTTGTCAGAAAATGGCCGCCGAGCTAGGCCTCAGAGCATGTCCAACGAGACACGCTTTCACTCAGGGGGAGGGCAACAAACACGAGGAGGATTCCGATGTCCATTCGCACTCCTATCTTTTCAGACACAAAGCCGAAATCCCAAACGGCTTCAGCACAACAGAGCTCGTGGTGAGAAATTGTGATCCTCGATGAAGCACTATTGTCCTCATCGGTCCCCTGTAATATTTTGAAAAGAACACATTGAAATTGCTCTGAAATTTACGCTGTGTCAACGACATTCTTACGTGTTTGCCACTCAAAAGGGAGAAAAATAATCCTCGTACCACGGGCTTAGACAATTCGTGCACTGAAGAACAGAAAATCTGACTTGATGGCATGACAGCAAGCACCTTTATGGAGTCCATGACGTAGCTCCCTAGGGGGCATTGCTTAAGCGCCATCAGCCAATAAATTGGTGTGATTGTATAAGGGCTTCAGACCACGTGACACCCGGACGGTGTCCCATAGCGATCATACGCAGCTCGAGTTCCACGAAAGGGAACTCTTAATTAGTGACTCCCACATGATTTTCAAGCAGTTTGAGGCAGGAGTTTTGAAATTTTCAGGCAGTCCTTTTAAATTGTATTCCCCTATGCCCTGCAGTCGATGCAATGAAATAAAAACGCTTGATATAATATTAAATTGAGCTTTCCTTGAAGGCACTGACTTTGAAAATACCTTAATAACTTTGTGTGAACTGAATAGAAATGATCAATGATTTATTTGTATTTTTTTCCCCCTTTAACTGCCTAAATCCTTTTTGCACCAAAAAAGCAAAATACTCCATGAAATCAAAATTGGAGTTTTGTGGCTTTTAGTTCATGTTAGTTTTGAGGACACTTACATGCTAGTGTTTTTGTAAGAGTTGATAAAATCAACTTTCAGCAGATACATGCATTTACAATATACAGTCCTTCTCTTTTGTGAAAAAGAACTGAAAATCTTGTGCTTGTTCATTTTGTCCAACATAATTCTCTCTAGAATGACAATGTATCTTCCACTAGAAGAGCCCTACAATATCTCCTGCCCCATCTACCTGTTTCAATAATACCTCAACACTTGGTTGCCAAGTCGCAGTACTGTTGGTTGCTAGTAGGTGTTCCTATTTGACTGCAGTGCCTGTACAATGAGGCACTGCCTGGGCTCCACTATCTGCACTACCACTGGTAGCTACTGCATCACATTTCTGCTGTTTTGCCTCAAGTCACCTCAAATCCCCAACTGTCATTGAAAATGGATGACTTAAGACACTTTGTTACTGCAAGTCACTGTGTAATTTGTCATATCAATGTAAAGTAGTGAGTAGCAATGTAGAAGTTTTAATCCAAAGCGACTTGCACAGCACATAGTACAGGGACAATTCCCCTAAAGCAGGGCCGCAGCAAGGAACTCTGGTGTTCTTTCTGTTTTGAGTGATTAATTGAACCAAAAGTGTCGTTCATGACCGAAACAAGTCTTAATCACTTATTAAAATGTGCATTTCTACAAATCTTTTAAGAGACTTCAGCATAGTGTTTAAAGGGAAAGTTCACACAAAAAATTAATAAAATAAATTATCCTCCCTGCCAAGTAGGGGGTGGTATGCATTAAGAAAAATAAATGGTAAAAACAAAAGAAGAAGAATGTAGAAGTGAAAGTGAACATTTATAGAAGAAAAAAAAGACATAAATATTGATCAGTTGTTCACCCACACCTATAATATCACTTCTGAAGATATGGATTTAACCAGTTGAGTCATATGGATTACTTTTATGCTGCCTTTATTTTTCTAAAAATCCTTATTTGTGTTCTTCAGAAGAAAGAAAGTCATACACATCTGGGATGGCATGAGGGTTAGTAAATGGTAAGAGGATTTCGGTGAACTATCCCTTTAAGCATCATTAGCATATACCCATATGACAACGAAGAATATCTATCATTTTGTGAACTGCTGAGCATGAGTTTTTTCAAGTTATACAATGAAGACAACAATACCCTAAAACAATTATAAATAATTGTTTGTCATAGTAATGTCATCAGTCACTTTTACAATTCACCTGAACCTTTCTTTTGTTGAATGAGATTGCTGAACTGAACAAACAACTTGGCTCCTCTCGTTCAGTCGATCAGCAGATCCTTGTTCATGAATGAGAATTTTCGTTCAGACTCAAATCAATGACTAGTGAAGGGCCGTATTCGTTCAGTGGATGCTCCTTCACAGCCCGCACTACGATGCCATTGGCTTGCACTACAGTCAGTCTTTAAAGGCAGGACAAAGCCACACAAATGGAATTTGCATGTCGAAAATGCTCTAAATTGCTTAGAAATAGTTCAGTATCTTAATAATGATTTAAAGCGTTTTATTTTTTTCTACATTCTGACAAGTACTGTTTGACTTTTACCAAGACAGATATAGGACAACAAAGCCTATTTAGCTACACTCTGCACCAAAGTACAACATCCATTTGTAATTAATGTAATTTTAACTGCATGGTCTTGTCATCTTTACACATTCATAAATTGGGGATGACTGTATGTTTTGTGCATATTATCTTTCCTTCTCAGCATTTCGACTTTTTCTCTCCCTGCAAGTGACTTGCAATCCAAACTGAACAAATTACTTGACTTGCCTACTCTCGTTCAATCATTCAGCAGATACTTATACATTCATTTTGTTCACGAATGAGTGTACCAGTACATTCTGCTTGTGCATGAACAAGACTCATCTCGTTTAGACTCAAATGACTAACTGGCTCAGTGAAGGGCGTATTCGTTTAGTGGGTCAAACCAATAATATGCTCCTTCACATCGCACACTGAAACACTATTCTAGTCTTTACAGGCAAGAGAAGTACCATGCTTCAAATTAGAGCTCATTGGCTTAGAAAGGGTGAGATTTAATTGAACTAGAAATATGAGTCAATGCAAACGATTAATTCAAAACCATTGACTTGAACGAAACATCACTATTGGTTACCAACCCAGAACTTTAACCACCACAATGCACCCCCTTAAAGTATGTAGAAAGTCACATCTGATGTTGGCATTTGTGCGCATGTGTGCATGCACCCTCTAAGTCCCTACTATCACACGTCTCTTCCTGTTGTCCTTGGCCCCCCTCCAGAGCATGTTTTTGTCCTCGCTCATGTCCTCTCTGTCACCCAGCGCTAATTAAATCATCTCCCATTCTCCCAAAAGTGAGAAGCCATTTATTATGCAGTCCACACTTATAAAAATGAAAAGTCAATAAGATGATGGGGGGAAAAGAAGACGCTTTGTTCCCCCGGTGTCCTCTCAGTTGCTTGGCCTCTCGAGGAGGCGTTTGGACAAGAGGCGAGCTCACAGCTGGAGTCGGAGCGTGAGAACAGCCCGTGCACAAAAGATTTCCCTGTCCCTGGTTTCAATCAACCATGCAAGGAACTTGTGGTAAACAGCAGAGCATGTAGGATGGAGGGATGGAGAGAGAGAATGAAAACTAGATCTGACAGCACAAGCTTGAAACTGCTTGATACTGCATCATCTGGCATCAACAATCAAGCCACGCTCCAAATCACTGAGATCAAATTTTTCCCCATTCTGATGGTTTATGTGAACATTAACTGAAGCTCCTGACCCGTATCTGCATGATTTTATGCACTGCACTGCTGCCACATGATTGGATGATTAGATAATTGCATGGATGATTGTTGGTACCAGACGGGCCAGTTTGAGTACTTCTGTAACTGCTGATCTCCTGGGATTTTCACACACAACAGTCTCTAGAGTTTACTCCGAATTGTTCCAAATTCCTACCGTCTGTAAGCTGTTAGTGTCTTAATGACCGTTCCACAGGTGCATGTTCATAAATTGTTTATGGTTCATTGAACAAGCATGGAAAACATTGTTTAAACCCTTTACAATAAAGATCTGTAAAGTTATTTGGATTTTTACAAAATTATCTTTAAAATACAGTCCTGAAAAAGGGATGTTTCTTTGTTTTGCTGAGTTTACAATGATACATAGTAGCTTAATAAAAAGCATTATTTACCTTCAAATGTTTTTACTAATACATTTTTGTGAATGAACAAGGTGTGCAAGGCTACTTCACTGATTTATATTTGAAACCCTAGCCTAGTTGAGTATTGCATAATACTACATTATTGCTGTGAAAAACATCAGGTTTATTATGATATAATGCGGAATTATCATTATTATTCTGATTATTAGATTTGGATTATACAAAAGTCATATATTTCTGTCCTGTTTACTTCACCTCCACCTGGGGCTTTTATTTTGACACCAAAAGTGCTGTTGTATTTACTTCAACTTCACAAGGAATTTTTATTTCCACACAGAAAGGGCAATGTGTATTTGACAGTTAACAATGTTCTGCATTTCCTGAAATGCTGTAATCTCCTCCTTTTCTGTCATATGGTGATGCATTTGTAGATTCGTATAATATCTTGTAGCAGTTACTAATGTTTGGAATTGCACGAATGCTTGAACCTGCTTTACTTTGATTTCAAAATGCATGTGAACTGATCTGAGAGCGCCGCCATGCGCATGCACACAGATCAGTGTGTCTGTTCTGAATCACACACAGACTGTGTTTATCTGTCTTTAAAACACAGCCTTTCCTGGATTAATAATCACATATGACTAACTCGCCATTTTTATGTTATTTTGATTAATTGTGCAGCCCTGAAGGATCGTGAAATTAGTCTACTGATGCGGTCTTTATGAAACTTAATGGCCAAATGAAAGCACATTCAAATCATTATGATATTCACGATATTGGTCAATTTTATATCATCAGCAAAATTATCTCAATTACTGTATATCATTAATATTCGATATATCGCCCAGCCCTATAGAGTATAACTATTAAGATCTAGAAATCTCCATGACTTTTAATATTGTATTAATTTCCATGACTTTTCTAGGTCTGGAAAACACACATGCAATTTAAATATCCCGTGATAGTTCCATACTTTTCATGGCCGTGAGATCTTTTCTGACCACCATTTTCTTGAAGAACATAATTCTGGAGGTTCACAAGGTGAAGATGCCTTAAAAAGGTCATCCTTAAGCCAGGAAGACAATGACAGACTACCGCTCTCAAACATTAAGTGACTCCCTTAAAATGAACACAGGATGAAATCATTTTCACAGTCCTCCCCGCTCCTTGCTCACCACAACACAATGATGCATCAATCATCTGAACTTATGGGACATATTATAAAAACAGAGACCTCTGCACTCCTGGGCCAAGCTATCAGAGGACAACCCAGTTCTCTTGATCTCTGCACCTCAATTTCTGTTTGAAGATTAATATTCTTGCAGTGAATGAGTTCAGGGACAGAGAAACAGAAGAAAGGGAAAGTAGGGAACAACAGTGAACAAAGGTGAGGATGCTTAAGGAGTTAATCCTTAACATAAAATTCATTAAATGTTCTGACAATGTCGAGAGCAGTGGTAGCCTGAGGGCAATGGCCCCACAGACTCGTGTGTAATGTCAAAACAGATATAGAGGGCACTTTGGCTTGAGAACTTTGTGACTACAAATAGATAATCAAGTAAATTTAATGTCTACCCATGGGCTTGTAATAAATAAATCTCCATCCATGGGACAAAAATAGTTTGATGCGCAATTATTTTTTTTATTTTTATTTTTACCATTTATCACAATACAGGCCATAATAGTCAGAAAATACTTGCTGCATCTTTACAGCAAATAGAACAGAGCTATCTAGCCAGTATTCCGAATCGGATTACTCAGTATCTAAAAGCAGATCCTATAATACTAATGTTAAATAATAAAGACTCATACAGTTCTGTCCGTGAATACAGTTTATCCTTGCTTAAAAGACCAGCATGAATTTCCATGCAGGTTTATGCTGGTTCTATGCTGATCTAGCTGGTGGACCAGCAAAGTCATGCTGTTCACCAGCAACACCAGCATGATCTTTCTGATGAAGCTGGTCGATTAAAGAAGTATTGTTGGTTAAGCCGGATGGGAACATCAGCACACCAGCATCCCATGCTGCATCCCATGAAACACAACATACAGAATGTAGTCAACCAGAATGACCTTCACCATAATGCTTGCTGCCATGGTAAATAAACAAGTTACATGTGGAGCCTGCCTGCAAAATCACCACCAGGTGGTGCACAAGGACATGTTCTTTTCCACGTTTGTTAAGTAAGAACAATATTTGCTTTGAGGCATTCGGCTCTCGTCTACTGAATTTCTATGATTATAGCACCACTTAGCAGTTTAGAGCAGCATATGCATAATTGCTGCAGCACCCACGGTGGTAAAATGGCTTTTCAAGGGTGCATTTCCCATAAAACAGCGTAACTCAGGGCCAACCACCACATCTGATGCCTAGTTGGAGAAATTAGATAGCTAGTCACAACAATCGAATAGATGTCAAATTATAATAGTTCATTCACATGGATAGCAAAAGCCTTTACATGCACTGGTAAGCAGATGCAGCACTGTGCTGCAAGAGTAGGGTTGCCCTCTTACATCACACTACATGACATAAAAACATTCACACTCTTCAATTACTTCAGTTACTATTGTAAAGTGTCCTTGAGCTCTGGAAAGGCGCTATATAAATTAAACTTATTATTATTATTATTATTCAAAAACCAATAAGAATGATGCTTATGTATTTACATAGAAACCAGTGTGTTTAAATGCTTTCTCTTAATCCCGTAAATGACGTAAAGAAAATGGTGTTTGTGTAACCGGTCCTGCTCAACCCGTTCCAAGCGGGATTCAAACCAGCATCAGCCAGCATGGGAGCAGGCCAAGCTATCAAGAAGGCTAAAGGCTATAGCCTCTAGCATCAGTCATTAGTGCACCTCTTGAGGCCAGTGGAGTGAGGTTTACACATACTGCACAGCTATCACGTACCAGCTGGCTCCAATTACACGCACCCCCCCAAGCCTCACTCTCATCTGGGTTACGGCACCACTGTAACTGGTCCTGCTTGACCCACTCCGAGTGGCATTCGAACTGGTGTCAGCCGGCATGGGAGGCGGGTGTGCTAACGAGGAGGCTAAAGGCTACAGCCTCTAACGTCAGTTGCTTGTCCGCCTCTTGAGGCCAGGGGAGTGAGGTTTACACACACGGCACAGCTACAGTTACATTTGCAATCACATGACGTTTCTGAACGCCATTTTCTTCAAAAACCACAGAATAAGCCAGAACAAGTACATGAAAAAAAGTTGACAAATTAAAGAACATATATATATATATATATATATATATATATATAAAGATATGATGTTGGCATTGAAAACTAACAAGAAACTATGTTTCTAACCACAAGTGGAGAGCTGTAGTTCCAACTGCACAACTTTGCATTGGTGCTTGTGAATGTTCCTTGGAAATATAATTTCAGGAAAGACCAAATCTTTGAACTACTGTATGTTGGTAACAATGGAAATACTGTCCCCAAGCATGGATGCTGAGAAAGCAATAATGCTGACCCATCATTGGATAAACTAGCTTTGTGACAGGGTTTTGTAATTAGCTAACCCAGCAAGACTTTCTTGGTCGAGATGTTTTACCAGACAGGTCTTCTTTGCTGCCTGATAACAATACAGCCTGAATTGTAGATCACATGTGTGTGGTCATTGTCTTCTCTGTTCTCTTGTGTACAGCAGAGATGTGATCTGATATCTTTCCAGACCTAGTCCATGAACAGAAAGTGGTGGAAAGCATCTAGACATCTACTTGCTTTAGGGGTGGTTGCTTAAGTTCTGATCTACTGTAGCAACTAGCTAGAGTCAGGTAGCTCCTTCAATTTACACAAACACAAACATAAACACTCTGCCTTGCATACCCTCGGTGAAAAATAAAATAAAATAAAAAATGACAAGGGAAGAGGATTCACTTGAAAACACTAGAAATCTCCAGAAAGCCCCATGGCTGCTTTGAGATAAGAGCAGTAATTGATCATCTCAACTGGCCCCAGAATGCAATGCTTCAACCAAAAACTAAAACACAAGCCTGAAGAGTTAGCGCATTGTTGTTATGTACAGCAAGAAAACTGGCAAAAGAGAAAAGTTCACTCTGATCTACCTTAAATTAAAATATAATAAATATTATTTATATAATATTTTTTTAAGAAATTCTAGGCCAAAAGCCTTTTAGCATCTTATTGACTAAAAATGCCATTAAGGTAATTAAGTATAAAACACTACAATAATTTTTCTGCTTGCTGGAAATCTTCTAACAATGATGAATTTTGGAATAGATGGCACAAAGAGTCTTTCCCCCATTCAAATTTAATTTACTTCTTTAGTGTGAGTGTGCAGATGCCAGTTAGGAGTACAATTAAGTTATGATCAAGAGAAAAATGAAATTTGATATAAAGAGACTTCAGTTTTGTAGGGCAAAACATTTGGAGTTCAAAACATGGGAATATTGCAGTAACAGAATGAATAGAGTGAAGAATCAATGTGTATGAAAAACAATAAATGAAATACCCCTCTGTGAAATGAGATTGTGTGAACTCAGGTGGCATATCCATAAAAATAGAGTAGGTTTTAAAAAATGCCACTCACCCACAGTGAGCTGTCCTGTCAGCTGGCCAAGGTTATTTCTTGCATTTACAGTCACATTGCGGTCTGACTGTAGGATCAAAGGACTGTCCTGCAATACACAGAAAAGAAAGAATCTGGTTATGGGTGCATAATGAAAAAAGTTAATGATGCACTGCATAATGTTTGGGATGTTAAATATGTTCTCCTAGTATAATGTAAGGAATTAAATAACAAAAATATGGCTGTATCAAAACATTACTCTGTTTGAGCATCCAGACAAGTCTGACACAGCAGCATTGGCTCATCTAATGGCATAAGTTCAAGGCAAGACTAGCTGTTTTGATACCAAGGGAAGACAAGGGGACTGATAGAGAAATCATTTTGAAATCAGTTACTATTTTTGCAATTATATTTTTTACCACTCAGATTTTTGAAGTGCAATTTTTAAATGCAACTTCCAAAAAAAAAAAAAAAAAAAAATTTAAATATAAAATAATAATAATATTTTGTAAGTATTAAAATAATAAAAAAATATATATTTATAAAAATACAATTGAATCACTCTGTAAAAAAAAAAAATAAGTGAAATAATCTGTATCTTTTAAAATTAAGATAACTGATCCATGAGAGGAAAGGAGAGGGCAGAGGAAGATACCTGTGAAGGAAACCTCAAAAAAAAAAAAAAAAAAAAAAAGAAAAATAATAATACATATATACCGGCGGAGGCTTAGAAGACAATAGTAGGATAATGTATTCAGCATGATGCTATTTGATATCCTATGGTGCATGAAGGGTGTTCCAAAAGGAAAGCAACTTAATTATGCTTTCTTCTCTTTTTGGTTAAATTCTTAGCAGAGAAGGCAATCCCAAGTTGATTGTTGATTATATAAACATTAATAAACAAACATTATATTTATAAAGTAGATAAATTGACATTTAATTAAATTCTGAAAAGTATCTATACAAATTGTTCCATGTAATAAATATAATTTCACCCACTATTTATGTCCGTTGTGTTTTTATTCTCATAAGATTATTGCATCGTTATCTTAGCAAAATGTTAACGTCAAACTCTGTTGAAAGAGTCGAGTCTTCCGTACTAAGCAATATCTGCATGGCACACAGAGTTGCTGCCTATGTAATGTGAGACACATCCCAGTAGTCAGACATGTCTAGCACGTCCAGATATAAAAAAAGAAAATCAGTGCAGACGGACACAAAAACGTGTTGGTGTAAATGGCCCCTTAGAAGGCAGCTTACTAGGTTTTGGAACACATCCTTTGTGTGTGTGTAAATGCGCTTTGGCTGGCAGGAGTGTGTATATGTGTGTTTATGCATGCAAGGGTGCATGCTGTGGATCACTGGAGCCAGTGTCCTCTCTGTTCTGTGCAGCTCTGATCCAACTGACCTGGACATTCCCTCCCACATCAGAGCCTCTGCTGTAACACAAGCCCCACTAAACACACACACACTGTACTGCTTTCATATGATGAATTTTAAATGAATGAAATAATGCATTCAGATTCATGAGGGTATAAAATTCTGAAATCATCTCATCGTGTATAACTAATGAACTGGCCATGGAGACGGTGTTAGGATCCATGTGAAAGAAGTTTATTAGAGAACACAATCAGTATCAGTATTCGGGAGAGGGACGGGTCCAATATGCCTTTGGCGGCTACCCATGATCTCTCCTCTGGTCCGTAGCCTTTCCAGTCCACCAAGTATTGCATCTGGCTCCTTCGTCGTCTTGAGTCCATGATCTCTCTGACCATATACGCTGGGGCTCCATCTACCTCCAATAGAGGCAGAGGCTCGGAATCCATGTTTCCAGAGCCAGGTGGACGGGATTCAGCAAGAACACATGGAAGGAAGGAGAGGTGCGGTAGTTAGCAGGAAGCTCTAAATGGTAAGTAACCGGGTTTATTTGACAGATAATTCTGAAAGGACCCACATACCATGGACTGAGCTTCCTGCAGGGTAGCCGCAACTTGAGATCCCTTGTAGACAACCAGACCCTCTGTCCTGGCTGTTAGTTGGGATGGGGGTGCCTCCGTTGGTCAGCCTGGAAGTGTTGTGCTCGGACCGCTCGCTGTAGCTGGACATGTGCGCTGTCCCACACCCTCTCACTTCGCCTAATCCAATAGTCCACCGCTGGCACCGTAGAAGGTTCTCCTGACCAAGGGAATATCGGGGGTTGGTAGCCCAGCACGCATTGGAAGGGGGTTAGTCCTGTAGATGTATGGGTGAGGGAATTCTGTGCATATTCGGCCTAGAGCAGGAAATCGCTCCACTTCTCCTGTTCACGGCTACAATAGCTCCAAAGATATCTGCCAGTCTCCTGGTTTAAATGTTCCACCTGTCCATTGGCTTGAGTGTGATAGCCAGAGGTGAGACTCACATTCATGTCCAGTTGCTTGCAGAACATCTGCCAAACTCGGGACGTGAACTGTGGACCTCGATCGGACACGATGTCCTCTGGTAATACATAGACTCTAAATACTTGGTGGAACAAAGCATTAGTGGTTTCCATGGCAGTGGGTAAACCCTTGAGAGGGACAAGTCTACATGATTTTGAAAAATCGATCAATTATTACCAGAATGGTAGTGTATCCATTGGAGTTTGGCATGTCTGTGACAAACTCAATGGACAGGTGGGACCATGGTCTTTAAGGTATTGGTAGTGGTTGGAGTAACCCTGTGGGCAGTTCTCTGGGGTTCTTGGATTGGGCACACACCTGACAAGACCTCATATAGTTAGTAACATCATGAACCAAAGATGGCCACCAGAAGGAATTACGTACCAGGGTAATATTTCTTTGAATGCCAGGGTGTCCTGTGCTCAAGGAAGTGTGGACCCATTGGATAGTTCTCTGATGCAGAGCTTGTGGTACGTAGTGCTTGGTTGTGGGGCAGTTAGGTGGTGACAGTTCATGCTGTTGTGCTCGTTGTATTTCCTCCATGATATCCCAACTAATCGGTGCAATGATGGCAGATGGTGGCAGGATGAATCCAGGATGAGGTTGGACGTGGGGTGGATCATTTCTACATGAAAGTGCATCTGCCTTGCTGTTCTTGCTGCCAGGATAGTAAATGACTGTAAAATTAAACCTGGTGAAAAACAGTGACCATCGGGCTTGTGGGTTCAATCTCTTGGCTGCCTTGATATTTTCAAGATTCTTGTGATCCGTGATAACTTGAAATGGGTGGACTGTCCCCTCTAACCAGTGACGCCATTCTTCGAGTGCTGCCTTCATAGAAAGTAATTCCTTGTTTCCCCACATCATAGTTTCATTCTGTGGAATTTAACTTTCTGGAGAAGAAGGCACATGTGTAAAGCTTGCCTGGGGTACCATGACGTTGTGACAGGACTGCTCCAATCCCACAATCTGAAGTGTCTTCAACGATGAAGGGAAGATTGGGGTCGGGATGTTTCAGTATAGGAGCAGTCATGAAGCTTGATTTGAGGGAGATGAAGGCTTGGTATGTGGCGTCGCTCCATGGCAACTTGTTTGGCTTACCCTTGAGCAAAGACGTGAGTGGTGCTGCAATTATACTGTAGTTTCTGATGAAATGGCAATAGAAGTTTGCAAAGCCCAGGAACCGCTATTGTTCCTTGAGTGTGGAAGTTCGAGGCCATTCGGTAACTGCGGTTATCTTAGAGACTTCCATCTCCACACCTTGGTGACTGATATTGTTGCTTAGGAATGTAGTATGAGAGGTATGAAACTCACATTTCTCTGTCTTGAGACAAAGCTGGTGTTTCTGGAGACGTGATAGGACCGTCTTGACATGCTGCCTCTTGTCTTGAGAGTAGATAAGGATGTTGTCAATGTAGGCCACCACACAATGATTCAATAAGTCTCTGAAAATCTCATTGATAAATGACTGGAAAACAGAGGGGGCATTAGCAAGTCCATATGGCATGACCAAATATTCATAGTGCCCCTTGGTGGTGATGAATGCAGTTTTCCACTCATCTCCCTCTCAGATCCTGATAAGGTTATAAGCATTTCTTAGATCAAGCTTGGTGTATATCTTTGCCTCACAGAGTTGTTCAAGGGCTGAGGGGATAAGTGGCAGTGGGTAACGGTACTTAGTGGTGACAGTGTTCAGGCCTCGATAATCAATACATGGATGGAGACCACCATCTTCTCCATGGAAAATAAGCCTGCAGCTGCTGGGGAGGTGGAGGGAAGGATTTAACCAGAGGCAAGGACCACCTCGATGTAATTTTCCATGGCGAGGGTCTCAGGGCATGACAACAGGTAGGCCTTGCTTCTCGGTGGGGCCGTATTGGAAAGAAGTTCAATGGTGCAGTCCCATGGATGATGAGGAGGAAGTTGTGTAGCTTTGACCTTACTAAACACATCATGGAACACTGCATATTCCTCGGGTGTCATGGGTTTTCTTTGTGACTCAGGATTTTCCACACTGGTAGTAAGATAAGGCATGGAAACAGCAACATGGAGACAATGTTCATGACAGTAACTTGACCATTGCGTGAGCTCACCTTGGTTCCAGGATATAGATGGGTCGTGGACGGCCAGCCAAGGATGACCCAGGATAAGAGCATGCTTGGGTGAGTTGATGACATATAGTGAAATGTTCTCCACATGAAATAGTCCAATCTTGATGGTTATAGGAACGGTCTGTTGGGTTATACCAGTACCAATAGGAGCGTTGTCAATAGTGGTGATTTTGATCGTTGGGAAGCATTGAATGGTGGGTATATTGAGCTCTTGGATGATCTCTTAATTAATGAGATTCACAGCAGCCCCAGAATCCACTAATGCTGAAAAACATCTTGCAAGATCACCAATGGAAACCTCTGCTGGCAACAAAAACCTGTGAAAGGTGGGTGATACAAAGTTCAGGGTACTCACATGCTGCATTGATTTCATGGAACTTGATTTCTTGTGTGGGCATGCAGCACAGAGATGACCTGGTAAACCACAGTAGTAGCAAAGCTTTTCGTTCTGTCGACGTTGGCGTACTTCCATAGACACTGAGACTGTAGAATTAGAGGTGGAGAGAAACTGAGGCCATGGAGTATTCCGAAGTAGGTTAACCATCTTGAGAGTCATGGTTATGATTTCAGAAAGAGTAGTACCCTCACCCTTGCATGTCAGTTCTGCCCTGAGTTTTAGGTTAAGCCCTTCATGGAAAACAGTCTTCAGAGCGACATTGTTCCACCCACTCTGAGCCGCTGGTGTCCTGAACAGAACTGCATAATCCACTGCAGATTTAAGACCTTGGCATAGATGAAGCAGCTGAACAGAGATATCTTGACCACCTGCTGGATACTTGAAAACTTTGTGGATTTGTTGAACGAAGTAGTCAAACAAGACGTGGATTTGAGGATCTTTGTCCCAAACAGCGGCAGCCCAATCAAGTGCTTTACCGGTAAGCAGTGACATCATAAAGGCACATTTCTTGGCATCATGATTAAATGATTAAGTTTGATTGTAAAAATAGCCTTTGCATTGTCGTAAAAAAACCCAGCACTTTTCAGCAGAGCCATCAAACTTATCAGGGAGAGTAAAGCTTACCGGTTCAGCATGGGGAGCTAGCAGTGAGTGAATGTAACGTCAAACATTCGTTGGCAGCTCGTAAGTTGTTCAGCTGGTCTTGATAACCCTTTAAAACCTTGCACTGGTGTGCGAATGCGGCCTGGAGCTGTGAGACTTCAGCTGGATCCATGGTAGGCAAAGTATTCTGTAATGAACTGGCCATGGAGATGGTGTTAGGATCCATATGCAGGAAGTTTATTAGAGAACACAAGCAAACAATCCAAATCGGCAGGCAGATAGATGTAGTCGGTAAGCAGGCGGTTAAATCCAATATACCAAAACAATCAGTCCAATCAGGCAAACATAACAAAGGGTTATCTAAAAAGCAGTAAATCCAGTAAAACAGGCAATGGTCGTAACATGAGAACAAACAGTAAAGGCAATGGAAAACCACTTGGTAAGGCAGGGCAAATTGGCAATACTTCACAAAGAAACAATGGAGGTGAATGGCTATTTATACATGGTGAAAACAGGAAATGAGCAGAGAAGAAATGGGAGATGATCAGTATTCGGGAGAGGGCTCCCTCTGGTGGTTGGTAGGAGGGGTAACAACCTCGGATGTTACAATAACGTATATACAGTATATTATTTAGAGTATTTGTATGTGTTTCTTTTTTAAAGTGGATATGAGACTAGATCTTTTTTTATTTTTTATTTTCATTTTTTTATCTGGGCATGAGAATTTGGCCCCAAGATTAGCTTAAAAGCACAGCACTGATCGACCTGCCAACCAACCAGGTCGATATACTGTATAGAGAGGTACAGTGAAACTCCACAAGTGCAAGCTCCCCATTTCTTCGCTTTCTCAGGTTTTTGTTGTGCACGTAGTGTGTGGACACAAGCTTTCATGTGTGGGGAAAAAAAAAATAAACATGTAGTGACAGAATACTTTTAAAACTACAAAATGCCTGGTCATCTTGCAATTATTGAAGAATATTTGCATAATCCATTAGCATAATCCATAAAATAGCCAATATACAAATGAACAATCAATTTAATTCCATATTAAAAGTGTCAATTATTCGTTGATAAAATTATCTTTAATAATTCCATTGCCCATCAAATATAAACAGTCTATTGAACTATATTTCTTGGTGTATTTTTTTTTTTACTCTGATTATCATTATTAATACAGACAATGATTTATTGAACTTTTGTTTATCCAATTGCCATTACCGACCTTGTATTAAAGCATTAATCCACTCGAGCCCATGTTTTACAGTGATTTTACAATGTGTAAGGGGGTAAAAACATGGTTTCAAGAGGATTATTTTTTATCTACAATACAGTACAGTATCTACAAAATAATGAGGGCAATGCACTGTAACTAATTTTATTTGTTAAATGGTACTAGAGTATATGTACATTATTTACAAGCTAACATTTACATAGTCTGTCATGAGCAGAGAAACAACTACAGCCGTCAAAATCATGGCCTTGCATTTGATGAAAATGGTGCCATGGTGTTCATGTGGGCACCACTTGTTCATGTTTGAATCATTTAACTTTCTTATCCAGTCAATATTCCCTGCATCTTTCTTGAGTACCTATCAATAAAAGTGTAACAACTGCAAAAAAAAAAAAAAAGAACTATCCTTTATTCATGCTGTACTGTTGAAGACTGATCACACTGTAAATTCGGCGACAGTAGGTTGAAAGTTCTGCTGCTGAAATCGGTCTGTGCTTACCGAAATTAGAGACCAAAGATAGAAGTGTTGTTGAACATATGGGCATATGTGAGATTCAGTTTCTGGGTGAAATGTCCACAGAGTGGTGCCAAACATGAGTTGTCAATGGTGTAATACAGTCAACAGGAATGCATATTTTATTAACTTTACCCCCAAACCCCAAACCTAAAGCTAACAATCAGTGGGGTAAAAATGAAATTTTATAGTGAAAATGCAACCTCCGAATCACGCTCACCATTGCTAATGTGAATGTGATTACTTCTGGTTCCCACGGGACCAGAACCTACAGGTAAGTCCGGGAGGTTGTTTGCACAATGCAGACACGCCACAAAGATTGGTGATTATATTTGTATTGTTGCAAAAATTTCAGATGGCGGATGCTGCTTGTCAGAAATGGGGTTGATTTGAGGGTAAATAAACTTTCAGAAGCTACATGTCAATTTCCCATGTGATAATTTTAGCTGTTTGTGCCTGTGAATATGTGTAATCCTGTGAATGTGTAGTTTGCACTACTCACATCCCAGTCACACAACACACATTGTTGCATTACAGCAAGTAGTTTGTAGCTATACTCAAGCACCTTGCTATTCACTTCTAAATGCAGCAGAAAACAACAACACAAAAGTATGGAATCTGTGCAGCCTTTCTCACATTTAGATCCAGATGATATCACTCAGAGGGAGCAAAACACCATCATGTCAAATTACAATGGAAACACCTACCTACCCAACATTATATGTGGGTCCACCCGCTGTGGCGTTTTGAAGGGTTATAAGATGGAGTGTTATTTTTTGATGATGGGTATATGCAAAACATTTGTACAAGACAGGTCAGACCAGCTCCTAAAAGGAGCACAGAGAACTATGATTATCAATATAGTCATAGTGAGTGCAAGCTGTAGTAAGAAAGCTCTGAAGGTTCACTCATATGATAAAGCCATACAAGCACTTCTAACATTTTAATTTTAATTGCACTACGTTGTTGTAGTCTTCAACACAATGTTGAACAACACTGCTTTTGTCTAAATCCAACATGACCAGCTTGTGAAATTAGCCACCAGTCCAATCAGAAGCTCAGAGCTGACACATGTATATAAACTCATGGGTATTTATATGCAAAGAAGCCACTTCTTCCAGAGTGTTATCCTTTAATCTGATCTTTATTTCCTTTCCAATCAAAGAAATCCAAAATCTGTTTTGATGCATTGTTGTTCTTATCCTTCTGTCCTTTTAAAATGCAAAAAAAAAATGGATATGCACAGCAGGCCACAGAATTAAATTTTATTTATTTTTTTATCAAATTATGCTTGCTTTAGAAGTGGAAGCACTTTTGTTGCTCTGGTCAAATTACCAACAAACCTTCAGCACCATGGACAGAGCAGTTGAACACATGGGCTAAAGCAGAAACCAGAGAGAATCGCTGATGGCATTCAGCAAGGCACAGCTAATGATGCAAGAGTTTTCAGACAAGTCTAAAAAAGAGGCTCTGTTTCCCAGAATAATAAGTAAGCTTGTGGTTAAGCACTCATACTTTTGTTCCCTCTCATACCTGTCTGGAACTGAGGAGGAATTAACTGAGGAATCCCTTATCATGAGTAGGTATAAACTGTCAGTCTTTTGAGTTCAAGGTACTATCAACCAGACTAAAATTACATCAGGGATAAGCATTTGAAACTTCAAAAGTCCTTTTAAAATATTTTCTCAGTAATGTAATGAGGTCTCATATGACACAATCAAATGAGTATGTCCCATGGGCCTAGCCTTTTCCCGCTGATGAAAAACATTTTAAAACTCCTTAAGGACTATGGTTATTCTATGGTCTTTATTCAGATGTCATTTTTGAACCTGTATCCCTTACTGCTTTTGTTAGCATTAGCACAACAGAAAATGGATCTCGTTCACTAGAAATTGTGTAAGTACTCGTAAAAGTGTTCTTAATTATTTGCACAAACAACTTTACCTGTAGAGCCTTAAATTAAAACTTTCTGTAGGGTCAATAATTTTTGGGGTGCAATTTATTTTATTTTTTTATTTGAATCATATATAAACACACACACACACACACACACACACACACATCCAGATAAAAAAATATATAATAATAATATACATGTATAATGCAAACAGGAAGCCTTTGCTATATATTGCTATATATACTACAGTATATTATGTCTCTCAGTGGTGTAAAGCTAACAAGGTTCCATTTACGACACTGTAAAAAAAAACAAAAAAAAACAGGTTAAAGACTTTATTTGTGCCCTTATGACGACAAGTCTTAGAAAGGCTCTCAGGGTAAGTCTTTGTGCTTTTAACACAGCTACGCAACATAGAGTTTCAGGCAGTTCTTCTGAGGGCAACACCATATAACTTCATAGCTAAAAGCTTAAAGGTGAAGTGTGTTATTTTTCGATTTGGAAATATTTTCTATTTTCCCAGTTTTAATGTGAAGAGGCAACTATAATTCATAGTGTGACTTTCATGAAGTGTAAACACTGGCCCTGAGGCAACACTGAACATGTCAATTTAAGGTTTAATCAATGGCATGAGTTTGGGCTGGGATAACAGGTTTGCCAAACAAATGGAAGACAGTATGCAAGGTTGATGGATTGGTAAGAGAGTTTGAGAAACATTTTTTGGAAACAATCCGTTTGATGCTGCTTGTGGGGCAGAAATTACACACTTCACCTTTGAACAATCAAAAATTCAGCATGTCTATTTCCACATGATTAAGCAACCCACGCAAATTTATATGATTGCCACACCTGTTCCAGTGAAGTCAATCTTTGTTAATTCCCCCAACTCTAGCTAGCAGGGGTTCTCAACTGGGGTGTTCAAAGGATGCCAAGGGGAGCTGAGAGCAAATTAGTAGAGAGGGGGGAGTTAGGTTACAAATGGGGGGTGTTTATCAGTCATAATAATCAAATCTATCATCAAGTTCCTCTTTGCATTAAAACGTTTATCTAGACTTGGAGTATATCAGTTGGTTCTCAATTATACGGGTTGGTACGCATTTGTACCACGGTTCATCTGATTTTGAAGTCTAGCGACGCATCTAAAGTATCTGGTTTAACAGCGTCAAATACACAGGCAGAGGCACAACCTCCGCTAATGCTCCTGTATGTGTCTGTAGATGGATACGGCTCAATGGACAGAGAAGCGCGAGGCAAAGAAGGTGCGTTTTTACTCACAGACCAGTCTCGAGCTCTTAAATGTGCAGCTCTGCGAGAACCAGTGAGAAGCACGGCGCGAGGAGCGGAAGCCATTTGATTTCGGCACAGAATTCTACATCACCACCCTTGAATTTACTATAGTAACACTAACTGTACTATAGGGAGAAATAGATTGATAATAAATATTATCATATCACTACTTCAGCTCTATTAAATGTGTCAAAGCCTACATTAGGGGAGTGAGGCAATATAACACATTTTTGTTACAACTTATAAATATTTATATTTTGTATTTATTGTTTTTACATGTGTTTAGAGTAGGTCTACTGTTTATAATGACAAAAATGCCATAGTTTGTTTTATAGAATTCATGTTACATCTAACCATGGAAGAAGATCCATGCTTCCATGTGCTTACTATGGTCTTGTTACAAATACCATTATTAAAACTATAAAAAGAAATAATTAATGAATATTTTTTTTATTATTATTATTTATTTATTTTTTTAAAGGCATATGCAAAAATACACTATTTAAAAAAAAAAAGAAAAAGATTAAATAGAAGTGTAAATCCTAAAAAATAAAAATAAAAATAAAAAAAAATGGCTACAATATTTTTGTTTGAGTGTAAGAAAAAATAACTGGTTTACTTTTTATAGATGTTAGAGATAACCTTACTGTTGTTGATACAAGTAAATTTACATCTGCACCCGACTCATAATCAATGCTGTAATGTAGAATGAGCATTTCAGTAGGACACAATATGCAATATTATAGGTCTTTTCACTTATTTTTGAAATATATGAACAATATCACTTTTATTATTAGTTCCTGTCTTCGCATTTTCATAGACTCCAGATATAGCCCTCCGCAAGGTTTGGTCTCACATTCATGATGCGTAAGCCTGCTGAATTTATTAACAAAACTTTAAAATTATGCAATGCATCGAAGTTGCATCGAGCAAATTAAGCAAATAACACAAATATTGAGTTTTGTGTTTCATGTTTTTTTTGGGGGGGGATGGGGCTAGTACGGGGGTATTCATCAAAAAAAAGGTTGAGAACCACTGAGCTAAAGGAACAACATTCTGTCAGTCAAGACTTTCATGTTGCACTGTAAAAAATATTTTGTCATACAATCTAAAAATGTACTTGTGGTATCAATTTACTGGTCACACCAATTAAAGTATTTGTAAAAGTTAGATCAATAATAATAAAAAAATAAAAAAATAATAAAATAAAAATAAGGTAACATATGCATATTACCACATTTTATAGTGTATTTGCCGAATGGTGGTAAAAAAAAAAAAAATAATAATAATAAACACGTCTTAAGCAGTGTTCACACTGTATGATTTCGGTGTCCAAGAAAAGTTTCAGCGATCAAAACTATTTCTCTTGTGTTAGGGCCAAGTCTTAAGCAGACTTTGATTGCTTAGTGTTACTTGTTTACCAATGGCCAATTAGCTGACTTTGCAATGAATCTTAGCCTCCAACAAAGTTCTGGCAGTGTCAGAAATGTTTTGTTGCAGTTGTGCAGTGCACTACTCCTATGACAGCCAGATTACATAACACCTAGTCAAAGATTTCATCTGGGATGACTGAGACCAATATCTTGGCTACAATGTGTATCGTACACATACATTTAAAAGTAAGTCTATCTCCACCTTGAATACTAAGGTTTGTTACCAGAGCAACACAAGAGCACATGTTAAGTATGTTCAACTGGACCGTGCACTTGCAATGCATTCACACCTGTGTACAGTATGTTTCAGGCCAAATACGTGCCCATTTTTGCAAGGTTAACACATATGTGCAAACACCTACATATGCATACATATACATATAAATGTGTATATGCACCTTTGGGAATGAATACTGTGTTGAAGTGGTTATACATATGGTTTGGTAACAAAAAAGCAGGGGATTTTTGGAACAAAAAGCACAAATCATTGGGATCAAGGAGGGATCAAGTTGTTTTAACTGATAGTAGTCCCCAGTCACATAATCATCAGATAATTATCATAATCCAAAACTAAATTAGACTAAGGTGTTTTGTAAGCCAAGCCAGACTCCACAACAGATAGATAAGACTGTTCCTTATCCTGGACTTCATCAACCCAGGAGAGAATCTTGATTTCATACAATCACTATTTATGATTTTAGTAATGTCACAGTCTGCCACCCTCATTTTCTTCAAGGACTCTTATTTTGATGTTTTCCACTGGACTGCATTTCCCATAGTTCACTGCACTAATCACTTCCATCTGTTCCTTATTACCCTCACCTGTATTCCATTCCCTCATTTAGTTCTGTGTATAAATACCCTCTAGTTTTCTTCATCATTTGTCAGTCCTTGAAGTGTTTCATTGAGTTAATGAAATGTTACGTTACATTGTGCTTAGTTTTGATGTTAGGATTTAGTGTTTGTTCCAGTATTTATTCCACTGCAGTGATTACTATTGTTGAACCTTTTGCTTGTTTCCACTCCAGCGTTTGTCCTACTCCAACGATTGCATTTAAAGGATTTAAAGATTCCACTCCTGCATCTCCTCTCTTCTTTGCCTAGACACCCAATGTTACACTGTGATTGCCAGAAATTCACAGTAAAAAAATACAGTAACTGCATTACAGGCTTTAAAGGATGTAATTTTGGTGCCTGTATATTTTACGGTGCATTATTATATTATTAAATAACAAACTTGATATTAACCTTCTGAAACTGTAAAAGTCTGCTTTTCATATTATAATGTATTGTTAATCATTGTAGTAATTCCAAAAGGGCACATAATGATATAAAATTGGTCAATATACACCCTTTCTGGAGCAATGAGCATGTAGAGACATGCTCACCGTCACTCACACAAACACTAAACACCATCAGGGTAACACATGTGAAATTAAAATAATGTAATAAACTGTGGTAGTGGGGGTGTGGTCGAGTGTCCGTCAGGAGAGAGTGAGCGGTAAGGGTAACACCTGAGCACCTGTCTCTAATTGTAGTGAGATTGGGGAGAGTGGCATAAAAGGACCATGCCAGATCGGTAGAGAGAGACTGGGTCGAGTGCCTTACTGCGAAGCTGATGAGTTAGTGTGAAGCTGTAAACCAGAGAAGTGGTCAATTAAAAGTTCCCTACCTGTGTTTGAAGAATCCAGTTCCTGGTGTCCTCCCTTGTTACACAAACATTAACTAAACTACATCAGATATAACACAGAACACCCCAATGTACATAACTGATATTAAAAATAAGAAGAAACATAACTATTCCCCTAAAATATAACGAAATGGACTGGGTCATGCAGGGAATTCTGAGAATGCTGATTATTGTTTTTTCACCTTAATTTTAACAATCATTTACCGTAAAGATGACATGTATTCTCTTGTTAAACATAATATAATTTTTTTACTGTTAATTATACAGAAAATCATCATTTGTACATTAAAAATATATATACAGGTGCATCTCAATAAATTAGAATGTCGTGGAAAAGTTCATTTATTTCAGTAATTCAACTCAAATTGTGAAACTCGTGTATTAAATAAATTCAATGCACACAGACTGAAGTAGTTTAAGTCTTTGGTTCTTTTAATTGTGATGATTTTGCTCACATTTAACAAAAACCCACCAATTCACTATCTCAAAAAATTAGAATACATCATAAGACCAATAAAAAAAACATATTTAGTGAATTGTTGGCCTTCTGGAAAGTATGTTAATTTACTGTATATGTACTCAATACTTGGTAGGGGCTCCTTTTGCTTTAATTACTGCCTCAATTCGGCATGGCATGGAGGTGATCAGTTTGTGGCACTGCTAAGGTGGTATGGAAGCCCAGGTTTCTTTGACAGTGGCCTTCAGCTCATCTGAATTTTTTGGTCTCTGTTTTCTCATTTTCCTCTTGACAATACCCCATAGATTCTCTATGGGGTTCAGGTCTGGTGAGTTTGCTGGCTAGTCAAGCACACCAACACCATGGTCATTTAACCAACTTTTGGTGCTTTTGGCAGTGTGGGCAGGTGCCAAATCCTGTTGGAAAATGAAATCAGCATCTTTAAAAAGCTGGTCAGCAGAAGGAAGCATGAAGTGCTCCAAAATTTCTTGGTAAACGGGTGCAGTGACTTTGGTTTTCAAAAAACACAATGGACCAACACCAGCAGATGACATTGCACCCCAAATCATCACAGACTGTGGAAACTTAACACTGAACTTCAAGCAACTTGGGCTATGAGCTTCTCCACCCTTCCTCCAGACTCTAGGACCTTGGTTTCCAAATGAAATACAAAACTTGCTCTCATCTGAAAAGAGGACTTTGGAACACTGGGCAACAGTCCAGTTCTTCTTCTCCTTAGCCCAGGTAAGATGCCTCTGATGTTGTCTGTGGTTCAGGAGTGGCTTAACAAGAGGAATACGACAACTGTAGCCAAATTCCTTGACATGTCTGTGTGTGGTTGATGCCTTGACCCCAGCCTCAGTCCATTCCTTGTGAAGTTCACCCAAATTCTTGAATCGATTTTGCTTGACAATCCTCATAAGGCTGCGGTTCTCTCGGTTGGTTGTGCATCTTTTTCTTCCACACTTTTTCCTTCCACTCAACTTTCTGTTTACATGCTTGGATACAGCACTCTGTGAACAGCCAGCTTCTTTGGCAATGAATGTTTGTGGCTTACCCTCCTTGTGAAGGGTGTCAATGATTGTCTTCTGGACAACTGTCAGATCAGCAGTCTTCCCCATGATTGTGTAGCCTAGTGAACCAAACTGAGAGACCATTTTGAAGGCTCAGGAAACCTTTGCAGGTGTTTTGAGTTGATTAGCTGATTGGCATGTCACCATATTCTAATTTTTTGAGATAGTGAATTGGTGGGTTTTTGTTAAATGTGAGCCAACATCATCACAATTAAAAGAACCAAAGACTTAAACTACTTCAGTCTGTGTGCATTGAATTTATTTAATACACGAGTTTCACAATTTGAGTTGAATTACTGAAATGAATGAACTTTTTCACGACATTCTAATTTGAGATGCACCTGTATATTTACAAAATTTTACCATAAAACTACATGTATTGTTTTTTTAAATATATCAAAGAATTTTACCATATACTTTAAGATAACTACCCATTAACCAATTAACTTTTTTTTTACTGTATGTCAGTTGAATGTCAGTTTCAAGAAAAGTTTTTAGGCACCTCAGGTGTCGAGCACAGAGTCTAAATATTGTGAAACATTTTCTTGCTTAATTATGAATAAAATAAGTTATTAAGTTATATACTGACTGGGGACCTAGTTTGCATGTATACTGTATGATCCCTCACTCACGTACATGCATAAACAGGCCAAATGTTTCTGCGAGGAACGGAATTGTACTAACATATCATACTGCTCACACACACATAGGCTACTTTAAAGTAGTGCTGATCCCTGCTGATAAGGAACCTGAACTGATGTCTGGATACCATCCAATCTCACAGTGGCCTTGGGCTGAGTGGAATATGATTGGTTGCCATCCAGAGGTAGAAATCGGAGAACTAAGCATTAAAACCAGCCTTATGATTAGTGCCAGTGTGTAATGTCCTGCCCTTGGATTTTTCCAAAAGACACTCTTAGCAAAAGCACTCATAAAGTTTGATATTTTTTGTTTAAATGGAACATTGTAGAAGATTTATTTGACACAACTTTGTAAAGTTCACTATTGCATGGTAAAACAGACATTGTAGAAGATGTATTTGCTGCTTTCCTTTAAGTGAAGTTTAATTTGTTTACTTGCTTCCATACATCAATTTAAGTCCACAATTTTTGAGTACACAATTGAACAATCTGTGTAAATTATTCATCCCTTTAAGGGCTGAAACTTTGTTGTGTACACTCCCACACTCTAAAAAACTCACCCCAACCAGAGTGAAAGTATCAAGAGAGAAAGGTTTTGTCTAATTGGTAATAGGTTATTGATTAGTGAGTCTGTCCAATCCTGAGGTTTGTTAGCAGTCTGGGTGCAACTAGCCAACCTGTTCAGAGAGCAATGAATAAAATAAAATGTAAAATAAAAAGCAAGCTAAGGACAAATAAAATAATAATAATGCTGAACATGTCTTATGTATTCATACATGATTGCACCACTTTTGCTTGTATCTTTCCTAACAAGCTTCAATGTTATCATTCAGTCTGTCAATCAATTTAAAATTCTAATCAAATTAATTACATGCTTAGCTGATTAGCAGTAATCACATATATGAATATTTGCTGAGAAATGCCCCTGAAATGAAAATAATACAAAGCCATTTTTGAGTAAAAATGCAATAGGCAATATAAAAAGTCTTTATACGTGAATATATTATTTGTTATATTTCCATATCATTAGTGTCACGTCACATCATTCTTATGTTTTCCACAAGGACTCTTATTTTGAAATTTTTTTATCTTCCTTTTATGTTTTTTATGTCTGTCTTCCTGTTCTTTGCCCTAATTATATCCCTATATATCCTATAGTTATATTATATTATAGGAGGTGTTCCTCGTCTCCTTGTTATCCCATGTGTATATATACCATCTTGTTCCTTGGTTGGTTCTTGTTTGTATGTAGAGCGTTGTAAGCTAGCATACTGCTGTTAAGTTTACCCTCTGAGTTGAGTTATTGCCTTCTGTTTGTTGATCATTAAACCACTAGATCAGCTGCATTTGGATCCTCTCTCACCTCATCCCTACACAAACCCTGACAGAATAACTGACCCTGCAAAATGGGTCCAGCAGAATTTATTGAGAGACTTTCCCAAGGGTACACTCCTGCGGCGGAGTTCTGCCTCAAATTCGGGAATCTGGCTGCACAATTGAACTGGAATGAGAGATCCCTCAGAGCTATGTTCTGGTTTGGACTTTGTGGCTCTGTGAGGAAGTTGGTCCCTTTGGACTGTGATCGTCTGTCTCTTCAGGATTTTATCATTGGAATCTTAAGGGCTGACCTTCTGCTCTCAGCACCAGTAGTCCTTGAGACCCCCTCAACGGAGGCCCCTCTGCTTCTAGCTCCACCCCCCACAGCTCTGCCTCCTGAGACTCAATTTTCTGAGCCTACTATGGCTCCGCCAACTTCTCCTTCAGCAGCTCCTCCTGCTCCTCCTCCTGAGCCTCCTGTGGCTCTGCCTCCTCTGGCTCCACCCCCTGTGACTCAGTTCTCTGAAAGTCCTGTGGCTCTGTCTCCTGAGTCAGAGACAGAACCCATTCCCTGAGAGTCCTGTGGCTCTGTCTCTGTCAACTCTGACTCTGCCTCCTGTGGCTCCACCACTGAACTCATGGCACCATGGCCTCCAGACCCTCTGCCAGTGCTCACAGCCACAGGGGCCATTCCCCATTCTCTGCTCATGGCCACGGAGGCCGTTACCCAGTCCATCTGACCCCTGTCCAGCGGCTGACCAAGTCCAGTCTGACCTCTGCTCAGTGGCCTTCCATGTCCAGTCAGACCCCTGTTCAGTGGCTGCCCCTTACCTGGATCCTCATCCCTGGCCGCCAGACACTGTCTCATTCCCGGAGCCGCCTTCCTTGCCTCCGGACCCCTGCCCCTTCCTGCATTCACCTCCCTGGCTGCCAGACCTCGCTCCCTTCCTGGAGCCATGTCCCAGACCTCCGGACCCTGTTCCCTTCCTACAGACACCTCCCTGGCCTCCGGACCCTGCTCCCTTCCTGAAGCCACTTCCCTGGTCATCAGCTCCGCCATGGCCTTTTTTAATTTTCTTTTTTTTGTGGGGCTTCAGGAGCCATGTCATTATGTTTTCCCAAAGGACTCTTATTTTGAAAAGACTCTTAGTTTGAAGTTTTTTATCTTCCTCTTATGTCTGTCTTCCTGTTCTTTGCCCTAATTTTATCCCAGGTGTTCCTTGTCTCCTTGTTATCCCATCTGTGTATATATACCCTCTTGTTCCTTGTCCTTGTTTGTATGTAGAGCGTTGTAAGTTTGTTTACCCTCTGAGTTGAGTTATCTCCTTCTGTTTGTTGATCATTATAAGAGTTGCATTTGTATCCTCTCAACTGCATTGTTAAACAGGCCCGATGGCGCTTCATCGAGGCTCTGTCAAACCATGTGGTCTCTGAAATGAACCATGTGAGCCTTGAGGCTCTGGCTCTTGTCAAAAGAAAAATTGAGGATGGGCACTGGACTTTTCCTTGTGTTTCTTTCTCCCTCCGGATGGATGCACCGTTCTCACCGCAGAGACATACTCCTTGATCTGGAGCGTGGCCTAGTTCGGTGCTGTTACGTGTCACATAGGCAGTTTTCCATCAGAAAATGCTGGTTTGGGGGTGTTTTTTCAAGGGAATGATGGAAAAGGTAGGCACTTGTTTAAAAATATAATTTTTTTTCTATTTGGTCACCCTAGAGAGTTCGCAAAAATATAATGAGGCAGTTTAGGGTGCGGCCCCAGCCTCTCTCTCTTTCTCTCCTGTTTTTGAAGCGCAGTTGCATGGCGGGCGAGCTCACTCGTGATCGGTGCTCATGCCCGGGGGCTTCAGAGGCTCAAAAAAGAGCATTTTTCTCTAATTCAGTATTGTAAACTGATGCGTGGTGTGCTTTGTCTGTGTTACTATTCTCCCTGGGTCCCCAGGAGATGGCGAGGCTGTGAAACTCAAATTGTTGTGTGGCCGTCTTTTCTTTGACAGGAAAAAGAGATGCAAATACTATCTCTGTCCCTGTTCAATGGCGGCACGTAGTTCGCGCTCCTCGCTCCTTTTAAGATGTGTTAGTTCTGCACTCACTAACTTTGCAGTCTTTCCATTGTTAAGGAGTTGTGTTTTGAGTTCTCTGTCGGTCACGCTCTTACATCTCATACAAGTCCACCATTTGATACACATCAGACACTCGAGCTTTAGCGTGTATGGGTGATCGAGTAGGTCATGATTTATGTATGAAGGTCTAAACATGTCATAATATATGTATGGAATGGATCATAGTTTCGTTCTACTGGGTTATAATATATATGGAGGCAAATCGGTATCATAATTCGCCAATCGAGGACAAATGGTATCAAAATTTGCTTATGGAGGCCAATTGGTTTCAAAATTTGCCTATTAAAGATAGGTTACGGCTCAGTTTTCCCCTGCGACTTACGCTGGGGAGCAAGCATTAAAAAAAAAAAAATCTCTCATTCCAAATCCATCCTCTGTTAATTTCTTTCCCATGTTCACACAGTCTTCCTCATTCTAATGTTAGGGAAGATGGGTTATCCGACATTCTCTGCTGTAAATGCATTCAGAGTGACCCATTGTTTTATACTTGCCTGATCGAATTCGGCCTCTGTCCCCATGCCAAGGGTCTTTGGACAGGCATAACGGAATTCGATGTATAATAAGCAGAAATGTTCCCGAATCACACTCTCATAAATGTCACAGGCTGTTCCCCCCATAATAAGTGCTTGGGCCATTGTGGCAAACCAGCTTGCTCTCAATTCCTCCCATGTTCGCACATTCTTCCCAGTTCTAATGCTAGGGAAGATGGTTTATCTGGTGTCTTCTGCTGTATATACATTCAGAGTGACCTCTATTTATAATTGTCTGATCAAATTTGGCCTCTGTCCCCATGGCCAAGGGTTTTCGGGATAGGCATATCAGAATTCGATGTACAATAAGCACAAGCGCTCTCTCACAATGTTCATACACACTTTCCCATTCAAAACATCAGGAAAGATAATTTTTTTCTGAAAACATTCCTGCTGTAAGCACACTTCAGGACCATAGTTATTATGCCTAAATACAATAAAGGCAAACATTGTTAAACCCCATTCAATTAGCCACATTTGATGGAGGCACAAGGGCTTCCCTCCACTGTGCCGCTGATTGCAAGGCGGCTGCCAAAGGTAAGTCAAGCGTGCCATCTAGTGGTTACTCTATGCACTGCAATAGAGAATCTTGCATTAATTCTTCTGTCTGTCCGTGTGATGGCTTGGCAGCAGTTACAAGGTGGAGCTTCGAATTAGGTAATCCGAAAGAGAGAGAAATTATTATTATTATTATTATTTTTTGTGTGTGTGTGTGTGTGCAGCCAGGAGACAGGTTTGTGACAATATATTTGAAGGATGCTTATTTCCACATTCAATAGTACGCCAAGGTGCAGGCGTTTTCCCAGGTTTGCTTTTGCGGGGCAAAGTGTACTAAGTTTGCATCCTTCTATATGGACTTGCGTTAGCACCTCGTATGTTCAAAAAAGACATTGCAGCACTGACACCCTTGATACTTCAGGGCATCCACATTTTGAATTATCTCAATGATTGGTTGGTGTTAGCTCACACAGAGTATTTGGCTGCCCAACATCGAGACGTTGTTCTCAGTTACTTAAGCAGTCTAGGGCGGTGAGTTAACCGAGACAAGAGCATCTTGTTGCTGAGGCAACAGACTGTGTATCTAGGGATGGAGCTAGACTCGCGAACAGTGCAGGTGTGTCTGTTTCTGGCTCACATTCTGTCATTCCGCCAGTGTCTAGCAATGTTCAAAGTGGGACACGTTTTCCCAGTGAGAACGTTTCACAGGCTATTGCAGCTTATGATCACTGCATCCGCTGTCATTTCTCTGGCATGTCGCTGTGAGACCTTTTTGGTGTTGGATGAACTCCATAAAGGGACTTCAACCACTGAGGCAGGCATTTCATCCCATCAAAGTGACGCGTGGGTGCTACCAATCTATGTTACCATGGAAACGGAACTGCTTTCTGAGGATGAAAATTCCATTGGGACAGGTATGTCACCACAAGGTGATAACGACAGATGCCTCCTCTGTGGGTTCGGGCGCTGTGTATAAGAAATGTCCTGCTCAGGGTGTATGCACGGGTCAGTGGCTGGATTGGCACATAAACTGGAAATGCTAGCGGTGCTGTTGGTATTGAGGTTCTTCCTTCTGGAAATTTGAGGCAGTCATGTTCTCATCCGGTCGGACAGCAGGACTGTGATGGCTTACATAATACGTCAAGGAGAGGTGTGCTCTCGTGCCATGCTCGAGCTGGCATCAATGTGCTGGTGTATCAGTGGCCGACAGCACGTCTTTACGCATTTCCACCGATCATCCTACTGCACGCAATTCTGCAGAAGGTTTGGGAGGATCGTGTTCAGCTTCTGTTAGTGGCGTCGTATTGGCCATCTCAAGTGTGGTTTTTTAACTCTGGTTTCTCTCCTGGAGAGAATACCTTGGGATATCAGTATCTGATCAATTTCTGACACTTAAAACAGTCCTGTTATTATCATTGGCATAATTTAAGAGGGTTGGTGACTTGAATGCCCTGTCGATCAATCCCTAGTGTATGGAATTTGCACCAAGGTTATCTAAGGTTGTACTAAGACATTGTTTGGGCTATTTTCCTAAAGTAATTTTTATGTCCTTTCATTAACTTGCAGATAATGTCCCTTCATTCTCAGGAAACCAAGGTTACATTCGTAACCAAGACGTTATCTAAACTATTTGGCAACGTATTCTGATTGGCTAAAAACCGTGAACCTCTCTCTTGACCCTGTTTTGCTGTTAGGTCTAGGCATGTGTGATTTCTCAGTATTCCCATTTCAGTGATATCTGTCAGGTAGAAGTGAAATTATTAATGTCAATCTATTCCAAAAAATCACTTATAGCACCGCTCATTATAAAATAATAATTACACAAACTTGCACCTTATAAACTTAAAGATTTTTGATTGCAATGCATGAACAAATTAATATTCATGAACAAACAGTCTAGTCATCTTACAGGCCCACACTCTAATTAATTGTGAGCAAGATTTCTAAAGATTCAAGCTGCTTTGTGGCTTAACAGCAACATAAAATAATGCATCACATTCCCCAGAGTATTTCTCACGCTCTCGGCTAGATCTTCGCTCTGATCTCAGTGTGAGCACACCACATGGACAATTTGTCACTGTATTAATGATCAAACTCCTCCTCTTTAAAACTGCTAATCTTTCCCAATTGATCTTTATTTTATTGCCTCGCTGTTGTTATTAGGATGCTGTAAATTGGTAGTCTATATACATTTTTTTTGATCATCAACATTTCTTCGTGCAGGAAATTATTCATGAGGCGGACCATGCACCACTGATTTCACAGCAAAAAAATAAGATTCAAGAAACGTTTTTTTTTTTTTCCAGTAAAATTATCTAAACATTCTTAAAACGTGATTTATTTACTTTACAAGCAAACTTCCTTAAGATTTTAAGTCTTGTTTTGAGAGAAATCTAACAGAATCTAGCTAGATAAATGCTTAAAACAAGAAGGAAAAAAAAAAAACTGTTTGCCAATAGTGTAAGAAAAATAAACTTAATTCAAAGGGAAAACAAGTTAATTTTTCTTACCCCAGTGGTAGAATTTTTTTTTTGTTTTTTTTTTTTTTGTTTAAGTCTAAAGTTCACTTAAGATATTTTTCTTGTTTTAAGAGAAAACTAATAAAATTATGTAATTTTACTTGACAAGTAAATACATCCCGTTTTAAGAATGTTTAGATATTTTTACAGGAAAACAAGACAAAAATACTTTTTTTGCAGTGTTGTTGCTTCGTCAACTGTACGGAGAGATCTGGGGCGCTTCTCTGTAATGGAAGTGTTAGCATAGCTGTGTTATATACTGGAAACATAAGGTGGGGATGAGAAAGCAATAAAACTAAGGGTCATAGGGCAAAATATGTGAAATATCAAACACATGCAGTACAGCGGTGAGGGAACATTTGTGATTTATTCCTAGGATTTCATTAAAAGCCTACAACATAGTAATCGATAAGGAGATTTGTAATATCTTAACAGGAAATTGGGAAATGGAGAATCAGGACATAACGCAGGCCAGATTCAAACTTGTACCTCCCATGTGAGCACCATAGCTCAACATTTCAGAAGGTAACTATTAGACCTCAGCCCCTATTTCATACTTTAAGCAAACATATTGAAAACACTGTGGGCCCTACATTATGGCTGCTACGTCTTATGCACAGTGATCATCTGCATAGAGTCAGTAGGCATGGCCATGAAGTTTTGGTATGTGTCCTATAATCTGTGTCCTATTATACAGTATATTAAATTCCCCATCAAGCAGTGTCGATATAAATGAAGACAGCCCATTCATTAGGTTTTGGTGATGTAAACGATAATTGCGCTTGAAGTTAGCACCCTCACAAAATTAGATAAGACGCAGTGCAGGGTCATTGCACTTAGCGCTGTGTCTAGTGTGTCAAGAAAATAGAGCCCTGTGTCTTTTCTGGAAAAGTAATATAAACCTGTAGAACAATAGTCCCTTGAAGGAGGAATTTATATGATACAGATGTTCCTATCAATAAGATGAAAATCAGGTAAAGAGAGTTGCCCCTTATCATGCCCCCATCAAAAAAGAAATAGACATCAATAGTCAAGTGTCTGGAAAGGACATTCTAAGACAGAAACTTTAGAACCTTTCTGAAAAATTCAGAGAAAACATTCTGAGATACTGAGAAAATTTTGGTCTTCAGAGACAGGTAAGATAATGAGTACTTCAGGAGCTCACATCTATCCCCAGGAGACACCGCTGTACTTCCTGAACTAGCTAATGACAGTTTTTGTGAATCCACCTGCGAGGTGGAAATTATTGCTTTCCTTAAAGAATATTGCTGCCCATTTCAAGTTTGGAGGTACAGTATGTCTGAGTGGGCATTCAGGAAACTCAATAGTTGATGCTTACGATGAATAAAAATGATCCTGAAGACATGTGTAAAGCTAAAGGCAAATGGCTGAATCAAAATTACATTTCACATGATGGTGAAATCCTAACCATAATCATTTGAATAAGGTGACATGATATTAACATGATTTATACACGATAATCTCAGTCTAACATAAAGCAGCTTAAAAGAATGACGTTTTTTCTTCTGCTGAACACAAAGATTTTTGGAAGAATATTTCAGGTCTGTAGATCCTCACAATGCAAGAAAATAGGTATTTTGAAGCTTCAAAATGCACATAGGCTACGTTCACAGTCAGTGTTTGGGTATGACAACCACATTTACTTGCAGGTGTGAGTCTTGAAATGTCCTGTTCTTACAACATCTTACAGTAGCGGCTTGAATACTGTCTGTATGAACGAACAACCGAAGTCAAACCTGTATACTAACAGTTGTAACCATAGTGACAGTGACTAAAGTAAATATCAAAGATGGCAACGTCCATACCAACTGTATGTCTTATCACAACTGACGCCACGTTATTAAATAAACGGGTCAAAGTTCATCCATCGACACGAGTTCATCCAACGGCGCGAGTTCATCCATCAGGTTATAACCAACAGCGGCTTTAAATGCTTTTTAACCTAGTGCTGAGCTCAGCATTTGTGTCGTGCAGCTCATGCCTGCGAGCAGCTCTGGTGGATTACAGCGGCTGGATCTTCGGATGACACACAGCTCATTTCTCCATCTCCATGAGTTAAGCAAACCCCGCATGAAACACACAAGACACACTCGTGTACAGCGCACTATAGCTTTCACATTTTAAGATGTGACCAACAACTAGTTGTCCAGTATGGTTCCTTTCACACAGCACAGGTTTGCTGACAAAGCGGTTGTGAGTCCTGACAATTTGCGGGTGTCAGTTCGCTTAAAAAATGCAGTAGTCACTCTCATAAATTATCGAACTATGAGTGAGCATAATCGTATTAAGCACTCAAAACAGAAATGACAATCATATTATGCTGTGTGAACGTGGCCATAAAGGCAGCATAAAAGTAATCCATACGACAGGGGCGCATTAATGCATGGGATTACACGGGCTGAAGCCCGGGGGCCCCACAACTCCCAGGGGGGCCTGCGGTGTCTGTCACCCTATTCTACCCCGTAGACGTTCACAGGAGGAGCGTATCTAAATGCATTCAGCGCAACAAGCTGATATAAACAAGGAGACAGTGTGAAACAGATGAGATTAACACTGTCAGCTGCTCAATGTTCTATGAATGTGTTTTAATAAACACGTTAATAGATATTTTATTCACAACCTGAAAAAAGGCATTTCTCAACAAATGTAAAACAGCAGGAAAATTTGTTAAGTTAAGAACCCTTTTGGGGGGCCTCTCAGTCACATAGTCTAAATTACTTTAAAGTGTTCTCAAGGCATATTTAATCTTAATAAAGCAGTAATGTTCTTTTGTGCCCCAAGAACAGGGACAAGCAAATCTCCAATGTGGCAGTTGTAAATCTCCAATGTGGGTCTCATTCAAGGTTGTGCATCACTTTCTAAATCATCAAACTCAAAGATAATTTGGATTTATCATTGTTAGCAGTCTTCAGATTTCCTGTCCAGACTTCATTTCTCCTCTGACAAACTCTTATCACCTTTAACATTTACCTTCAAAGTCCAGGTTCTACCCTGGGCCCTGCTAGCTAAACACCCAATGGCCACACTGCCCTTTTACACATGCTACATAGCCCCTGGCTAAATGTCATTAGTCGCCGATGAGGATCAAAGCTAAAATGACCCATAGCTTGTGTAATGTCAATGCATAGCATTAATTAAAAGTGTGTCTGTTTTTGATTAATTTCACTAATGGAGAGTGTAGTGTTGATCCTACATCTCAGTTGGTGTTAACGTCCATGTCACGGTGCAGTACAAGGTGAGGTGGTCGGTTTCCACTGAAAAGGCGAACGTCAGGAACTTGCCAAAGATGTTGGTGACTTGATGGAGATATTAAGATGCAGGTAGTGTTTATTTGCTAAATGAACTGTGGCTCGTTGTTATGGAGAAAGTGGCCCCTATTAGCAACAGCCTATAATAATTCTGGTAAACACAAGCTTATTTGGTGATGCTCCATCAAGCAGTGATTCTGTAAAACACAAGGCCACTGTCAAAACAAACAAGCCTCGGCATTTTTAAAAAGTAAATTCACCCCAAAATTTTAATTTTCTCATAATTTACACACACTCATGCCATCCCAGATGTGTATGACTTTCTTTCTTTAGCAAAACACAAATGAAGATTTTTAGAAGAATATATCAGCTCTGTAGGTCCAATGCAAGTGTATGGTGATCAGCACTTAACAGCTCCAAAAGCACAGACAATAATAGAAGTAATCCAAAAGACTCCTGTGGTTAAATTAATGTCTTCTAAAGTCATACGATCGCTTTGGGTGAGAAACAGATAAATATTTAAATCCTTTTCACTATAATTGTTTACTTCCGGTCACTCTCCAATGCGCGTCCATGAATCAGTTCGTAAGTGCGCTGGCATTTTCACGCAAGAACTGACACAATACTACCAGAAGTGCAGCTCAATTTGTTTACAAAAAAATACTATTCACAAGCTTAATTGGTTTTGCTTTTGTTTGAACATGCCAGCACACTTACATCACACGAGAGGCAGCGTGAACTGTTTCCCCTCATGGATGCGCATTGGAGATTATCCACTTGCCTTGTATGGACCTACAGAGCTGAGATATTCTTCTAAAAATCTTCATTTGAGTTCTGCTGAAGAAAGAAAATCATACATGAGGGTAAGTGATAAGAGAATTTTCATTCTGGGGTGAACTATTCCTTTAATGTATCAAGTCAATACAGAACATTTGATGTCATATTATAGCACTGCAGAGGAAACTCTGTAGTGTCGCATGCCCACTGTGAGTTATATTACATGTCACTAGCAGTTGATGTCATCTCTGTATCTGTCGAATAATATCACGTCGCCATTATGTGCCCTAATAAACACAGAACCCAGTTTTGGAAAAACAATAATAATGTGCCTTGACAGAACAGATTGCGCTACACTAATATAAATAAAGCAACAATCCCTCTTCATTACACTAGCTGCTCTCTAATGACACATTTGTCTTGTGCTTTGATCAAGGATTATATCTAAGCAATCACATTTCATGGCAAAAATGTTTTGTGCATTTATGCAATCACATTGCAAATAGGAGATATGGCTTGTGAATTGAGCAAATCAGAAAGAGAGATAAGGATGTCATAGCTCCAAGATGAGAGGTAATTGCAGAGGTAACCTATGCCCAAAAGACTTCCAAGAATTTTTGTGTGTCTGTCTGCGTGTGAAGGAGAGGGAGCGCAGGGAGAGAATAATTAATATTCTACGTCATTCTCAGTTCCTGAAGGCCTGAACGGTCCCCACGTTTTATCATCGTGAAATGTTGTTAAATGTTAATGGAAACCTATTTTTACATGGGCCATTCCACCACACACACCAGCCCCCCTTGCCTTGGTCTGAATAAAACATTAATACCAACATACTTTCAAAGACTTCTAAACGTCTTTGCTCTCTGCTCACATGTGTCATCTATACAATTATGACAAGTTCTGTAATATCAACATGATGCTTGCAATGGCAACAAATTATTAGCAAACAGCAACCAGGCCTACCTGAAGGGTCAAAGTTTAGGTGGTTACCATGACCCAGTTAGCCCCTACTGGCGAATTACACCAACTAGCTAAAAGCATATTTCTCCATTGACAGACATTTAAAATCCATTGACAGCCATTCAAACATTAGATTCCAGCTATTGTTAATTACATGAGAGGCTCTAAATATGAAATTCTGAGTTCCCTGGTGGCTGTGCTTCTCGGGGAATCTATGGAAGCTTTGTAGAAACTATTTGCATTGGATCTGCATTTGATTGTCTATTGGACAGTAGGCTTTCAATCAATTATTTTTTGTCTGCCTTGAAGCCCTGCTTCTCTATATGTTGATTGGTCAAGTTTTCAAATGGGTGGGACTTTGCAGCAAACAGGCAATAATTGAAATGTTGATATATGTGATTGACAACGTATGAAATGTAAAAGCACACCTGTTTAGAGCAGAATGTTTGGTGGCTCAGAGATACGCGCAAGTAAATTCATATAATCTGCCGTACAGCAGATTAATTTCAGTTTTAATAATCAGATATTTTGCCCATTTTATTGCAAAAACAATTTTGAGCTTTATAATTAATTAATTATTAATTAATTGGTTAATTAATTGTTAATTAAATTTTTGTTAAGAATTTCACTGTTTGAGTAGTAGTTTGAGCAGTTTTGGCAGCAACACTGCAGACACCAAAAACAATAGCCTGTGCTTCCCCACTCCTGAAAAGCACCAGCTGCCAATGAATTATATGGATAGCTCTCTCCAGATAGACATGCTCTGCTCTACTACGCAGATGTAACCGATCCTGCTCGACCTGCTCCGAGCGAGATTTGAACAGGCATCTCCGGCATGGGAGGCAGGTGCGCTAACGAGTATGCTAAAGGCTGCAGCCACTAGCATCAGTTGCTAGTGTGCCTCTTGAGGCCAGGGGAGTGAGGTTTACACACACTGCACAACACGTAACAGCTGGCTACCATTACATTCATCCCCCTAAACCTCACTCCCATCCAGGTAACAGCACCACTATAACTGGTCCTGCTCGACCCGCTCCGAGTGGGATTCGAACCGGTGTCTCTGACATGGGAGGCGGCCGCGCTAGCGAGGAGGCTTAAGGCTACAGCCCTTAGCGTCAGTCACTAGTGCCCCTCTTGAGGCCAGGGGAGTGAGGTTTACACACATTGCATGGCACGTACCAGCTGGCTACCGTTACACAGAGATGTGTATGAACTGTGTATTCAGACTGCTGTGGAAGGATCATTGAAACCACTCCAAGAGACTGTTTCCAACTATTTGTTTTTTCACTTGTTAGAAGATGGAAGAAAGGTGATATTACTAAGTGGAGGAGAATGTGGGAAAGCATCATATTCTTCCTTCATCATGTGGAAATAATACCTACAATAGGAAACTTCATGGCAGATGATAGATGGAAGAGAGTATATTGTGTACAATATACACAAGAGGGAGCAATAGAGGCAGGGAGGTAAAAATAAACTTTTTGACTTCTGTGCCTATTGTGATGTACTCTTAAGATCTGAGAGGGACAATTATACAAAGTCTCTGCGAGGTCATTAGTCACCAGGTGTTTAGTATGAAGAAAAACAAACACACATGCAAACACACATTCCAGGCCTTTAATTAATTATCTTGTCTTAGACAATGACATTACCACTGTAACCTGACTAAGTCAGCTTTTTATCCAAAGCACAGAGGGATATATGCTGAAAAGACATGCCCAAATTAGCTGCTGTGTGACTTTACCACCAGTGGCAGGGGATTTCATGGCAAATATCCTGCTTTACCCTGCATCTCCTGTATTCTGTCCTGGCTGTCCTGAATTTTGGTGAATAATATATATATACAGTGTATAAATAACATATTAGCAAAATCCTTTCAGCACATTAAATAAAGGTGCACTCAATGTTTTTTTGCTAATCACTAAACATTTAAAAAGAAAGAAATTAATAATATTTTTGAAAAATATGTTTGAAATTATGGACATTCACGATGTATTTACATATCAGTTTTTGAATAAAAACTGCTTTATGGTGCTAGGCACACATTCATGAGCACCGCCATTTTGAGATCATAGGACCATCCAAATATGATTTGCTTTATATCGATGTATACAACAAGAATAATACAACAAGGTACATATAAAAAAGGGAATCCAGTGGTGCTTTCCATCCTCCAAAGAGCAAACTGATGTGTGCAAAATGATTCTCAGGCAGAAAGTAATTCTGATCATTCTGTAATTAAATTCTGGCCAAGTTTTCTGACTGACACAGAAAAATCAGTAAGTCCCAAAGAGATCATGAGACATTTTGAGGCTCAAGACATTCTACTAGTGTGCATGTAAATGTATGCACTAGAAAGGGAGACTCTGACAATGATTTCATTTCAAAAATAAATCTGTCCTGATGTTTAGCACAGGGTGCTGTTCAGAATAGTGGTGCTCCTGAGGTGGTTTCTAGGCTATTTTAAGTCTGATTAAAAAGCAAACCATAAAATCAGCTTAATTGTCAGACCAGCAACTTCAAGAACAAAAATAAATGAATATATATATATATATATATATATATATATATATATATATATATATATATATATATATATATCAGCCTTTGTTTAGGAAATAAGACAAAATGCAAATGTGGGTATTTTTATGCTTTCAAAACAGTACTGTGATTTTATTTCTTGAAATTGCTTCTTTATTTTGTTTCGGTGTTTAAAAACATCTTTAATTTTTCTTCTTTTCAGTCAAGTTAACTTATAACTTATGTTTTGTCTTTATAGTTTGGCAGCAACAGTGTGTCACTTCTATTGCTGCTCCTAACTGTCTTAATCTTTGTTCATTTTTCTCTAGTATTGTTCTGTTTTTATACATTTATTTTCTGTTCCTCTTTCACTCTGTGACACTCATTGAGTCTCATTCACTAATAATTGCATACAAGTTTTCTTACTTACAAGCACAGAAAGGAGCTCTCACAAACTTTCTGCTGGATTGACAAAAGCTGTGTAAGCTAATACATTTGTTAGTAATGATAATGAATGTAGATTTGTAGGATGCTCCCTTTTTCCCCGGACCTCCATCGGGAGATTTCAAAGTCCTTGGATCAACCTTACTCGGCCAGTATTACAAACCAATCGGCCACTAAGTTTTCAAATGTCTGTCGAGCTTCCGACCACGGATATATTTTGGTCCCGGCGATAGAGGAGACGCTGGCGGCCTATCTCTCTCCTTCTTTGGTGGCCACATGGAAGTCGAGGCCTACTCTTCCCTCGAAACTGTGCAGGATGACTTCGTCCTTGTTGAACAAGGCCTGCCTGGCTTCGGGTCAAGTGGTTTCGGCTTTGTACATGCTAGCAGTTTTGCAAGCCTACCAAGCCCATTTTATGAGGGATTTAGATGAGGGATGGATGCTGAGGTTGTCATGGAACTATGCCGGACTTCTGATTTGGCGCTGAGAGCTACCAAACACATTGCTCATGCTGTTGGTTGGAATATGGTGGGCCTCGTGGTGGAACGCCATATGTGGCTTACGCTCATATTTGTGACAAGGACAAGGCATTCCTAATGAATACCCCTGTGTCACAATCTGGGCTGTTCGGTGACACAGTCCAGTCAGTGGTGGAAAAAATCCAAGCTGTAAAACAGCAGACTGCTGTGTTCCAGCAGATGCTTCCTCTCAGAGAGAGAGAAAAGCCAGCTGCAGCTCCAGTGCACTCGCTTTTGGCATCTTCGCAACGTCCCACCAGAGATCTGCATAAGGCGCTGGACACGAGTTTGCACCCCATCAGAGGGATTGGTGTCCTCATACATTCCCGCCATCACAGGCGCGTCTGCGTAGGCGTTTGGATGTTGGCCTGGCCCCTTTTAAAAAGGGCCGACAGAACATCAGAAGTGAGCCTGATGGACTTGTGGTGAAACGAAGGGTGAGCCCCCATTCAGTGAACGAAACTGGACTGTACAAACATATATATTTCTCTCCTGTTTGCCTTTCGGACAGTATCGAGATGAGTTCGACGTTGTACACGCCTCGAAAGCCCGACAGCCAGAATATGATTCAGTTTTCCCCTGCAGCTTGTGCTGGGGAGCGAACATTAAAAAAACACATCCAAAATTCAGCCTCTGTCTCCATGACCAAAGGTCTCAGGACATGCATAACAGAATTTGATGTTCATCAAGCAGTGTACACAAAGCACACAGTGAACATAAGCACTACACGTTGTCCCCCCATAAAAAATGCTGGGGCCATTGTGATGAACCAGTTTTCTCAAATAAACATTCCCCCCAATGTTCACATACTCTTCCCCCTTCAAAATTCCAGGTAAAAGTTTTTTTTTTCCTGTCGGCATCCCTGCTGTAAATGCATTTCAGGGCACTCATCGTTTATGCCTGAATACAATAAAGGCAGATACATTATTAAATCCCATTCAACCAGCAACAGCAGTAGAGGCGCGAAGGCCCCCCTCTGCTGTGCCGCTGGTTGTGCAGTCACCAAAAGTAAGCAAATCATGCCATCTAGTGGTTACATGTCGTGCTACAGGCAAGAGCCATGCATTAATTCCTCAGTCTGCCCGTCTAGCAGCTTGGCAGCAGTTGCAGGGCATTTCGAACTGGGAACTTTAAACAATAGAACACGGTTATGTCATTCAATTCAAATCAGTCACAAGGGAGGGGAGCACTCTCATGCTATGCTGAGGCTGGCACGTCACATTCCTCTGTGGGCATGGGACAATGTACTGTCTCTATGAGCTGTACATTTTCCAGTCCGGTTGAACTTGAGGGCAGATTTCCTGTCCAGACAGGGTCTGACGCCCAGGAGAGTGGACATTACATCCTCAGATTATGGAACAAATTTGGAGAAGGTTTGGCAGAGCGAAAGTGGACCTGTTCGCTTCGAGCGAGACATCGCACTGTCGCATGGTTTTATCTCTTGCTCCTGGCACCACTGGGCATCAATGTGCTGGCACATCAGTGGCCGAGAGTGCGTCTTTACGTGTTTCCACCAATCAGTCTGCTGCACGCAGTTCTGCAGAGGGTTCGGGAGGATTGGGTTCAGCTTCTGTTAGTGGCACCATATTGGCCATCTCAAGTATGGATTTCAACTCTGGTTGTCTCCTGGAAAAGGTGCCTTGGGAGATTCCAGTCAGAATGAGCATGTTGTCTCAGGTACGGGGCAGCATTTGGCACCCCCAGCCAGACTTGTGGAAGTTAAGGGTTTGGCCCCTCAAAGGGGCACTCTTTTGAATTATGGGTTATCCCCCACTGTGGTTGATACCATTCTAAATGCTAGAGCTCCATCAACTAGGAGGCTATATATGCTTAAGTGGTGTATTTTTGCTTCTTGGTGTACAGCTCGAAGTGAAAATCCAGTTCACTGCTCTGTCGGTACAGTGCTGGAATTTTTACAGGAGCGTTTCGGGGCCGGGGTTTCCCTGGCAACGCTTAAAGTCTATTTTGCCACTATAGTAGCTGAACATGTACTTATCAATGGAGTCTCTGTCGGTAGACATTCTCTTGTCTCTCGCTTCATGGATGGGGTACGCAGGCTTAGACCTTTTTGTCCCATCCGCGTTCCTTTATGGGATTTATCTGTTGTTTAAGAGGTGCTCTCGGGTGCTCCATTTGAGCTCTTGACAAAAGTTACTGATAGGTTTTTGACTCTCAAGATGGCACTGCTAGTGTCATTGGCATCGTTTAAGAGAGTCGGTGATTTGCATGCCCTGTCAGTCAATCCCTTGTCTATGGATTTTGCACCAGGGTATTCAAAGGTTGTGTTAAGATCTCGTTTGGGCTATTTGCCCAAAGTTATTTGTTTGTCGTTTTGTTTGCAGACCATTAATTTCTCTACTTCCCCATTTGAGTCGGAGGAGCATGAAAGGATACATATGCTTTGCCCATTTCAGGCGTTGTGAGTTTGTGTTGACCATACTAGTCAGAGCAGTTGTTTGTGTGCTTTGGTGGCTGCAACAGAGGTGTTTCAGTGTCCATGAAAAGATTCATTGGCTTATTGATGCAATTTCGAGTGCTTACAGAGAGCGCAGTTTACCTTCGCCTTTGGGTATTCAAACACATTCTATGAGGAGCATGGCATCCTCATGGGCTTTGAGTTAGAGGTGGTCCTCTCTGCATACATTTGTTAGATTTTATAATGTGGATGAAGGATTGACTCCTGCTTCCCAGGTTCTCTCTTTTGGAACAGGAGTAAATTCATAATTCCTTTTTATTCAGACGTTTTAGCTCACCTTTGCACTGCTATATGCTTGCCACACAGGCTTAGGCAGATGGAAGCTACTGTTTGTATGGTGTGAATGTTTTAGTTACACAGCGATTATACGCGGCTCGAGTTCTCTGAAAGGGAACGTCTCAGTTACTTGTCTAACCTTGGTTTCCTGAGGGGAATGAGATGCTGCGTAGATGGCCATACTCTCTAGCAGCTGCATATGCTCATGCCTTTTGCAGAAAATCTGACTTTATGGTGCAAAAGCGAGCACCTTTATGGAGCCCATGATGTAGCTTAAGCGCCCATAACGTAGATTGTATAAGGTCTTCAGACCACGTGACACTCGGATGGTGTCCCATAGCGATCATACGCAGCGTCTCATTCCCCTCAGGGAACCAAGGTTGCGCACGTAACTGAGACGTTTTTTACACTGTTAAGGCCTCACAGTCATCTATGGTGGGGTCATATAGTTTGTTATAGTTTCTATTTTATTTTCAATTTGTCCATTCCATTTAGTTCAGTTTTCACTTTATGATAGCACTCTATGAAGTGGATTATTTTAGTCTTTTTTTCCCCAGTGGTTTCTGGTTTTAATTTTTGTTTATCAGTAGCCTAAATTAAGGTTTTAAGTTTTAAGGCTGTTAAATGTCTTTCTATTTCTGAGGGCTGTTACAAGCAAATAACGTAATGTGTGTTAAAATCTAAAACTATAACAAATTTGTGTCATTTGACATTTATGTAATTATGTTTTTATTTTTAAATTGACAAAGGTGTTTTTAAGTTTTTAGTTTTAGTTTTCAATTGTCAGTTCCAGCACTGATAATGACTGATCTACTGTCAGTGAATGATTCAAAATGGCTGCTGTGTTGCTGTGAGGGTGCGCTGAGATTAGTGTTTCTGTGTTCTCTGTTGGGTGCTGAAAGGAAACGCCAGGACCCCTCGAGGTCTTTGATGTGTGCTGGTGATTACTAAAGCTAATCAGGAGTGCCATCAGCGAACTAGCAGCAAGCCAGCACTTTGTTTGTGTTCTTTAATGCTAATCACTGAGGCTAACACATTAGGCATTTTGATTTATTGGCTAAAGGACAAGGCTCCTTTATAAGTTTGTCTGAGCAGTGACAAAGGGGTTTATTGTATTATACAGGCTGAGAGGCCAAAGCTTCTACACACAGTGTAACAGCACGGAGTAAACAGGCTTCAACACCTTTATTAAGATAGCAGGCCTGAATCTAGACTGTTAGGAATAGGGGGACAGGAATGGGGTTGATTTAATCAGGATTTAAAGTAAAACTGTCCTGTAAATAATTTAATTAAAGTCTGTCTTAAATAGCCTATCACTGCACAGCACACACTAACAGTCATGTTTTACATTTTACAGATCAAACAAAATAAGCCATACAAGGATCTATTCGGTGTTGGGCGAGCTACTCAGAAATGTAGCTACTCTAAAGAAAGAAAATCTAAACCAAAACTGACAAGCTGTAAGCTACTAGAGAAAGTCAAGTTCAAGCTACATGACTAAAGTAGATTTCTTCATTAATTCATATTATTTATAAATACACTAAAAGTAATCAGTAATCTCAAAAGAGGTACAAGGTGGTGGTATCAGATGGTAATATCATACTTTAACGAATACCTTGCTACTGATTTTTTAGCATATATACTATATTTTCATTGTACTCCAAGGTACAACATACAAAGAAAACCATAGTACTACCACTGTACATGTAATGTCAAGACAGGGTAATGTCATACTACTTTTTTGTGTACTGTTTTGATAATCTTTAGTATGGAAATGTCTTTACCTGCAGTGCAGAGTTCTTTAATAGCTGCACATCAGTGGCGTATCCAGGACATTTTTACTGGGGTGGCCAAGATGGGGCACATACCTAGTGTGGGGTGGCGATACCGGGAGAACCTTTATGAATGGCACATGATCAAAATGTGTAAATATCACATTGCTTTGCTTCAACGTCTACACATGTAGAATAAATGAATTCTTAAACTCATGTTAGCATTCACTGAATTGTTTGTATTCAATATCAGACTGTTGTTTTGACATTTAACAGTTTTCTATTCCTGTTCTATTTCAACCTATTACAGTTTCAGGGAATCTCTGGTTATTTTAACATAACGTCCATTTTTAAATCAGTAATTATTTAGGAAAAGTCAGTTACACATTTTTAAGAGCTATTCTCATTGTAGAGAATTAATCTGCATATAACATCAGGTATAGTGTATAATCATAAAAAGATACAAGTACAGGTGATAACTGATTGAGGCGCAATTCAATCAATCATTCAATCAATTATTCATTCATTTATTAGCTATAACTGCACTGTCCAGCAGAAATATTGTTAAATTGGGTACAAATCAGTGTGTGAAATTGGCTATGAGGGCTTATAGGTGTCTGTCTGGAAACCCCAAAATTGCAGATTGAGCTCTGAATACAGTAAAAAACAAAACTCTATTTACAGTGTCTACTCAGGTTTATTTTCCACATGTTCTGATAGCTTCAATTACTTTGAATATTACCAAATAAAATAGTTAGTCAAATCATTTGCGGCATTTAAGTGCAATTTGCCCTGCCTCTGCATATTTAAAATGTCAAATAATAAAAACTTTGAAGATTTTATTGGTCTGACTGACTGACCATTATACTCCAGACCTGGCGCCCGCTGCCCGCGACCTGCGGCACCTGCCTAGCCACCCGCGGCCTGCCCCTCCCCCCACTGATCAAAGATCAGCTCACACAGCTTCAGTTCCACCACTACTATAATGGTCAGAAATATAAAACTGACCCTGGGTCAGTGTGGCTCTAAATCAACAAATGACCTGAGATCTTTGATTGACAGGCATTTCTATTGGTTCTTCGTTGTTGTGTTGATGAACATGATGAACTACCAATCAGTTCTGGGGTGGCCACAGGGTGGCCAATGAGATTTCAGGGGTGGCCCAGGCCACCACAGGCCACCCCCTAAAATCGCCACTGCTGCACATGCAGAGGTTAAGTTTAATAAAGACTTTCTTCTTCAGTTGTTTGAAGGTAAATATTCCACTTCATCCAGCGCTATTTGTGTTTTCTTGAGTAGCTTATCATCCCATCATCCTTAACTGAGAATCTACTCCAAATTATTCAGTCAGCTGGTCGAATGATTTAATCTGAACCACGAACTAACCAATTTAGGTCACTCTGTCAACCCGTTTGGAAAGCCAATGCCAGTACCTCCCATGCCAGTACCCCCTTAGATTCTGCCCTGTAAGGTAGGCTTCATGAATGCTATTCCTAAGTACCAACCCTACTGAAAAGAATATGGCTTAGTAGGTCAACAGCATGTAGTTTTGCAAAGCCAAACTTTTGTCTCTTGGCATGCAGTCTTGTCCACTTTGTATCTTATTCTGGCAGAGAACTGCCCACTTACAGATGAAGACTGACTATACAGTATGCAAGTCTGACTATTATGTAAGTGACCAACCATTTTTGTGTGATGTTTAGGGGTGGGTCAGTTTAAAATCGATAAAACACAATACAATTTCCATATATATATATATATATATATATATATATATATATATACATAGCTTTCTTTTTTGTTTGTGACAATAGATTTGAAGGGCTTTTATTTCCATACTCAGATTGTGTCAAAACAAAACTGTTTTCTCAGATTTGCATTTTGGGGGCAAAGCGTACCAATTTTGTGTCCATCAGTTCGGACTTGCACTGGCACCACGCACTTTCACGAAATGCATGGATCAGCTCTGATGCCCTTGAGGTTTCAAGGCATCTGTGTTTTTAATTATATTGATGATTGGTTGGTGTTAGCTCACTCAGAGACTTTGGCTGCCCAACATCGAGATATCGTTCTCAGCCATTTGAGCAGTCTAGGGCTGCATGTAAGCCTAGACAAGAGCGTCCTTTTGCCAGAGCATCACACGATGTTTCTAGGTGTGGAGCTGGACTAGCAGGCTATGCAGGCACGCCTGTCTCCAGCTCGTGTTCTGTCATTATGCCAGTGTCTAGCGATGTTAAATGTGGGACTTGTTCTCCCTACGAGAACATTTCACAGGCTTTTGGGGCTCACGATCGTGGCGTCCGCTGTCACTCTCGCATGTTGCATGCGAGACCTTTTCAGTGCTGGATGAACTCCACAAACGGACTTCAACCACTGACGTATGTGCTTCGTCCCATCAGAGTGACACGTGGGTGCTACCAAACTCTGCTGCCATGGAAACAGACCTGCCTTCTGATGTAGGGCATTCCGTTGGGACAGGTGTGTCGCCACAAGGTTATAATGGCAGATGCCTCCTCCACAGGTTGGGTGCTGTACACGAAGATTGTCCAGCTTATGGTGTCTGCACGGGCCAGCAGCGAAAACATGGTTGATTATTAATGCAGCAGTCACAACAAAGCCATAGTGAGACACATTAGAAAGAGAGAGGGTGAGTGAAAATCGATCAACGATGTTGTGTTTGTAATTGGGTATTAAAGGTCAACAGAGGCCAAGCATAAATGAACCAGAACATGAAGCATACATATAACTCATACAGCAGGAGTTTGTGGCAGCACCTGACCTCTCTCTGCATGTGTGCTTGACAAAGAATGTGTTCCTGTGCATTTGCCCTATTCATCTTAGTGATCTATACTGCTCCTGCTGTATACAAAACTTCGTCAAGAGTTCAAGCAAGAATCCCTGTGCACCACACTCACTCCAGAATCATGGCTGGTACCAGACCAGTGAAGTCTGAAGTCATGCCAATTTCCACTTCCTGTCAGCATGGTTGGGGAATTTGCATTTGATAGGTATTCTTGATGGGTACCATGTTGTATATGTTTTCTTAATATTTAGGGCCCAAGCACTGAAAGTGCGGAGACCCTCTTGTTCCTCTAAGGATTATTAGGGCCCAAGCACTGAAAGTGCGGAGGGGGTGGGGGGGCTGCAGGGGGGCTCTGTAGTACATCCCGTTTGAGCTACCATCACCAAACTTTGTACACGTATAGAGCTCATCAAACCAGATAACTTTCACGCTGACAGTCATAAGCTCCACCCTACAGGAAGTCGGCCATTTTGGATTGTTTGAAAAATGCATGCTCTGGAATTTTATATACTCCTCCTAGGGATTTCATGTTACAGGTAACAAATGTGGGCGACATCATGCCAAGACACTGACAATGCAAAATTACAAACTGATTTTTGATATATCGAACGATGTTGCCATGGCGGTGTAATAAATTGGGAAAAAGGAAGTGTCTCGTATCTTCTGCATGCATTGAGTTTTACATCATAATTGAGCCAAGTGTTTGGCCTTGTGGGCTTATCACATTGATGTGGCTATTGCGAGTCACGTTCATAGTGCTATCAACTGGCAGAAGGAAGTGTGGCACTTTTAACAGACTTTGAAATATCCCTCTTATGTTTACCTGAATTGCTTCAAAAAAAATTTGAGTAATGTCAAGACAGTGCAGATGTAAAATTCTGAAGGGATTCTTGATATCTTAAATAGTGTTGCCATGGCAACACATTAAATGTCATTATTCCTTTTTATGTATATTCACTTGTTTTTGTGTTGGCATGCTTGAATTTTCATGATATTTTGCTCACACATCAGCATTGCCAGCCATTAGGCCTGGGCAAAAGGTAACACATGGGTGTGGCTGGTGAGCTCTGTAGCGCCACCTTTTGACAAAAGTGGTGGGGTCAGTTTCTTCTATGGTCACCAACTTGCTACATATATTGTTCTCATCAAGCTGGACAACTTTCAAAATTACAGTCATTAGCTCTGACCAACAGGAAGTTGGCCATTTTTGATTGAATATGCATTTTTTGAAAATTGCAGGCCCTGAACTTTTTAATACCCCTCCTAGGGGATTCATGTGACTGGCACCAAACTTAGGAAATATAATGCCAAGACATTGAAGACAATAAATTGCTAACAGATTTTTGATATATTGAATGGTGTTGCCATGACGATGCAATAAATTAAAGGAGCAATATGTAACATTGACATCAAACATTTAAAATGGGTACTGCAGTCCATATTCAAAATATTAGAGAGAATTGTCTTCCCCGCCCCCTCCTCCCCAGACTCGAAGCTCATGTGGGTTGCCAGGTTGAGGACAAGCAACAGGAACGAGCAAACTGACAATGGCAAGCGACGAGCCTTACACTGTAAGTTGTTCAGCTAATGTATACGTTTGCAATGTTTTTATTGTTTGAAAATTATAAACTGTGGATTTAATGTGGATTTTTTATAACTCTGTCAATGTTAGCTAGAAGTATTGCTGGGTTTCATGGCTGTAGCATGCTGTGTTTGCCTGCTAACTTATTTCAAACAGAAATTCTGTCCCGGAACGGACATTTCAAAGTAGAATAAACTGGCTGTAGCACTGTTTTCGGAGAAGCCAGTATTTCAACTTAGCATGCTTCCTAAATCTCTGATAACATATTATGATAATTGTATGCTTTATTACAGTAAATATAATTACATATTGCACCGTTAAGGGCAAAAATGTGAAACAGGCTGGAGTACCAGTTACCAACGGGTGATCCGGGCGTTGGCATCCTTCATGCGGTGGAGCCATTGGAGCAGGGCATGGTCCGAACAGAGGGTGAATGCTCGTCCCAACAAATAGTATCAGGGAGTGAGGACCACCCACTTGATGGATCTTGAATTAGTCAGCTAATGCAAGATTCATTCTTTGAAACCAGATATTAATATATGAAATTCTGGTTCTCACGAAAACATATCTAGTTTTAAGGATGTTTAAATATTTTACTGGAAAACAAAAAGACATACTGATTAAGAAAATAATTTTTGCTGTGTGTCTTCAGCAAACAGTTGGTTAGAAGTTAAAAGGGTTACTAATAATACCGAAAATGGGGGCTCAAGATGACCCGGAGGCCTTTCTGGAGCTCTTCGAGCACATGCTCCAAACTCTGGAGTGAGGTCAGACGGCGAGTTGGGGAAGTCGATTATGAGGTAATGCGTACAGATAGAGGCGGGGGCTCGTCAATTTACCACCTAAACCTACTAAAACCATGGAGAGAGGTGGTCCCCGTATCCTTGGCGACGGTCTGGAGGTGAGTCTAAAAGCCAATCAGTTCACCTCGGTCCCTTGCGGAGACCACCTCTCGCCGTCACAATGTACGGAGGTTGCCAGGTTGCAAAATAATTTCTCTGACGTGTTCTCGCCTCTCCCCGGCTGCACTAATCTCATAAAACACCACATCGAGACAACCCCAGGGGTAGTGGTACATAGTCGTCCCTACCGCTTACCCAAACACAAGAAACAAGTAGTACGGGAAGAATTAAAGGCCATGCTCGATATGGGCATAATAGAAGAATCCCACAGCGATTGGGTTCTGATGTCTAAGAGCGATGGCTCGGTCCAGTTCTGTGTGGATTATAGATAGGTCAACACGGTGTCGAAATTTGATGTTTATCCAATGCCTCGTATTGATGAACTGCTCGATCGGTTGGGCTCGGCTCGCTTTTATTCGACACTGGATTTGACAAAGCGATATTGGCAGATCCCCTTAACGTCGATGTCCCATGAGAAAACAGCCCTCTCCACACCGTTTGGATTACCCCTTCCATTTGGTTTGTTTGGGGCCCCAACTACGTTTCAGTGTCTTATGGACGGAGTCCTCAGACCGCACGTTGCGTATGCCGCTGCTTATTTGGATGATATCATTATTTACAGTAATGATTGTCAACTGCATATGCAGCATCTGGGAGCAGTTCTGAGGTCGCTGCGATGGGCGGGGCTCACAGCAAACCCAAAGAAGTGCGCAATTGGGCGGGTGGAGGTACGGTATCTGGAGTTCCACTTGGGTCACGGGCAGGTGCGACCCTAAATTGATAAAACTGCAGCAATCACGACCTGCCTGAGACCCAAGACCAAAAAGGAGGTGAGACAGTTTCTGGGGCTGGCCGGCTACTATCGAAGGTTTGTACCTAATTTTTCCGACGTCACCAGCCCGCTGACTGATCTCACTAAAATGTGAGCCCCAGACCTGGTCCAGTGGATGGAGTCAGCCAACAAACTTTCACGCAGGTAAAAGTTGCACTTTGTGGTGGGCCGCTTCTGCATTCCCCTGATTTATCTCTCCCTTTTGTTTTACAAATGGATGCATTGTACAGGGGGCTGGGTGCTGTTCTGTCCCAAGTGGTGGAGGGGGAGGAGTGCCCAGTGCTGTACATTAGTCGAAAGCTCTCTATGAGAGAGACGAAGTACAGCACCATAGAGAAGGAGTGTTTGGCCATCAAGTGGGCAGTCCTCACTCTCTGCTACTTTTTGTTGGGATGAGCATTCACCCTCTGTTTGGACCACACCCCACTCCAATGGCTGCACCGCATGAAGGATGCCAACACCCGAATCACCCGTTGGTAACTGGCACTCCAGCCATTTAATTTCAACGTGGTCCACAGACCAGGGGCACAGATGGCTGTCGCGGATTTCCTCTCCAGAAAGGATATATATATATATATTATACATATATACTTACTTCGTTTCTATATTCATTTTCAGACCATTTAAAATAATCTTTTACTTGTGCTCATCATTGCTGTGCGAAGTTTATACAAAGAATCCCTAACATTCACTTAAAATCCCCATTAGTTGTGTAATAAAATGTGATTTGAATTTGAAGTGCCACTAATACAGTAGGCTACGAATCTGAAAATGGCAATATATGCTGAACAGTTGTATACTGAAAGTAAAGGTACATTGTTTTTACTGATATAAAAATTTCACTGTGGTGCGGGATGTGGTCTTGTGTCTGTCATTGGGGAGAGAGGAAGCAGTAAGGGCCATCACCTGGTGATCGTTGATACTAAACACCTGTATCTCATTTCAGTGACAATGGAGATGGGCTATAAAAGGCCACCAGAGCGACAGACCGGGGAGAGAGACTAGAGTCGCTACGTGTGTACTAAAATCTTTTCTACGAAGCTGAAAAGCCAATACCTTGTTGTGAAGCTGAAAAGACAATATTTTGTTGTGAAGCTGTAATGCCAATTCTTTGTTGTGAAGCTGAAGATAACTGCATTAAAAGCTGACTCACGTAGACTGTGAAACCAACTCCCATGTCCTTCCTACTCAAACCCCTCTACAGTCAATTACATAGATATATGCAATATACAGAATTTTCATATATGTAACATGTTTCTTTAAACACTTGTGGAATTCAAATGAGTACATAAATGCTCAAATATATAAACTCTAATTGTATTTGTTTGTATATGGCCATATACCAGATTTAAATATCAGACAATGTAATAATGGCAACAGGCCTAATTATTGAATCCTTGTTTGTGTTTTTAGTTTACAGTTTTATTGTACGTCTATTTTAAACATTAATACGTTTTCTTGCATTCTCTGAGGCAGAAAATTTTAATACAAAAATAATTAAGGGTCTTCCAAAACCCACAGGTTTCACCTAAATGTATGGTATTTTTTTTTATTTGAGTCATATTAATTTACTGTTGAATAGAAGCAAAAATGAGATGTAGGATGAGAATACTGTTTATATCGATATACTGTAGCTTGATGCTGCGTTACACAACCCGTTTCTTCCGTAAGCCATGCAGTGTTTGCATCTCTCAAATCTCAAACTCTCCATGCAACCCCGCCCCCCACTCTCCCTCTCTGTCTGCTGTGCACAAACCCGGCCCCGCCCCACTCGTTCACAAGTTCTCCTGCAACATGAATGGAGACAGAGGGCTAGTTTATACTGCCGAAGAAGATCTGGTTAGTAAAAAGAAAAACAATGGTTCAATTATTTGGAAATTGTTTGGATATAAAAGATCAGATGAGCAGCAAAACAGCTGTGCGCTGTTTGACTGACAGGTGGCTTGTGTGTGCGGTGCGCTTTAGAATGTTTTCAGACCTATCGTTCATTTAAATTGTTTCTGAAACAGGGGCAAAATTGTTACAATGTTGCATTTTCTTCTTTGTTAGGTTTGCTTTCACAAGTCAACATTTCAAAAAGGACCAAAACTGTGTTAATAAATGTCACATGTGAGCAAACTCTCCCCTCATTGGTCAAAGTTTGTGTACTATTCAGAGATTTAGCTCTTACATCCAAATACCGGTTTGTTGGGCTTCATGTGCTCAGATAGGAGACAAAGGCAGGCCAACACACAGTCATAAAGCCTGACTGAGGCCTGTAGGAACACTCAAAGCCTGATAACACAAACGACGTCAAAATCAAACAAAGGGAGTCCAAACATACTACAGATCCTATCAAGCCTTGCTCTCTTTACACCTAGGTGTGAAATTCTGAAGGATCAGACTTTCAACTCCTATTGGATGAAACGCACGACAGAATGCGTCCCTCAAACATGATGTCATCGAGAGTATAAATCCCCGGAGATTCCTCCTAAGCCTTGCTTCCAGTGACAGTATTTGCCGCATCTAGTTGCAGCCCTGCGATCCCAGGTGTAGCCTCGCTGCCCAAGGAAGTAACGTACATACCTGAACTTTGGCCATACAATCTCCATCTCCCTGGATGAGCCGAGATTCTCCGTGTTCCACCGAGCATGCTAACGGGTCCGAAGGAGACCGCCGAGCAATCTGCATCTCACCCTTTTGCCTGCAGATTTCTCTTCCTTCTTCAACCGAGTCGACTTCGCTGATATCTCTGCCAACCCACCGAGAATCAGCCGCCATACCGCCCGCCAACAGAGCGAGGAAACCTGAGCTTCGAGGAACCGGACAAACACACATTCTACCCGCATCCTCACGCGACTCAAGTAAGAGGTTTATGTCTGGGAAGAGATAGATTATTATAGTGTGTTATTGTTGTGTATCAAGGTTATTGCTTTTACAGTTTACAGACTGCCGAGTACGCTCATTGCTGCTAATAATACTCAAGGTATTACTGTAACTTACTGTCACCACGAATGAGATTTGCTGTGTTGTCATCCAACCACTTTGGGCTGTTTGTGCATTTCCACCATCGCGGGTGAAACTGGCACACTGAGTTTATCCATTTAAAGAACCAACGACCATGGCGGACGGATTACGAGCTGTTCACAGCATCTCTGAGTGATAAACTAACGGTTGCCGTCTCTCCCATGATCTCTAAACTGGCTTCGGTGCCGTCACTCTGTACTCTCTCTCTCTCGTACTAACCGCACACACACGACCCCTCACAAACATACCCGCACACACATTTGGTGAACAGATAACGACAATAGAGCCCGGCTTTGTCCCTAAGTTATCGTACCAGCAGAAACACGTGTTAAATGGGCAGATGCCATTAACCAGTCTTTCCGCCCACATTTGCGGCCACATTCTCTAGCCGGAAACCTCGTGTGACACACTCTCCATGAGAGCCACACCTCCATTTTGTGCACTCCTTCTATCCTTACACACACACACACACACACACACACCCATTCACAGCTTATCTGTTACCATATCTAATCATGTTACTGTTTAGTTTGTAGTTGGAAGTCGTAAGTTTATCAGCTTCATTGAATTGATTATTAATTGATATTACTGCATTAATAAACTTTGTTATACTTTAAAGAGAAGTTGGTATTGTTCTGCATGCACCTGTGCCAAGGGCTGGCAGGGGATGTCAGTGCTCAGATTCAAGCCTTCATTGTTCCCTTTTTGAATGTCGATTATCTTTGATAATTATTAATTATTGCTAATAACCAAACTCACTGTTTGAAGCCCCAACATGGTTCAAATGATACACCTGCATAAATTTGTCAACTGTTGCAAATTTTCGACTATTGTTTATAATGTCATGGTTATGAAAAACCTTTCCATGTGGTACAGAATGCGCGTTCCATTCAGAGGTTGCACTGCAAATAAAATCCGTCACTCAGATGGAAATGAGTTGTAAAATTTTCGTCATGGTCATTAGCTGCTTTTGCATTATATTTATATAGAAAAGTGCCTGTTCTCATGGAAACGGAGCTCTCTCTCTCTCCCATGCACACACACATCAGAAAGAGTGATGCCACGGACAGTAAAGATGTTTTTCATCTGTCATAAAGTTGCTAATGCCCATCCTACTGTGTTTGTTTTGCCGCTATTTCCAAAATAAAGAAGCGAGTGTACTATTTATCTCAGGAATTATAAAATAACTGCTATTTTAAACGTGCAATTATATCTAATATATACTCGTCAAAAGGCTTTGTTTTGGTGCAGATAAGAGTGCAATTGCCATGTTCATGTATGCCTAAATAAATCGAGCCAAGGTAGAAAATGTGACAGGTTCTGAAACAAACGCTCCAAACAAGCCAGGTGTGAAAACGGCCTCACATGCGCGTGTGCTCCGAGAATGCTCACGCCTAAACGGTCAAATACATTAAAAAAATCCTCCAAAATGCCTGTCTTGGTGAGGTGTTAATGTAAACACAGAGAGTGATGTCTAAACGTAAACAACAGGAGAACAGCTGATTTTTATCGAAATGTACGACTTGTAAGGTTAAATGTAACCTAATAGACCTGCCGCTTTCTAGTGTATCCTTAATGTTAATCAAACAACAATAACAAGAAAATGACAAAACCTCTCACTGCTCTTGGCTGGATAACTTTACTAGTATAACTCTAGTATAAAAGTATTAAAGTATTATTCATATAAGGAAGACCAGTAGTAGTCAAATTCATTCTGAATGTTTAATTGAATACTTGATACTGTTTTATTTATTTTTTAAAGCTGTTAAAAAGCACTGTTTTCTTAATTTGCATTTTTGTTGGTCTATAGTGGGTTTTTTTTGTTTTGGTTTTTTTTTTTCATTGCTTTTCTTTTGGTTTACTGTTTACTACTCTTATTTTATAATTAAGTTAATTATTGTTAGGCTGTTATTTGTATCAAAAATCATCACATTTCAACAAAGACAAAGAAAAAATTTTGGTATTTTGATAAATGTATATATTGTGTATGGTATCTTGCTGCAATAACATGATGGAAAAGTAGATCTCATTCCTTAGAAGTGTGAACACCCCTGGTGTAAATGATGGTGATGGAGGCTTTCCTTTATTTGACTACCATGCGTACAAGTAACATAAAATAACCTCCTCTACATAGAGCAGTTTACATTTCTGTCCCAGATAATCTAGCTGATTGCATAGGTATAATACTATTAGGCTGGTCATGTCATAATTTTAGAAAACATACAACAGAAACTCTGATATTACTTGAAACCAATACATGTCCTTTTCTTTCTCTGGACAAGTAACTTTTTACTCGGACAAGTAAATGACCAATATACTTGTCCGCAGGATAAGCACATCACAATGCTTAATGTCGAGGCCTGCATGTCATCTGTAGAGAATGCCATAAACAGGTTGCATCCAAAAGTGGAAGCACTTCAGATCTCTTTCACCATTTACAACAGCGCCATAAACTGCAGTACGAATAGTGTGTTAAACTTTGTGCTGCTGCAACCCGAAAAGTCTTCTGCCCCGAAACAAAGTGCAATGCAAGCTTCATTTACCATCACCATCACATGTGGCTTTGACTTACAACCGAACATTATGATATTACGATATGAATTTTGGTCCATATCGCCCAGCCCTATTACAATGTAAGTGCTGTTAGCAGTTGGAGCCAGCAACTATTTTCATTTTCAACAAAAATATTATATTTTTTTCTGCCATAAATTATACAAGATAATTCCTCTGGATCACTCAAAAGAAACTGAGAAAGGCCAGCGCATGTAACTATGGAAACCTCACACTATTGCCTACATTACCTGCCAGTCAGACCATTACTAGAGATCTATTGGCCAGATTGATCTAGGTAAATAGCCAATGCACATTTGGTAATACCACAATGTGTCTGATCTGTGTTGACTGAGAGCTCTGGCTGTGAATCACAGATTAAGATGTGGGTGTGCTCAAAATACTCGGAAGAGCCCAGAGAATAGGGGAGACACCGATTTTGATTGCATACAAATTAATTAGTAATTTTGATTACATGATAACAAAATTAGAGGATCAGTCAGGTTTTTTTCCCCATTTACCCCCTATTTTCATTGTTGTGGATAAAATGGTTGAGTTCATTTTCATCAGTGGACTCTCACGTTAGGCTTGTTTGAGATGTCAAATGCCTCGCCTTGAAAGTAGATGAGAGCAGGTTGGTGCAGGAGAACACTGGGATTGAGATTACTTTGGAAGTAAAGAATGTTTTATTATTTATGATAAACCTTTGGAAAATAAAGGTTATGTTAAGTAAAAGGACTATATCCATAAATTTAGATGGTCAAAGAAGATACCTCATTTTGGAAATTTTAGTTTGAGCTCTATCAGTATCTTGATACATGGTGTAAGGAACACCAAGGCAACAAAGACACTGGACTGCTGTACAGCCATGAACTTTTACCCATCTTAGACACCCCTGCATCTATGTCTCTTGAATATTCTAATACCCCTTTGTACATAGTTATTTATAGGTTTTTGTTTTTTTCTCTTTCTTTGCTTGTTTCTTTTTTTCCTTCTGTTATGTGAACTGTTATAATAAAGCATTATAAAAATAGAGAGCATGCTGGTGCAGTCAGGGGAGGAGTGAAATAATAGCTGTCAAGTCAGACAGTTCTCACTTCTCATAGTGGATTAGCCGCTACGAGATCAAAGGCAGATATCGCGTAATTCACGTTCAAGTGCTTTGTTGTTAATAAAGTGGATGCGATTTAAATTATGTTGCTTTTAAATGAAAATGATGAACAAAACACTCAATGTACCTGTTATTTAATTCCCCCATAAGATGTGTCTTTCCATACATTTTTAGTTGAACAAAGATACAAATCACATATTCCATTCAGCAATTTCACTGTCAGAATGTTGGGAATATTCACATATAATTTATACACAAACAAACATGATATTAGAGATAAAAAAATAAAACATTTTTAAAGAGAAAACATCACGGTTGTTTAAGCCAATGAGCATTAAGCCGTGTCATCAGCAAGTAATTTCCCATCATGCTTGAAGTTCGCACAGCTCGAAAAAAGCAACTGTGCCACCTGCCTGCTACAACTGCGGCTGCCTCGCTCTCGCAGGAGTATTTTTTACATATGTAATCATGATATCACTGCAAGTCAGACAGATTTCTAACCGGCATGCACCTGTCCATGATCACCAGTGATCGGTTATGCGCAGAACTTGCTCATCTCAAACGAGCCTAATGAAATGCATGCTGTTTTTTCAATCATTGGATCGGATCTTAAGCAGAGAACATGAAACATAAGTACAGTCGCTCACATGTCACAAGTTTTTAAAAATGCACTCTTTTAACATTTTAAAATATGTTTTCACTGTAATGTTCTAATTGCAAAAAAGCCGTGCATTTACAGTCTAGGCCTTCAGTGTGGTTCATGCCATTAAGAAAACACAGTTTCACAATGAATAAGACACCTTTTGCCTTTGGGCATCATACATTATGTCGCAGCTAACTAGTAATACCAATTGACATTTTAAAAACACGTCCACGCACGAAAGCCAGAACTTCAAATGACACTTAATGTCAAGCAAGCCTAATTTTAACTGACGCATGACTGTTTTATGAAATGAACGTCTCCCGAACAGACATTCAAAAATCATAATTTTTCATATGAATCTACCAAGGAGGTCTATAATACCTGGAAAAATCTATCTAATAATATCTGCGATTTAAATGTTGCTTGCAATAAATTTTGTTTCATCAGGGTACACGGTTATGCTGCGTTCCATTCAAGTTGGATAAGGTATATTCATACTTGATATCTCCGACCATAAATGCATTCCATTCCCCGATATTCGGAAGATGATGTTTAAGGAAACAAAACTGCAATGCTACCGTTAGCTTAGCCCACTTAAAAAAAAAAAAAAAAAAAAAAAAAAAAAATTGTATGTATTATAATTCTTAGGGCTGTATTTAATGTTAAGAGTACAAATAGCTCTACTGTCATGTTTGTGTTTTGGTTCATGTTTTTCATGTCTTTTATTTTCAAGTTTAGTTCCTGTTCATGTCATGTGATTTCCTGTTCCCTCATGTGATCTTGTCATGTGTTTCCCCTGTTCATGTGTCTTGTTTTCATTGGTTCTTTGTTTGATTACTTTGTTATTCATCTTGTCTTTTCATTGGTTTAAGTTCATTTAGTCTTGTTATCTTGTTTATTAGTTTAGCCTTGTGATTGGTTGTCTTGTTTACTTGTTACCCATGTCCTTGTTTTTAAGCCCTCATGTTTGCCATTGTCTAGTGTGAGGTATTGTGTATGTAACTTTGTTGTTTTGTTGTTTTGTTGTTTTGTTGTTTTGTTGTTTTGTTGTTTTGTTGTTTTGTTGTTTTGTTCCAGTCAAGCCACAGTCAAGCCACAGTCATAGTCAAGTTATGTTTAAGTTAAGTCTATAGTTAAGTCATGTCATGTCTAGTTTTTGTCAAGTCTAGTTCATGTTTATGTTCACGTTTTTAGTTAGGGTTTTGGAATTACAAGTTTGAAAAATAAACTGCACTTGGGTTCATCTTCACACCATCATCTCTTCGTCTGCCTGTTGCCAACATCGTTACATCTACGTAGTAACTTATAAGATAATATAAACATGTTTAATGCTCTTAAAATGAATAAGCAGCATAAGAACATGTGTCTATATTCAATAAAACTTCATTTATTGATCTTTGGCATACATTTTATGTAATTCTATATTATTACAAAGAAAGGTAATATAACAGAATTGAATATATTGTATTTTTTATATAAAAATACTGTATTTAGAGGCAAACTTTAGCATTCAAGCATGGTAGATTAGTCTTATTACAAAGAAAAGTAATGTAACAGAATTGAATGCATTGTATTTTATATAACAATTCTCGATTTAGAGGCAAAATTCAGCATTCAGTCATGGTAGATTAGTCTTATTAACGAAAAACAATAAAATTAATCACAATTTGTTTAATTTACTGACAGTCTCGGGTTACTTCCATTCATAGATCATAATTTCTTAATTTTTTTTTTTGTGTGTGTGTGTGTGTGTGTGTGTATGTGCATCTCCCTCTGTCATGTCCATAGAAACAAAGCAATCGGCTCACGCATCTCTCCGGTGCTCGCAATGTCATTTCCTGAGTACTGGAACCTGTCAGGGCAAAACATGTTTGGTATTATGTGAATGGGAAATTCAAGTGAGCCCGGAGCGTTATTTGTTCACAATGCACTTTATTAGCAAACCGAACCAAAAGCTGCAAGTGAACTGTACTCAGACCACCTCCTGAGATGGTCTCGGCTCGGTTAGCTTTTAAGGGGTCTGAGATTGTTTGGTGTGTTCACATATGAGCCCCCTTGAAAATGGGGGTTCTGTAGCACCCCCATTTTCACCTATAGTCACCAAAATTGGTACATATATAGTTCTCATAAAGCCGAACAACTTTCATACTCACAGTCATTAGCTCCGCCCAACAGGAAGTCTGAAAATCGCAGGCTCTGAACTTTTAAATAATCCTCCTAGGGGATTCATGTGACTAGAACCAAATTTGTGTGACATCATGTTAAATTGCAATCAGATTTTTTATATTTTGAATGGTGTCGCCATGGCGAAGCAATACATTTATGGTGAAAAATGGAAAACAGGAAGTGCCTTATCTTCTGTGGGCATTGTGCACAGACTTTGAAATAGCCCTCTTGTGTTTACATGAATTGCTTCACAATTCTTTAGAATAATGTCGACACTGCTGATGTAAAACTGTAAAGGAACATTTGATATCTTAAATACTGTTGCCATGGCAATGCATTAATTGTTATTATTCCTTTCTTCCTATATTTGGGTGTTTTTGAGGCACTTGGCATCAGAGTCGTCGGCCATTAGGGCTGGGCAAAAGTTGCATGGGGGCATGCAGGAGGGGCTCTGTAGCGCCCCCTTTAAAATGGGCGCGTAAGACTGCCTCTGTAGCACCCCCATTTTCACCTAAAGTCACCAAACTTGGTACATATATAGTTCTCACCAAGCCGGACAACTTTCATAATTATAGTCATTAGCTCCGCCCAACAGGAAGTCAGCCATTTTATATTTTTTTGAATATTGCAGTCTCTGAAATTTCAAATACTCCTCCTAGTTGATTCATGAGACTGTCACCACATTTAGACAACATTATGCCAAGACACTGAAGATTCTAATTTGTGAACAGATTTTGATATATCAAATGGTGTCGCCATGGCAAGGCATTAAATTAATGGTGAAAAATTGGAAACATCTCGGTTACTGTCGTAACCTCCGTTCCCTTATGGAGGGAACGAGATGTTGTGTTGATGTAGTGACACTAGGGGTCGCTCTTGAGAGCCCCGATCACCGCACCGCCCTCCACGCACCTCTGGGAAGAAAGGAACCGGGGGAGTGTGGCCGTGAGCGGCGCCCCGAACCCAGGAACCAATCATCAAGCCGAGAGTGCTCAGGGGAGGCTAGAGGGTTCCAGTCCAACCCGATACTCGTGGCGGCCCGGGCAAGCACGGCAGTCAGCTCTACGTCGGCCTCTGACTGGGCGGGCAGACCCGAAAGAGACGTCAAGCTGGCCATGTGGCGGGCTGGTCTCATTTCAGAACCAGACAGGAGCAAACGAGTGTGCTGGGGAACGGGAGGTCTGCGGGGAATTACCCAGCTAGACCGCGCCCATTGAACTCCCCAAATCGCCTCCAGTGCTAGCTGGGCCGGCCTCACACCCATTGGTAGAAGGCACAGTGCAGGAGGCGGCTAGAGTGGCTTTCCCTCAGAAGAAGGAAGGATGCGACCGCAACGTTGCCATGGTCATATCCTCGCAATGAGAACATGAACCATCCACGAACGCTGCCTCAGTGTGATCACTGCCCGGACACGTGAGGCAGCGCCCGTGGCCGTCGGAGGCGGAGAGATAACGACCGCATCCAGGAATCACACAAAGACAGAAAGGCATCTTTAAAAATACGCGTCTTTAACAAGACGTTCAACATCAATGTGTGTGCTCTAATAGAGAAAATATACTCTTTAGCAGGAATATACACTCTTTTAGCGCTGTCGAAGCGCCCAGGGGCGAAATCTGCACTCTTCGTGCAGAAGGAGAGAAAGCCGCTGGAAATGCGCCGTATATCCAACAGCATACGCTTCTTAAGAGGTGAATGGAACAGCAGTAGTATTCAGCTCGCTGATAGTACAACCGCTCAGCTCCGAAGAAAAAGTCTGAATGAATCCTGCATTCCAGCTCCCTTTTATATCCGTATGTCCGGGGGAGTGGCATGCAAATTCCACTCACCAATTCTCATTGGCCTTTTCTCAAAGATCTGAGGTGATCGGGGCTCTCAAGAGCGACCCCTAGTGTCACTACATTGACACATCGTCGAGTGAGTGACAGAAGGGGAACAGGAAGTGTCTCATATCTTCTGTGAGCAATGTGTGATTTAGATAAAAATATAGATGTATGTTTAGACTGGGGGATAATCACATGGATTTGACTATTTTTGGTCACAGTCATAGCGCCTTCACCTGGCAGCAGGAAGTGTGGCTCTTACAACAGACTTTAAAATATTCTTCTTATATTTACCCAAATTGCTTTAAATTGTTTAGAATAATGTCAAATGCCAAATGCAAGTGTCCACCTTGAATTGTTTTCCAAAAGCCACCGGGTTTAAATGGACCAGTTGTGCTTGGGCCCGTCATCGCTGCTTGCAGCTATATTCATAAAGATTGTTGCTTAACACATTTTATAAAACAGATTATTGATTATACATTCTGATCGGATGAGCAGTTTTTGAACACATTGTAAAATGACTATACAGTGAATGCACACTTGTAACTGCACAATCAGTTTTGTTTCTTAAGTAAAAATCTCACTTTTTTTTCATAGGCAAATACATTTTTAAATATAAATTATAAACCTTTTAAGACAAATCTAACATGATCTCAGAGATTGTTAATTAATGGTATATGCTTCTGTTGAAGCCATCAGTCCATGTTATTTCAAGTTCATTTTTTTCATTTTTAATAGTGGAATTCTTGGTGAGGATCTATACTACCCATGATCCTGAAGAGAAAAGCTCCACAAATCAGAGAATAGCATCCAACAAAGCATACCAAATAAGCATGCCAAACAAGCAACCGCCTATTTGCATGATGCACTGTGAATGATGCAATCAAGTCAGTCTTATTACACTCTCAAACTACTTAAATATCAGAAAATGTTGCAATCTAATTCAAATATATAATTTATATACTTATAATCAACAACTTTAAATCAATAGTTTTATATTTTTCCATAGTTTATTTTTATTTTTATTTGATTATGTAATTCGCATTGCTTCATGGGATTGTAGTTTGTAGTCTTGTAAATTTGTCTCTGTGACGAGGAGGAGGGCGGGGCCAGGCCGTGACTATGCATGCCCAGCCCCCAATCGGGCTAATCAGCCGAGGAGAGGGATAAGTGGGATAAGGCAGCTGCTTGTGGTTCTCTCTCTCTCGAACTGCCGCATCCTGCTGCACTTATCCCTCTCCTCGGCTGATTAGCCCAATTGGCCTCGCCCTCCTCCTCATCACAGTTTTTCTTTTTTTCTTTTTTTACTTGAATGAAATCAAAGTTTGTAAAGGCATGATTCACCTTGCAGCTGACTGGTTTGGTTCATGGCTTATAACTATCCTATTAAGGATTTTGTGAAATTTCTTTGGAAGAAATACATGGGAAGAACACTTCTGAAACCCAGACAGCTGAAAAAGTGGGTGGGCACTGTTGCTCTCTATTCATGCACCAAGTAATGTTGCTTGTCAGCCGCGCCTATAGTTAACCTAATGAACTACAGTACATTACTTGTTGAATTAATTGATTATTCCAAAAAATATTAATAATGAATGTTATTTTTTTATTATTATTATTATTATTATTTTTTTTTTTTTTTTTTTTTTTTTATCATATTGCTGTTGCTGCCACTTTATAAATGGCACAGCCTCTCATAGTTTAATGCTTAAGCAAATAGGGAGTTGTATGTAAAATGAAGTGTGCTGCAAATAACTAGCTGGTTGTAGCTCGAACAAGCATTTAAAGGCAGAATTTTTAAATGTTAAGTCTTCATTCAGGGTTAATATAGATAAATATGTAAAAGATGCATATTAAATGTGAATCTACATCATAAATTTAAACCCAAATCTAAATTTAAATGTTCAATCTTCAGCTGAATATTTAGCTAACATGCAAATTGGTGATGCCTCTGGTCATCAACAACAAGTGGCACGTAAAGTAGAGTGAATAAGCTAAACGTGTTACAGGCTGCAGAGACAGATCAGCCAGCTTCACTAAAGAGTGGCACAGAATAAAATAAGTTTACTGAGGGATCTAACGGGTAAAGTTCAGCAGGTTGTGGGAGCTGCTTAACATGGACTGAGTGCTGAGCCTGTTCCTGTGACCTGTTGCACCTGTGAGGTGAACAGGAGAAAAATCCTTGTAAGTGGCGCAAACCTGAAAGTGTAATCACTTAGTTTGCTGACAGCATAAAAAAAATAAATAAATAAATAAATAAAATATATATATATATATATATATATATATATATATATATATATATATATATATATATATATATATATATACACACACACACACACACGGGTCTGTTGAATGCTTGATTTTGATTGGTTGACAGACATTCTAAGGTCTGCAATTATTTTTCAAGTACACACACGGCTATGAAGTAGTTCCAGGTCTTGACCGAGTAACGGTTCCATATCACTTCGCCAAATTATTTCAGTTATTTCAAAGAGCTCTACAGGCTACCACAACAAAACACCCAATTAAAACTAAGACATTGGTTAAGTACATCGGATAAGAACAAACAATGTCTATAATATTCTACATTTATTTCAGTTTCGATTGAAAAGCATCCTTGGGCTCCCTCTCTTTCTCTCTCTCTCTCTCTCTTTCGCTCTCGTCTCACCCACCCACACACACACACATTGAGACTCGAGTCGTGACCAACAAATAGAGCTGCACCCCCCACGACTTGATCAATACAACAGTTTTTATTATCCGAAATAACTTTTAATATGTGAAACCTTTTATGTTTGAATGTATTTCGCCCTAATCAGCCTCACATAGCTATAGTGGAAAGTACCGCTCTAACCCTCCCCCTCTCTTTCACTCTCACACAAACTCCCTCGGGAGCAAAGTTAGCGCACCCCCATGACTCACTGGGATTGTAAACAGTTGTTTAGCAATGGAAAAGCTGTACAAGAATGGTGACACTCGCTGCTGCTGAGACTTAAGCGTACACTTTGGCAATTTGAAGCGATGTTATTCCTGATGAGAGCCACTTTAAACACAGGTAATTCCACATGCGATCTCTCTCAGTTTCTCTCTTTCTCTTGCGCAAACATACACACACACACACACAAAACCTTGTTACTCCAATACCGAAAAAGCAGTGCATTCTCCGTTGCTAGTTCTAAAGTGATGTTTTTGAACTAGCAATGAAGGCTTGAGCTGTATCAAAGCTAGACACACTTGATCAATACAACAGTTTCTATATCATCTGAAATATCTGTGGGAAACACCCTCGCACGTGTGGACATTACGCACACACTTACTCATGAGCGAAAAACAGAACCGTCATGTCAGCGCACACCTGCATCTCAGTAGGGTTGAAAACAGTTGTTAAGATTTACTTCGGAGAAACTAGATACAAAAATGGCGACACTCGCTGCTGCTGAGAAGTGCTTAAACTTACATCTTGGCAATTTTGAAGCGATGTTACTTCTGACGAGAGGTGCAACAAAAAAGATAATCCCAGAAGCGATCTCTCTCAGTTTATGAGTTTCTCTCTTTTGATCCCTCAAAAACAAACTCACACACACAAACGCACTACCTTATTACTCCAGTAAGTGCTCCAGTAAAGTAGCGCAAGCCTCGCTATCCTCCGTTGCTAGTTCTAAAGTGACGTTTTTGAACTAGCAACGAAGGATCGGACAGTATCAAAGCAAGACACTGAGTCCGTGGCGGAAGAAAGTAGTCCCACTCACAAGAGCGTTTTAGGGACAAAAACCAGAAAATGTCTTGAGATAAAACCCTGAATGATGTCTTAAGGTATGGTAACTGTGGTATAACCGGAATAATGATGACAGGCCATTGAAATATTGAAAAATAATGCACACCCGTGACAGCATTACCACCTCGAGTGTGCTTTATTTTTCAGTAGTTCAATGGCCCACAGTCAATTATTATTCCTTATATATATATATATATATATATATATATATATATATATATATATATATATATATACGGGTATAATAAAGTAGCTTAAGGAACAGGGTGTCCATTAACTAAAGGCACTTCCAGTATAGAGATCTCAGTTGATTATTATGTGAGCAATCACATTTAGTTGAATCACAACGTGCCACGTACGTCTGGTGTAGACATGGTGTTATGATTTGACACCCCCTGACACACATATCTCTCTGTCTTTTGTGTGTATTGTGGAGTGCACACAAATTGGGAATCAATGAAATGCCTTAAGGATATGCACTGTGCATATAGCCGTACAGCTACAGGCACCACTGGTATATATTAAAGTGCCACTGTATTACTACTGTAACTAAATCGCTCATGTTGATCCATTCCTCAGTTTTATGTCGGCTTGAATAAAAGAGTTTGCTAACCGAATGAATGTAAATCTGATACAGCCACTGTACTACAGTACCATCATCATACTTTTTGGTAAGGCAGAACAGAGGTTATGCTTAAACAATAATACAAGGCCTGTTTATTTTTTAGCATAATACTCTATGTTTGTTCCCCATAGTGTCAAAAAGGTATAAGCCAACTTAAATGGAAATATTTACATTACGAATTGTGCCCTTTGTTGAAGTCTGCAAGTCGCACAGATTCAGAAAAAAAGTGAATGTCTTACCCGTCTTGATTTAATTTCTTTCACATAAAGCGGAAGTAGGAACTCCGAAACTCCCTCTAATCTGATGCCCTCTTTGGTTACACGAAGATTGCCCATGCCATCCTGAGTGAAAGACAAAAAGAGAGTTTGTGATGTAAATGGGTAGTTGACAAAAGGACCATTTTTTTCCACACCAAGATTTCAGGTTAAACTTTCTATGTTTGCATGAGGGAAAGTTTGTTTTTAAATGTTGTAATTGTTCAACTTATTTTTTTCAACACATTTCATAAACGTTTTGATATTACTTGTTTGTTCTAATGTCCTGCGGTGTGAAAAATATTCCACGCTAAATATTCAAATATTCCATGTAGTCTCTCAATTAATATGTGCTGTCAATCTACATGCTCAAAATAAAGGGAGGTGTCGATGTAAATGGATTAAATTGCATCCACAAAGTAATTTATCATGCAAGAAAGTCATTTCAGAAATTGAAATTGTGAGAGAAAAGTAATACGACTGAAAGGCAGGTATTAATCTGATTCGCCCTGTGCATCATGCTGTCTTTGTGGCAAAAGAGATATTTTGAGAATGGATAATTAAAAAAAATAACCATTGATGACACGCATTAATATGATATTAGATTATTTCTCAATAATAATAATAATAATAATTAAAAAAAAAAAAAAAAAATATATATATATATATATATATATATATATATATATATAATAAAAACATTTGGTTATTTTAGAACTCAAAATCATAACTGATAATGACTGATTATTGTGCAACTTTTACAAATGTAAGATAAAAGATAGCCTACTAACAATTTAAATCCAAATTATGCCATACACTTATATGATGTATAACTTACTGTTAAATATCAGGGATTTTATGATGATATCATACAATCCTTAAAATAATATATGTATGAATCAGAATCAGAATCAGCTTTATTGCCAAGTATGCTTACACATACAAGGAATTTGTCTTGGTGACAGGAGCTTCCAGTGTACAACAATACAAAAATAATACAAAAACAGCAGCAAGACATAGATAATAATAAAAAAAATAAAAATAAAAAAAACCGAATTATACACATACGTACGGACACACACATACATACATACACACATACACACAGGTAGTGCAAATCTAATACAATCTGTTATCTGTTATGTATAGTGCGATATTTTTTTTTTTTTTTTTTTTTTTCAGAGGAATGAAATGGCAGAAGAGGTTGGATGTGTTGGATAAATATAAGAAAGACTAAACTGTGTATTGCACATAGTTATTGCTCAATGGGGCAATTTAAATGTTCATGAGATGGATAGTCTGAGGGAAAAAACTGGTCCTATGCCTGACAGTTCTGGTGCTCAGAGCTCTGAAGCATCGGCCAGAAGGCAACAGTTCAAAAAGGTAGTGAACAGGGTGAGTGGGGTCCAGAGTAATTTTTCCAGCCTTTTTCCTCACTCTGGAAGTGTATCGTTCTTGAAGGGAGGGCAGGGGGCAACCAGTAATCCTCTCAGCAGTCCGAACTGTCCTTTGTAGTCTTCTGATGTCTGATTTCATAGCTGAACCAAACCGGACAGTTATTGAAGTGCAGAGGATAGACTCAATGACTGCTGAGTAAAACTGTATCAGCAGCGCCTGTGGCAGGTTGAATTTCCTCAGCTGGCGAAGGAAGTACAACCTCTGCTGGGCCTTTTTCACAATGGAGTCAATGTGGGTCTCCCACTTCAGGTCCTGTGAGATGGTAGTGCCCAGGAACCTGAATGACTCCACTGCTGCCACAGTGCTGTTTAGAATGGTAATGGGGGTCAGTGTTGGGGTGTTTCTCCTAAAGTGTTTCTCCACAATGATCTCCACCATTTTGAGCGTGTTCAGCTCAAGGTTGTTTTGACTGCACCAGACAGCCAGCTGTTCAACCTCCCTTCTGTATGCAGACTCATCGTCATCTCGGATGAGGCCGATGACAGTGGTGTCGTCTGCAAACTTCATGAGCTTGACAGAGGGGTCCTTGGCGATGCAGTCATTGGTGTAGAGGGAGAAGAGTAGTGGGGAGAGCACACATCCCTGGGGGGCACCAGTGCTGATTGTACAGGTGCTAGAAGTGAGTTTCCCCTGTCTCACAAGCTGCTGCCTGTCCATCAGAAAGCTGGTAATCCACTGACAGATAGACATGGGAACAGAGAGTTGGTGTAATTTATTCTGGAGTATAGCTGGGATGATGGTGTTGAAAGCTGAACTGAAGTCCACAAAAAGGATCCTTGCATGTCCCTGGTCTGTCCAGATGTTGCAGGATATGATGCAATCCTATGTTGACTGCATCATCCACAGCCCTGTTTGCTCGATAAGCAAATTGAAGGGGATCTAGAAAGGGTCCAGTGATGTTCTTCAGGTGGACCAACACCAGTCTCTCAAATGATTTCATGACCACAGACGTCAGGGCGACAGGTCTGTAGTCATTAAGTCCTGTGATTTTTGGTTTCTTTGGGACAGGAATAATGATTGAGCATTTGAAGCAGCATGGGACTTCACACTGCTCCAGTGATCTATTGAAGGTCTGTGTGAAGATGGGGGCCAGCTGGTTAGCACAGGATTGAAGACACGCTGGAGAGACGCCATCTGGGCCTGAAGCCTTCCTCGTTTTTTGTTTCCAAAAGATGCGGCTCACATCATCTTCACAGATCTTAAGTGCAGGTTGAGTGGCAGGAGGGGGGAGGAGGGGGGGTTGCAGGAGGTGTTGGTGTTTGTGTGAAGTGAAGGTCAGAGTGGGTGTGGGGTGTGAGATTGGGCCTTTCAAATCTGCAGTAGAACACATTCAGGTCATCAGCCAGTTGTTGGTTCCCTACAGGGTTGTGGGTAGGAGTCCTGTAATTTGTGAGTTGTTTCATGCCACTCCACACTGATGCAGGGCCGTTAGCTGAAAACTTGTTTTTCAGCTTCTCAGAGTATCTTCTTTTAGCCACTCTGATTTCCCTGTTCAGTGTGTTCCTGGCCTGATTGTAAAAGACTTTATCCCTACCCCTGTAAGCATCCTCTTTCCTAAACCTAACCCTCACAAAAAACTTTCTGCATTTTTACATTTTCCAAAAAAACATAGTTTAGTATGTTTTTTTTAAGCGATTTGAATTATGGGGACACTAGAAATGTCCTCATAGACCACATTAATAGCATAATACCCTTGTAATTACCAGTTTTTAACTTAAAAAAAGTCCTCATAAACCACCTAAACCCGTCCACACACACACACACATACACACACACACACACACACACACACACACACACACATACACACACACAGACACACAATTAAGTTTATGAAGGGACAGTATAAACATTCTCAAATCTACTGCCCTATTACAAAATATCAACAAGGATGGTCAAGGATTATAAGCACCTTTTGAAGGCACCACACATGTATTAAGGTTTATGTAACAAACTTCACAGCAGAAGGGAAGGAGAACACAGGGAAGCAGGTTTTCCAGGCTCAGGTAAGACATTTAATTGGCCACTTCAGTGCTTTTCAACTTCACAAACTCATTAGCTTCACAGGCACATAGTCACTTAAACGCATTAGCTTTTACAGGCACGTAGTTACTTAACCACATCAGCTTAACAAATACAACAGAATGAATGCAACAGCTTCAGGAGCACCGTGGCCTTCCTTGTGCCAGACTCTCTCTCTGCTGGTGGCGTGGCTGCTTATATGCCCCTCTCCCCATGCTCACTGGAATGAGAGACAGGTGTTACACATAATCTAGCTCAGATGCAAGCACCCTTACCGCTTTCTCTCTCCGGACGGATGCTTGAACACACCCCCACTGCCACATATCCCCACTACCCGACTCAGGCCAGGGAGACATCCGGCCTGTCTACCACTCCCCCCCATTTCTGGAAAGGAAGTCGGCGACAGCCATCTGTGCTCTGGGTCTGTGGACCACCTTGAAATTAAATGGCTGAAGAGCCAAATACCAACAGGTGATCCGCGCATTGGTATCCTTCATGCGGTGGAGCCATTGGAGTGGGGCGTGATCCGAGCAGAGGGTGAAGGCCTGCCCCAACAGGTAGTACTGGAGAGTGAGGACCGCCCACTTGATGGCGAGACACTCCTTCTCTACGGTGCTGTACTTAGACTCCCTCAGCGAGAGCTTGCGGCTAATGTACAGCACCAGGTGCTCCTCCCCCTCCACCACCTGTAAGAGTATGGCCCTCAGCCCTGTCTGAAGTGTCCGTCTGTAAGACAAAAGGGAGAGAGAAATTGGGTGAATGTAAAAGCGGCCACCCGCAAAGTGCGGCTTTCACTTGCATAAATGTCTGTTGACACTGCTCTGTCCACTGGACCAGGTCTGGAGCTCCCTTTTTAGTGATATTTTATGCTCGGCCAAGCGGTAGGGATGGCTACGTACCACCACCCCTGGCTCGGTCTCGATGTGGTGCTGTATGAGGTTCGTACAACCCGGTAGAGGGGAAAACACGTCTGCAAACTCCTTTTGAAACTTGGCAACCTCTGCGAGTTGATACGGTGAGAGGTGGTCTCCGCAAGTGACCGGGGTGAAATTATTATGTTTTGTATTCACCTCTGGCCCGAGCTCCGCCCTCTCCGGGACTACCGTAGCCAATGTCACAGGGACTGCCTTCCTCCACAATTTCAGGAGGTTGAGGTGATATATTTGACATGCGCCCCCTCTATCGGTTCGCTTTACCTCATAATCGAGATCCCCCACTCATCGTGTGACCTCAAAGGGTCCTTGCCACTTTGCGAGTAATTTGGAGCTCGATGTGGGGAGTAATATGAGTACCGTATCTCCCGGTGCAAATTCCCACAGCCGAGTTCTCCTGTCATATAGTCAGCTCTGTCGTTCTTGAGCTTGGAGCAAATTCTCCTGTGTTAGTTGCCCCAAAGTGTGGAGTTTTGCTCTAAGATCAAGAACGTATTGAATTTCATTCTTACTGTTTGAAGGTCCCTCCTCCCAAGCTTCGCATACGACATCAAGCACACCACGCGGGCGCCACCCATACAGCAGCTCAAATGGGGAAAACCCAGTGGAGGCTTGCGGGACCTCTCATACTGCGAATAACAGGGGATAGAGCCATTTGTCCCAATTTCTAGCATCCTCATGCACGAACTTACGAATCATATTTTTAAGGGTTTTATTAAATCGCTCCACCAGGCCATCTGTTTATGGATGGTAACGCTGGTGTGGATTGATTTAATACCCAATAATTCGTAAAGCTCGCGTAGTGTCCGTGACATAAAAGTTGTGCCCTGATCGGTGAGGATTTCTTTCGGAACCCCCACCCGGGAGATTATTTTGAAGAGTGCCTCCGCAACACTGCATGCTGAGATGTTGAGCAGAGGCACTGCTTCCAGATATCGCGTTGCATAGTCCACTAGGACCAATACAAAGCGATGTCCACGTGCTGACCACTCTAATGGCCCGACGAGGTCCATTCCAATTCTCTCGAAGGGTACCTTGATCAGCGGAAGAGGGCGCAATGGCGCTTTTGGGGTGGCCGGTGGATTCACCAGATGGCATTCGCGGCATGCCGCACACCACCTGCCAATAAAAACGGGCTATTAGGCAGATCAGTGTTTTTCTTTCCCCTAGATGACCTGCCATGGGATTATAATGAGCCACCTGGAACACCATTTCCCGACGGCTCCGTGGTATTAAGAGCTGGGTTGTATCTTCCTTTGTTTGTGCGTCCTGCATCACTCTATACAACTGCTCGTTTATAATTGCGAAATAAGGATATGAAAATGCGACACTTGGCTGGAGTTGTTGACCATCGATCACTCTCACTTGGTCAAAGGCGTGCTTGAGGGTTTCGTCTCACGACTGCTCCAAAGGGAAATCCCCTGAGGACGGGAGGGGTTGCAGTCTCTCCCCCCATCATGTCATCCTGATGTGGAGCAGCCGAAGATGGCCCTGGCTACGCCTCCCCTGCCAGAGCATCGCACATTTCACATCTCTTTGCTTTAGTGCAGGACCCATCCGCACATATTCCCTTTAACACGTTTCTAAATTCAGGCCAATTAGTCCCCAAAATCAGTGGATGGGTGAGGCGGGAGCTAACCGAGGCCTCCACTCTATGTTTTGTTCCCCAAAATTTAATCTTAAGGGTCACCACAGGGTAGTTGTGAATATCCCCATGCACACACTTCACCCTCACCATTTTAGCTGTGCCTAAAGCCTCGTGTTGAACCAAGCATTGGTGGATAGTGGTTTTATTACAACCCGTGTCCACCAATACTTTGTGAGAACCCCCCTTGACTTTTACTGGTATCCGGTACACTCCGGCCCAATCGGGGGCAGCCTGTGGAGTGTCAGGGATCCAGACCACTGTTCCCAGCTCCATCACAGTGCATTGATCTCAGAAGTGTCCTGGATCCCCGCAACTCCAGCAGACCGGCCCAGGCGCCACACCCACATCTGCGTCGGCGGACACTTCCACATGAGGGGGAGAGCAGCGGGGCACTGTCGATGCTGTGGGCGACGGGAAACCCTGCGCGTGGGGAACTGGCTTCGGTGGTGGGACTCCTCGCCTCAGGAACGGGCTCTGGGGAGAGAGCAGAATGAGAGAGAAGAGGGGAGGGGGAAGAGATCGGGGAAAACATAGGGGAGGGGGAGAGAGAGTGGGAGGGCTCTTCCACCCTCTGGTACGCTGCCAAATGGTCCTCCGCCAGTCGGACAGCTTCCTCCAGAGATGCCAGGCGGTGGCACTGGACCCACTCCGCCATTCCTCTTGGCAGTCAATGGATTAGCTGCTCCAGCACCACCTGGTCGACAACTCCTGCGACGTCGCGATCCCCCACCAGCAGCCATTTCCAGCAGGTGTCTCGGAACCGTTGGGTGAAAGAAAATGGGCGGCCGGTCTTCTCCAGCTTCATGGACTGGAAGAGCTGCCGGTACTGCACAGGACTATGGCCAACCCGCTGCAGGATGGAATTCTTCAGGTCTTTGTAGGCCAGGAGGTTAGCTACTGGCAGTTGTTGTGCAGCACGCTGGGCTTCCCTGGACAGCAACGGGAGGATCTGGGTCGCCCACTGATCTCGCGGCCAGCTCCAGATATCAGCGGTTCTCTCAAACAAATCGAGGAAGTCTTCCGGGTCATCTTCCGCCCCCATCTTCAGAAGTGTGGGTGGGGGTAGGGGGCTCTGGTTGTCCAGGGTTGTGGCCGGGGCCCTCTCCTGGCTGAGGAGGCTCCGAATCGCAAGCCGGTCCTCTGCTTGAGCTCGTAGGATCTCAAAGAACCACCGGTCTTGCTCTTGACAAAGCTCAAGCAGGGATTGTTGGTGCGTCTGGTGTAGGCCAGCAAGGGACTTGAGGATTTCGGACAACTGCGAGGACTCCTTGGGGCGTACTTCAGGATCCCGGTTCTGGCACCAGTGTAACAAACTTCACAGCAGAAGGGAAGGAGAACACAGGGAAGTGGGTTTTCCAGGCTCAGGTAAGACTTTTAATCGGCCACTTCAGTGCTTTTCAAATTCACAAACTCATCAGCTTCACAGGCATGTAGTCACTTAAACACATTAGCTTTTACTAATTAGAGACAGGTGTTACACATAATCTAGCTCAGGTGCAAGCGCCCTTACCGCTTTCTCTCTCCGGACGGACGCTTGACCACAGCCCCGCTGCCACAGGTTATTCTTCACCTGTGACTAGTATTGAGATCAGGCACATGTATGCATGATCATGTGTACACACAACTACAGACCCACAGTCAGCCATTCAGCTTTGTTATCAAAGGAACTTTGTGTTTCCCATTACATTTAGTGCCAGTGTATTATATTGAATGTAGCATGAATTGAAAGTTAAAAAAATAAAAATAAATAAAAAGATTGGCATGCTTTTGCATTGCTGATTGGTAGCATTTCGGTCTTTCAGATAATGCAAGAATTTTACGGGTGTCCGAATGTGAAAAAAAAATGAATCAATTTAGTTTTAGGGAAAATTAAACTGGTTTGCGCATCCGTGTCTCTTATTTCTGCCTCTCTCTCTCTTTGTTCGCCAAATGTATGTACTGTAAACAATTGGATGTGGCAGCTTGTGAATTTTAGCATCTCCCAGGCAGTTTTCTCTGTTCAATTTGGGTTACACAAAGAAGAACCCCACAGCTATTTTTTCTTCTTTCTTTCTCCCCATCTACATTCCTCCTTCCCTGCTGCCATATTCCCTTTCACTTTCCACCTCTCTTCTTTTCACATTCTGAGTAATTGAAAATCTTTGGTAGTGTTTTTGGCACAAGTCATTGCTCAACAAAATGCAGCATGCAGCATTTACATGTATGACTTAAAACAAACAACATCTTACATACTTTAAAATATGTTTTCATATAGCTCTTATACCACTTACAAAAAGTATTGTGGTGGTACTATTGTAGAGTGATGGTATTTTATATTCCTTTGATATATACTGCATATACCATGGTACTGAAATTAATCTGTCATGGTATTAACATGGTAATCCAAGGTACTTCCAAGAATGCCATGGTACTACCATGATTTCTGTCCAAAAAACATGGTAATAGCATGATACTTTTTGGTACTTTTTTAAGGGATATCAGCCTATACAGACTAAGGTACAGTCTATGGTCATTGAATATTAGCAATGTTTACCAAGATCACAGCTCTAGTTCTACATAAATATATCTGCTATAAATTTACACATGAATATATACATAGATGCACATACATTCTAGCATAAAGAACTTTATTATTGATTTATATATATATATATATATATATATATATATATATATATATATATATTAATTTATTTTTTTGCTTATCCGACTCAAAGCCGTTTAGTTTTTGGTTGGGATGCAAGGATACAAAATTTGTGTGCCGATACTGATATTAAAATGAGATTTTTCTTAATGCATAGTCTCAATGGTCAGATCTGATTTCATTAGATTTTTCTTTTTTTTGTTATTCGCTGTGTGATAGGTTTTTAGTTTGTGTTTTTACTTTGACAATTAATGTGAACGTGCTAGCAAAAGTACTTGCAATCTGATCAGAAAAAAGTACTTGCAATCTGATCGATGTAGTGACACTAGGGGTCACTCTTGGGAGCATGCCACTCCCCTGAACATACGGGTGGCATCTGCTTCCTGCGGGTGGCTCCACGATGAGGGCAGGCTGTTGTTGTTGCAGGAGGATGCCCTTGGCGACGAGCAGACGAGGTGCGAGGTCTTGAACCGCGCCGATGCAAGATGTGCTGAATAGCCTCCGTCTGCTGTTTCACCACGAGAACTGCTGGGCGAAGTCCTCGCCGGTGTCACTGATCAGGCTGACCTGGGAGATGGGGCGTCAAGGAACCGTACCCTGTCAGCTTCCCACATCTCAACCAAGTTGAGCCATAGGTGGCGCTCCTGGACCACTAGGGTGGACATCGCCTGCCCAAGAGTCCACGCCGTGACCTTCGTCACCCAGAGAGTGAGGTCGGTCACCCAACGCAGCTCCTGCATCAATCCCGGGTCAGAACTACCCTCGTGCAGTTCTCTTAGTGCCTTGGCTTGGTGCACTTGCAGGAGAGCCATGGTGTGCAGGGCGGAGATAGCCTGTCCAGCGGCACCACAGGCCTTAGTCGCTAGAGATGACATAACCCTACAGGAGCTGGACGGGGGTCTCAGGCGGCCCCACCAGGTGGCGGCGTTTTGCGGGAACAGGTGCACCGCAACCGCCTTATCCACCTGGGGAATCGCCGAGTACCCCTTGGCAGCCCCACCATTGATGGTAGTGAGAGCGGAGGAGCTCAGAGACCGGGTCCGGGCAGTGAAAGGTGCCCACCACAACCTCGTGAGCTCCTCATGCACCTCCAGGAAGAAAGGGACTGGGGCAGGGTGCGGCTGTAAGCAGCGCTCTGGGCCCAGGAACCAATCGTCAGGCTGTGAGAGTTCAGGGGGGGTGGAGGGTTCCACTCCAGCCCGACACACGCAGCCGCCCAAGCAAGCATGGCTGCCAGCTGCCCGTCAGGCTGTGACTGGGCGACCGCACCCGAAGGTGGGAGCCCAGTCGAGTCCTCAGCGTCAGACTGGACAGCCCGCTCTCCAATGCTGCAATCGAGAGCTCATCCACTTTGCGAGCGCTGAAACGAGATTGTGAACTCGCCCTGAGACGAGCCGGCGGTCTCATCCCAGTGGGGCAAATGAGCGTACTGGGGAATGGGAGGTCCGTGGGGAGTTACCCGGCGGAGTGGCTCCCACTGGGGTCCCCAAATCGCCCCCAGTGCTAAACGATGTGGCCTCAAACCTGTAGGTAGAAGGACCAAGGCGGGGAGTCGCTGGGGTGGTCTTTCCCTCTAACGAAGGAAAAACCACGATCGCGACATTGCCATGGTCACGCTCTCACAGTGAGAACATGACCCGTCCACGAACACTGTCTCCACGTGGGCAGCGCCCAAGCACATAAGACCGCGATCGTGAGCATCAGAAGCGGAGAGGTAACGACCGCAACCAGGAAATATACACAAATTGAGAGGCATTTTTAAAAAGACGCTCTCCATTAATGCCTCTCTTTTAGAATGGAAAATATACTCTTTCAGTAGGAAGAATATACTCTTTTAGCTGCTGAAGCGCCCAGGAGCGTTCTCTGCACTTCACCAGTGCAAGAGGGGGAGAAGCCGCTGTAATGCGCCATAAATCCAACAGCTTTTCGAGGTGAATGGATCAGCAGAGTAATTCAGCTCGCTGAACACAACCGCTTGGTTCCGAAGAGAAAATCTGAATGAGTGGTTGCGAGCCAGCTCCTTTTATACCCGTATGTTTGGGGGAGTGGCATGCAAATTCCACTCGCCAATTCCCATTGTTTGGGGCTCCCAAGAGTGACCCCTAGTGTCACTACATCGACACAACGTCGAGTGAGTGACAGATAGGGAAAAATGGATTTCCACTGCAGTGTGAACAAAACCTTAGAAAAGAAATAGCACACTTCTAAGTTCCATAATTTATGGTATTGCCTTAGCAACCACTACTAATAAGCTGGATGTCACAGAGTTTATTTAAGGAAACTTTGAGGTTGCTTTTATATTTCTTGCATGCTACGTCAAATCTATTTCAATCTCGTTCATGCTTTATAGTGAGAGAATTTTGTAAACATGTTTGTCTTTTCCAAGCAAAATGTTCCTTTCCATTTGACCTTATCTACATCTTTACTTTTTTACCTTTCAAGAGCACTTTGTGTTCTTGGACAAATCTACTGAGTCCATTACGTGCAGTTTATTTTCTGACTGGCTCTAAAAGCATCATTTTAGAATTAGTACATAGATCATTATAATTACCAAATGCAAAAGCACAGCTAGAAGTTCTAGAACTTCAACCCCGTTCCATCATAATTTCAGGTAATTTTAAAGATGGGAGATGTGGACTTTCTGTTATTTTCTGTGAAACTGGACCATGGTGCTGGTAAAACAGGAGTTTCAAAGGAGGACAACAAACACCTGCAGCCAAGCAGTGGGAGTTTTTTCAGGCTTGGACCTTTTAATTTTCAAAGTTGAAGATGAATCACCAGTTACACCATCACCAGTTCAGTGGAAATTGTCAGTCTGTTCCAGCTCAATAACCAGATATTCTGTCAATCAGTGGCCTTTTTGAGTGACTCAGTGACAACAGTGTCAGGAAACCTTAAATGCTGAAACCTGCTCTTCTTCTAGTACGATTACAGTGTGGTTCAGCTTCAATTGATGTGACAGCGGTTTGTTACCATCAACCTCTTTGGCAGTACAGCTCTTGGAACTACTCTTCTTTCAGCTTACATTTTCAATTTCAGTACTTCTCATGTCATGATCAACTGAGCAACTTTAACTGATCACACTGGACTGGTCTTGTTAAGACCAAATGTCTCAGTGGCATAAGGGCAAGACAGAAGACACCAGAGGAAAAATGGAAACAGTGAAATCCAGAATGCTGTTATAAGCTGCAGCTGTATCTGTGTGCAATATCTCTTCTTGCACAGGGGCTTGTATTTCCATTCATGACAGAAACTCCATTCCGATTAGATCATTCTTCTGCCTCTTCTTCAGTTTTGCAGATACAGATCCAGAGTAATTTGTCTTCAAATACAGCACACATGTGAATCAACCATTTCCAAGTGTGCAATCAAAATCATGTAAACAGACACACAATCAGCACTCTAGTGTGCTGACTACATGCCATTTTATTGCAATATATTGCATTTGAACCTGAAGACCAGAAGAATGAAATAGGCCATCATATTTCTTGTTGGTTTAGATTTATTTATTTAAAATATAATTAGGATCTATTACTGGATTGTAATTATGTCTCTAAAAAGTCTGCAAACACACCTTTTACAAGAATTGTATTAAATGCATTTCTTATTGGTTATATCTGCTCTGTAGAAATCTGAAATGATCTCATCATTTGGTAACAGATAGCAGAGGGTAGTAAATACAAAAAAGAATTGTATTTCTCATTTCCAAATAATTATTTTAAAAAGGTACTAAAAGAATTTCTGGAATCGTTACTGGAACCATTAAGGAACTGGAATCATTAAGAGGAATCGGAATCATAAAATTCCTTACGATTCCCATCCCTATCCATGAGCATTAATTCTGGAATTTGCTTTCTACTCTTTACTTCTTTGCTACTAGAACAAATGTACAGCTACAATTTGACTGACAGCCACAATGGGACAAAAAAAAAAAAAAAAAAAAAAATAATATATATAACTCCTGAGGGTTACAAACTTTGCTTTGAAATACTAATAAAGGTCTTTATTGAATTTTAATTTAGCTTGGATTTGACTTTGGAGTTTCAACAATAATAATCTATTACAAGGGAAAGACTTTATTTCAAATAGCTCTGTAGATTTAACTATGCATTGCAAGGCACCGGTGTACTATGGATCAATGTCTTATTGGATTCAAACAACCTTTGCTGGACGCTGCTTTTAAAAATTAATGTTGCAGGGCAGTGGAAAATAATGCAAACAAGCAGTTGTGTTTCACACGCACACACAGTCACCTCCCGATCAATCACCTGGGAGGTGAAATAATGTAAGTCCTTGTGAGTGGATTGATGTGGTAGCCTTGCACAAATGACCAAATAATAAAGCTGATTGGGCTATGATTAACTAAAGGCCCAGTGAGGAGGAGGATCAGAACAGAGCCACGGTTAGATTTCTAAATTAGGGTAGTTTACTTGCTATCGTAACATATTTAAAGTCCATTAATTGCAAGGACAATCCCCTTAGAACACTCTGTTTAAGGGTCTTTCTCAGGCACACCAAATGTAGGTAGAATCTCATTAACTGTCCGATTGAGATTTTCGATTGAACCTGCAACTTCTGTGATAGTGGCTCAGTTCTCCCATCATTTCTTTCTGAACCTGTATGACCTTTTCTACAGCAGAACACACAAGGAGATATTTAGCAGTATGTTCAGCTAGCTCTTTTCCATGCAATAAAAGCATACAGTGCTCAAGCAAAGGACGGAACCTTTAAGTACCATTTAAGGAGTGCAAAAGATGCTAAGAAGGAAGGCAGGAAAGAAGGAAGGAAGGAAGGAAGGAAGGAAGGAAAGAAGGAAGGAAAAATAGGAAGGAAGAAAGAAGGCAGTAAGGAAAAGTTGGCTTCATTGTCATTCATGTCAAACCTCATTCAACAAGCTGGGATATGCACAAATGTGAATATGATTTTAGAGCTACGGAAGTAATGGTTTTCGGTGAATAACAAGAAGAAAGAAATAAAGAAGGAAGGTAGGGAAAAGACAGTATGGAAAAGGGAGAGAAGGAGGAAGGAAGGAAGGTAGGGGAGGAAGGAAGGAAGAAAGGGCGGGCGGTAGGAAGGGAAGGGAAGGAAGGAAGGAAAGAAGGAAGGAAGGAAGGCGGGAGGGAGGCAGGCAGGAACACTCAAAGCACTTTACACAGTGATCAGGGGACTCTCCTCAACCACCACCATTGTGCAGCATCCACCTGGATGATGCGACGGCAGCCATAGTGCGCCAGTACGCTCACCACACACCAGCTATTGGTAGAGAGGAGAGAGTAGAACTATTGAACCAATTAATGGAAGGAAGGAAGGAAGGAAGGAAGGAAGGAAGGATGGATGGAAGAAATGGCAGGCAGTAGGGAGGGAGGCAGGAAGGAAGGAAGGAAGGAGGGAGGAAGGAATTCAGAAAGGAAAGAAAGAAAAATAGATAGGAATGAAGGTTGGAAGGAAGGAAGGAAGGAAGGCAGTTTTCATTGACAGTATGAAAAATAACACATTATTTATTGGCAGAATTTAAATATTTTTTGATTAATAATAAATGTACATTATGCTAGGCTAATTTATAAATGTTTTTGCTGTAAAAACTGCAGAGACTCTGAATGCCACAGAGCAAGAGTTTCCCTTCAATGACAGACAGTATTATTTTAAACATTCCTATGCATCTCCTGATGAAAGTAACAACAAAAGAAAATAAGCAAAAGACAACGAGAGAAAGAATAAAACAAACATGAAGGGCTGAACACGTTGGGCAGTATGGGCATGAGGGAGCAAGCCTTCTAAGAGAGGCAGATATGTATCTGTCCACACACTGTGCTCTGCATACAACCTGACATCTTTTAACGAGCTTCTAATGCACTGCTGTGTCAAGGTAATAATCCTTTGCTGCTGGTCTAATTGGACAAACATATCATAGCCCCTCCAACTGTGCATGTGTGTGTGTGTGTGTGTGTGTGTGTGTGTGTGTGTGTGTGTGTGTGTGTGTGTGTGTGTGTGTGTGTGTGTGTGTGTGTGTGTGTGTGTGTGTGTGTGATTGTGTTAGTGTGGAAACAGGCAAACACAAAGGCAGGCCAAATCAGAGTGTGGGAGAAATAGGTGAATCAGTGTTCAAAACTAAGAGATAAGGAGTCTAAAACTGCTGTGGAATACAGATGTCTGTGATTTGAACTTTTAAATGTTCATAAAGGTCATAAAGGTAATTCATATGACTCGTGGTTTTCAGAGCAAGAACACTCCAGAAACCAAGCTGGGATGATGTATGGTCCATCATCTTCTGACGCAACTGACTCCATGCAAGGTACTTTGAAACTCTAGCTTGGCAAGCAACAAGCTACTCATAATTTACAATAGTCAAACTACAATCCAGCTACCATGTTGAAAAAGCAAATATATATAATATACAGCAGTTCATTTCAGTCCTCTAGTTTGATTGGACAAGCAGCATTCCAAAAGTGATGATATTCACTATAAGGGGGCGTTCGAAACGGGTGTGTATATTTGCATCCATTTGTGCTGTTTACTGTTTTCCCAGGTAAACGTGCTAGACAGACATCTTTGACCCTCGAACTCATAACTCTCTCGAGCCCTAAGGTTATGCTCCAGACTATTTCAGATCCAGCTAAATAAATAATGAACATTCAAAAACACTCTTGACATTTAGATACAATGTAAAAGCAAGCTAAGTGTGCTGGATTCATGCTGGGTTAGACTGGTCACAGAGACTGTGAATAGGATCCGAATGGAGTTGATATGAGTTTAATACAGAGCTGTTTGGGGCTATTGAGAAGGGCCTGTTATTCTGAAGAGGGTTGCTAAAAGGTGAGAGGAAGGTAGAGAGAATACCAAGGGCTTTTTTGTATGCTTCAGTTTGTTCACTCTGTAAACAACTCACTCAGACCTGCACGCAAATGGAAATTATACCAAAACAGCCTGCTGAATGGGCATGCTAATTTCATTGATCTTTCATAACACACCAAAAAAAAAAAAAAAACAATATATATATATATATATATATATATATATATATATATATATATATATATATATATATATATATATATATACGTAATAAAATAAGACCAGATCTAACCACTCAACAACCCAGATGTTTTCAAATTCACACTTTTGTAGTGTTATTTATTTATTTATTTATGTATTTTCCTTAAGGCCATTTATAACCCTCTATGAACCTTAGGTTCACTTTATACCTTGCAATCTGATCACATTAGAGGCAGCATTGATTATTTTTTTTTTGTTTTTTTTTTTTTTGTTCTGTTTTTTTGGACCGATAATTCTAAATTCTGAATTCTAAATTGTTTCAGATGAAAAGGCATCTGGTCAATTTAATTCCTACAAAAAAAAAAAAAGGCTAACAGGGATTGGAAGTGAAGAAAATGGGACAAAAGAAGAGAAAATAAAAAGTGACAACACAAAATTAGACCAGGAGAGAAATATAAGTTAATATTTGGGGAGAGAAACGGTGATTGCAAGTACACTCCAGTGAAATAATTAATGCGATATTGGTCATTATAGGAATAGTTCACACAAAAAAGATAATTCTCTCATCATTTACTCACTCTTATGTCATATCAAACTTACCTTATATGACTCTCTCTTCCACAAAACAAAGATATTTTGATGGAGATATGATGTGAATATATATATATATATATATATATATATATATATATATATATATATATATATATATATATATATACACAATGCAAGTCAATAGGGTCTAAATTTCAAGCTCCTAAAAGAACATAAAGGCATCATAAAGGTAATCCATATGACTCATGTGGTTTAATCCAAGTCTTCTGAGGCAATATGATACACATATGTACATGTGTATACACGTATTTGCTTGATATAAATGACTAGAGGTTTGTACACGCCTTATTGTGTGTCTAGCAACTGACTGATTGAGCCTCACCAGAAATAAAGAGCCCAAGCCACCACCGCTCTTCTTTTTGAATGCAAAGAGCTCCAATGTCGCTTTATTTTCAAATTTTTTTTGAAGTATTTTTAACAGTTATAGTTCCAAAACAAAGATTATGACACATAAGACTGTTTGTATTGTGACATTATTTTCAGGAAAATTAAGCTCAATTACTAAGCTAATTTTATTATATTTATAATTGTATCATCCCCCCACCCCCTTCCCCCTTTCATTCTCATTACTGTTATACAAAATACAGAGTCTCGTTCTCATTACTATAACATGGAAAAAAGAGATTAAACTATAAATGTAACGTTTTTTTTTTTTTTTAAATCATTTGTTGTACTGCCTTTAATAAAAAAAGAATAGATTTTAAGTTTAAAGAAATCATGGGGGCCTGGGTAGCTCAGCGAGTAAAGAGGCTGACTACCACCCCTGGAGTCGCAAGTTCAAATCCAGCACATGCTGAGTGACTCCAGCCAGGTCTCCTAAACAGCCAAATTGGCCCGGTTGCTAGGGAGGGTAGAGTCACATGGGGTAACCTCCTCATGGTCACTATAATGTGGTTCTCGCTCTCGGTGGGGCATGTGGTGTGTTTTGCGTGGATGCTGTGGAGAATAGCGTGAAGCCCCCACACGCACTATGTCTCCGTGGTAACACGCTCAACGAGCCACATGATAAGATGTGTGGATTGACTGTTTCAGATGTGGAGGCAACTGAGAGTCGTCCTCCGCCACCCGGATTGAGGTGAGTCACTATGCCACCATGAGGACTTAGAGCAAATTTGGGAATTTGGCATTCCAAAATGGGGAGAAAAAAATAAAAATTATATATATATATATATATATATATATATATATATATATATATATATATATATATATATATATAAAAGTTTAAAGCAATCATTGTTGAACATATTTTTTACTGTAATGCACTAAAAAAAATATTGTATTACAGTACTGACAATTGGAAGGTAAATGTGCTTTATTGTCCTACAAATAATCAATGCAAACTGTATAGTCACCCAAGACACTGGTGTACATCAAATCCTGTTTTCCATCTTATGTACTAACTAAGAAGTTTTACAAAAACTCTAATACCTAATCGATAGCTGTCTTTCAATTTGCTTCTAACACTTGCGAAACAACACAATACTCAAGTCTTCTGCTGACCGTCTGAACTCATCAGGGAGCAGTAAAGCCTGATGGGTAGGTGATATACTGCAGCAAAGAGGTAAGGCAATTCAGGTGTGCCTTTACTAAAAGTGCTGATTGGTGTTTCTTAAAACAATACTGAAACAGCTTGTCCTGCCATTATTCACTTTTCAGTGGATTAGCTGTCAAAAGTGGCAGCAAACAACAGCCTGCTCTGAATACCTCCCACTCTCCAGACCTCTTCTCACTAAAGATACAGATCAGTTCAGTCAGCACTCTTTTGCTTTCTTACTCACTCTATCTTTCTCTCTAACACACACATACACACACTCACAAATATGCATTACTTTGGATCTGCACCATATTTGTCAGAAATATTGGACTAAACAGGCAAAGCAACAATAGATGTGCAAAGCACGCACACACAATTATTTATACAAAGAGCATGTCTTCATGTGACAGATCAGTGATTGTGAGAGCCATATTTTCTCAGCATCTGTCTCAGGTTTTGTCATACCTCAGGACTGAATCAACATACTGCCATCACCACTGGACGGGAAAACAGACAAGTCAGAATGAAGTTTAATCTATCAACTGGAGATAAGACAACACACACACATGCATACAGACATACATACAGTATGCTGGTGGTTTATGCTGGATGAACTCTAAACAGTCCATGTCCACGTACCCTGTCCATTATTGCTCAATCAGCTTCAACATAAGATTATTTAAAATTTGCATGATTAAAAAGTTATGGTTTAATGACAGGATTGTATTACCAACTAAAATTGTTGTTTCTCGTTGTTTATCGTCGGCACATGACCAGGGCTGGTGGAGTTTGTTTCCACAACTTTAATGCTATTGGGACTTTCGTATTGGAGATGTACAAGTCAACATGAAATTAAAACCGACTTTATTTGCTTTAATTTCACACAATACAACAATAATAATCTTTCATTCATAAAAATAGTTCAACTAAAATCAACTTGCCCCACCTCTAAATCAAAAATACTAATGTCACCAATCCCTCTTATTTTCCAATCACAACTCTCCAAATGTACCAGTCCTGCTCGACCCGCTCCATGCGGGACTCCGGCATGAGAGGTGGGAGCACTAATGAGGAGGCTAAAGGCTACAGCCTCTAGCGTTAGTCGCTAGTGTGCTCTTGAGGCCAGGGGAGTGAGTTTTACACATACCGCTGTAGGATTATCCACGAACGAAGCCATCAAATGAACACAACACCGAATTCCACAGATCAGAGAGAGCCCCCACCAAGCCATTAGAGAGTCATAAAAACGAATCCATGGTGCCTAAATTGCTGAAGGAGACTGTCTCTACCATTCCTGCTTAAACTCAAACTAGGGTTTGTAATGACAGAGCTGACCCATATGGACAACCTTTCTTTGTTCCACAAACTTAAACCCTCTGTAAGACCAAATGGCCAAGTAAGACCTTGTGACCTTAAATGCATAGATCCGCGGCCATATCAGGAAATGAAGACAGTCCCAAGGCCTGAAATCAACATAGACCTAAAGACAGGGACACCTCCTCTCCCCATCTGCACATTCCAAAGACATTCTCTCTTAGCTTAGCAGAGACCACATGAGATCTGCCTGAATTACAATGAACAAAACAATGCCAAGTCTCTAATGAGTAATTAGTCATGAGATCTTCATGAGACTCTCAATATTCTGCAAACAGCATCTAAAAGGAATCCATGAATGTTGTACTTCACAGAAGTTAACCCTCTAAAATGTACAGAATGCATTTAGATCCACAATGTACACAATACCTAGCCTTGCTAGATAATTCTGAAAATTACTTTGACCTGTGATTACTTTTATAACTGACAAATTAATGATTATAGCCGATGTACCTTTTAAAATATGTGTAGTGATTTGTAATCACTTCTAACTAACAAATCGATGATTATAATCTTTAAATCTTATACTATTCAAGGCTTCACCTGGTTTATCATAACGTGTGATGTAGTATCCATGTTGTAAAACTAATGAATTAACCAGTATGATTGGTAATCAGGGATTTTCATGTTTTGTTTCTTACACGTGTAATATTTATGAAAGTATGTCATATTTAGTATATAAATGCTTGTTTACGTAGATAATGTTGATGACAACGAATGTAATGTCTCTTGCAACGTTTTCAAGATATAAAAGTTCATGATTAAACATTCATTATTTTGAGCAGGAGTTGAAAGAATCCTGTACACACAAAGGATTGTAAATCAACTCTGAAAAGGAAAGACCAGTTGACCAAGTGACTCACTTCTGATTGGCTCAGGACGCCTTTGGGATGCGGCCAATTTCAGTTCAAGTGTTTCCAAAACAGGAATCCTCTGCTCTCTTGGAATCCTCTCTGGAACCATCGCTTGGTCTCCTCTCTACGGCTCTATTGCTTCTTCCTAATCCTCCGTGCTATGTAGTCCAAGGAAAACTCGGGACACAAAAGTCCCGAGGAAGCCTCTCACTCTCTGCTCTACGGTTCAGACATCCAATGGGAGTCACAAGTCCTTCTTGCAGAAGGCCTCGCTTCATCCAGACAATAACTATTCGATCATAACAGAAGTCCAAAGTATCGACGGAACGAACTTTCTACAAAGAGCCAAAGAACCAAGCAACACAAAGAACACAATGCAAGGAAACACAACGACACGCAAGTACATCTCCAGACTTTTGCTCAAAGTGTTGGTGTATTAGTTAAATACTTTGGGTAATCTGATTGCAAATCGATGTAGACTCAAAGAAGGATAAATGGTTCTTAAGGCATTGTCACCAGACTCCATAAAGTTCATTTTCTCTGTATTGATAATTTATTTCACATTCTGTCACTACTCACCAACCTGTTTCATGTTTTATGTGTTAGATTAGTTTATGTTTAGAACAGCAATAAAGTTTGTCTGTATTCAAAGATAATTTGACTGTGGTATATTTTGATAAATATTCTCATTCCCGTTTTTAAAAGATTTCGCTTCAAAGCTATACCTAAATATGTGTAATATTATTTTCAATAAGCCATGAGAATAATATTACTCCAATAAGAGAATTAATCATAATTCCTTTATTAAAGCTAATTCCTTACAATAGAAATTGTGAGTGGATACAACGAGACGTTGTATTACGATTTTAATGGTGGAGAATTTTATTCAGACAAATAATCTAGTTATTTGTCATTTATCTAATTTATAATGGTTGTTGAACGCAACTAATTCCATTATAACTTTCCTTACATAATAATGTAGAATAAGAACAGTTTAATTGAATTCCTAGCTCACACATACTGTTTTCCTTACATATAATGGTGGGGGCACTTTAACCCATCCCGTGTACATTTATACTACCAAATTTCCTACATATATTGGTGGTCGAATGCGGCCAAGATTCGTAAACAATTAAATTAATTATTTACATACAAATTCGCTACACCGCACAGCTATCACGTACCAGCTGGCTACCGTTACACTCACCCCCTTAAATTATTTTTTGTCACAAAATAACAGAATACTTAAAGTAAATGAATACAGATGCAACAGCACGACATGGTACGGAAATAATGGGACTTTACAGCTCTCAAAAGATTAAACTCAACAAAACAAACTGAACAGAGTGCCTTCAATGTTGTATCATGCGATAAAACCCTCTTAAAGAGACAGTAACCATTTTGCCTTTGTCCTGAACATTTACATTCCAAGTAAAAGAAAAGTACAAATGTGTTATTTTTAGTCTTTTATTTCACTTTTATCATTGTAAAATGGCATGTTTTTGAATGGCATGTACAAATTTAAAAACAATTACTCAACCTTAATTGTTTCACTGGATCTGTTGCTATTTTAATGATCTAAAATACAAAGCACTGACCATTTAAAGTGTGAGCCTGTACATCTTGAAAGAGTTATAAACATTTACAGTTCTATAATGTTATTATGTGCCTAGATAGTCTTTAAAATAAACTTAGTTCACCCAAAAATGAAATTTCTCTCATCATTTACTCACCCTCATGCCATCCCAGATGTGTATGACTTTCTGTCTTCTGCTGAACACAAATTAAGCCTTTTAGAAGGATTTCTCAGTTCTGTTGGTCCTTTCAATGCAAGTGAATGGTGATCAGAACTCAGAAGGTACAAAAATCACATAAATGCAGCATAAAAGTTATCCATATCACTCCAGTGGTTTAATCTATGTCTTCAGAAGTGATAGGATAGGGGTGGTTGAGAAACAGATCAATACTTAAGTTTTTTTTTTTTTTTTCTATAAATTCTCCTCCCTGCCCAGTAGGGGGTGATATGCTTATGTAAATCACCAAAAACAGAATAAGAACTTTTAAGAGAGAACAGTGCTTATGAAAGTGAAAGTGGAGATTTATAGTAAAAAATGACTTAATTATTGATCTGTTTCTTACCGCTTCTCATTTGCTTGCATTGAATGGACCAACAGTTCTTCTAAACATCTTCATTCATGTTCCGCAAAAGAAAGTCATACACATCTGGGATGGCATGAGGGTGAGGAAATGATCAAATATCCCTTTAACATTCACTTATTTCTACAACACATACAATGATGTCTTATGACAAAGTGAAAATCTTAGTGAATGCCGTATGTGGTAAAATGACATGGAGAGCTTAAATAATTTTCAAGTAATTACATATATTGCATATTTTTGCCGTGATCTTGTTTTATTGTTATCATCTTCACCCCTCTTTTGGGTGTGGGCTGACTTGGACATGACATTCCGGGCTGAATATGAATCCCACTCCGGCCCTGGACAAGCCTCTTGTCAATCGGGAAAGGAGGAAGCAGGAACCGGATTAACAATCAAAAAGACTTTATTTCAGCATAAAACAATGAACTGAAACATAACAAAACCGCACACACAAAACACTGCTGCGTGCGTCTCTCTCTCTCTCTCTCTCTCTCTGGTGTCCCCAGCTCCACCTTTTATCTCTCTCCCGCTGATTGGGCAACTCAGCACTGGGCGTGAATCCTCTCAGCCCGGCCACACCCTCCTCCTCATCACACATGTCTTGTTTCTTTAGGGAATCTAACTAGCAACCTTCTAGTTACCAGCCCTGAGCCTTAATCACTCTACCACCTCCTGTGTCAATATTTCTCCTAAATGCTTAACAAAACCCTTGATTTTAAGGCTTAAATTTCATGAATACATCCTGGAACTATAACAATGTTTGAATCTTTGATGCAGTGTTTCTCTATTTGATTGTCTCATAGTTTTATCAAAGGCTTTCAAGACATTTAAACAGAAAATAAGAAAAATACTGTAAGTGCAAATGCACACACCGACATACTGCTAACTCTGTCCTTTTACTGCTGCGACCATGGCATTGAAACTTAATAAACAATCAGGAAGCAATCATTCAGATGTGGAACCTTATTCATCAAATTTCTATTAAGCAGACCAAACAGGAAGCATGCATAAATGTTTGCCTTGCCCTTTATATCAAAACCAGCTTGCTCTGTAATATTCTATTTAAAATAATATGGGGAAATAGCAATCAACAGAATATATGCTTGAGTGGATCTCCTAAGGTACTGGTTCAAACTCATTTCAGGCTAGTATCCATATCACAGTTTTTTATATAAATCAATGTCTATAAATGTGGTGCAAAATTAGCATGATATCTTACGATACTCAAATAACTGAGCTAAATGCATGGTCATACTCCATGTCAAAATTTCCACCATGTTTCCAGTCTAGTGAAACAAATGTGCTCTGCTGGAAAAAGGTTGGTGTTAGGACTTCAAACACACACACACACACACGCACGCACACACATGCATGCACGTACACACAGGGTTGGGAGGGTTACTTTTGAAATGTATTCCACTACAGATTACAAAATACATGCTGTAAAATGTAAGTAATGTATCACGTTAGATAACTCAAGGTCAGTAACATATTCTAAATACTCTGGATTACTTCTTCAGCACTGGTAGATGTTTTCACTTGTTTTGTTTCAGGTCTATACTGCACCTGGAGAGAGCTATCTGTTAGCATTCCCATTCTTCTCAATAGCAGTTGTTTGGCTGGTGCACTCATGCTCAGCATTAAGGACCCCACTTACCATACAGCTGGTATTAAGATGCGTCTCGGGTGACACAATCACAGGTGGTCTGGCAAGATACATCGTTGTTTACACCTGGTCACTTAAATGTATCTCCTGTGACCACTTGTGTTCGGATTTTTAGGGGAGTGTTTCTGATTTTATGAAGGCATACAGTACATCAATCAATATGTCAGTGTACTACAAAGAAAACACGAATAAAACAGGCACGCTGTTTCTCCCAGATGCACTAACGCAACATTACGAGCAGACTTATTTGTTGTTTTAGTGGATTCCTTGTATTCAACTGTAAAAAGCTTCAGATGTGTTTGCTTGTCATCTGTGTCCCTGCATGTTGATATCAGACACACTGAAAAAGATCTATGAAGTTCTCATGCTTCTTATATATTTGCTTTTTAAAGGTTTCTGTTCAGACAGTTAATCCCTTTTAAAACTGCTTATAACAGGCAAAGTTTAAACTCTTGTTTTAGTGTAGTGGTTGATTAACAGGTAAGGGGTGGTGCTTCATTGCTGTCTGTGATGCATTTAGAACAGATTACCATTTACACCTCAAACGCAATGTGGTCATGTGCATTTTTGACTACTTCCGTTTGTGGTTTTTGTGATCCAATCATAAAATGTTTTTGCACCCCATTTAGGATCACCCTAAACGCATCTTAATTCCAGGTTTAAACAGGGTCAAGAACATACATCAACACACATTCAAAGCGCATTCAGAGAGAAATCAAGGAAAACCCTCTATCTACTTATGATGCACCAACTTTCAAGTCAACCTTATAAACTGAGAGAGAGAGAGAGAGAGAGATCAGCTCAAAAATAAAGAGTTAGGAAAAGACTGATAGAAAAGAACAAAAGAAATCTGACATGTAGAGAGTAGGCTTGGTAACAACCTTTGTGCACTGCCTCTGAAAAGAGGGCAAATACATTACTTGAATTCTCATTACTCAAGTTCAAATATCTAAAGTTCTTTGGCCCACTTTCTCTCTCTCTCACTCTCTACATAAACCCACTCACTTGTCATCTACAACAAAGGCGAAACTCAGAAAAAGTAGGCACAAGGGTTGGGAAAGGGATATGATATGTTACCTAGCAATACTATACTATATTGATATCTGTGTTGCAATAATATTGCAATTATTTATGTTGTGTTGTTATTCAAAACCTTGATATATTATTACAATCTTTTACTTGTTTCTCATTCTTCATTGGACTTCCTGCTTTATTTCATTGTAGAGCCATATAAGTAATGCAGAACTTAGGCACAGTTTGTTTGTTTTTTAATGATGTGAGAAAACATGAAAACCCTTGCAGTCTATGGAGGATATATGTAAACATCTCTGCAAATGAAAAAAGATACAGGGCTCTATTTTCATGAGTGTGCGAAACAATACATGCAATGACAAGTGGCCATGGAAGTGTTTGCGCTATTTGTGGGTGTATGCACACAAACTGTGGATGCATTGTATGTTAATGAAGCGGCACAATGTGTAATTTGCTATTTTCCTGAGAAATAGGTTAATATTGCGATAAGACATTTCAGCACCATGTCTATTTTCAGCGAAAATCTAAATCATTTACTACATTTGCAGTTTGGAGATTCTACCAGCAGGTGGTAATAAAGTTCATGTTCAAACTCTGAAAATATAGTGGATCATCAAATTAAGTCCCTGACAATCGCCGTTTTATGAATAAAAAATGTATGAGATTTGTGTTAAACTATCTACATGTCATGCTTATTTTTCAATTATTATTATTATTACTATTATTATTATTATGTATATATTTACAATTGTATTTAGGATATAATTTTCACTGGTATTTTTCCACCTGTTGTCGTAGAGTGATTTTTAAGTCACTGCAAAAGGGGCTAGTGGATGAAGTTGGAGAGGGTAAAATGTTTAGATTTTAATTATTATTTCATTTTCATTTGAAGTGTACTTTGAATTTGAATGACTTGTGTCAGTAGATGTAAATTATGAATAATAATTACATTCTCTATAATTTAACGGTGCGTACATCCAAATCCTGATGAGAATCACATTTTCTATGCATATAAAATGAGCATTTCACTGTCATAGAAATATGCCTGACATTCAAAAAGGACACACTTAATGCAGAAAAGAACATCAGTCCATATTTCTATTCTTCTAATTCATTGCATACAGTCCATTAACACTACCAACTTCTTATGAATGTGCTGTCTTTGTTTATATTGCCATTGCTTGACAAGAAATGGACTATATAATAGGGTGCAGATAGTGCAATTACCAGAGAAGAGCCTCAGAACCCAGCACATTAGTGCTTTGCACATGCAATTTCGCCACACCTACTTGCACCTTGACTTAGTTTATGCTTGCACAAAAATACCAAAACTTCATGGCCACGCCCACTGACTTTGTGCACATGACTTAAAGCACAGCACTGAGCTTAGTGCCAGCGTTCTTAAAATAGGGCCCACAGACTTACATTCTTATCTTATTCTGAGTTTGCATTTTGGTTGAATAGAAATAATGGAAGCTTGTTGACATAATGGCACAGTTTTTTGTTCTCACACATTGAGTGGTGACTTTTTTACCCAAAAGATTATTACTGTGAAAAGTGTAACAAAAAAATTCTTGACATTATAATATCGAAACAATATAGATAGCAACAGTTGGGTTCTGGGGGTTTCTTTTTTTTTTCCTTTTTTTTTTTTTTATCATAGTTGAATAAATGTTTTTAATGATACATTAAAAACCTTTAAAGACAGACCTACAATGAGCTCCGAGGTTGTTAATCAATGGTATAGTCTTCTGTTGAAGCCATCAGTCTGAGTTATTTCAACTTAATTTTTTTAGAAATTGTGTTTAATAGAAGAATTCCAAGTAAATTAATACAAAACCCATGATCCTGAAGAAAAACGCTCCAAACATCAGAGAATCATGGCCAACAAAGTGTGCCAGCGACTACCCACTTTCATGACGTACTGTAAATGACGCAATCGGTCTTCCTACACCTCAAAGTAATTATTTTGTTGAATTTCTGTTTTTATATTTATAATCAACAACTTTAAATCAATAGTTTTATATTTTTTTGCACTGTTGCGCTCTATTGTGAGATAAAGTATCATAACACTTTGATACATAATTCTTCCCCCAACTTTTGTATACACACACATACACAATTCACCCAGCTGTGGACACTTGCTGTGTTCACAACTCACACACCCACAGAATTTCGACTTGTGTGACATTTATCACTGTGAGGGATTTGACTAATATCAGTGGAATATTCTGCTTTATGGGTAAACAGGAAGGAAATTCATCTGCACAATTGGATTTAGTAACAGCAGAATCCACCAACCCCGAGACTTGCTAACAGCTCCTGTGAAATTATCCATATGCCTTTTTCCCTTTCCCCAAGTCTGATGTTCACTCTCATTCCCTCACTCTCTCTCTCTCTCTATCGCTCTCTCTCGTTCTATCTCCATCTCCGCCTCTGCCTCTGCCTCCATCCCCCCCAAACCCCCACCCCATTGTTGTTATGGGCTAGCTTAGTGGAGATTTTATTGTTGGGGGCCATTTATGAAAATAGTAGGGGAGGATTGACTTGACTTGACTTGACCAAGCTGATTTGCATTCATAAATCCAGTCTAAGCGGTGGCCCCTTAGGGGATTGTGGAATATTACAGCTCGAATGGTTGGTGACCATGTAGGTAAATTGAATTGGAAAAGACACATTTTGCGGAAATTTGGGAAAATGGATAGACGTAACTTATGATGGATTTATCAAGCTCTGGTTGCCTTTGCAACAGATGGAAATTATTATGGGGTGTTATGCTGAAGCGGTGGCCACTCGTATGCAGTCATTCACTCTCATCTTCATTTTTAGGTGTTTTCGGCAGAATTTGTAGCAGGGAATTTTGCACAGGCTGAGTCAGTAATCACAGGAGACAGCGTACAATCCATTACAGCTAATATAACTGTCATTTTACAGCGCTATATACTTATAAATACATTATAAAACTGTGCTCTGTGATGACACTTTAAAGGTACTAAGATGACAGTTATTGTGTAAGAAAGTGTACGCATAAAAGCCATTGTGGTTTCTATCACTAGTTCTCATGTTTTAAAAATGTGAATTGAGAAGAACAGATGTTTTTGGGGGGGATTTTGTCACTTTTAATTTTTAAATAGTCAGTGAAGATATGACAGGAAAACAGGGTGAGAAAGAGGAAATGGAATGGGAACTTGACTTGTACTTGAATCGCCTACATTAGCATGGGCTCGATGCGTCATACCCTATGCACTAATAGCAGGGCTCAACGCTAAGAATTTTTTCTTCTGGCCAAAATTTTCACTGGCCCCAACACAAAACTGAAAAATAACTGTTTTAACCATTATGGCTCTAAGATATGTGCTTTCAAACAAATACTTTGTTTTTATGACAATTTCCCCAAAAATTGGGTTTGAGGTTTGCGAGGGGATAATCTCAATTGGTGTGAGCTGCAAGGCAATCACCTGTGTTCTGCCAGTGCTATCAGGTCCTTGAATTGGGGCGAGTAAGAGCAGCCAGTGGAGTTTCTGGTGCCCCCCTAGGGAGTTGGATCACTACACAGACAGCGCAATTTGCGTATAGGGAGAGGTGGTACTGAAGATAAATGATTAAATGTCATCTTTGAGCTAAAAAGCTTTAATAATAATAAATAGCCATTGCAATTTTGCTTCTTTTCATATCAGATGCCATTAGCAAGTTGAATTAATGTTTACATTTTGAAACACTATTAAATGTACTTACATTTACTTTGCAGCTCAGGTTTCCAGCCACATGTATAATTGGGGTTTAACAAAGTACTATTATTACTATTATCCAGCATTTCATGCGGTATGTAAAGGTGTAAAAATGAGAGAAAAACATTTTGTTTTTTGCTTTGGGTACAGAACTAGCACTCTTCCCATTTATGAGAGCGCATGCACATTAAACAGTGTCTTATCTGCACAGAGAGAGAGAGACTGCACAGAGCGAGAGGATGAGAGAGATGCAAGCTTGTCCGTCTCCGAGGGCTCGTTTAGAAGACTGTGTTTGCTCCCTATAATTTTTGTGCTCTCTCACTTGTTGTCTGCTTGCACTAACGTTATAAATGCAGCACTTGCCCGATCAGGCAAGTGACATTTCTAGCAACTGGCTCGAATCTCTCTCACAGTGACCTCTGGCCATCGGGCAGTCATTACTGTCAAGCCCTAAATAGCCTGCAGACCTGTCAAAAAAGTAATGTTACGTAAACCAGTATTGCTCGTAGTTTTGTATGTAAGGATTCCAAGGTTAGTCCAGGGAACCACCTGGAAATTAAATATTGAAAAAACACCTACTAAATGGACATTTTGCCTGGAGCAATCTGAACTTTAAGTGCTTGCTTAAGGGTGCAATGGTGCTGAATCATTAATCATCCCTTATGAGGTTTGAACCTCCAATTATTTGGTTAACAGCCCAGTGCTACACCATACAGAGAATCCAGAAAGTAATATACAGAAATCTATAATCTATGACGCTTTTTACAAACGTTTGTTATGAACTTAATTTCATTAGTTTGCTTGTTCATCACATAATAAGCATTGAGGGTAGAAAATTGCAATTCATTTTTTCAGAGGGAGAATTGATTTGATTAATTTTGATTTGGTCGATTTAGGCGAGTGAAGATGAAGCGCATTTCGAAGTGTGTTGTAAGTTATAGACTGAAATTTTGCCCCTTTTCTGGAGCTCTTAGTTTTTACAGAGGTAAATGAAAGTGAGCTAATTGATATTTATTTATTTATTTATTTTAGCCATGACAAAAGAGTATAATTTTAGAACTGGCAAATTTGTGGTCATTCAGGTAAAAATTGAGCTTGGTGGGCCATGTAGTGAGAAACCAATTGGTTCAGTAATATTTGCCAGTGAAGTCAGAGGATAGACCCACCTGAGAAGCACAATACAAGTCAAACAATTCAATGTTTGTTCAGCCTGCAAGACAATGGAAAGTCCAGAGGTCTGAGCAAGGCAGAGACCCTTTGGCAGTCACCTGGGAAAGATATATCCACTTTCTAAAAGTTCTACACACACATTTTTATTTCTATCTTTGTGGGTACTTCTTTTGTTTTTATACTGAGCTAATACTATTTTCTATCTCCTAACCGTACTCCTAAACCTAACCCCAACACAAACCTTCCTGCATTTTTACAGTTTCATAAAAATATTATTTAGCTAGTATGTTTATTAAAGCAATATTCAAGGTTTGTTACAAGTTAAGCTTAATCGACAGCATTTATGGCCTAATGTTGATAACCACAAAAATTAATTTAAACTTGTACCTCCTTTTATTAAAAAAGGCACAAATATGGGTTACATTGAGGCACCCACTGATGTTAATGGGGCTAATCCATAAATGTTAAAATACTCACTGTTTCAAAAGTAGAGCCATAAGATATGTGTTAACATGATTTTAATGTGATAAAATCACTGACTAACCTTTTCTCTGTAAAGTTATATTTAATTATTGCTTCATTGCTGTGATGGCATAATGCCGTAAACCCTAAAACATTGACACAAGTGATGATTTAAACAACTTTACAGCTCAAACAATGCACTAGTTTTGACATTATAATTAACTGTGCTTTTATAAAATTATAAACTTCACATTTAGGCCTTTAAACCCTCCAAAAATTTCCTCATGGGGATCACTGGCTGGTCCCCACAATGTCACAAATGTCAGCGTGTACTATCCTTGTGGGGGCATTTCATCCCCACAATGTAGGCAAAACCTGACCCACACACAGAGGTTTCATGAGCCTGTCATGTGTGTTTCAATAACACATTCAGTCACACACAAACTCTACAACAGTTATTGAAGTTACCAATTGTTGCATAGCACTATCACTTTATCACACACACAGGCACACACACTAGCACAAAACCACAAAATCCTGTCAATGCTTCTCACTGTCTCGGCAGACAAACCACAAAGTGTTCATTTCTGAGTAGGCTGGAAGGCTGACAACTCTGCTGATCCAGGCATTGCAGGCTTTGCCCTTCTGTATAGCCAGCATGTGTGGCAGATGCTGTTAAACAAGAACAAATCAGCTGGGTAAATAAAGTGCTGTGACCTCAAGCTGGCTAGGTAGTACACCTGACCATCTGAGTAATGTCAGTCGCACAGACATACAAAAAAATAAATAAATAAAAAAATAAAAAATAAAAAAAAGAGACAGAGAGAGAGAATTTAGAAATATGAAAGATACAAAAATAAATCAATAATTAAAACTAAGAAACTAAAAGCTATCATAGTTGGAACTACATTTTTATATCTACATCTTTACATTTCTGTAAATGTATTGCATGTACACAACTTGTCTTCATTATTCTAGGGTGTTGTGGGTCGTTACTAGGGCATTGCTAGGTGGTGTCCATGTGGAAGACTGCAAGGTGGCCCAAGTCAAATGAGCTCAATCCCAATTCACTTTGATATTCTGGCCCCTAGATATAACTCAGGTCCCACCTTCAGTGTTTTTTTGTTTTTTATTTTTTGCCTGTTATATCATATATCAGGCAAAAAATCATAAGCCTGACCGCTAAGAAAGTAACTTCTCAACAAGCCAGACAATTTATCATGTCGAAGTTTAATACTTGGGTTAAAGATTTGCTCAAACCCCTATCCCTAAGTATGAGCAATAGTGAGTGTAGCACCAGAAATAAGATACAAACTCAACTTTAAAAAAACGTCACGGTTACTGGTGTAACCTCCGTTCCCTGATGTAGGGAACGAGACGTTGGTGTCGATGTAGTGACACTAGGGGTCACTCTTGGGAGCCCGAGACACCTCTGGTCTTTGATAAAAGGCCAATGAAAATTGGCGAGTGGTATTTGCATGCCACTCCCCCGAACATACGGGTATAAAAGGAGCTGGTATGCAACCACTCATTCAGGTTTTACGCTGAGGAGCCGATATAAGGTCCGGCCATTTCAACGGGTAGTTCAGCGTTGTGGCAGGAGGGACCAACGTCTCGTTCCCTCCATCAGGGAACGGAGGTTACATCAGTAACCATGACGTTCCCTATCTGTCACTCACTCGACGTTGGTGTCGATGTAGTGACATTGGGGTCCCTATACAAAACGCCACAAGGCTGAACTGTGTTACGTGAACTGGCGGTGTGTGGTGGACAGACTTGCTGTGTGCCTCATAGCCAGCACACCAGGTCGACACGTAACCTCCCCCAACACAGTTATGAGTGTTGAACAGGCCTTTTTGGGGACAAGTCGACTACCCAAAGATAGAGACAGGCTTAACCCAGTCGTGGCCTCTTTTCCCCTTCTCTTTTTCTACTCCCTAAAAAAGAAGGGGGATTATCCGACTGGGCCACCAGGTCTAGTTGGGGGGTGTCCCTCCCAAGGGGAGGACACCGCGGAGACCACACCTCGCCCCAAGAGAGGGGGGGATATTTAAGTGGAAGAATACGTCACATGGTCTTTCCAACCATGTGGAGAGCCTTCAAGGTAGATCCTGCCCAATGGGGGAGGAGATACTACAACATGGAGACTGGGGCAGAGGGGCTCTGCCCAAGGAAGACGCAGTTTGCCAGCAGGGAAACGAATTAGCAGAAGATATAGATCACATGGGGTTAGCCTTAAGGGAACCGCCACATGCGGAGCACCTACCCCAAAACCGGGCTCTTAGCGCGTGTACTGGGCCGGCAGCAAGTCTCTCCGAAAACTCGACTGCCACAGGGCTCGGAGGAAGTCAACCAGGGAACAAATTTTGTGAACACTACTGGGAATTAACAGCGCACGTCTTCAGCTCAAAAGGAGGTGGAAGGCGCTATGTGCAAGCGATACACCCGGCCGGCTATCCCGGGCTTATCTGCTTAAGTTGCGTGCCACTACCTGGGACGAAACCGGTTCCACCTGGAGGTTGTAGAACCATGCAAAGGTGTTGGGTGTTGCCCAGCCTGCTGCTCTGCAAATGTATGTTAGAGAGGCACCTCTGGCCAAGGCCCAAGAAGCCGCTACACCACGGGTAGAATGGGACCGTAGCCCTACCGGGGGCAGCATGTTTTGCGCAAGATATGCCATAGTTATGGCGTCAACGAGCCAGTGGGCGATCCTCTGCTTGGAGACAGCGCTTCCTTTCCGTTGTGCACCAAAAGCAGACAAAGAGCTGCTCAGAGATTCTAAAGCTCTGCGTGCGATCCAAATAGATGTGTAAAGCATGCACTGGACACAGCGACGACAGGGCTGGGTCTGCCTCCTCCTGGGGCAGCACTTGCAGGTTCACCACCTAGTCCCTAAAGGGGTGGTGGGAACCTTGGGCACTTAGCCCAGTCAGGGTCTCAGGATCACGTGAGAGTAACCTAGACTGAACTCTAGGCACATTTCGCTGACAGAGAACGCTTGCAGGTCACCTACCCTCTTGATGGAAGTGAGCGCAGTCAAGAGGGCAGTCTTCAAGGAGAGTGCCTTAAGCTTGGCTGACTGCAAAGGCTCAAAGGGGGCTCTCTGTAGACCCTGAAGTACTACAGAGGTCCGCTGAGGGAATGAGGCGCGGCCTGGAGGGATTCAGCCTCCTGGCGCCTCTTAGGAACCTGATGATCAGATCATGCTTCCCTAAGGACTTACCATCGACTGCATCGTGGTGTGCTGCTATGGCAGCAATGTACACCTTCAAGGTGGAAGGGGACAGCCTCCCTTCCAACCTCTCTTGCAGGAAGGAAAGCACTGATCTGACTGCGCATCTCTGGGGGTCTTCCCGACGGGAAGAACACCACTTAGCGAACAGATGCCACTAAAAGGCATACAGGCACCTCGTAGAGGGAGCCCTAGCCTGAGTGATCGTGTCTACCATCGCAGGTGGGAGACAGCTTAGGTCTTCCGCGCCCCGTCCAGGGGCCAGACATGGAGATTCCAGAGGTCTGGGCGCGGGTGCCGGATGGTGCCCCTTCCCTGAGAAAGAAGGTCCTTCCTCAGGGGAATTTTGCCAGGGGGGAGCTGTCGCAAGGAGCGTGAGGACCGAGCACCATGTCTGGGCAGGCCAGTAGGGTGCTTACCAAGACGACCTTCTCCTCGTCCTCCCTGACCTTGCACAGGGTCTGTGCAAGCAGGCTCACTGGGGGAAAACGCATATTTGCGGATGCCAGGGGGCCAGCTGTGTGTCAGCATGTCTATACTGAGGGAGGCCTCGGTGAGGGCATACCAGAGCGGGCAGTGGGGAGGATTCTTGGGAGGTGAACAGGTGCACCTGTGCCTGTCGAATCGACTCCAAATCAGCTGGACCACCTGAAGGTGGAGTCTCCACTCTCCCCTGAGGGTAACCTGTTGTGACGGCGCGTCCGCCGTAGTGTTGAGGTTGCCCGGGATGTGAGTGGCTTGCAGCGACTTGAGGTGCTGCTGACTCCAGAGGAGGAGACGGCGGGCGAGTTGTGACATACAACGAGAGCGCAAACCACTTTGGCGGTTGACATATGCTACCATTGTCGTGTTGTCTGTCTGAACTAACACGTGCTTGCCCTGGATCAACGGCCGAAACCTCCGCAGGGTGAGCAGAATTGCCAACAACTCGAGGCAGTTGATGTGCCAACGCAGCCATGGACCCGTCCATTGCAAACGGCGCCCCAGACCATTTTGGAGGCGTCTGTCGTGACCATGACGCGCCTGGGGACCAGTTCTAAAGGAACACCTGCTCGTAGAAACAAGAGGTCGGTCCAAGGGCTGAAAAGACGGAACAGACCAACGTAATGGCCACGCGGTGTCCCGTGGCGCCATGCCCGTCTCAGGAGTCGAGTCTGGAGCCAGTGCTGAAGCGGCCTCATATGCATCAACCCGAGCGGGGTGGCCACCGCCGAGGATGCCATATGCCCCTGGAGCCTCTGAAAAATTTCAGTGGAACCACTGTTTTTTGTTTGAACGCCTTCAAACAGGCCAGCACTGACTGGGCGCGATCGTTCGTAAGGCGCGCCGTCAAGGAGACTGAGTCCAACTCCAAACTGAGAAAAGAGATGCTCTGAACCGGGAGGAGCTTGCTCTTTTCCCAGTTGACCCGAAGCCCTAGTCGGCTGAGGTGTGAGAGCACCAGGTCCCTGTGTGCGCACAACACATCTCGAGAGTGAGCTAAGATTAGCCAGTCATCGAGATAGTTGAGAATGCGAATGCCCACCTCCCTTAACAGGGCAAGGGCAGCCTCTGCGATCTTCGTAAAGACGTGAGGAGACAGGGACAGGCCGAAAGGGAGGACTTTGTACTGATACGCCTGACCCTCGAATGCGAACCGCAGGAAGGGTCTGTGTCGAGGAAGGATCGAGACGTGAAAGTACGCATCCTTCAGGTCTACCGCCGCAAACCAATCTTGATGCCGGACACTCGCTAAAATGCGTCTTTGCGTCAGCATCTTGAACGGGAGTCTGTGTAAAGCCCGGTTCAGTACTTGAAGGTCCAAGATTGGCCGCTACCCACCGCCTTTTTTCGGTACAATGAAGTAGGGGCTTTAAAACCCTTTCTTCATCTCGGCTGGAAGGACAGGTTCTATCGCATCCTTCCGTAGGAGGGTAGCGATCTCCGCGCAAGGTAGCAACGTTTTCGTCTTTCACCAAGGTGAAGTGGACACAGCTGAACCTGGGCGGGTGCCCGGCGAAGTGAATCTCGCAGCCGAGTCGGACGGTCCGGACCAGCCCTCATGACAGATTGGAAGGCGCAAGCCATGCATCCAAGTTCCGCTCGAGGGGGACCAAAGGGACAACGTCATCAGATGTACCGGCAGGTGGGGCCTTGCGGCGGGGCGGAGCTTGAGGTGCCACACCACATCGTGGCTGTGCTGAGTCCGAGGACATCGAAGCACTTACCTGGCTCCTTGTGACCACCCCCGGAACAGCCTGGGATGGGGGAGGAAGAGGCCTGTCCTCGTGACCCGTGGAGACTGTCACATCGGGGGATTTGTGCCACAGCTGGGCGCTCAGGGCGGGAGACCGCCGCTAGAGTGCCAACCTGCCAAATGGAGTGGTGGACGGTGGTCGTGATGCCAGCCGTACACACCGGATATGTGACCCAGGGAACAAGGAAACCACTCTTGCTGAGCTCTTGAGTACTGCAGCCACTTGGGCATGCAGCGCAATTAAATGCAAAAGGTAACAAAAAGATGAAGATCTGCTTACCAGCTCCAGAGCAGCGGGTTTCGTTGTCCCTGGGTCGCCCGTCTCAAGGGCACTTTGAAGACTTTCACGGGTTCTGGGCGGGTAGCATCTGCTTCCTGCGGTGGGCTCCATTCCGGGGCCGGGCTGAAGGGGCGGGCTGCGGCAGAGCCGGTGCAGTCACCGCAGGGGGACGCCCTTGGCGATGAGTAGATGGGGTGTGGGATCTTGAGCCGCGCCGGGGCAGGATATGCCGGCTAGCATCCATCTACTGCTCTACCATCGAGAACTGCTGGGCAAAGTGCTCGACGGTGTCGCCGAATAGGCCCGCCTGGGAAATGGGGCAGCAAGGAATCGTGTCTTGTCGGCCTCACCCATCTCGACCAGGTTGAGCTAAAGGTGGCGCTCCTGGACAACTAGTGTGGCCATAGTCCGCCCGAGAGACCGCACCGTGACCTCCGTTGCTCGGAGAGTGAGGTCGGTCGCCGAGCACAGTTCCTGCATCAATCCCGGGGCGGATCTACCCTCGTGCAGTTCCTTTAGCGCCTTGGCGGACTTGCAGGAGAGCCATGGCGTGCAGGGCGGAGGCGGCTTGTCTGGCGGCACCGTAGGCCTTGGCCGTCAGATATGACGTAAACCTACAGGCCTTGGACGGGGGCTTTGGGCACCCGTGCCAGGTGGCGGCGCTCTGCGGGCATAGGTGCACTGCGAGTGCCTTTATCCACCGGGGGATTGCCGAATAACCCTTGGCCACCCCACCATCGAGGGTAGTGAGAGCGGGGAAGCTTAAAAGATCGGGACCGGGCAATAAAAAGTGCCTCCCGCGACCTTGTCAGCTCTTCATGCACTTCCGGGAAGAAAGGAACGGAGGCGGGGCGTGGCTTTGAGCGGCGCCGCGAGCCCAGGAACCAATCACCGAGCCTCGAGGGTTCAGGGAAGAGCGGTGAAATCCACTCTAACCGACACTCGTGGCTGCCCGGGAAAGCATGTCGTCATCTCCGCGTCAGCCTGTGACTGGGCGATCGACCCCGAAGGGAGGAGCCCAGCTGAGGCTTCCAACTGGATGAGCCCACTCTCCGATGCTGCGCTCGAGAGCTCATCACTTTCGCGGGCTCCGAATAAGAAGTCGAACTCGCCGTGAGACGAGCCGGCGGACTCACCCGGAAGCCCGATCGGGAGAGACGAGCGTGCTGGGGAATGGGAGGTCCGCGGGGGGATACCCGGCGGAGGCGGTGCCATTGGGATCCCCAAATCGCCCCCAGTGCTAGCCGTGCTGGCCTCAAACCCGTGGGTAAAAGGACCGAGGCGTGAGCCTCTGGGGTGGCTCGCTTTCTTACGAAGGCGAGCCGCGACCGCAACGTTGCCATGGACATATTCTCGCAATGAGAACATGACCATCCACGAATGCTGTCTCTGCGTGAGCAGTGCCCAGACACGAAAGACAGTGATCATGACCGTTAGAAGGCGAGAGATAACAAGCACAACCAGGAATAACACACAATCGGAAAAGCATCTTTAAAAAGACGCGTCTTTAAAAAGACGTTCCGTGTGTGCGCTCTTTTAGAGAAATATATACTCTTTTAGAGGGGAAAAATGCTCTTTCAGAAAATATACTCTCTAGTTTTTCTGCCGAAGCACCCAGGGGCATTCTCTGCAGTGCACCAGTGCAGAGGAGGGAGAAGCCGCTGAAATGCGCCGTCAGATCCAGCAGAGGTAAATGAACAGTAGTATTCAGCTCAATGAGCATGACCGTTCGGCTCTGAAGAGAAAATCTGAATGAGTGGTTGCATACCAGCTCCTTTTATACCCGTATGTTCAGGGGAGTGGCATGCAAATACCACTCGCCAATTTTCATTGGCCTTTTGTCAAAGACCAGAGGTGTCTCGGGCTCCCAAGAGTGACCCCTAGTGTCACTACATCGACACCAACGTCGAGTGAGTGACAGATAGGGAACTAAGAGTGGCAGCAAAGTACAAGACCTGGAGGAGAAAAGATCTGTGAAGATGATGTAAACTGACTGACATGAAATCATAGCGAGGTACTCACCACGGTGAAGTTCATGACCTTTAGGATCCATATGGTCAAGGCTAGGTTGACGATCATAGTGACGAGGAGTAGGAGAATGAAGAAATAGAGGCAGCGCTTTCGCCAACCATAAATCCCCACTGGGTATACAGTGGCACAGCCCGGTCTCTGGAGGGGGTTGGGCTGAGATGCCAGAATGTACTGCTCCTGAGTCATCTACACAGAAAGAACAGAGAGAGAATTCATTTCAGATTTCATAAATTTACCCCATACACACAATGTTCTCTTTTCTTTGTGGTGGCTTGCAAAAAAATTTAATAATAATAAAAAAAAAAATATATATATATATATATATATATATATATATATATATATATATAAATATAGAATAAATATATAATAATATAGAAAACTATATTCCAATGTGATACCAGATGAGCAGGTAACAAATATACTTTAAATGTTGAATAAATGCACGCATCATTGACCTTTACTTTGATGCATTTAGTTAACATTTATGTGCTGTTTATCTTGTTTGTGTATGATAATAGATACAATTCACTCTTAAAAAATAAAGGTTCCAATTAGAAGCAAAAAGGGTTTCACAACCTGAATAACATAGGTGAACCTTTTAAAATTCCTCAAAAAAAAAAAAAAGTATTTTTATTTTGCAATCAAATGCTTCCCCCATCTTGTTTTGCTGAGACAACTTGCACAACCAAGCCATTTGTATGTTGACTTCCTCGTGATAAGTGTAAACAGTGTGGTTCTGAGGCACTTTCAAAACATAGCTCTGTTTGTTTAAGTAGTCCAACATGTCAGTTCCCTATCTGTCACTCACTCGACGTTGTGTCGATGTAGTGACACTAGGGGTCACACTTGGGAGCCCCAAACACCTCTGCTTTTTTTAAAAAAGGCCAATGAGTACTGGCGAGTGGAATTTGCATGCCACTCACCCGGACATATGGGTATAAAAGGAGCTGGTATGCAACCACTCATTCAGATTTTCTCTTTGGAGCCAAGCGGTTCTATTCATTGAAGCTGAATTAATCCATGAAGTTCATTCACCTCATCTGCTGGATTCTATGGCGCATTTCAGCAGCTTCTCCCCCTCTGCACCCGTGGAGTGCAGAGAACGCCCCTGGGCGCTTCAGCAGAAACAACTAAAAGAGTATATTCTAAAAAAAAAAAAAAAAGAGTATATTTTCTTTCTAAAAGAGCGGCACACACGGAATGTCTTTTTAAAGATGCCTTTCCGTCTGTGTGTTATTCCGGGTTGCGGTCGATATCTCTCTGCTTCTGATGGCCACGATCGCTGTCTTTCGTGTCTGGGCGCTGCCCATGCGGAGACATCGTTCATGGATGGGTCTTGTCCTCACTGCGAGAACATGACCATGGCAACGTTGTGGTCACAGCTTGCATTCGTAAGAAAGCAAGCCACCCCAGCGGCTCCCCGCCTCAGTCCTTCTACCTACGGGTATGAGGCAGTGCTGGTTAGCACTGTGGGCGATTTGGGGACCTCAATGGAACCACCTCCGCCGGGTATCCCCCCACAGACCTCCCATTCCTCAGCACGCTCACTTGCTCTGGTCGGGCGCTCGGACGAGATCCCTGGCTCGTCTTAGGGCGAGTTCGACATCTCGTTCAGAGCCCGGGAAGAAGACGAGTTATGGAGCGCATGGGACCTCCATGGGACCTCTCCACATGACATACTTCCGACAAGACTCAGTAAGACCATGTGACGTATTCTACTCAAAATACCCCCCCTTTTTGGGCAGGGTGTGGTCTCCGCTGTGTCTTCCCCTTGGGAGGGACACCCCCTGACACAGAAATTTATGGCTCCCAGTCAGTTAACAGATTCCACTCTTTTTGGGGAGAAAAGAGAGGGAAAAGAGGCCTCGGCTGGGCTAGACTGTCCCTATAGTTGGGCAGTCGACTTGTTCCTGATGGATCTTTCGACGCTCATAAGAGCATTGGGGGAGGTTACGTGACGGCCTGGTGCACTGGCTACGAGGCACAAAGCAGTCTGCCCATCACACACCGCCAGTTCACGCAACACAGTTCAGCTAGTTGTGGCGTTTTGTATAGGGACCCCTAGTGTCACTACATCGACACAACGTCGAGTGAGTGACAGATAGGGAACGTCCTGGTTACTTTCGTAACCTCCGTTCCCTGATGGAGGGAACGAGATGTTGTGTCCCCCTTGCCACAACGCTGAACTACCTGCTGAAATGGCTGGGACCTGGTCTCGGCTCCTCAGCACAAAACCTGAATGAGTGGTTGCATACCAGCGCCTTTTATACCCGTATGTCCGGGGGAGTGGCATGCAAATTCCACTCCCCAATTCTCATTGGCCTTTTTTTTAAAAAGCAGAGGTGTTTGGGGCTCCCAAGAGTGACCCCTAGTGTCACTACATCGACACAACGTCTCGTTCCCTCCATCAGGTAATGGAGGTTACAAAAGTAACCAGGACGTTTTCTGCTCAACCAACATTTTTAGTTTGGTCTTAGCGTGCTTAGTTTGGACTATCAACGATGAATGATGCGGGGAGTGTTTGGGAAACCTGTTTGAAAACAATAATTCTTTTTGCTGTTAAGTTTGACACCCTTCTCCTTTAAAGGGTCATAACACGAGGAATCAAATCTTGAGTGACTATCTGTCACTCTCCCCATCGGTCTGAAGGATCCGAACGTTAGGTAAGTGTGGCTGAAGTTTACTTTTAAGAAAATAAAAGATAATTTCAGTCCAATCTTCACTGCTATCATCACAGAATGTTGTATGAGTCTGTCACAAAGAGGCTGTTATTGAAATATGGCAATTAAAAATTATATTGAACCTACCTCAGGGGAAATACATTAATACATAAATAAAAACAATTATGGCATGACCATTTAAAGAGCCCAGGAATGAATATGCTGATCTTAAAACCAATAATAACATATATATATATATATATATATATATATATATATATATATATATATATATATATAAAAATAAAAAATAAAACTTTCCTTTTAATCTCCTAAGAACCATGCAGACAACTCAAGAACCCTTTTCACTATACCAAGCTTTTCAGCATTCTTACCTTTCACCATCACAGATAAATATCTAAATCTTTTTGAGCAATATTTTTTCTCTCACACATCACACACAAGCATTCATAACCTTTACTGCTCTTATTGTATTGAAGAGCAACATGTGCAGATTTTCTACATATTTGTGGTGTTCGAATCGATGAATGTGGGTTTTACTTTGTGTGGAGGAGTGTAGTTAATAGTCAGTTTCCACCAGTTCCAACACATGGGTAAAACTTTTTTTTTTTTCTCTCTGTAGCCTCAAGTCCTCAGCTGCTATAAATATCGAGGGCCACAGAGAGAGAGAGAGAGAGATAGTGGATAGTTTTTGCTTACTCTTTTTTTTTTACCTTTCAGTCTCCCACACATTCTCTAGCTATTCCATTTTAGCCTGTCTTTGTTTCTCACTTTATTCCTGACATCTTCCCATGGCAGAATTGTCTTTTTTGCTCTCACTCTGTGTGTCTCTATATGTCCTCCCTTTTATATCACTTGGTGTGGATCCATACCCACTTTACTCCACCCCTGACCAGCCCTCCCTGTCCTTCCCTGTCTTACTCGCACTTTCTCTGTTTGTCTCCCCGGTTCCAATGCATTTCTAAAATTGATCTGACAGCAGAGTGATCCATCAAGCGCATGTGCAGCCGAGCCGGACCAGAACGGCACCCTGCCTACAGCCTAACAGTATTAACACGCTCACCAAATACTCACTCACTCAGATTACATCTGTGTGTTCCAGCAGAAAGAGAGAGAGAAAAAGAGAACTAAATAGACAGAGAGAGCTATAGTCAAACAGAGCTATAAAGAGGTTCAGTGGAGGACAGGTGAATAACAATGGGAGCAAGTATTTAAAAAGAACAGGGCAGGCAGGGGCTGTTCTAATGGGAGCCAGCTGGTGTCAACGAACTTGACCCCCACTCCCCCAAATTATTTTTTAAATATTAACATTAAGTTATTTTATTTTTTACAATTTAATATATGAAATAATTAATTACAAATATACCATGTGCATATATATATATAAACAGTTAGTTCCGGCCCTCGAATCTGTTGGACAAGACGTTCCATGAGTACTGATGGTCTCACACCATCAGCACTCAGACACTTCACTGTGTGTATCACTCCGGTTGTGTTCGTGCTGTTCTAAACTAAAGTGTAAGAGCAGTGCAGATGTGTTTAGAGCTATCTGTCTCTTTACATTTAATTTTGTGACATTACATATTTTAGCCAGCAGGTGGCGGCAAAAAAAAAAAAAAAAAATTGTGTGTGTTATATGAGCCAGTTGGTGATGTGAAGTAAGTCAGCATCACTCAGTGTTTACATTCAACAGCACTCCGTGATTGCTTGTATTACTATTACACTACTAAAGCTAGGAAATAGCTTTAAACAGCTTTAAACTATCAACTTCAGCAATAAGGCTCATCACAGCTGAGAGAGACAACAGACTGATTAATTACACAAACTCAAGGCGCTTACCTATTACCAGAGTTTCTACATTGGAGACATACTGTTCAAAATGGCAGAGGAGATTGCGGTTTCTATAGTGAAAGACTCTTGCTCACCGGCTACCGCGAAATAGGGAAGAATACCCCACTTTTTTCCACTGAGAAAATAGGATGAATTTCACCAAAATGACATTATCTTCAGAAAGCTGACTAGCAGACTACAGCATCATCAACAGGTGATCACACACTCCATCTCTCTCTCTCTCTCTCTCTCTCTCTCTCTCCCCCACACACACACACACATCCTTGTTTCTCCAGTAACATGTTAGAAACTGCCTAAGCCGTGATACTAGTAGTTCTAAAGCAGTAGCGGATTTAGGCATGGGCGACATGTGCCGTTGCCCAGGGCGGCATCTTGCGGGGGGGGGGGCAGTGGCATCTTGCGGGGGGCAGCACGAGGCACCCACACAGGACCTCCATGTGATCACATGAGCAAGAGTGCGATATGGCCCTACATCAGCACTGCTCTGATTACCTATGGCACTCGGTCTACGGCCTCTAAACCCATAAGTTGCACAGACAGAGGTTGGATCCGGCAGGTACTAGGACCTGAGAGCAGCCACCTGGCCTCCATTCACTGGTTCAGATGTCAAACGTGCTCCATGAAGATTAGAGAGAATCTACACATCGTATCACGGTGTTTTTGGACTTGTTTAAAACAGGAGTGTTTGCTTTTAGTAATTGTATGTAACAGTTTTTTTTTTTAATTAATTTAATTCAATTAATTTTAATTTAATTTAATTTAATTTAATTTAATTTAATTTAATGTAATTTAATTTAATTGTAATTAATTATTATTATTATTCTTTTTTATTTTATTTTTTTTTTTAAATTTCTCATATTCTTTTTATGTTTCATGAGAGAAACGCGACAACATCTCTATGCTGTGCACAAATAAACAGCTTTTAGTCTTTGAGTAAAACAATACACCAGTTGTATTCTATTAATTCATTCGGTTCACTGACTTAATGTTTTTACAAGTGTAATGATGAAGCATCATTTTGTGGGCATGTGAGGAGTTGCATTTGACAGTGGACTAGAGTTTGTTAGAACAATAATGTTATGATGGACAAAATATTTAAACTGGTTGCATAAAATACTTTGTAATGGAAAATATACTGAATGGCAACTTTAAAACTCTTCTACCATCTCTATGCCTTCACTAAAATACCAGGGAAAAACTGTATTTATTTATTTTGAGGAATTTTATCATTTTCCATGGCACACCTGACAATCTTTCATGGCACACTAGTGGGCACAGTGGTTAGGAAACACTGGTTTAGGAGGCCAAATTGTATTACAGAAGATTTGTCTGACATCTCTCAGACAGTCACAGTTTCTTCTCCTGTCTCCTGCATTCACTTTCTTGGAGTGCGTGTGAAGGGGGGCGGGGAGGGGTGACAGCCGTTAACAGTAACAAAAATGTCAAATTATAAATTAGTCAAGTTGTTGCTTGCATTTGAAGCAGGACGTTTTACATCCAATCACAGTAATTATGTTAACAAATAAATCAGACAATGCACAGGCAATTTAGTGATATCCCCGCAGTTGTGGTCTTGACCGGTCTTGAAATAAAATCCCGAGTCCTCTTTGTCTGAGAACGAGACAAGACCGAGTAAAAATGCGGTCGATTCCGAGACGAGACCGAGACCTTCAAAAAGTGGTCTTGAGACCAAGCCCGATCTTGAGTACTTCAACACTGTTTGATGGTCCCCCTACAGATATTCAACTGACTATAAGCGATTTATCAACTGACTTGCTATAGCTAGTAAACAGTTTTTCAACAAACATTCAGTAGACTTTCAGTAGCCTGTATATAGATTTTTATTAATGACCTACTTACATTTCTTTGCTTACCTGCTTGTTTTCTTATTTCACCTTTAGTTACCCAAAGGTTTTCTGGACATGCTCTACTGACTCTTTGTTGCATATTAATTTCCTATCAGTACAGAGTCACTTTACATTAAGGTAGTATCAACTGTTCTTCTATAGTTACCTAGGGACCATCAAAATAAAGTGACCATCTAAGGAATACGGTTAACTGAATGCTACTGCTCCTTTTTTTAAACAGACTATCAGCAGATGGTAAATACCAATACTGTTAATAACACACAGGAATAGCAGCACCGCATTGCAACCAGCACATATAAATATAACAACCAGTATATGTAATTTCCACTGTATGTAAAAGAAATATAAATGTACAGAAGTCATTGTTTTGTCCAACAATTTTAATGAACTGATGTTCTCAACATTAATGTAAGTAGGTCATTAATAAAGATCTAAATACAGGCCACTGAAAGTCTACTGAATGTTTGTTGAAACACTGTTTACTAGCTATAGCAAGTCAGTTGATAAGCTCTTATTCTGCTGTTATACAGGCTATTGAAAGTCTACTGAATGTGCTGAAACACTGTTTACTAGCTATAGCAAATCAGCTGATAAGCTCTTATTTTGCTATTACACAGGCTATTGAAAGTCTACTGAATGTTTGTTGAAACACTCTTTACTAGCTATAGCAAGTCAGTTGATAAGTCACTTATAGCCAGTTGAATATCTGTAGGGGGAACATCAAAATAAATTCAGCTCCTGTTTTTTTTCCTCTATGTTGGTGTGCTGTCGACAAACCCTAGGAAAAAAGATAGATCTGCTGTGTTCTTAGAACACTTAGTCATTTTACTGAAGTGAATATATATGTAGACCCACTTTTTATACATGAAAATGTACGGACATTATTGAAACTCACTATAATTATTATAAGACTATTATTGTTGACTTTTGATAAAAGTCATGCTCAGCAGCTCACAAACTGTAGGGAAATAATACATTTGCTTTGTTCTTATAATGCTTAAACCCTCTACTAAATTCTCTTTGTAGGTCTGTATACATTCACATTTTAAAGGATTTATATTTTATTTTGATCATTGATTCAGTAACTAACTTATTTGACACAAGACACTCATTTGTCACCACCTTCTGGCATCACCAGAAATGGTCACTGAATCATTAATTGGATCTGAATTATTTTTGGTGAACGTAGTCAAAACACTCAAGCCACTTGGATACATTTAAATCCCACAATTCAGAAGCACAGAGTAAAAATACAATTGTGCACATGCACAATTGTCATTATTGTAATTGATTAAATAATTTATTCAGGACCAGCTTGTGCTCAGTCTTTTATTTGTATGTGTGAAACAGAAGCAAGTGCTCCACAAGATGCCCTATATTTTTGCAGCTAATTATGCAAAATTGTAAAATTATTTAGTAATAATTGAATCTTTATCATACTACAAATATTAAAGTAAACAATATGCATTTATTAATATATTACTTAAACTTATATTTTAATATATACTGTAATATAATACTGCACTGTAAGTCTTGGGTCTGTGCGAGCCGCCTACTGATAGCTGTGCCCCCCCCCCCCCCCTTTTAAAATGACTGCTACACCCCTGACAGTAGCCTATAACCTACTTCTTAGACACTTCTGAAACCCAGCTATGCTAGTGACACACCAGCAGACTGTGCTAACTGGTCACGCATTGTATCTGTGTCATCATAAACTTCGGAAGAGCAGACAGTCCAAGTATAGAGTTTGGACACACACACACACACACACACACACACACACATATATATATATATATATATATATATATATATATATATATATATATATATATATATATTCATTCCTCTTGTACTGTATAATTTTCTGCAAATTATCCATATTCAAAGGCCAGATTTTTGGAGCGCCATTAGAAGCACAAAATAAACAGATTTATTATATTTTTTTCCACCATGTAAAGAAAGTTTTGTTTAGTATCCTCTTTAAAAGAATAGAATGATAATTTAACAATTTCCAAGCTGATATCAACCATTCATTACAATTCTTATGTTTCATTCCAATTAATTTTTTTATCATGTCTGTTACAAGTTGTTGTGTTGTTGATCATTTATTTCTCAAGTACTGTAAATCACAAACTGCCTCAGTTAATTACTACAAAAATGTGTGTTTGTGTGTGTGAGAGAGAAAGGGAGCAAGAGTGTGTTATGTCAACCCAGCAGGAAAGAAGAATCCACTAAGCAAACATGAAAATATCACATCGTCTTGCACATTTTCACTGAATCAATATCAGCAAATATTACTTCAATTTTGTGCAGTGACATCGCTGCACCCAGGCGCAAACGCTAAGCAGCATTAACAAATCGATACATCATTTAAAAAGGTCATATTCAGTCATGGATGTAATTTAATGCCAGGCAGCAGACAGCACAGATTTGCAGCTAATTAAATGTTGCCATCTCTGTACAAGCTCTCTGGCTTTGCAAAGGTGAATCAAGGCTGAGGTATCGACAGTTCAAGCTCTCCAAAGCAGGGCGACATTCTTTCTGAAGCAAAGCCCATCTGTTGTTAATCTGCTCCTGTTACTTCAACTTCAGCTCTTTTTGAGCTTCCCTCAAAGGTATCTCCATAGTCGTGCTCAATCTTAATCAGCATCTTACACTTTTAATTAGTGCCTTCCATTGGAACTGAGCACCGAGGCCAAGAGTCTAACACAGTTTGACAACGTTCAAAGATGCGTGCTCAGTAGTGTTGCGGTATCACTCTATCTGATATTTTGTGTATTAGATCAGAAAGCTTGGACTAGCGTGGGGACATGCAAACGGAGCAGATGTCCTGTGTAATATAGACACAATTATGACATCTTTCATGGCGTGTTTCACGAGTGAGCGGTGTGCAGTTAAAACATTACCCGCCTGAACACCCAAAGCTTTCCACGACAATCCCTCATCATCAGAGTATGGAGAATACAATTCTCAGCTGTGTGTGTTTGTGGAACACTTCACACATTAAATCACAGCAAAGACAACAGTGAATCATCAGCTAGCAAAACATACATTAGATTTTAGAAAGCATCTGGATTAAAATTCCTAACTTACATTTGGTGATATCCTACACATGCCCAGGGTAAAATGGAAAGCATAGATTTCACAAGTATAAGAAAAAAAAAAAAAAAAAAAAAAAAAAATCAGTTAAACATGGGTGGATGATGTAAGTGCATTTTCTTTCAAGGATTTATGCCGCATTCCAGACAAAGTTGGATGTGGGAATTCTTATGTTGAAATTTCCCACTTCCAACCTCAAGGCATTTATACATCACAGTCAAATGTAAACACAATATGATGGTGGCATTGCTCATCAAGACAATTTTGTTCCCTTGTGCCGATTATGGTACACACATAAAAACCAAACAACAATTGAATAACAGGACAATGAACAAAATGCTAGCATTTGCTCTTTAAAAAAGTGACAAAAAGTCAAAAACAAGGTAACATTACATATTATATTATAATTTTATTAAACTTAATGCCTTCTAAAAAAAACATGTTTGTTGCCGCCATCTTATATCCAATCAAGCTACTCACTTAAGTAGGGGTTGATCGATCTGTCCGACCTCGAATGCCGCTCCAGTAGTTATCTTCAAGTAGGAGGTGAGAGAGTTGTCTGAAATGCTGCTTAATAAAGGCACCATTAAATTAAAATTTGAGTTTTATGGCTTTTAATCCATATTTGAGGTTATGCTAGTGTTCTATTAGAAGTTGACAAAATAAACTTTTAGCAGATATGTGCATTTAAAATGTAAAATCTTTCTGGGAAAACGGACCAGAAATATTGATGACTCTTTCTGCACTCACTAATTTTATCCAATATAATGCTCTCTACTATGAGAATACCCCTCCCCCTAATACCACCAACTTCTGACTAGCAAAATCAAACAGCAAATAATGTTGATGGCTTTGAGATAAAAAAAGGCCCTTCGACATTTCCCACCCCAACTTTCTGTTGCAACAGGAAATAAAACAGTCCTTGTCTAGCGATTCCAGGGGATCTTTAGAGATGTGAGGGAATTTCCCAGTATGGAATAACTATGACTAAAAATATGATGGTAAAAGTATGTTCCATGATCTCTCATTATACCCCAGGGGTCTTTTAACAAATACCTGAACATTCTGCCACTCAAGAGGGGATGTAATATCCCCTTGTTTTGCCCGCCTGTTTGGGCTGCACTGCCAAAGCGCAGCTAGTAAAAACTTTTACTAGGGGAAAATTCACAAGTGCCCCACCAGGATGTTGCTACCTGCGGTCATACATCAAGACGGCCTAGAGGGACCAGTGCCCGAGTTTTCCCCATGTGACCCAGTGTGACAAGCCAAAATTGAAGATTTCTGGCAGAAGTACCCTGACATTTCAACAGTGGGTTTGTCTTCCCTGTAGTCTAGAACCCTAGCATACTGCTTTGTTTGTGCACTCGGCGCCATGTGTTGACAAGGAGCCAGATATTGTCTTCTGTTCTACCTTCACTACCTGGGGAAGCTAATTAGGCTTCTATTTCAGAGGCTGCTAAGGGACAGGGACAGAAAAAAAAAAAAAAAAAAAGAATGTTAATGCAAAATACGGCAACACAGTATTGTCTGACAACCATGTGCAAGGGTAATAAAAACAGCCTACATATAAGTCCAGTTTGAATTACAATTACTTTCTTGCAAACAAAGTGTTTTGTTGTACTGTAAGTTTGTTTGCTGACTTTTTATAATATTCATGCAAAGCAAGAACTTTTACTGAAGCTGCATCTAGTTCATTAGTGTACTGTCAGAGTTTGTACTAGATTTGATGAAAAAAAGTACATTATTTACAGTACAGCAGCTCCCTATATGCATATTTCACAGTCTGCGCAGGGCACCAACTACCTAGGGGGGAACCATCTTACCCTAGGGGACACCAGAAACTCTACCGGCTACCCTTTCTCGCACGTTATACGCTATTGAAGGACCTGGTGGCAGTCGCGAAACACATACAATTGCCTCACGCTCGCACTTTCGCACCATGCCTCGCACCCCCAATCCCCCCCCCCAAAAAAAATCACCCAATAAGATTACAGCTTTCTCGATACAGAAAGTAATTTCCAATTTTGTATACAACATGCATCAGACCAACCTGATCTGAAATTACTTGAGTGTGGTGACGTTTCTGCAAAATTAAATTACATGATTGCTGACACATACTGTATCTCGGCAGTTACGAGGTGAAATGTCCAATGTGTGGCGCTAAAAGTGATTTTTACATTTTCACCCAAACAGATGTGGTTTTCAAGGTTAATGCTCTATCAAGTTTTAAATCAACAAAACCTACTCACCTAAACCTGAAAACCTATGAAAAACAGGTGAGGTTTTTAAGGTTTGTGCTCTATCAAGTTTAAATCAGTGTTTAGATGTCAGAAGATGGCTTTGTGTGAGAAACAGGCCGAAAAGCTGCCAATGTACTCGTGATTAGTGTGAAAAGGAATAGAAGTCGTTATTGTAGCACCTTTAGTGTTCATTTCACCAGGAGACTACATTCAATGAGGCATGTGGAAATAATTTAGCAAAAATGTAGATATGGTAATGTGATTCTATGAGAGCATCAGAAAGTCAGCGAACAAACTGTGGGCGCTCCGTGGGTAAACTGTCTGAGGCTGAGACTAACATTCAGCTAACACTACATTGCCTAGGTCAGCACGCTCTTTCCCCAGGCCTGTTTGCGATGTTATCTGTGACATTATAAGCCTTAGTAACTGCCTCAAATGCCTAGTGCTGACAATCTTCAACCCCTTACCAGACTGTCAATCAAATCTGCCACCTGCTTGACACTTAATAGATCTCCACTCGGTTTCTTCAAGCTAAGAAAAAAGGTTGGCGGCATTCACTTAAAAATAAACTCCCAAAACAGAGGTAAACATTACATGCTCCAGGAGTGACCACCTGCCATAGCGGTTATTGTTTCAGGTTTATACACTTTGGTGTCTTAACACACATCAGTTCTGTGTGTTTCTGTGCTACACAATAAAAACAGCCCCAGGACTTTTACTTTTTAACTAAACCCCATGAGTGAATCACACAAACTTATTTTGCTTAAATTAATTGCTTAAGCAAAAGATGGGTTGTATTTTGAGTCCATAGTAAAGATATGCATTAAAAGGTGAAGTGTGTAATTTTTTGAATGTTAAAGGATTTTTTTCCAACCCCAGCATAATATGTAGCGACTGCTTCATAAGCCATCCAAAGGTTGATTTCCCTGAAGAGAATTACACACTGTGGCGCTGGTAAAACACTACTCTGTTTGTATGAGCATCCCGACCAACCGGACATAGCAGCCCAAACCTCACACAACTCAAACATGATGGGTTTTAAAAAAGGTCTTTACCAGTGTATGTACGTTGCAGTTTGACCTTATTTGAAACAGGGTGGCTGTAAGAGTTTTGGTCTAGTGGAGGAACATGCTGTCAAAACAAGGAACCTCAAGGGGCAAAGCAGAAAATGCCTTCATGCAGTATTAATGAGACTAAGCTGATTTCAAGAACTCTCCGTTCAGTTCGAATGGAAGTGTGCGGTGAGTTAGTGCTTAGATAAGAAACCAAGTTAATCCAAGACAAAGAGCCAAAAGTACACAGCTCGAAGAACATGATGATAAGATGGCATGATAGCTGTGTTTTGTTGTTAGCTACAGACACTGTAATTGTTTGAACTGCGAGCTATCAGACTCAACGTGTATGTGTGTGCACCAAGCATGTAGAAGGCATGCACAAAGCTCTTTAAAAAGATCAAGTGTTTTTAGGAATACTCATATTTGTTCACTCAAGGGAAGCCAAATGGTTACAAACAGATACATGCGTACATCGGCAGTTTAATAGCACGTCCTGTCATTCAATAGATCATTTTGTTGTTTGTTTGTTTCCTTGCTACACTTTTTGATTGGGCATCACTTATACTGTATATACTTTAGCAGTCTGCAGTAAAAAACCCAATATGACCTTGATTGCATCACGGATCCAGCAAGTGTACGTTTGTATGTGTATGTCTGTATTATGACGCTGAGGTTGGGTGTAGATGTAACGAGGTGATCAGAAATGTGTGTTGCTTTAAGCTTTAGTGAAATCAATGGGACACCAGAGCAGCCTCTAGAGGGAGGAGAATTATAGACCAGGAGAGGTAGGGAGGTTTAGGACCAGCTGAAGGCAGGTAAGCGAAAGACGTGCATAAATCTTGAGTGCTGACAAAATCAGCGCTTACTCTTTATGATACCGCTGAACATTAGCAATGTCATAAAATATTTATACATTGATTACTTTATGTTCTCAATGTTTTTTAGGTATTGATATATTAACATTAGCCAAATTTGGAAAAATTTAAATTTTCTTAATTTGTGTGCTTTTCAATTCACAGTCTGTTAGCTTTCACTTTAATGTAGTCTGGCGTAATAGCTTTGTGAGACCACAAGGGGGTAATATGATATTTACTGTCCTTAATACTATCATCACCTCTGTCACCCCTACATTTGTGCAGCTGGTGTTTTGCATAGTGTTTCATTGTGGGTAATGTTCTGGCAGATAAGCAAATGGAAGAGTTTTGGGAAAGGGCAAGAGAAGCGAAGTTTGGAGTAATTTCAGATTCGGGGTTGAAAACAATTTGTAAGAAGTGCAAGGCAGATTTGCCATGCTCCAGGAACACAACCAATCTAATATCCCATATTAACAGATACAATGGCGCATGGCAGGGATGTGCAGTGAAAGGCAGATGTACAATCTGCAATTGCGGAAACTTTGAAAACCTAGGGAAAAAAACGTCGAGGAGCCTCACTTTGTCTCGAACTTGTGGCTGCGCTGAGGGGACCATCAAAGCACTTACCTTGCTCCATGTACCCAGTCTCGGGGGGGTCAGCGACGAGGGAGGAGGGACTTCTTGACCATCCTCGCAGTCCGTCACAACCACCTGGCCGTGGGTGTGAGTGTGGTGTGACTGGACACGTGAGGGCAGGGGGCCCGCGTTCATGACGTCTAAGTCGCAGGTGCTCAGTGCCCGGTTGCCGTGATAACGGCGGTTGTAACACTGGCTAAGTGACCCAGGGAGTGAGGAAACTGCTCTTTTGAGAATGTGGGTTCAGGCTGTGGTGAACATAAAAGAAAAGGAAACCAAGGATTTACCTCCCAGCCCTCCACCAGGGGATGGAGTGGTCTGGATACCAGCTCCAGGTTTGCAGCAGACATCTCGCTCCCTGGGTCGTCTGTCTCAGGGGTGCTTAGGAGCCTTCTGGGTGGGGGGGGGTCATCAGCTTCCCGCGGGGTGATCTACGCTGGGGCCGAGAACTGGGCTCGGGCTGAGGCGGAGCCACCTGGGCTTTCGCCGCTGCAGGGGGACTGGATACGGGATCTTGAGCCGCGCCGGGGTAAGATGTGTTGTATAGCCTCTGTCTACTTCCTCACAACCTAGAACTGCTGGGCGAAGTGCTCGACGGTTTCACCAAATCGGCCATTCTGGGAGATGGGGGCATTCAGAAAGTGAACCTTGTCCATGTCCCTCATCTCAACAGATTCGGAGGGCGAGATCGGTCGCCAAGCGCAGCTCCTGTATCACATCAGGATCAGACTACCCACGTGCAGTTCCTTTAGTGCCTTGGCCTGGTGTACTTTCAGGAGGGCCATGGCATGTAGGGCAGAGGCAGACTGACCAGCAGCGCTGTAGGCTTTGGCCATCAGAGACGACGTCGTCCTACAGGCCTTGGAAGGGAGTGCTGGGTGATCCCGCCAGGTGGCTGCGCTTTGCAGACACAGGTGCGCCGCAACTGCCTTATCCACCTGAGGGACCTCCGTATACCCGTGGGCCGCCCCGCCATCGAGGGTAGTGAGAGTGGACAAGCTGGGAGGTCAGTTTAGGGCAGAAAAATATGCCCTCCACGACCTTGTCAGCTCGTCATGCACTTCTGGGAAGAAAGGGACCGGGGGGGGGAGAGGAACCAATCATCTAGCCTCAGGGGAAGGTGGAAGGTTCCACTCTAACCCGACACACACGGCGACCCGGGCAAGCATGGTGGTCATCTCGCCATCAGCCTCAGACTTGGCGGGCCGACACTAAGGTGGCAGCCCAGTTGAGTCCTCGGCGTCTGACATCGCCAGTACGCTCTCTGATGCAGTGATCGAGCACTCATCCTGCTCCGGAGCTCTGAAAGGGACACTAACCTGGCCCTGGGGCGAGCTGGTCTCCTCTCGGAACTCGCTGGGGGCAAACGAGCATGCTGGGGAATGGGAGGTCCATTCCACGCCCATTGATGCCCCCAAATCACCTCCAGTGCCAGACGGGCCGGCCTCGTACCCGGAGGTAAAAGGCAAGGCATGGGGGGCGGCTAGAGTGGCTTTCCCCCGGAAGAAGGAAAGCCGCAACCGCAACGTTGCCATGGTCATATTCTCGCAATGAGAACATGAACCATCCACGAACGCTGCCTCAGTGTGATCGCTGCCCAGACACGTGAAGCAGCGCCTGTGGCTGTCAGAACCGGAGAGATAGCGACCGCATCCAGGAATCACACAAAGACGGAATGGCATCTTTATAAAAACGCGTCTTTAAAAGGACGTTCAATGTCAATGTGTGTGCTCTAATAGAGAAAATATACTCTTTAGCAGGAATATACACTCTTTTAGCGCTGTCAAAGCGCCCTGGGGCAAAATCTGCACTCGTGCAGAAGGAGAGAAAGCCGCTGGAAATGCGCCGTATATCCAAAAGCATACGCTTCTTAAGAGGTGAATGGAACAGCAGTAGTATTCAGCTCGCTGATTGTACAACCGCTCGGCTCCGAAGAAAAAATCTGAATGAGTGGTTGCGAGCCAGCACCTTTTATACCCGTATGTCCAGGGGCGTGGCATGCAAATTCCCCTCGCCAATTCTCATTGGCCTTTTCTCAGAGATCTGAGGTGTTCGGGGCCCTCAAGAGCGACCCCTAGTGTCACTACATCGACACAACGTCGAGTGAGTGACAGAAGGGGAACTGCAAGTTACTTGCAGATGAACACTGTTTTGGTAATTATGTCAGTCGGGCTTTGGATCTGCTCTTCTATGCGGATGGATATGATGGTTTGAGGAGAACTGGTGTAACCATGATTACAGGCGATCAACTTATCAGAGCGAATGTCACTAACAACAACAAAACTCGCACCCTCCCCTCAAAAAACAAAACAAAAATAATTACAATAAAATAAATAAATAAATAACAAAAGGAAGAAAAAGACAGATATAAGAAAAATTGCTCTTATTAGCAGGTAAGTAGCATATCTTCTGCTGTTGTTTGGACTTAATGAAACCAATTGTTTCAAAATAAATAATGTTACAAAAGTTAGCCAATGCTGACAATAGACATAATGATTGCTAGTCATATCAGATAAAGTCAAACAGTGGAAACTATTATAACTAGCTAGCAGGGAAATAGGCTTAGGTAGTAACTGGTTTAGAGATTGACATTTTTACCAGCATAAAGTTTTTTTTTTTTTTTATTGTCCTTCCTCGAAAATGTAATCAAGCACTGTAGTACCACAATCCATATTAAAATGCCTCATTAGAGTGGCTAACGCTATCTAACAAACTACCGCGCTAAGACAGCTACCTGGCTAACTATTGGTCCAATAAAGTATCTTAGCTGTCGAGCAAGAAAAACTCCATCTCTGGGTCGTTTTTTAAATCTTTAAGATCTCAGAGTTGTCACCACCTCTGAAAAAGTCAAGCCAATGTTGATTCCTGTTTTATTACGGGCTCTGTCGCTTTCCCTTTTGCTTGCAGACTCTTCTCGGTTCAAGGTCTCTTTATTTTGAAAATGGGTAATTCCCCATAGGGTTGCCTTTTGGAACAATCCATGGTTAATGTTGCTCATGTGTTGTAGCTACAGGCTTTCAGCTTCAAACTACCACTACGACTATCACTGCACACATACAAGCGCAATAGTAGCTCCAGACCTTCTTTTGTTTGTTTACAGACATGACGTAAACACGCATGGACGACTGACGGAAGTATGCAATTTCCCACCAAATCCGTCCCGACAGTGATAGTGAATCGTGGTAAGGCAAAAACATGGTTTGGAAGACGGATTGTTGGTGGACTTGCTCAATGAAATTTTGCTCATATCTATCAAAAAAAATAAATCTTACATAATGTAGCTTTAAACATGAAGTGTTTGAAGCTGCTTGACTAAAGAAGCCTTTCAGGTTAAGATAGTTAAGATGTTGGTGGACTTGCTCAATGAAAGTTTGCTCATATCTATCAAAAAAAAATAAATCTTACATAATGTAGCTTTAAACATGAAGTGTTTGAAGCTGCTTGACTAAAGAAGCCTTTCAGGTTAAGATAGTTAACAGGCTTGGTGTGGGGAAAAGGTAAACAGGTAATACCAGCTTAAGTTGTACAAGATGGTTTTAGGAACATGGTAATTGTGTATTGCTGGACCAAGTTGGTTCTCCAGCTATAACCACCATGGCCAAGATTATCTACAAGTACCTTAAGCTAGCTACTAAAATCAGCTACTACCTTAAACTGGATTTACCAGGAGGGTTTGCAAAGTCTGAGGAAGCATCACATTTTATCCAAGACTATTTAAAGATCTATTTATATAACATTGTATTTGGACTCGTGAACAGTAAAGCTATCGTCTTAATCAGGAGCATCTGCTGTTTTTATATTCTGTTTGTGTTTCATTAATTTACAAGCGAAATATGACAAAATATATCTGTTTAAAGCTTATAAACTCTAAAAGCTTTTTTTTCTGGGCTTTTACTTTATATTAATTTGAAATGTGAGTGAAATAATATGTGTTATATTCTACTCGCAAACTTTCCGATCTGCACAACGTTTTGACCGTATGTTTGTATGGTGTACAGTAAATCATATCTCATAAGTTTTGAAAACGAAACACTTCTAATTTTGTCAGCAAATTAAAAAGTACCTGGTACGAGTTGGTTATATTGCCTATATGCATTGTAAAGTCTTTTAAACAACACTCGTTTTGTGTTATTCAGGCAAGCAGTTATTAATTAATTTGATGATTTATTTTTCAGCACGGAACATCAAAAGTATGCGATTCACTGCAAATGTTTGCCAGATGTTTGCAGCTCTTCTCTTGTAGCTGTGAACCTGCAGCAAACCTTTGGCGGCAATTAAGAGCTTTCCGCAAAGCTCGTTTTCATGTGAAAATAACGAGTGGCAAATTTTCTGCAAATTTGCAGCAAGTTTGCCAAAACTCTCTATTTTTGTAAACATAAATTCATGGAGATCTAGGCAGGGTAGCGACTGTAGGATTCGAGTTTGGCTTGGGACTTTAATTTGAGTGGGAGCCATTATTTATTAACTCTAATTGTTGAGATTCTAGGGTCTGTCTTTCTGCAGGAGGTCTTGGTGACTGCAGGATTGACTAAAGTTTGCCACCTGTTTACCACCATGGGGTGGATATCTGTAGAGAACTTGGCAGCTAGGCTTAGTGTCAGGTCTGTTCACCTGGCACAGAGGCTGTGGAATGGACTTGACTGTGAAGACATCTGTCATTCTAAAAGCATTCACTGCAGACCCCCAAAGGTACAGTAGATGAAAGACTGACCTTCACATGGTATAATGGCCACAACCAAAAAATAGCTGAAACCTCAAGCCAGTATTTGGGAAAGTTACCACTTTTGCAGGAAGCAAACAATTGTTGTTCACTTACTTTTGAATAGTGAAAGTAACAATCACGAAAGGTCAGTGTTATCAAACCTAAAAGGTGGTGTGACAAGCTGAGGAAGGTATTTAATTTTTCCATTTATGGCCCAAAGTTTATTCTATCGGGAAGGCAGGAATGGTGATATAGGTTGATAACCAATATAGTTTTCGGTGTGGGGGCTTTAATATTTTCTAAGCAGATAATTGAATCTGCATGCTTTCCAGTACGTTGTATGTTGTATTGCTTTTTATTATTATTATTATTATTATTATTATTATTATTATTATTATTATTTTAAATTTCCTTTTTAATAGCAAATAATGCCTTAATTATGTTAAGGCAAAGTGTGCGCAATATTTTATTTTGTTAGTGTTTAAAAAAGAGCAAAATACTCTTTAAATACTTCAACAGTGTTCCCACACTTTTCATGGCACATTTTCCAGGGCATTTTATGCGCCTAACAAGTGTAATATTTAAGCAAAAACACATGCGTCCATTTAAATCAAGCTTTTATTTTGGTGTTCCTGTTTGTTTTTGACAGTAGTTTCTCACCTCCATGGCCCATGTGATTATTAATCCCTGTAAAACTGTGATTCAGTTTAATAAATACATAGTCTGTATGTGCTGTGCACTTCACAGTGCTCTCTGTCTCTGTCATCTCACACACACAAGAGTGCACATGATGATCATGGTGAGGTGTTTTCAGAGTATGAGCGGCCGGCTCTACACATTCATTTTGAAGTGTGCATCACTTGCAGATTATATATTTAATCGATTAAATCAGAGATTTTTAATGTTTAATTATCACACTAGGACATGTCACAATTATAATTTGATTAATTGAATGTTCAAACATTCATTTTCATACAAATATGTCATATTCAACAAAAAGATTCTGTTTTTTGTTTTGTTTTTCGCATACTACATGTGGTAACCCGGTACAAGCTGACTCCGATCATTGAATTATTGAAAATGAATTTACATCCCTTGGTATTAAGTCCGAATCACTATGCTACCAAGACAGTGTGAATTCATTTTTTTTTTTTTTTTAAAGTGGTCTGATTGTCATCATTGTCTAAAGTTTATAACTCACAGGGTTGCAGACTAATGAGGAGCGAAAAAGGTGAGACAATCACTGATCCACGAACATGTTTTATGGGGTTATTTTTTTAAAGAATAAGCTAAAAGCACCAACTTAAGCTATTTTAATTATTCAAGTATAGCAAATTATCTGCACAACTGTGCAGAATTAGCTGCAAAAATAATAAAGGGTACTTTGTTGTGGATTGCTTCTGTTTCACAAATTTGTTCAGTTTAATTAATTGACTAGTTTAGTGACTACTTCTGGAGATGCCACTAGGTGGTGACAAATGAGCATCTTGTGTGCTATGAGTGAGTCATTGAATCATTTTGAGATTTTCAGGACTGAAATCTGCCAAGAGACTTTATAGTACTTAAGCATTATAAGAACAAAGCAGATCTATAGTTTTCCTTCAGTTTGTGAATTGCCGAGCATGACTTTTAATCCAAAAAGACATCAATAATAGTCTAATAATATTAATGAGTATCAATTACGTCTTTACCTTCTCCTTTAATAAAATTTGTACTGTAAATCTACTAACTTCAATAGAATGTTTAAACAATGTAAGAACAAAGCAGGTGTACTATATCATTTTCCTACAGCATTTAAACTGCTGAGCATGACTTTTATCAGAAAAGACAACAATAATAGCCTAATAATAATAATAATAATTTTGAGTTTGAATAATGTCCTTTGGTCATTGTAAAGCACATTTCACATGAGTTGAGTCGAGGTGTCAACGCTCCGCTCAATGCCAGTGTCAAGCGGCGCTTTGCAATTCCACATGACAAGCATTGCTGAAAGTGTCACGGAGGGGCGAATTTACGAGCTTGCCATGCTCGAAAGTGGGAAGTGTGCACAATAAACATTGAAAACATGCATTTGGAAGAGAGAAAATGGCAGTTGATTTGATTGCAGAAAATAAAAGGTGACTTGTTTATATTAGATGTTAGCATTGTTTTTTTTTTTTTTTTTTTTTTTTAATGTAATTACTGTAGTACAATAACTTGGGTCTCTGGATACTCGGAAACAATAAGGTAATAATTGATTAAAATAAATTATGAGACATTCAATATCTCTTCATAAATTTGGACAGTTTTAAAATATGTCTTAAAATAATCTTGTAGCTTTGTACTCTGAAAGACATAATTTTTGTGAGGCAAAAACATGTGTGAAAAACACTTTGGTGTGAAGTTGGAGCCGAGGTTGGGCTTTGCTGACGCGTCACTTCATAGACATTAGGCTCGTTTGAGATACCGAATGCCTTGCCATGAATGTAGACGAGAGTAGATAGCTGCAGTCAGGGGAGGAGTGAAATACGTGCTGTCAAGTCAGACAGTTCTCACTTCTCGTAGTGGATCAGACACTTTTGAGATCAAAGGCAGATATTGCAGGATACACGTTCATGTGCTGTTGCTGATAAAGTGGATGCAATTTAAATTCTGATGCTTTAAAATGAAAATAAATGATGAAAAAGACACTAAATGTATTTGTTATTAATTTCTCCAATAAGACATGTCTTTCCATCCATTCTTAGTTTAATAAAGACACATATTTTAGATTTAGATAGATATTTTAGAAATATAATAAAAATCACATATCCCATTCAAAGATTGCACTGTCAGGGTGTTGGGAATATTCTCAGATAATTTATACACATAAAACATATATTAAAAATCAAACGTTTTAGAAGATTATAAAACATCATGGTTGTTTAAGCCAATGAGCATTAAGCTGTGTCATCAGCAAGTCGTTTCCCAACATGCCTTTAGTCAACGCAGTCGGGGGAGAGCAACTGTGCCGGACTGCACCGCCTGGCACGGCCACCTCGACATCGCAAGAGTGTTTTTGGCATACATCAGCATGACATCACAGCAAGTCAGAACACACTCGGACACATTTGCAACCAGCATGCGCCTCACGGTGATCACCGGTGATCGGTGCTGTGCAGATTTTGCTCATTTCGAAAAACCCTTTTAATGTATTTGGCAGCACTGACACCAATCATGTGAAAGCCCCTCAACGTGTATAAACATCAGTCACTTTTATGCATTAATAGCTCTTCTGCCCTTTTCCCTCCATGATGAACATGGTAGACTCACATGCCAATTTGAAGTAAACGAACAACATGCCCCTCTCATTCATTCAGATGGTACATATACCAGGTCATTCAGTTTGTTTATGAATGAGAAGTTTCACGAGTGCCGCTTCTCACTGTGCATTTGCCAAGCACGCGATTGGCTGTAGCTGTAACCAATCAAGTGATCAGCCTTGGTTGGACCGTGATTGTCAAGCACACGAATGGACGCTGATGTAATCAATCACGAGGGTGTAAGCACCCTTAACTGTTGACATTGTTTCACAATGCGCTGCTGCCGGCAGTGACAAAACAATAACGAATTTGTGTATTTGACTCCTAATCCGAGTCCCGATTGTTACCATGTTTTTGTACATGTAACGCAAACCTTGCTAGCAACACAGTCAAACCGTTTTATTATACAAAAATATTTTCCAGGACAAATAATTACTTTCCAGGACATTTAGGTATTTTTCTATTTTTCCACAACTTTTCCATGACTGGAAAACTGCATTGCAAAATTCCAGATTTTCCAGGGCGCGTGGGAACACTGTTCAAAGAATAGTTCTCCCAAAAATTAAAATTCTCTTATCATTTACTCACCCTCATGCCATCCCAGATGTGTATGACTTTGCTTCATCTGCTGAACACAAATTAAGATTTTTAGAGGAATTTCTCAGCTCTGTAGGTCCATACAATGCAAATTAATGGGTTCCAAAATTTTGAATCTCCAAAATCCACATAAGGGCAACATAAAAGTACTTCAGATGACTCTGTTGGTTAAATCCATATCTTCAGAAGCAATATGAAAGGTGTGGATGAGAAACAGATCAATATTTAATTATTTTTTTACTATAATTTCTCCTCCCTGCTCAGTCAATGTCCACTTTCACTTTCACATTCTCCTTGTGTTTTTGTGATTCACATTCTTCATGTATATCGCCCCTTACAAGGAAGGGAGAAGAATTTCTCCCAAAAACCTGGCCCACACACACACACACACACACCCATGTTGGTGCAGCTATCATTATGAGGACTCTCCATAGACATAATGATTTTTATATTGTACGAACTATAGATTCTATCCCCTAACCCTACCCCTAAACCTAACCCTCACAAAAAAACTTTCTGCATTTTTACATTTTCAATAAAACATCGTTTAGTATGTTTTTTAAGTGATTTGAATTATGGGGACACTAGAAATGTCCTCATAAACCACATTTATAACATAATACCCTAGTAATTACCAGTTTGTAACCTAAAAAAAAAAAGTCCTCGTAAACCACTTAAACCTAGGATTCACCCTCTATTCACATTCCTATAAACATACACAAACATATGCTCTTCCAAACACTCAGTTGAGAAGTATCTCGTTCTACAGAAGTATCATACACTACAGTGGAGTTAATTTTTTATGCACGAGAGCTGCAGCTCTCTAAATAAAATTTTATTTTGAAAAATTGTCACACCTCTTGATTAGATAAATAAGCCAGCAGCAACTAGCATCTCCACTGTTGTAGCTACATGTCCTACACGTGTAATGTTAGTTGCGATGATTCCAGATAATATAATCAAACTGTGAACAAACCACACAGCAGAAGACCTTAAAGAATTTATATGTCATCATCTTGACACTGAAGGTCAAACAGATTAAAATGCTTGAAGCTCTGATGCTCTCTCAAAACAAAATGAGGTTATGGGAAGTCATAATCACAGTTATTTGACCTCCTGAGAACCCAGAACCATAGCTCGGTTTCAAAATATAGTAAGCTGCCAACCTAGACTGCATCAAAGGAAATTTGTGTACTCCCGAAGCAAAGTCTGATTTAAAAGGTAGAATTATGCTTCTTCTATATGGCCATTCACACAAAATACTTTTTTGAACTGTCTGTTTTTTGTTTTTTGTTTTTTTTTTTTTGTTTTTATTTTTACCCTAACCCTTGCACATGAAAACTGTGTTTTTAAGACACCATGCCAAGTTAAAACAACTTCAGCATTTAAAAATGTACCTCAAGACACCTACATTCTGTTCCTGTCATTGCACTAGCTTTTGTATTTATTAAAAGTGTCTAGTTTTTTGTTTGTTTGTTTTATGGCAAAAAAAAAAAAAAAACTAAAAAAGTTTTTTAGTCTGAACAGTTCATATGCTTCTTTAGTTATCATCTCAGTAGTTGAAGACAGAACATACTGTATTTAATCCAATACCAAAACTGATTAAACAAAAGTTAAATCTAATTAAAATCAAACTGTTTAACTAATATACGAATATTAGTGTGTTGTTTTGTTATGCTTATTAGAGTATTGTGACGTTAGCATAGCAACATTCCAATGTCAAATAGATTTTTGAAATTTAATATGTATCCATTGCAACAAAATGCTTCAGATTTTCTGAGTGCTGTCTTTTTAAATACCCCAGTAAATTAAAATCGCACATTTAGTCCATGTCTGTTAGCTTTTAGGCCATCTATATACAATTGTACTCCTTGACCAAATTAACTTTTGGCAGAAGTCCACATGAAAATATTGATGACTCATCTCACATTCACAAGCATATCTACACTTTTGTGCAATAAAATGCTTTCTGTAATTAAAATGTACCCTACCCCTTATACCACGAGCCTCAGACTAGCAATAGCAAGTAGCAAATGATAGTTCATGACAGTGACAAAACCAAAGGGTATTGGCTATTTTAAAAAGGGCCCCTTTTTCATTATACATTATGTCCCGCCAAATTCCTGTTCAAATTCTGTCAACTCAGGAAAGAAAACAGCCCCAGACAAGTCATTTCATGGGGTCTTTAAATGTGATAAATGCTTGACGCCGACCTGCATGAGTACATTCCAGTGTACAAGCTGTCAGACATATAGCAAACACATAACAAGGAGATTTGTTTACATGAGTAACCTCCGTTCTCTAGGAGTCACCCTTGGGAGCCCGAAACACCTCTGGTCTTTGATAAAAGGCCAATGAAAATTGGCGAGTGGTATTTGCATACCACTCCCCCGGACATACGGATATAAATGGAGCTGGTATGCAACCACTCATTCAGGTTTTGTGCTGAGGAGCCGAGACCAGGTCCCGGCCATGTGAACTGGCGGTGTGTGACGGTCAGACCACAGTGTGCCTCTTTGCCAGAGCACCAGGCTGACACGTAACCTCCCCCAACGCTGTTATGAGTGTCGATCAGCCCTTTGGGGACAAGTCGACTGCCCAAAAGATAGAGACAGGCTAGCCCAGTCGGGGCCTCTTATCCTCTTTTTTTTCCTTTCCCTCCAAAAAAAGGAATTAACCGACTGGGGCCACCAGGTCTAGTCGGGGAGGTGTCCCTCCCAAGGGGAAGACACCACGGAGACCACGCCCCGGGGTGTGGGGGGGGGGGGTGTTTTGAGTGCAAATAGTCACATGGTCTTGCCAAGCTTTGTCAGAAATATTTCATGTGGAGAAGTCCCATGGTAGGTCCTACCCTACGGGGAAGAAGTTTCTACAAACATGGTGACTGGGGCAGAGGGGCCTCTGCCCAAGGAAGATGCAGTTTACCAACAGGGAAATGAATTAGCGGAAGATATACGTCGCATGGGGTTACCTATGGGGAACCAACACATGCAGAGCACCTACCCCAGTACAGGGCTTGGTTAGCACATGTACTGAGCTGCCAGCGAGTTTCTCTGCGAACTCGTCTGCCACAGGGCTCGGAGGAAATCATCCAGGGAACACAGTTTGTGAACACTACTGGGAGTCAACAGCGCATGTCTTCAGCTCAGGGGAGGTGAAAGGTGCTATGCGCAAGCGATACACCCGGCCAGCTGTCCTGGACTTACCTGCTTGTGCCTGCCACTACAAAGGACGAAACCGGTTCCACCTGGAGATTGTAGAACCTCGCAAAGGTGTTGGGTGTTGCACAGCCCGCTGCTCTGCAAATCTCTGTTAGAAAGGTGCCATTGGTCAAGGCCCAGGAGGCCGCTACACTCCTGGTAGAATGGGCCCTTGGCGTGATATGCCATTGTTATGGCATCAATGAGCCAGTGGGCGATCCTCTGCTTGGAGACAGCGCATCCTTTCCGCTGTCCACCAAAGCAGACAAAGAGTCTGTAAAGCTCTGCGTGCGATCCAAATTGATGCGTAAAGCGCGCACTGGACACAGCAATGCCAAAGCTGGGTCTGCCTCCTCCTGGGGCAGCACTTGCAGGTTCACCACCTGGTCCCTAAAAGGGTTCGTGGGAACCTTGGGCACATAGCCCGGTCGGGGTCTCAGGATCATGTGAGAGTAGCCCGGACTGACCTCCAGGCACGTTTCGCTGACAGAGAACGCTTGCAGGCCTCCTACCCTCTTGATGGAAGTGAGTGCAGTCAGGAGGGCAGTCTTCAAAGAGAGTGCCTTAAGCTCAGCTGACTGCAAGGGCTCAAAGGGGGCTCTCCGTAGACCCTGAAGAACTACAGAGAGGTCCCATGAGGGAACGAGGTGCAGTCTGAAGGGATTCAACCTCCTGGCGCTTCTCAGGAACCTGATGATCAGTTTGTGCTTCCCTAAGGACTTACCGTCCACTGTGTCATGGTGTGCCGCTATAGCAGCTACATACACCTTCAAGATGGAGTGGGACAGCCGCTCTTCCAACCTCTCCTGCAGGAAGGAAAGCACCGATCCGACTGCGCATCTTTGGGGGTCTTCGCGTCGGGAAGAACACCACTTAGCAAACAGACACCACTTAAAGGCATACAGGCGCCTCATAGAGGGGGCCCTAGTCTGAGTGATCGTGTCTACCACCGCGGGTGGTAGGCCACTTAAGTCTTCCACATCCTGTTCCAGAGGTCTGGTCGCGGGTGCCAGATAGTGCCCCGTCCCTGAGAAAGAAGGTCCTTCCTCATGGGAATTCGCGGGGGGCTGTTGCGAGGAGCGTGAGGTCTGAGAACCATGTCTGGGTGGGCCAGTAGGGTGCTACCAGGACAACCTGCTCCTCATCCTCCCTGACCTTGCACAGGGTCTGTGCAAGTAGGCTCACTGGGGGAAACGCATATTTGCGAAGTCCAGGGGGCCAGCTGTGTGCCAGCGCGTCTATACCGAGAGGTGCCTCGGTCAGGGCATACCAGAGCGGGCAGTGGGAGGATTCTTGGGAGGCAAACAGGTCTACCTGTGCCTGCCCGAATCAACTCTAAATCAGCTGGACCACCTGAGGGTGGAGTCTCCACTCTCCCCTGAGGGTAACCTGCCGTGACAGCACATCCGCTGTCCTACAAAAGAAAGCCACGACCGCAATGTTGCCATGGTCATGTTCTCGCAATGAGCACATGATCCATCCATGAATGCTGTCTCCGCGTGGGTCATGCACAGACACGAAAGACAGTGATCATGCCCATCAGAGGTTAAGAGATAACGACCGCAACCAGGAATAACACACAAACGGAAAGGCATCTTTAAAAAGACACATCTTTAAAAAGACGTTCCGTGTGTGCCGCTCTTTTAGAGAAATATACTCTTTTATAGAAATATACTCTCTTATTTCTGCCGAAGCTCCCAGGGGCATTCTCTGCAGTGCACCAGTGCAGAGGAGGGAGAAGCCACTGAAATGCGCCGTCAGATCCAGCAGAGGTGAATGAACAGTCAGCTCAGTGAACATCGACCGTTCGGCTCCGAAGAGAAAATCTGAATGAGTGGTTGCATACCAGCTCCTTTTATACCCGTATGTCTGGGAGAGTGGTATGCAAATACCACTCGCCAATTTTCATTGGCCTTTTATCAAAGACCAGAGGTGTTTCGGGCTCCCAAGTGTGACCCCTAGTGTCACTACATCGACCCAACTTCGAGTGAGTTACAGATAGGGAACTGAAATGGCTTTCTCTCTGTGCTTATGTGCAAATTCCCCATCAAGGTAACCTAAACCCTCATAACTCAAGTCTATGTGTGTGAGAGAGAGAGAGAGAGAGAGAGAGAGAGAGAGAGAGACAGAAAGGAAGAGTTTATGCAGGCAAACCATTCATTATATAATTTACATAATTTATCTGCTCACCTAGTCCTGTTACACTGACTTTTATATCAGACAGTATTTGACAGTGTGTGTGTGTGTGTGTGTGTTTGTATGTTCACATTTAGGTAGTAAGCAATAATGCAGATTGTGTCTCCAGAGCTGTCAAAGAAAACATATTTCTTCACACCATTTTGTCCATAAATTAAGCATCAGTATATCTTTATAGCATTTTACGACAACCAGAGGCAAGAACAGTGTCCCTATGTCTAGTTATCTATTCTATCCCAGTAATAATGAGCAAACTAGTTTATCCTGGTAATGAGCTTACCAAATATCAATTTGTAGCAGAACAGTAAATTAACACCACAGAGTAGTATTACTCACACTGTCTGACTTTTGAAAATCCTACATTAAATGTTGGCCAGGTTCCAGCTGCTATCTGAAATATATATCATTGTGTATTCCATCAGTGCACAAAACTGATCTGAATATGAATGTGTACACATGTACAGTACGGCTCTATGTCTGCTGCATCTTTAAAAAGCTTTCCTATAGGGCATGTGAATGTGTGTATGTGATTTCTTCAATGGGGAAGATATGACTGCTGCTTATTTATGATAATGTAATATCTGTGCCCTTCATAGGAAGCAGGACACATCCTCTCTGCATCAGTGATGAAGCTGCATGCACCTCCCATCAGCCACTGAAAATTACATAAAACATGCAATATGACAGCATCAAACACCCATGATGGGATTTTTCTGAGGTTATGGAGGGGAAAGGACAATGTTTCCTCTATAAGCCTTGTATAACCATTAATAAACTGAATAGTAATCGTTTGAAGAATGATAATTGCTGTGCAAGATGCAGTTGTCTTGTTATACTAAAATTATTGAGACACATGCAATTGACATGTATAAATACATTCCACTATATTTAAAACTGAGCTGTTTCAATTTTCTCCTAGACCAGCTTAATATGGGGTTGATTTCCGTGAAAATCCTGTGGCACTATCAAAACATTGCTTTGTTTGTTTGAGGGTCCTGACCAGCAATTTTGGTGATGCTAATGGGGCAGAAATGACACACTTCACCTTTAAAATGCACAAAACACTTTCCCTTGACTGTCTCAAAGACTAACACACACACTTCTTCTGAATGCAGTCCCGACAATAGCATCAATCAGCAGTTGGCTGCATGATAATATCTATTAATTTGCCTTTTGTTTGAAATTCTCATTACCCCACATTGCTAACGAACACAAACACTGCATACTGAGTTATGCAAATGGTCCCTAAACCTCCCTTCCACTAATAGTGTCTTCTCAATTAAGGGGCCAGAGGTTACTGCCTTCTTGTATCGGCAACACCATCTGACAAGGGGGCATGACCTGCTGTTGTCTTACAAATGACCAGAGAGAAAAGCTCAGCCAGAGGGATGCTGCACTATTTAATTAAAGTTACGATTCTATTGTCAATCAAAATCAGCAATTGAAAATGTTACACACTCTTAATTGAACTCAACAATTCTTACGGAATTTGTCTCCTCACACAGAGATGTCTGGTTTCTCTTTTTTTAATTTTTTTTTTTTATTAAAAATACAATAAATTACCACTATGTAACAGACAAAATTGAATACATCAATACATAAAACATGATTAATAATACGTTTATAAATAATTAATATTTTTTACATACAATATACCATATATTATATATATATAATATTATATATGGTGAAATATAGTAATAATTGTATGGAAAATGTAATGGAATATTGGCATAACTAAATGAATATGGCACCAAATATATTTATGTATGTATGTATTGTATATATTGGATGGATGATGGATGGATGGATGGATGGATGGATGGATGGATCCCCTGTGGGAGCACACAGGATTGGGCAGCTGTGACAGAGAAAGAGAGCGATAAAAAGAGATAAATAGAAAGCAGGATCGGATTGAGGACCAAGGGACACATAAAGTGATGGAGCCACAGCTGGAACGGTGATGTTGCCAGGCAAGAGATGTGAAAAAAAGTGATGAATTGTGTAAAGATGGAGCAAAAAAAGAGAAGAAATGTAAGAGGTTGTACTGTACACCTGTAAAATTAACCTCATGTTTCTGTTTAGAGGTCATGTGTGAACAGGAACCATTGGGAAATACTGGTAAATCAGCTATGGCAATTTCCAGGAATGAGAAGTTGCAAAATTACTGGGAAAGTTCAGTTTTTATGCAATGTGTGAAAAAAGCTATAAGACTAATAGTTTGTGTACATACGAGGTTAGGATATGCTGACGTAAGTAGTATGCTTTGGGCCAATCACAAAGTTCTGACGGAGGTGACGCAACTACTACACAGCGTTACACGCATGTGACACAGGAATCAAAAAATGTTGTCCAGTTGGACAGATAGGGAAACTAAAGTGCTTCTCTTCATCGAGATGATGAAGACATTTTTGGACAGCTTACAGGAACAGGACTTGATTCTATTACTTTTTATAAAAGACAGGTGATCAGATTAACACCGTGACAATTTATTTTCTGGCAAATTACATCACAGTGTTTAACAGCAATTTGGTGCTGATGTGTGAATGGTAGCAAAATGGATAAAAGACGGAAGCCTTTGCATGTGTGAATAGCAGATACAGTATGGTACATTTGCCAGAAAAGGCAATCTGACAATTTTATTACAATTTAACAGGTTTCATTTGTGAAAGTAGCTATTGTTGAGATCTTTTCTGAAATGCGAGAGGAGACAAGCAGGGTTACTTTTTTTTTTTTTTTTTTTTTTTTTCTCAGGAGAAATATCTGAGAAGCAGGAGACTTCAGCAAAAGTCTCCATTTTCTTTCCATTTAATTACATTTCTGTCTTGGAAAAACAACTGTGATTGTAAAGAGATCTCATATGTGATTTTGCTATCCTACTTGTGTGATTCTATGTGCCCTGCCATGTAGGCTAGGCCTTTTTTCCCCCCATGAGATCATATATATGTGTGTGTGCATGTGTGCGTGGTCTACAAGGACAGCAGATGTGTTGATAAATGTGCTGCCTTCAAGGCTGAAGTATGATGTGTGTCCTTGAAGGGCTAGTGATCAAACGTCCTCTCTCTCTCTTTATCTCTCTCACATACTCGTATACAGTACAAGTTCACTGCTACACGAGACATGAGCATGCACACACACACACACACACACACACACACATTTGCATTGTCATTCCTGACACATATTTGTTTTTTAAATGACATAAAACAAAATAAAAGTAATAAATAAACAGATCTCAGCCAAATAAAAATGCTTTATGTATTATAGCCGCATCATTAAAGAACATGACATGCACATCTATGCACCGAACAGCCACAAAATTAAAACCACCTGTCTAATATTGTGTAGGTCCCCGGCACGAGGGGAACCTACACAATATTAGGCAGGTGGTTTTAATGTTGTGGCTGATCGGTGTATAATCCAAGGCCTGAGACCACTAATGAAAATGCTTCTATTTTGCATTATTTTCCAATTTTATACAAAGTTCTTCATCACAAATTCTACAGTATTATTAGCATAACCATTTGAGAGAAAAGGTACAGTAGATTGGAAAACTAGGCTATTATAACATTCCGAATGCCCCTCTTTTTGCTTTAATGACAGCATGCACTTGATGTGGCATGGACTCCTTAAGTTAGTGCAAAACCTAATTATCCATGTTATCTCAGTCTCAGTGGAAGCACAAAAAACTAACCTTACTGAATAAAAAGTCACACACCAAGAAAAAAATTCAAAAAACTGATTTGATTTGTTCACTGTAGGTGATCTTCTCAAAATAATGTACCCCATTAACAACAGAGTACTAGATCCTGTTTGGACAATTCCAGTGCATTTGAAGGCCATTAGAGACCTGCACTGTGTGAAGAGAATATCGCTAATGAACAGATAGCTATATTAGTCTCTTAAAGACTGCGTGTCTATCCGTGTAGTAGCCAGTCCCACTGCAGTCATTTGCAGCCATTTTCTCACCTACAGAAGCAGCCCGGCCTCACAATTACTCTTCTTCATGATCGTGTCCTGTCAAACATGAGGTTTTCCTGATTCAAATGAAGGCCTATAGTGTCCCACCAGAGGCCGAACACAGGTCTCGGATCAGTTTAAAAAGACAGCTTCGGCATCCATTCAGAGCTCTGCTGGTGCCCTTTTAGTGTGCAGTGCAGCTGGAATGAACACTAAGAGGCAGCCAGCTCCCCTCAGCATTTGTGTGATGACCTTGATGGGTCAGTGGATGAGAGGTGTGAAATCGCAGAATTTTTACCAGATCTCGACAGACAATGAGCTGTTTAATTCACAGGTAAAGGAAGATAGTGTGTTTGAGGAGATTAAATGTATTATAGAGAGAATTAATTAAGGAAAATGGAGAGAGGGGGAAGAGAGAGGGGAAGAGAGGGTGTAACTGTGTGTGTGTGTGTGTGTGTGTGTGTGTGTGTGTGTGTGTGTGTGTGTGTGTGTGTGTGTTTGTGTAGGGGGGCATTAAACTGCAGATGCAATTATCGATTTCAGCCCTACTCTGTGTTTGCCATTGTAAAACAGCAAGGACATGTCATAGGCCAAACTGATCAGCTTAACTAACCATTTTCATTTGCACAAACAAGGAACAAATGGACATTCTCCCCACTTAAAGACCCCATTAATAGTTTGAAGAATGCAAGTTTCTTGTCTTTGTTCACGTAATTCCGATGGAACCAAGAAGTTGTGGTAGGAAATATAGTAAGGGCATGGCTTTTTTTTAAATAGCCGATAGTCTTAAGCTAACGTCACAGCCCAGCAAAACCATAATTTGGTACTTATCATTGCTTGTTGGCTAAGGCAGCTCTTCTTAAAGTAATAGTTCACCCAAAAATGAAAATTCACTCATCATTTACTCACCTTTATGCCATCCCAGATGTGTATGACTTTCTTTCATCTGCTGAACTCAAATGAAGATTTTTTAGAAGAATTTCTCAGCTCTTTTGGTCCATACAATGCAAGTGAATGGGTGCCAAAACTTTGAAGCTAATTTGAGTTCTGCAGAAGAAAGAAAGTCATAAACATCTGGGATGGCATGAGGGTGAGTAAATAATGAGAGAATTTTAAATTTTGGGTGAACTATCCCTTTAACCTTTTCTAACTCAGTGACCACCCAGCCAGACTCTCACCCAACAAGTGATCTCAGCCAACCCCTTATTATAAACATTTTCAGGTAACACTGTATAATAACTTTCATTAATGACATAAAAATGGACCCACTGGACCCACTGTCAACATGATCAAAAGGGAAATCAACATGCTGCTTTCGAATATTCATGTACCCTAAAAATCGACCCTAAAAAGTATCAAAATACTGTCAAGCACCACACCCCATCAGAGAGTTTAGCATCAATTCAAATGTGTAAATGCTCTACTGATCATCATGCATCATGCAATCAATCCCCAAGACACATGTTCTCGTCCCATGGAAACCAGGAAGTAATTTTGTTCACTCCGAGACATGGGTTCTAGTCAAGTGGAAAACGGGAAGTAAATGTAAGCATGATTCGAAGATTGCATTTTTACTATAAAATTACTTTTTTACTCCACTGACAGTTTGATTGGAGTTTGGGTTAGGGTGTAGGGTTGAATGAATGACTATTACACCTATATAGCGCTTTTCTGACACTACACTCAAAGCGCTTTACATAGTGAACGTGGGGTTCTCCTCAACCACCACCAATGTGCAACATCCACCTGGATGATATGACGGCAACCATAGTGTGCCTGTACGCTTGCCATACACCAGCTGTTGGTGGAGAGGAGAGAGTAGAGTGATAGAGCCAATTCATGGATGGGCCATGATTGATAAGGACTAATGGGGGGATTTTGGTCAGGACACTGAGATTACACCCCTTATCTTTTAGAAGAAGTGCCCTGAGATTTTTAATGACCACAGAGTCATGACCTCGGTTTAACGTCTCATCCGAAAGACTGCCTTTTTACAGTATAGTGTCCCTGAACTACACTTTAAACACACAGAACTACACTGGGGTGTTAGGACCCACCAGACTGCAGGGTGAGCACTTCCTACTGGTCTCACTAAAACTTTTTCCAGCAGCAACCTTAGTTTTCCCCAGGAGGTCTCCCAGTCAGGCACTGACAGGCTCAACCCTGCTTAGCTTCAGTGGGCAACAGGTCTAGAGCTACAGGGTGATATTGCTGGGTTCATAAAATATGCATTCCTGTTGACTGTATTACATCATTAAAACACAACTCTGGAACGATTTCACCAGCATAACTTTTATCTTACTGTCACTGAACAGTGTGATAAGTCTGCCAATGCAGTAACCTAAACTGACGGAGTGTCTAAAAGGGATCATGGCGGACGTCCATCCCCCAAGGTGTGTGTGTGAGGGCGGGTTTGGGTGGTTTACGAAGACATTTTTTTAGGTTAGAAACTGATAATTACAAGGGTATTATGCAATACATGTGGTTTATGAGGACATTTCTAGTGTCCCCATAATTCAAATAGGTTTAAAAACATAATATACAATGTTTTTTTGAAAATGTAAAAATGCAGAACGTTTTTTGTAAGGGTTAGGTTTAGGGGTAGGGTTAGGGAATATAATCTATAGTTCGCACAGTATAAAAATCATTATGTCTATGGAGAGTCCTCATAAGGATAGCCGCACCAACATGAATGTCAGTGTGTGTGTGTGTGTGTGTGTGTGTGTGTGTGTGTGTGTGTGTGTGTACACTAGGACATTCGTCTGGCAGAAAATATAGATTAAAGCTTAAATAACTACCACCAGTCCTCATTAGTTTTGATATTATGTGCATACTGTTCTTTGTTTGATTTTCCTCACAGATAAACAGTATTTGGGTTACACTCTTAGAACATAGTGGCTTTATCATATCAGATGGCACAGACTATCAATAAGGGTCTCTTAACATTCAAAGAACACCAGACATATATTTTACCTGCTCTTAATGGCATGCATTGAGATAATGGCATAATGCAAGTAATAATGCAACTCCAAGACACACACACATAAAGACTTGTGCACTTTTGAACCTGACTATGACCCAGCAAAGCACATGCAAACAAACAGTCACACACACACGCGCGTGCGCGCGCACAAACACACTGAGGATATGGCCGTCTGGTCGAGCGGGCAGTGTGGCAGTTGTGTGAGACTGGTGTTAATGGCACCTGGCACAGGGCACATGCCCACACACACACAAACACACACACAAAAAGAGGTGGTGAGATGCCAGCTGTTACCCTGGCGACCTGCATGGCTGCAGGGAGCCATAAAAAGTGAGGGATAGCAAAAGACATGTGTGTGTCTGCAGGTGGGCTGGGATGCCAAGGGGGAAAGCCATGGCAGGCATACTAATCACACATCAGTATGCGTGTGGCTTGCTATAGCCAGAGATCTGAAACGGGGGGGGGGGGCGAATTCACTAAGAATGAATTGTGCCCGCTGATGCCGTTGTTTATTTGCACATGCTGTCTTGTTTTAGCACTAAAGGAATTATGAAAATCATGTAACGCTGCAAACACTTCCACACTTTTTTGTGCTGAATGCAATTTGTATGGCACAACTGCCCATTTTGCAGGCCAGTTCTGAATGTTTGGTTGTGGATGATGCAGCAGACTATCTTTACCTGGCATATTCTCTCACTGTAATCCAGGCACCTAAATCGGCTCTTTAAATGCAGAAAATTCTCTCATTTACATGGCAGTTATGGATATATGTTTGATTATAATGCTCTTCTCCATCTTTTGATGAGTACTGTATACTGCTGCCATGATCAATAGAAAATGTACAAAAACCTATTTTTTTATTCCATTGTCCACCTCCCTTCTGCGGGCAGTAATGTCGCAACAGTAACTGCGCCAGGAAATAATATTAATAAACCAAATTTATATAGAAAGGAATTGTGTTTGTGCTGAAAAGAGTGACAATGATTTAAATTTGCATGCCACAGCACAACACCAGCATGTTTAGTGCTTGTTTTAGCTGGACTGATTCTGCGAATAAGTTGTAGGTTTTGAGCTCAAATATAGCACAGAAAAGTGACACACAAATTCTTTTTAAATTCACCCCTGAATCTGTAGAATCTGAAGCAGACATTCAGTAAGCATGCAGTTTAGGTGGCAATTGCTCAGAAGTTGCTCTTTCATAGGAGTTGTTAGTTATGTTTTTTTGGTGTATCAAGACTCCTTTAGAAGAAATAAAAACAAAAAACAAAATGACAGTCAATCAGAATATATTTGATGTTTTATATACAGTATGTGGAGTAATGAGATTTCAGAGCACAGAATTAGAAACCAGTAATTGACTAAATGTCTTGACGCTCATCACAGTCACGACTGGTTTGTACAGACAGTCAAATTAACATGAAAGAGATAAGATTTTTCGCTTGTCATTTATCGCTTTGCACCTGGTTAGGACACACTGTAAGTGAATGTGAGCTGTAAAATTAACGCAGATAGCAAGCCTCAGATAATTTGATTAGAATTGTTTGAATTTGTATTTGAAAAAACTGTATTTTGATTACAATAAAAATTCTGATCATTTTCTTTTTCTCGGTGTCTCGTCAAATCTGAGCACAGTTTGTGACATTGTTGAGATCTCTTCTAAAACATGGAGACACATGTCTGAAGCAATATGACAATATTTAAGACTGACCTGGTTCTCAAGAACTTTTGTGGTCAATTGGATCCTTTTGAAACTTAAAAGCTTCTGTCTCCTTTCATTGTAATAGAATGGAAAAGAGCAACCAAAACATGATTCAAAATGTCCCCATTTTCTTTCTACAAAAGAAAGAAAGTCAGAAGGGTTTGGACTGACACAAGGGTGAGTGAATGCTGAGAATAGTGATTATTTTAATGTCCATCTTGCAATGGAGATGGGGTTTATGTTATTCAAGACCATTTTTACCTGCATAAAGATTGGTTTAGAATTACAGAATTTTTCTCTCAAACATCAGGCTCAGGGCAAAAACATCTGGTTACTGCCTCACGAACACTCAAAGTTGGATGGTGTTCACAGACAACAGCATGTAACATCTGGCCAGCAGCAGGTCTGCAGATCTAAACATGCAGCTGTGTCTGTGTATATACAAGTGTATGTGTGTGTTTGAGAATATAGAGAAGATCTGCTGTTAAACCCTCAGATCTTCTTCTTCAGATCCGCAAGACTCCACCGGGACAAGCACGACTCTGTGTACTTACGCTAATTAACCATGAGCACCCGAGGTGAATAACCCCCAGGACCATGCTGGCTTTTACAAGACTCTATATCAGTGAAGGAAAACAGCACAGCTGTTTGGGTCTTTTCAGCCCTCATGCATAATACTTAACAAGAAAAAAAAAAAATTGAACAAATAAAAACAGAACATGTTTATGCTTTAATCCCACCTTGCTATATATATATATATATATATATATATATATATATATATATATATATATATATATATATAAACAGTTTACACAAGGGATAACAGTACCGATAACAGTATGAGAATCAGGTCCGATATGTATCCTTATATGTCATCTTCCAAGCATCTGGCAATGTAATGCCATTATGGTCAGAGATCGAAGAAATCAAGTAGGAATATCCTACATCCGACTTGAATGTAACGCTGCATAAATAAGAACCTGTTCTTACCCCGGTAATAACACCAATCTATTGTTTAACATTAGCTATGTTGCCTGGCAACAGCTTCCAGTGGTGACAAAAGTGGTTTGCAAATGTAACGTGGTTTGGATCCTAACAACCTAACACATTGTGAATTTACTTTTAACCACCTGAGACAAGGGTTGGGAGGACAATCAAACTTGGGTTCAGAGTCAAGCAACCGTACCACATGTGAAAACTACATATGAAAATATTGTTATCTATTCTCTTTTGAATAGATTCCACAAATCAGACAAAAAATTATACATTTAGCATGTAGCATGGTAAAGATTTACATCCATTTTGTTTTACACCTGACCGTTAAAAGATCCTCCCTCTTTAGAAATGGGATGAGACCAGACAAGAGGGCCATAAATGCTAATGAACAACGCATGTAAAGACTTTGGCTTGGAGTGCCAGTGCTAGACTTTTATTACCAAATGCTGTCTGAACAGTCCAATAAATGATGAATGATGGAAGGAGGCTTCCACAGCACCTGCTCCCCTCATAACAATGGTGAAGGATTAGGACAGGGATGAAGAAAATGGCAAAACCTAGAAGACAGAGAACTGAGAGAGGTAGAGCTACAGAAAGTAAAAAAAGAGAGACAGGTTAAAGTGATAACATAAAAAGTGAGAAACAGTGAGAGGATGAAGAAGAAAGTGTAAGCCCATTTGCTGCTACAGCAGGGTCCCAATTTCTGATTCATGGCTGATATTTACATGAGATTATCCGGCATCACTCATTTTCAATACAAACCTATGAACAAACAGCTCTACCAGAACAAAACACAGTAGAAATGGAGCCACGAATGCCACGTAAATAACAATACAGCTCCAGGTCAGCTGGGGCCAAAGAGAAGGCAATGTTTCCATGGAAATGACAGGACAGAGAATCCACTGTATTGCATAGACACGAGCATGCACTTAACTTACATTTTAAAACTCAACGCAAACTTGCATCTGCTTTTCAATATTCAAGGCCTCACAGGAATTAAGCAGGCCTAATTAATATAGCTAATTATGAGCACTAGATATATGTGTGCATTCTGTACCCTCAACACCTGGTGACAATATGTGGCGGACACCAAAGCTAATCAGAATTCAGACAGGGTGGCTCCGGAACATGCCTGAAGCAGCTCGCACATTTGCTGATTGGTTCACAGCATGGCCAGGACAGCTTCAACAATAGACAGGGGAATATGCTTTTCGGTCTATTATGGAGCGCTGTTGACAGTACCACAGAGAGTCTTCACTTTAAGGTAAAATTATGCACAGTCTTTTTTTAAGTTACTTGGTGCAAGACAAAATGTATTAGACAAGGTTCTGAATGGGCATAATCAAGCATGGCTTGTTTTTAGACCTCTAAACAGGCAACATTTGGTTGCTCTGGGGCCATTTTAATCTCTTTTCGGAGATTTCCGTGAAGCCGCGATCATCCTCAGACGTCTTTGACGCCTGTGGCTTTTAACGCAATTTGCTTTGACATTTTAATGAGGAATTCAAAGTATTTTACTTACTGTACACTGTATAAATAAAAAGACATCTCAGGCACCATTTGGGGATCCTCAGATTGCCACAGCGGCGGAACCCTCTGGAGAACTTCCAATCGCAATCAGGGTTGCAAACCTGGCAGACGACAAATAGCGTCCTAAAATTTGAAACCATTGTTTTCTATGAATATACACACACCGGCAGCCCTATTCAGTGTTTATTGACAGCATCCAGCAACAAATTCATGGGCTTCTCAAAATTCTGCCATGCCTCTGAGTGCCACTCAATTTTCTTTCCATTATTTTATTTTTTTGTTTTATTTTTTATTTTTTTTTACATTACATTCTATTTTTCTAAATCGTTATCAAGGGACATAGGCCTACAGATTTCAGCCAAGGCTAGAAAATACATTATCAAATAATAAATGTCTCCATTACAAATCTGTAAGTTTGTGCAGTCCATTGGTTGTGTTTTCCATTCACCAACCTGCAAACTCATCAACGTCACTTCATTGTTCATTCTTGAAGTGCAAAAACTTTGAATGCAACTTTTGTCGGTACAGTGATTAGATTCAGTCTTTTCAAGTGCAACCTCAATGGAGAAACCGCTGGTATAGATCTTGCAAGAACTACTTCTACTACTTTTTTTTTTATTATTTTTTTTTTTTTTTTCAGTTTCCTAATGTTGTAATTTCTAAAGTATGCTGTACCAGAAAGCATTTTCAAAAATCTTAATTTTCAGTGTAGCAAAGCACTGTTCCAGTGTGGCTGAGAGGCGTAAACTTAGTAAAGTCAATGCATTTTCAACAGAAAACTCGTTAGGGTAGACATGGCCTCAGATAACTGCCCTAACTAAAAGATTTTCGAAGTTCCAAAGGGTTCTGCCAGTTTGTCAATCAAATGGTATCTTTTAATTTTTACAGTAGTTATTGCCATTTCATGTTATTACTTTATTCGTATACCATTTCCTTTTCTTTTCCTCTTGATGTCTGTATTTACTTAAGTTATTTATTGTCTGTATTACCTTTTTCTGTGCTGTAAGTACAATATGATTATGCAGTATTGTAGATTTTTAAGACACAGGCTCAGGGCAGCTCCATCCACCATCCGGGGAATTTCCTTTTCAGTCTTTCATGAAGAGCTTTGGACGGTACCATGGAGAGACTTTACTTTTAGATAAATTAAGGCACAAAACAAAGTCTTCTTGTAAGTTACTTGGCACAAGACAAAATGTATTATATAAGGTTTTGAAAAGGTATAATACAGCATGCCATGTTGTTAGGCCTCTAAACAGGCTGGTTTGTTTTGAGGCCTTTTTAAGTTTCTTTTGAGGAACCAGCGGGAGTCTTGTAGCATGCGTGTCCATGAGTGTTTGAGCAACTGGGACGGAAACCCTAGGTGGAAAAACCTGTGTTTCTGTCACCGTGTTGTGTTCCATTTTTTTCCCTTCTCAAGAGGAGTTTGGGAGCATATGGACCAGTTCATTAGAACTAATGTGCCATAACAGTGCATTGCTCATGAGGCTTTTGCACAAAGCATTGCCAGTGATAACAAAGAAATCATTTCTAACAAGCTGCATTAGCATAGAATCAGCTGTGAGCATCCCAGCGGTGAGCTAGTCATCCCTCCTTTCCACAGAAAAAAAAGCCTTTCCGAGGGTAAAAATGTGTAGCACCAAAGGTACAGTCTTTCACTCCCTCTCTCTCTTAGATCCACTCCCTGCATCTTTTGTCTCACTCCCTCAATGGGTTTACACCTTGTTTAAAATCCGTCTCAGGAAATCTGTTCTTTGGACAGTAGACAGTACTAAATACAGGTAAAGGTCCAATCTGTCTTGCTTGAAATTGGATTACTCAAACCACATTTTTTAATTAAGTTATATTTTTGCCAACTGTTTACTATTAATATAAAAAATGGGAGAAGGAGACAGAAAATGAGAGAGAAGAGCGTCTACATGCAGTTACATACTTAGTCATCAAAACAGTGACACTGAACTTTATCCAATTACAATTTTCAAAATGCAAAAAAAAAAAATAAATAAATAAATAAAAAAACAAGGTTAGTTGTCATCAGCATGTGGAAATCAATTAGACTATTCTAGTTTCTCATGCGACAGGACAAAGTACATATGATTTTTGACCACTGATCCTTTACTTACACTGAAGTAGTAAAACAGTGCTGGTTTGGTGTTGGTTAAACTGGTGAATCATTCTAAACCATGCCTAGTGAAGCTGGCCAACCAGCATGGCCTTTCATATAAAGCGGGTTGACCCAATCTTACTGGTTAAACTAGTGAAGAGGTCTGGTGGGGACACCAGCATCCAAAACACAACATTTTCTAGTTACCAGCTATGTTGGTCTTCTTTTCAGCAGAGGTTTTGTTGTCTGATGTCTTCTAAAGCTTTAGGAAGTGGTGGAAGTCAAACTGAAACATTCAAAATGCTTGAACCTCATTCGCCTTACTAACTGTGAGTAACTTGCTCTGACAGGGCTGCTTTGCTCTCTATGCAGGACCCTCTCTCTCCACTTCCTCTTCCAAGCCTGAGTGCCTTCACTCCATTTTGTTCTGCTCTAGGTCGAGTGTGAGAATGGTCTGATATTATTCCTATTCATCCTTAAAATAACCACAAGATCCTCACAGGAAACATATGCACTGGGAGACAGAAAGAGAAAGGGAATGAAGGAGATTAAGAGAAAGAAAGGGAACTGGATGCAGTGGAAAAACCCAAAGACATAGTACACAAATTAGAGGGAATCGATTCTAACATGTGTTGTATTACTTTGTCCAAACAAAATGGAATTAATGTGACCTAACTAACACATAACCAAAATGTTTTGGAGGACTCTGTGTATCCTTAATTATCTTCAGATACAGTATTTTTGATGAATGTCCCAGCTTAGGGTGTTTTGCTGGTCTTAGCTGATTTAACCATGAGGCGTTTTATGGTCTAACTATGAGATGGTCTAACCTAGCTGGTGTTCAGCTGCTTAGCCAGCAGGTCTCCCAGTCTGAAGTGCCCACAAACCCTCTAAAACAATCAAAACAGAGCAGTCTAACCATCTTGGCCATGTTTGAAGACCTGCTAACCACTTAAGGCTGGTAACTGGCACCCCTCCTTTTTAGCATTAACCAGAAAATTACATACTCAGATGTAAATGCCAGTAATTCTTGAATGCTTGGGACTACAGACCTAGTTTTGGTCTTGTTTTAAATTAGAGACTTGGGAGATTATTGTGCAATTGAAAACAGTTAAGTTAATTATATATATATATATATATATATATATATATATATATATATATATATATATATATATATATATAGAAGTTTAGGTTTATTTCAATGCACTAAACTTTTTTCCTTTATTAAAACAATATATTAAAAATATATGTGGCAACCAAAAAAATGATAGAAAATTAAAGCCATATGTCAAACCAAGTTGTGTCCCAAATTTGAAGTAAATAAGTTATAAAATGGCATTTATATCGACTAGGTGCAGTACCAAAAGTGGCCACAAGATGACATCAAAGCTCCATTGTTGCAAGAATGACATACTCAAGTTAAATGCCTGTAATTCCTGAATGCATGGGACTATATTAGAGGTCTGCAACCTGACCTAGGCACGACAGGACTCGAGAACCTGACAGGTTCCGGGCCGGGTTCGGGTCAGTTTTTCAAGTAGAACTTCGGGTACGGGTTTGTAATTAATGAAAAAATAAACAGGCTTACCGAACTTGTTTCGCGCACACGCTCTCACTCACAGACACATGCGAATTGACGAGTTAGGGGCCGTTTACACCGAACATGTTTTTGCATGCCTCTGTTCTGCTTTCCCATTGTTTAAACACATGCTGGACAAATGTTTTTTGACATTTGCACAACTTCTCGCTTTTTCCTCAGCGTCTCATGCAGGACTGGCACTGTTTAAACACCGTGTTAAGTTAAAAATAACTTCAAATTTTTAAATACGCATGTTGAGACACCTGCGCTCTGTTTCATTCTTTGTTCAGCATCTAGATTGTTTTTAGCGCAGTTGTCACAAAGATTCAACATTCGAACAAGATCAGGCTGCATGGGGGGATTGTTGCAATGTTTCATATTATTCCAGATTGTTCTGCACCAAGTGTACTAAGGGGCTGCTGTGCCTTGTTAAAACAGTGTATGTTAACTGTTTCAGTACTGTTACAAATGCCTAAATGCTTACATAAAATATAGCCTATTGCAACAGTACTTGCTAGGAGAATTTTTTTTTTATAGTAAGCGATATCGGGTTCGGGTCGGGTTCGGGCTTAAAATCCGATGGTATTGTTCGTGGTCAGGTAGGGTCGGGCCACAAGGTCTCGGGTATGGGTCAGGTTCAGATTTCATTTTAAGGCCCGTGCAGACCTCTAAAAAGAAACCAAAATTATGTATATATTCTAAAGAAGTCGCTTGGGAGATTATTGTGCAAGTGAAATCAGTTATTTATGTTAATAAAAAAAAAAAAAAAAAAAAAAAAAGTTATAGAAGTTTAACTTTATTGCAATGTAAATGTACTGCACTAAACTTTTATTGACATTATAAAAACATATGTGGCACCCAAAAAATGATTGTTAAAGCCATATGTCAAACCAAGTTGTGTCCCAAATTTGCAGTAAATAGATTATAAAATGGCATATACATCAGATATTGACTAGGCACAGTACCAAAAGTGGCCACAAGATAAGATCAAAGCTCCATTGTTGCAAGAATGAACAAAACAAATTTCAGAACATTTCAGAAAAACTAATTTCAGAAACACCACTCAAACCACATATGAGGACACACTATTTTATTGCAAAACATTATATAATATTCATTACAGATTATAAGTATTATAATTAATTTTGTAATGCATGGTTACAATGTAAGTGTTGTTAGCAGTGGAAGCTAGTAACTATTCACATTTCTAACAAACATATACTATTTTTCTGCCATAAAATTATAATTTTTTATACCTCTAAACAGAATCATAAAAGATCCACTGTGCTTGTAGCTTTAGCCTATAGCTGCTCTCAGTCCCAGCACTGAATATGCACTCCAGCCGGTTTAGCGTTTGTTCCTCATCCAAATGGCATAGAACTTATTCCAAAGCACTCAAATCTATCCAAATCATAGTGTCTTTGCATAGATCCATCGAAAAAAGCAGCAAAATGTTATATTTCGGCTCCGATCCGTCATCAGAAACAGCAGAAAGCGCAAAGCCATAATGGTGGCCTTTGGTTCTCTCTTCAAATGAACACCAGGGTGATGTCACTGTTTTGGAATAAACAAGGCCAACCCCTTTAACCATTGAAATGTCATACCAATGGCTACATGACCTGTCAATCAAATCTTGACTAGCGATCCACTGGCTGTATCCTTTCACTGAAACATCCAATTTGGAAAGGCCATGGGGCCTTTGATCTGGTTTGATTGACAGTTTGAATCACAGAGAGACTCGTGGGTGGGCTCAAACAACGTGGAAGTTTCACCAGAATAGCAGAGACCTCGATGCTGATTGATAAATTAAGCTGATAATCAATATTTTATTGATAATAGACATTATATATTACATGATGACGCAAGCAAAGGATGATCAGTTGTTTTTTTTTTCCCTCAATTTTTGCTGTTTTGGATAAAATGGCTGAGCCTATTTTAAATCATGGACACTTGTCATGGATTTGATGCTGGAAATCATCCGATCGGATCAAAACCAGAAGATATAAAAGATAAGTAATACCGATCATGTCACATGTTTTAAAATCCACTCTTTCAGTATTTTAATGCATTACTGTAATGACGTAATTCAGATTGCAAAATAGTGGGCATATTTCAAAGCTAGAGACTTGTAGCTTTCAAACAGTATAAGGTTTGTCAATATTAAAGTTGGATTTGAAGGTAATATAGTCAAATAAACAAAAAACAAGAAAACTGACTGTGCCAGTTAATTAAGCTGTTTTTCTGCTTCAGCAGGGGTGGTTAATCACATGGTTTGGTTGTATATTTCAAGATAAATCCCAAATATTGTGGTGACAGTAAAGTTATTGCATGTTACCTTTTAAATATGGCTTTTGTCACTCAGCATCATCTATGTTTGCTTACTGCAAATGTGTGTGTTGCATTATGTGGGTTAATGCAATATTTGACAGTGTGCAGTACACAGCAATCAAACTTAAGTAATTAATAAAGTACTGTAAAAATATCTCTGCATACTGCTGTTGTGACAACTTCCACATTCTGCATCATTCAAACACATCCAAAGATAACCGAAGCCTAAGGGGTTGTTCTTGCACAAAATAAATGAATAAATAAATAATACTAATATATATATATATATATATATATACACACATACACACACACACACACACACACACACACACACACACACACATCACAATGAAACAGAATGCATGTGTCTCGAGAAGTAAATAAAAAAAAATAAATACTTGACACAAGCCTAAAGCATGTTGCCCTCCTGCATGAGGAGCTGACAAAACAGAGAGAAACGGAGCTTCGGTCAAAGATGACCGTCTAGTGTCTGTTTACATAGAATAACAATTGAAAAACAGTACCAATAGACACAAAAATGCATTCAGTGTGAACTGCACATTAAGGAATCTCTGAAACAAGCTTAACACATCTCCAGAGTGACATTACAGTGGTGTATGTATGGATAAGGTCCCTGGTGTGACGTTTCCCTTGTGAGACTAGGCTGGATCCAACTATGCAACAAAAGCTTGAAAATCAGTGGGGCACGGCTCTGGCAATCCACTTGAATCTGCTCACCTGTGGCTATGGAGAGTGATTTTATGGAAGACGAGAGTCGAGGTGATGCAACTTGGGAAAAGCTGTTGCCAACCTGCAAATCTCCATTTACATGGAAGAGCCATTTCTCAGTGATTATACTGAGTTGATGGGGCCATCCTGAGAGAAGTGGAGTGAGAGGGAGGGGGAGCTGGAGCCCTGCTGAGTGAATTCTAATCAAGCCAACCCTTAATCACTAGGTATGAATGAGGAGTGGGTTTCTTTAGAAGCAGAGCTCTCTTAGTAGTATTGCACAGGGATTGATTGGAGGAGAGATTTACAGCCGCACCGTAGTACCTTTTACAGAGCGAAAGAACTCTCAGGTAAAAGCAGAGGTGGTGGTGTATGTTTTATGGTCAACAAATCCTGGTGTGATCAGAGGAATGTACATTCTATCAAGTCTTTCTGCTCTCCTGATCTGGAATTTCTCATGCTTCTGTGTTCTCAGCCCACTCCTGTATTCCCTGTACACACACATGACTGTGTGGCAACACATAGCTCCAATGCCATCATTAAGTTTGCTGGTGATACGACGGTGGTAGGTCTGATCACTGACAATGATGAAACAGCCTACAGAGAGGAGGTGCTCACTCTGACATGCTGGTGTCAGGAGCACAACCTCTCCCTCAGCATCAGCAAGACAAAGGAGCTTGTGGTGGACTCCAGGAGAAAAGACAGAGAACACAGTCCCATCACCATCAATGGAGAACCGGTGGAGAGAGTCATCAGCTTCAAGTTCCTCCGTGTCCACATCACTGAGGAACTCACATGGTCTGTCCACACTGAGGCCGTTGTGAAGAAGGCTCAGCTCCTCTTCTTCCTGAGACAGCTGAGGAAGTTTGGAATGAACCGCCACATCCTCACACGGTTCTACACAAGCACTGTAGAGAGCATCCTGACTGGCTGCATCACTGCCTGGTACGGTAATAGCACCGCCCACAACCGCAAAGCCCTGCAAAGTGTGGTGCGAACTGCCAGACACATCATCGGAGGTGAGCTTCCCTCCCTCCAGGACATCTATACCAGGCGGTGTGTGAAAAAAGCTTGGAGGATCATCAGAGACTCCAGCCACCCAAGCCATGGGCTGCTCTCACTGCTACCATCAGGCAGGTGGTATCGCAGCATCAGGACCCGCACCAGCCGACTTCATGACAGCTTCTTCCCCCAAGCAATCAGACTTCTGAACTCTTGATCTCTCATGATCAATATACATCAGCACTGCACTTTATTAATCTTATTATCTCACACTGGACTGTCTTAAATTATATTCTCTCTTAACAACACACTGGCAACTGACTATCAACCGACAGCCTGAAAGTCAATACAGCACAATACAACCTACTGTATATTTTATACATATACTATATATAAAATTTTTATTGTATAATGTGTATTCTATATTGTGTGTATTGTATACTGTACAATATTCTGTATTGTGTGTATTGTATACTGTATATTGTATATTATTATTTGCATATTGTGTTGTGTGTAATTATGTTTATATTAGATATGTAAATTGTGATGTGTAAATCTGTTTATTGTAAATTGGCATATGTCTCATCTATGTCTCATCACCGTCATGACTGCTATGTTACTCGGAACTGCACTCAAGACTTTCTATTGCACTTGTGTATATGGTTGTGTGACAATAAAAGTGAAATTATTCGTACAAGACCATAAACCACAGCAGACCTGCTGAGAAGCCATGGCAACAGAGTCCAGCACGTATGCACATCCCGCCGACTGCAGCTTTGACTGGGAGAGGATTGAGATCACAACAGAAAGAGATGGAGAGACAGAGAGGTGGAAAAGTTACAACGAAGAGTTTGCAAAGGAAGCCAGCAATTAACTGTAGCAAAAAGGGACGTGCTCACATTTGTCCAAATGCTTTACCATTCGTTTTGATGATGTCTTGCTGAACATTTTGTACATCCCGTTTTTCCCAGCCCATGAATAAATTATAGGGCTGTTTTTTAAGAGATATACATAACAGTTTCAAGACAGCAGCGGTGCAGAGCAAAACCAAATCCAGGAGGACTGGGAAAAGGCTGTAATCACAGAATGCATCTAATGAATTCAGCCTCAAATAAGATAAACATTCTTTGCGGATCACCTACGGATGCTTGGTGCACATCAAAGGCCTGTAAAGATAATGAATTAAGCTGTGAGCAGATTAATACCTCTCTCCTGATCTCAGCCCTACCTTCAACCTATTGATATCCTGGTCCTACCTCATCAGCACATGCCTGCTTTAACTCCTGCACACTATTCCTGAGTTCCTGTAGCTCAGCTGGTAGAACATGGCACTATGTCATGATTTTGAATCCCAGGGAACATACAAACTACTGTAAGTATACCTTGAATGTAATCACTGTAATTCTCTTTTGATGTAATATACATTAAATGTTCTGACCAGGGTAATAAATTAACAAGAGCTCAGGGCAAAATTCTTTCTCAGATATTTAAAATGTGTACACAATAAATTCAAATCAAAACTTGAATACCTGTTATTATTATTATTATTATTATTATTATTATTAGTCTAACATTTAATATATTACCTAATATGTTATTCTAGGCTGTTGTGACCTGTAACTGTCAGATTAGTTATGTCTTCGCTGTCTCAGACTCTTTCCTGTGTGTTGACAAAAGCAAATAAAAAACACCCAACAACTCAAAAACTTGATAGAGCAATAACATTAACATCTACTGTGAAATGAGAATGTAAAGTACAACATAATCTAACATAGGGACCAGACAATTTCTTAAAATGTATTCTATTAGAGGATTTACACTACCGGTTAAAAGTTTTGAAACACTTACTCATTCTTTATTATAATTTTTTCCACATTTTAGAATAATAGTAAAGTCATCAAAACTATGGAATAACATAAATGAAACTATGGGAACTTCTTATAACACTCTTTTCCAATTATCTGTTGTCCAATGTTTGTGTTTCTTTGCCCACTCTAACATTTTCTTTTTGTTTTCCTGTTTCAAAAGTGGCTTTTTCTTTGCAATTCTTCCCATAAGGCCTGCACCCCTGAGTCTTCTCTTTACAGTTGTACATGAAACTGGTGTTGAGTGGATAGAATTCAATGAAGCTGTCAGATGAGGACACGTGAGGCGTCTATTTCTCAAACTAGAGACTCGGATGTACTTATCCTCTAGTTTAGTTGTACATCTGGCCTTCCACATCTCTTTCTGTCCTTGTTAGAACCAGTTGTCCTTTGTCTGTGAACACTGTAGTGTACACCTTTGTATGAAATCTTCATTTTTTATTTTTGCCAATTTCAAGCATTGTATAGCTTTCATTCCTCAAAACAATGACTGACTGACGAGTTTCTAGAGAAAGCTGTTTCTTTTTTGCCATTTTTGACCTAATATTGACCTTAAGACATGCCAGTCTATTGCCTACTGTGGCAACTCAAAAACAAACACAAAGACAATGTTAAGCTTCATTTAACAAACCAAATAGCTTTTAACTGTGTTTGATATAATGGCCAGTGATTTTCTAGTACCAAATTAGCAATTTAGCATGATTACTCAAGGATAAGGTGTTGGAGTGATGGCTGCTGGAAATGGGGCCTGTCTAGATTTGATCAAAAATGACTTTTTTCAAATAGTGATGGTGCTGTTTATTTACATCAGTAATGTCCTGACCATACTTTGTGATCAGTTGAATGCCACTTTGGTGAATTAAAGTATCAGTTTCCTTCTGAAACGGCAAAATCTGTTCATTATTCCAAACTTTTTGTCTGCCAGTGTGTGTATATATATATATATATATAAACACTTGTTTAACTTATCACTGTAGAGAATACAGTTGTAGCCAAAAATATTGGCACCCTTGGTAAATATGAGCAAAGAAGGCTGTGAAAAATATGTCTTTATTGTTTATCCTTTTGATCTTTCAGTCAAAATATTCACAAAAATCTATCCTCTCTTGGATATCAAACACAACACAAGTTTAATCAAGAAACACATATTTTTGTCAAATATATGTGTGGCACAATTATTGGCACCCTTTTATTCAACACTTTGTGCAACCTCCCTTTGCCAAGATAACAGCTCTGAGTCTTCTCCTATAATGCCTAATGAGGTTGGAGAACACATGGCAAGTATTCTGAGACCATTCCTCCATACAGAATCTCTCCAGATCTTTCAAATTCCGAGGCCATTCTGCTGGACTCTCCTCTTCAGTTCACCCCACAGGTTTTCCATGGGGTTCAGGTCAGGGGACTGGGATGGCCATTGCAGAACCTTGATTTTGTGGTCAGTGAACCATTTTTGTGTTGATTTTTATGTTTGTTTTGGATCATTGTCCTGCTGGAAGATTCAACCAGGACCCATTTAAGATTTCTGGCAGAAGCAGTCAGGTTTGATTTTTTTTATTATCTGTTGGTATTTGATAGAGACCATGATGCCATGAGTCCAAACAAGATGTCCAGGACCTCTGGCATGAAAACAGTGCCACAACATTAAAGATCCACCAGCATATTTAACCGTGGGCATGTGTGCGCCAAACCCATCTCTGGTGTTTGTTGCCAAAAATCTCTATTTTTATTTTATCTCACCATAGAACCCAGTCCCATCTGAAGTTCCAGTAGTGTCTGGCAAACTGAAGATGCTTGAGTTTGTTGTTGGATGAGAGCAGAGGCTTTTTTCTTGAAACCTTCCCAAACAAATTGTGGTGATGTAGGTGATGTCTAATTGAAGTTCTCCAGCTGTGATCCTTGGAGAATTTTTGGCCTCTTGAACCATCCTCCTCACCGTGCGTTGAGACAATATAGACAGTCGTCCTCTTCCAGGCCGATTCGTAACATCTCCAGTTGATTGGAACTTCTTAATTATTACCCTGATTGTGGAAATGGGCATTTTCAATGCTTTAGCTATTTTCTTATAGCCACTTTCCATTTTGTGAAGCTCAACAACCTTTTGCCGCACATCAGAACTTACCCATTGTGATGGATGACAAAGGGAATTTGGCTTGTGTGTTACCTCATATTTATACCCCTGTGAAACAGGAAGTCATGGCTGAACAATTTCATGTTCCTAGTCACCCAGGTGTACTAAAAAATAAATACAAAATATGAATGGGAATATACTTCAGATATAGTTTTGTAGGATATTAGATGCAGAAGAACTGCAGCCATATGAATTGAAACCCAACCTTCTAACCCTGGAATTCCTCAACATCATAAATTAAAAGACTCTGCTTGAGCTGATGTAAAGAAGCCTAGCTGACGCTCACATCTGGCCAATAAACTAACAAAAGAGACTTGTCTAAATAGTGCAAGACTTGAGAACTTCATGCTTCTGAAGAAATGCCCCCACATTCAATGGTTCTGGCCTGACACTGCTATTAAGAAACTCTGCAAAGAGGCCCCTAAGTGCAGAGGTCATAAGCAATAGAAGACAGAGGACACATTCCCTGGAACTCCCGGGAAAGTCTCAGAACACACCCTGTCTTGTCAATGCCAATTCGATGACTCTTTATTCTGGACGATAATTAATCATGAGATCTTCATGAGATTCTCATTATTCCGCAAACAACATCTAAAAGGAATCCATGAATGTTTTAAGATGTACAGAATGCATTTAGATCCACAATGTACACAATATCTAGCCTTGCTAGATTATCCTGAAAATTACTTTGACCTGTGATTACTTTTATAACTGACAAATTAATGATTAAAAGGCTGATTTACCTTTTTAAAATATGTGTAGTGATTTGTAATCTCTTATAACTGACAAATCAATAAGTATGTTCATCAATCTTGTATTATTCATCTCATTCTACTAAGAATGGTAACTATTCAAGTAACTATATTGCGACAACCAGGTTTCTCATAACGTGTAATGTATTATCCATGTTGTAAAGCCAATGAATTAACCAGTATGATTTGTAACCAAGGATTTTCATGTTTTGTCACTTACACGTGTAATATTTATGAAAGTATGTCACATTTAGTATATAAATGCTTGCTTGTTTACACAGAGAATTTTGATAATGATGAATGTCATGTCTCTTGCATTGCTTTCAAGATATAAAAGTTCATGATTAAGCATTCACTATTTTTTGGAGCGGGAAGAGTGTAAGGATTCTTCACACAAAGGGTTTTAAATCAACTGTGAAAAGGACAGACCAGTCGACCATGTGACTCTAAAAAGCCACATCTGATTGGCTCAGGACGCCTTTGGAGTGCGGCCAATTTCAGTTAAAAAGTTCCTAAACAGGAAGAACACGCTCTGTACACTTCTGCCTCTCTTATCCCGTTTTCTGCTCTTCGAATCCTCTCGTGCCTCTTCCAGATCCTCCGTGCCATGTAGAGTCCAAGGAAATCCTCGGGACTGAAGCCTCTCACTCTCTGCTCTACGGTTCACACACCCTATGGGAGTCATGTGTCTTCCCGGCAGAAGGCCTCATTTCAAAGCCCACCAGCTTCATCCAGACAACCAACTATCAGCGATCTATCAGAGATCCAAAACATCGACGGAGCAAACTTTCGACAAAGAGCCAAAGAACCAAGCAACACAAAGAACGCAATGCAAGGAAATGCAAAGCAAGTAAACGCAACGACACGCAAGTACATTTCCAGACTTTTGCTCAAAGTGTTGGTTTATTAGTTAAATACTTTATGTAATCCGATTGCAAATCGATGTAGGCTCGAAGAAGGATAAATGGTTCTTATTCATTTTCTCTGTATTGATCATTTATTTCACATTCTGTCACTACTCACCAACCTGTTTCATGTTGTATGTGTTAGATTAGTTTTATGTTTAGAACAGCAATAAAGTTTGTCTGTATTCAAAGATAATTTGACTGTGACATATTTTGATAAATAATCCCATCCCTGTTTTCAAAAGATTTCGCTTCAAAGCTATACCTAAGTATGTGTAATATTATTTTCAATAAGCATGAGAATAATATTACTCCAGTAAGTGAATTAATCATAATTCCTTTATTAAAGCTAATTCCTTACAATAGAAATTGTGAACGGATACAACGAGACGTTGTATTACGATTTTAATGGTGAAGAATTTTATTCAGACAAATAATCTAGTTATTTGTCATTTATCTAATTTATAATGGTTGTTGAACGCAATACATTTCCTTACATAATAATGTAGAACAAGGACAGTTTAATTTAATTCCTAGCTCACACATACTACATTTCCTTACATACTGTATAATGGTGGGGGTACGCGGGCATTTTAACCCATCCCGTGTACATTTATACTACCAAAATTCCTACAGTTTACTCATAAGAATTTCTAGGGGTGCCAATATTAGTGGCAAACATGTTTTAGAGAAAAATATTTATTTAAATATGAGATTCCACGGCTCTCTCGTCATTTGAGATGTTTGACTTCCTCTATTGCGATGAAAGGTAAAAAACTCAAAATTCTGTAGAATTCAAAAGGGTAAAGCAAGTTTTGAACTTTGTGCCGAGATAGAGAGAAACCGGATTGAGTAGTGTGATCCCGCTTTAAGCTCTCCTGTCTGTGGAGCACAAACGGTAAGCCTGGACTCGCGACACTTTCATCCTTCAGATATAGCGTGCATGACAATCACGTAAAAACAGCTGCGTGTGTCAGATGAGAAGCTTATTTAATTAGAACGTGAGATTAATATAATTTAATTTGCTTAAGCTGAATTTCCGGCTGCCGAAAATTGAAGCCGCTCCGCTTCCTCCTCCATTTCTCCGATAGAATGTGTACTGCATACATGTGACGTGAATAGAAGAGGTGCACATTTCTTGTCACATGGTGGCGATTTGCATTACTGCGATACAGATGATAATCCAAAATGTATACCGGCTGCCAAATTTCCACCAGTTTATCATGTGTGCTGGTATATCGCCCACCCTACTCGGGCTGTGAAGGATGCTCAAACAAACATAGCAAAGTTTTGATAGTGGCACAAGTTTACACTTTTTCGGAGAATTAATCAAAGAATGTCTTAGTTATAGCCATCTCTGAATACTTAGCTGGGATAGGAGAAAGTATTTTAAACATCGAAAAAAATATACACTTAAAGTTTTCTGACACTGGTTCCAACATCTTAAATCATCAAAAAGACGTTCATTCCTTTCCTCCAGCATGAATTTGAGACAACTGCCAAACTTACAATCCAAAAGATGAAGTGGAGGAACCTTGATGTATTTTTGATGACCTGGCACACAGAAGTTTGAGATCCACCACTATAGCCATTTGTTGAGGGAGGCTGTTATCGCTATGGTAACTGTAATGGAAGAAGGGGCAATAATTTGCAGGTTTTTACATACCATACCATGACAAACCTCTCTAGACTCTTGTTCCTCCCTTCTACCCACAGACCAGTGACCAACAAATGTATGAAGGCATTTTTCAGCCTGAGAGGAATCCTAAAATTAGGCCCTGCTTTTGAGGCATCTAAAGGAAGCCTGATTGCTGTGTGGTGGTCTAATGGGCCTGACTCATCACTGACTGGATTTTCAACCCTTCACACAGACACAAGTGCCTGTCAGGATCTGAGGGGACTCATCAAAAAAGAGAGCCATTTTATGAGAGTCATCTGGCATCATTGCAGTATAGATATTCATATAACTATAGGTTACTTTAACTATTAATTATTTCATTAGCGATAGGACCATGAAGCTTTCTAAACAATGGGGCCTTTCTACACAACAGGGCTTTTCACAAACATTTGAAATTCCATACATACATTTCATTTTCTCGATCTGCTGGGCAAACATAAGCTCCCAATTAATGCTCTCTATGTTAGTTCATCAACAACTAAATGTGCAGGCAGTGAAAATGTGCCGTCCAAGCACCACAACAGCGGCTTGTCTTTCTTGCTGTGCGACGAAGAGTCCCATGACACCGCAATCGTGGTGTGTTTTCTGCTATCGGCTCAGTACATCTATAAAGCAGCACAAATGTGCAACTGTGGCATGTCTTTTGGGCTGTACTACTAATCATCCCATGACACTGAAAACGTAGTTTATATAAAAACATTTAATTTTCCCTCACATGGCAAAGCATTGTTTATCTTTGCAGGGGTATTGCACAAATAACGCTCACCCTTAGCGAAGGACTTAAACACAAAATGTTGTTCAAAAGCAAATGTTGCTTTTCTTTTGCAAAGGTATTTCACAAACAATACCACCCTTAACGTAAGGCTCAAATTCAAACAATGGTTTGTACTTTTGCAGAGCGATGCCCACCTTTTCACCATGGCTCAATCACAAGCATGGGCTCATTAGCCAAAGTTCAAGTGCCTAACCAAAGTGAACACTAACCACCATAATGGTGACTTCAAATTAAACAAAATGACATCAGCAACACTAAATAGAGACAACCCTTTATTATTTCTCAACAAAGAACTTTTGCACACATATGAAAAACAAAATAACCCACATTTCTTAAGCAGCCTCACACAACATATTAAGAGATTGTTGTCCAATAATCTATTTTATTTGCAGTTGATGTATATCTCAGTTAGACAGATTCAATTGTTGTGGTGTCTGCTGGTTTGTTTTTCTGTTCTTGTTGTTCCTCTTTCCTTCAGTAGACTCAGCTTGTTAACATCAAGGGCCAGTTGCATAAAAATAGCCATTAACTCAAGACTTTGTCTAACAATTAGTCTGACTAGCTAAAGACGCCATAGAAAGCATGTTGCATAAAACAAGCTCACAGTTGTCTTTAGTAAGACAGTCTAATTGCCATTACATTGTGGGAAATGTAGGACACTGAAAAGCCTAAATAAAATGGCTGACAGTGGGCGCTCAACGCAGTTTTCCTTTGCTGGAAATATTTGAATATATTTAAATATATTGGAAATATATTTAAAAGAATGCTACGCTTCAAAATCGATTGTAATGAACAATTTTGTGATTTTAAGTTTTGTTACAATCGTAGAAGTCAAATCTTCTTCAAAGTCTCAACTCAAGCACATTCTATCCCTCAACTGAAGCCCCCACAAGCTCAGCTGACAGTTGCTTTCCATGGCAACATGGAATGTAAACGAAAGTTAGCCTATGGGTCTGCAGTCTTACATTTTTTCTTAAATTAGCCCGATCTACATTTTTATGCAACTGACTGAAAAAGTTTAGACCAAAATTTTAGACAACTTGTAAGACTAGTATAAAACAGTTTTATGCAACCGGCCCCCATCATCACTAATGATCAATCATCACTCAGAGAGTGTATCTACATTATACTAATTAATTGTTTGGCAAATTCAACATTCAACACAACACAGAGTAAATTCAACACTGCTCAGTGTTAGTTTTTAACTCCTTTAGAGTGGACTCGTGGGAGCACCAAGAGTGTTAATTTAACAACTGGAATGTTGCTGTGTGCTGATACAGAAAATTGATGATTGATCATTAGTGATGACACCTGCTGTTAACAAGCAGATTCTATTGCAGGAAAGAGGAACAACAAGAACAGGAAAACAAGAGAACAAACTAGCAAATACCACAGCAATTGAATCTGTCTAACTGAGATGTACATCAGCTTCAAATAAAATAGATTATTGGACAACAATCTCTTAATATAGATAAAATGCACTGTACGCCACTTTGGATTAAAGTGCCTGCCATATGTGTTAATGTCAAAAGTCAATATATTGTTTGTTTTCTGTCCATGTCACTGAAAATAAATATATTGCTGGCCCACAGCCTACAGTTATTATTCTGTACTGCCCACTCTCACTTAATGTGGTTAGTCAGGTCAGGGGTCATGATTAAATGTGTTATATTTTTGATCACATTATATTAATAACAATCACATTTTTATTAGCATGTTCAATTGACAGCCTATAGTATAGTTTGTGAATTACGCTGCTTTCTGTTGCCAAACATTCATTTGGACTCTGCATCTGTCTAAGCATGTTTTTAAGCCTGCCTGACTTAAGTATGACAATAAACCTCTACTGTAAAGTTCTCTTTATTTTTTACTATTGTAGTGATGGCCCTCATAAATAACCTTAGAGTAAATGAACCTTAGCCAATCTGCTTGCCTTTGTCTTGCAGTCGTATTATCCCCTCTATATCGAGTGCAGAGTAATTAGAGTTAATGTGTAAGAGTAGACTCTCCATTCACACAGCACTTTAATGATACAATAGTCAAACTGTCAGGAAATTTACACATGGCTATTCACATTGACTAATGATATGGACCCCAAGAATCAACAAGGGTCTTGTGAACTGGGATGAGGATCATCTTTGTGGTAGGTGACTCAGTTTGTTTATTTTAATTGTGTAAAATGGTAAAATAAGGTAAATACAAGAAGAGGAGACAATTTAATTTTTTATAAGCATTTATTCCACAGATACACAGAAGATAAACTGTTATTTTGTGGTTGTGCCTGACACCTGATCAATAGGCTAGTGTCTAATGAAAATGTCATGAAAATTGTTAATTTAGCTTTGTAAGGCAGTAATTAATGAGCATATTGATAATTAGCATTCAGTTTATGCAGTGCGAAACAAGCCCTTTGATCCAGCTTAATGGCCATTATGCAATTTAGCGAACACTGTATAGTGTAGCACGTGTCTGGTAGTAACTGAGAACTACATCAGTACATGCTAAGTGGGTGACATGTTTATCATCACTTACGCTTAGCAGGATTGGTAAGGCAGGCACTCAAGCACTTGAGATATACAAAACAATATGTCAACCTAATTCCAACCTCAAGAGTTTACAAAAGCTCCTCTTTTCTCCTTCAATGAGGTTTTACACTAAATTATCATATTAGGGAACAATGGTTTTCTTATGAATGTGCAGACTAGCTTTAAAAGTGAGTGATTGTACATAGAGGAGGGGCTGAGAGGAGATTTTCAGGCAAGTGAAGAACTTGGAGGAGGCAGACAGTGATTCGAAAACATATTCTAAAGCATTTTGGTAAAAAAGGGCTTTCTCATGTGATCATTATCAAACAAAAATCAAAAGAACACATGTAGACCCACATACAGTAAAATAAACTTATACACTGAAAAAAATCAACAGTAACTTACTGACAATAAATAGCCAGCAAACTGCTGTATTCCATACCACGGTAAAATTACTGTAAAACTATCTACAGTAGTTTATAGCACACTGTATAATGATTTACAGTATGTGCTGTACTGTAAAATTAATTATGGTAATTGTTTGTATGTTGTATATTAAATTGCAGTGTCCATAACATAGAACTAACCACAGTAAGCACAGTTTTAGTTTACAGAGTTAGAGTAACTTACTTCTATCTATTACAAGTTAAAAAAGAATTAAACAATTGAGGCCTTTTTGCAAACAGAACATTTATTACACAATGACAACTCAAATAGCACATAAATGTTACTCATAAAGGTACATTTTGACTACACACATAAAAGTCCATTCAAAAACTTATAAAAAACAATAATTAGTATACCAGATGTCCAAATGACTGAAAGAACACTCTTCCATTCTTTACATGTCCAGACCTAGAGAACAAAAATACAAAAATCAATTAATATCATGTAATTTCAGTCTTGTTTTTATATCAACATGACATTTAAGCTACAAGGGAGAGAATACACTCTCAACAAACAAGGTTGTGCATCACTCAGAAAGGACTGAGATAGAAGTTACTTACATACATATCAAATAAAATTCAGAGCTCTGCAGCTAATAAAAATAATAAAAAAAAATAAAAAAAACACGAGTTGCGCATGTTCGACCGGTGTAAAAACATTTGTTCACAGACAAGGTAATTTGGTTACTTATAGTACTTCAAAACTTGTAAGTGCTTATAGTTCAATACTAAACAGAATGGGCCTTATAACTAATGCTGGTATCTGTTTGAGAACGTAAACTTTATCTCTATAAAGCTACTTGTCAAAAATTACTTGCAGATCTTCATTGTCAAATGATGAGTGTTGTAAAAAAAAAAATATTATAAACTGCTAAAAGATGTTCTGTGCGATTTTTGGTGCTCACCTGTTTCAGTCGAAAAGAGATCACTTTGCTTCTGTTCCTCTCAAGGCTGAAGTGACAAGTGCAGGCTCATCTTTCATAGGTTCCAGGTGCATTCACATACAGTTCTACTTTTTATGCGATTGTATGAGTAAGTCCAATGCAGAGAAGACATCTCCAGGGTTTCGTCTTTTTGATAATAGATTACTGAATAGTACCACAAATTTCACCTCTAAATTGTGTATGTACAGGTTTGAGATTGGGCCAGTTCTCATGCAATTTAACAATAAATTACTTTTAAATTAGGTAAATATTTTCCCTAAAGAATACAGCTCAATTTGACAGTAATATACTGTAAACGGTTTCTACAGTAAGGCACGGTGGAAAATACAGCAATAATACTGTAAAAACAAAACAAAATTGACAGCAACATACTGTAAACAGTATCTACAGTAAGTTACAGTTGGAAATACAGTAATAATACTGTCAAAACAACAAAAATCATTTACAGTATACTATGATCTATAGCAGTGTTTCTCAACTGGTCAGAACTTTACAAAATCTGGCAAAACTATAAGATCCAATTCTGATGCTCAAGTGTAAATAAGCAGTAGTCAAATCTGGAGTCACTCTTAAATTCTTTCCATTGTTTTAATTCACATTATTGACTTTCAGTTCTTAAAAGGAACCTCCCTCAAATCTACTCTTCCTCCCAGCACAATAAATCTACCTCATTAAAGATAGCACAGGGTATGACAATCACATTCCGTATCACCGATTCAAACTGCGCAAGCACCACACAGAGCGATGAGCTATAGATCTTTGTCATTACCAGCATACATTGCACTTAATACATCTGCTCAAGGATATTTGCCTATGAAGCCAACACCACGTCACAATCAAATGGACTCGGGCATAAAACCTGAGCAAATGTGACTGTAATGCTCAAATGAGTCGAGCAAACATTGAAAATATACTCATCATTTTGTCTACTTGTCCAGAGACCAATTATAGAAATACAGCAAATCGATACAAGAGAATGGAGGAGAGAGACAGAAGGGTGGAGAGGTGGGGAGGCAGGGCCATAGCAAGGAATTCTGGGCCCCCTGACTGTATATTGGTCTGGGCCCCTTTCATATAAAAAATAAAATACAGTTTAAAATTTGCTGTGGGCCCCCCTTGACCTGTGGGACCATAGAATTGTTTTTATCTTTCACCCCATTAGCTACGGCCCTGTGTGGAGGGTTAGCCCTGGAGGATGGCAGCAACACATACCAACATTTCACACATTATTGCATTATTGATTCATTTTCATTGATCAGTGATGTCCATGTTGAGTTGTTTTCTTTAGTGTGTGTGATCTGCACAGGTAGGAAATTAAATACGTCTTTATTAACTCAGATGGAAAACACAGGATATTGACCTCAACAGTTGGACCAAAAGAAGTTAGAAAGGCCTGATTTGCTAGCACATTTTCTAGCTCCCTCTCTCTCTCTCTGGGAGTCATTAAAGGTGCAGTATGTAAGATTCAGAAACCCTTGTTATAAATGACACCTGTGGCCATTAAGTGAACTGCAGCCTGTTGCTCGTGATCGCGCACACACTGTATAGGGACGCGAGCGAGCATGACTCCATAGGGAAGCGAGACTGAACGTGATTCACCGGCATCATGATCACAGATGAGGTAGCATAATTAAAATTACACAGTTATGATTGTTTTACTACAAACTTTGAGACTGTATATTATATTTGACTCTCCAGTGCTGGAACAGGGCTAAAACAAAGTGTGGATATAGGTCTGACTATGCGAGACTGTAGTTTGAAGTAATCACTTTTCTTTGCATGATACATTGACTGCATTGATACGATAGCCTATGTCGGCGTTAGCTAGCTAGCCAGTTTATCAATAGCTGTTAGCTAAATTTGGTGGATGATGACAGTATTTGTTAATAAAATAGACTGTACATTATAAATGTTGACACAATTCAGTATTGATGTGATTCCATCACAAATGTCATTTTGATATATCAATGTGCTATTGTATAATAACAGATTGTATATATTTTCTGTATAACCAAGTTAAGTTACACTAATGAATGGAGCTTTTTGCATTATCTTGAACATTGTCTAGCATTCATTTCATGTGTTATCGTAGTTTACCTTACTGAATAATTACAGATTAACAGTATGTCAGTTACTGTGAATCAGCATACCTGACTTTTAGTATAAAGAGAAGATCGTTGAAATTATTTGAAAGTTACAAAGCAAGGTAGCTTGCAATTCATCAGCGTTAGCAGGCAAGATCAAGTTAGCTACAATTACACAGAAAAATCCTTATGGCACTATATTTCACATGCTTTGCAGTTATGTAAGCTTACCTGTCCAATAAAAAGAATGCCAATTCAGGGTCGGTTTTGATCCCCAAAACCGAACGAAGGTCCCTCCAGGAATCAAATGCCCTGTTGATGTTCACTCTAGTTTTCGCTCAACCACGATCACGTTCCCGCTTAGCCAGACGGGATTCAGTTAATGTTTTTTTTTTTTTTTTTTTTTTTTTGGCATACTCTGAGTTTGTGTAGGAGTCGGTGTTGTGCTGGGAGCCAGACCTTTGCTGGATTCCATCTCTAAGATAACGTTACCTAGTGTTGCAGTTTGTTGATGCTGTTGAATAGCGGAAGATAAGCTACTGTCTGAGGCAAGGCTCTCAGGAGCACGCATAAACGTCACATCCTTCGGATTTTCCCGGCAAAAGCGACCCGCTCCCTTCGCATGAAAATTAGTCTACAGGCTTAAATAGGCAACTTAAGAAGTCTGGAAAGGGATCATTTTTTAAGTTGCGTTACAAGCCGTTCACACATTGGCAAAAAAAAAAAGTGAATATTACATGAAAAATTTTACATATTGCATCTTTAACATCCCTAAGAACACCATTATTGATACTGATAACCCTCTGCATCATTGAGACAGCTAGAGTGCAGCACCCCACTAACACACACAAACAAAAAGGTTTGTGTTACCTTCATATCCATTCACAGTTCTTTCTTCATCAGCCCATCCCAATAGTATCAACAAACACAACACTGACTTGTGTTGGGCCTCATGTATTCAGATAGAAGACAAAGGCAGGCCTAACACAGTCGTAAAACCTGACTGAGGCCCACAAAGTGTCATAAATCTTACTGATAAAAACCGCGCCAAAATCAAACAAAGGGAGTCCAAAACAGACTACAAATCACATGAAGCCTTGCTCACTAAAGGATCAAACTCTCAACTCCTATTGGATGAGGCACACAACAGAACGGCGCTCAACCATGACGTCATCGGGATTAGAAATAACTCTGAGACCCTTCCGGGCATTGCTTCCAGCAACTTTGCTCACCGTGTGTAGACGCAGCTCATCGCTGCTCTCAGGTGTAGCCTCGTGGCACAAGGAAGTAACATCCGACTTGAAACTGTGGCCATACAATCTCCATCTCGCTGGACGAGTTGAGATTACTCTGTGTTCCACCGAACACTCTAACGGATCCGAAGGAGACCACCAAGCAATCCGCATCTTCATCCGTTTGCCTGCCGGAGTGAAGAGAAAAAGATTTCTCTTCCCTCTTCAATCAAGTCGATGTCACTGATTTCTCCACCAGCCCGCCGAGAATCAACAGCCGTACTGCCCGCCGAGGAAATGGCCTCTCGTCATCACCCGAGCCTCGAGGGACCGAGTCGGAGTTAAAGGATGGATGAACACACATTCTACCTGCGTCCTCATATGATTCAAGTAAGAGGTTTACGTCTGGGCAGAGATAGAATATTATAGTGTGTTATTCTTGTGTATCAAGGTTATTGCTTGTGCAGTTTATGGACCGCCGAGTCCGCTCATTGCTGCTAATAATACTCAAGGTATTACTGTAATGTACTTTTATCACGAATGAGATCTGCTGTGTTGTAGTCCAACCACATTGGACTGTTGTGTATTTCTGCCATCGCGGGTGAGATCGGCACACTGAGTTTATCCATTAAAGAATCAAAGACCGCAGGATGGTTTACGAGCCGTCCACCGCGTCTCTGAGTGATAAACTAACAGCTGCTTTCTCTCCCATGATCGCGAAACCGGCTTTGGTGCCGCCACTTTATTCTCTCTCTCTCGTACTAACCACACACATACGTGACCCCTCACAAACATTCTCGCACACACTTTTGGCTAGTAGATAATTTTGTGATAAAGCTCAGCTTTGTCCCTATGTTATCATACAAGCGGAGACACATGGTAAACGGGCAGACGGCATTAACCTGCTTCTCTCCATCCACATTCGCGGCCATATTCTCTGGCTGGAAATCTCGCGTGACATATTCTCCACGAGAGTCACATCCGCCATTTTGTGCGCGTTACTCCTTACACACACACACACCCATTCACACACACACACAAACACACACACACATTCCTCTCATGTGTTATAGGATTATTTTGGTTATCATATCTAATCATGTCACTGTTTACTTTGTAGTTGTAAGTTTCTTGACTGCATTGTATTGATTATTAATTGATATTACTGTATAAAAAACTTTGTTATATTTCAAAGAGAAGTGTTTTGGTTTGTTTTGCATACACCTGTGTCAAATGCTGACAGGGGATGTCAGTGCTCGGATTCAAGCCTTCATTGTTTCCTTCTGAATGTCGATTTTCTTAAGAGAACAATCTTATATTGAGACTGTTATTCTGTCTGGTTATTAGTCCCTGATTCCAGGGTGGTGCCCTGGCGATATTAATCCTTATTAATATTCTATTTATTTTGATAATTGATAATTATCTTTGATGATTGTTGAATTTGAAAGATCAATAAGCTAGTGTTAATTATCTTTGATAATAATTAATATTCTGTTGAATTTGATGGTTATGTTTGATTGTTGATGTGAAGGATTAAAAGAGCTAACATTGATTCAAATCAATGTTCTATTGATTTTAATAATTGAATAATTTGCCCCGTATGAGGTTTTAATGAGTTAGATTCTATTATTTAATTTAAATATTAATTAATAACTAAATAAATAATTATTAATTATTTCTGATAGTAACACTGATCTAAACAACCAGTAGAACCTACATAATAATTGATGTCCTGTGTGAGGCATCCTACGTGCCAGTTTGTCACAGTGTGTATGCATAGGAATCCAAAGTAATAACTTGAATCATTACTTCAAAGTTTGGTTCTGTTTGACAGTTGACTTCTCACAACTTGCCAAGCATAAGCCAGTGTGGTGTGAAAGTGCTCTTAAGAGTGAATTAGGGGTTGGTAAGTTTACTATAGTCTGCTCAAAGCCTGCTGTTGTTGTTATTTAACTCCTAACACTTTCACCTAGATGTTACAGAGAGGTGCCAAGTCACTTAATTGACGTCCACCAAGGAAAGAATGCAGTTAAATTCGCATATTACATAACAGTAACCCATAAGCTACAGGTCAAAGCCTCTCACCTGTGCGTTCGTGTCAGCATTATAGAAACTGTAAAACAACAAGCTATCAGAGCCACTGTGTCGCAAGAATTTTTACTGCCCCAGTAAAATGAGTCACCAATCACCCCGTGTGACTGGAGCTGAAGCTCCACAGAGGTCAGTCAACTCAGCACTGCAAGATGTGGTTGCTGCTGTCCTCCGTCTCTCCGTAGAGGAGAGAGATAACCTTAACGGCTACAATATTAGTCGTTGTGATGAAGCATTGCAGGAACTAGTTGATTATGTCAACAACCTGGTCGGGAAGCCAAAGAGCACAATCCCGGACCTAGTGGGCCAAATGTTCCTTCTTCATCACAGCAGAACCCAACTGCAAACCGCGGAGCACCAGGCCCAGCTCGCCCAGCTTCAGAGCAGCTACCAAGTGATGCAGAGGGAAAATCTCAGCCTGCACCAAGAAGTTAGGTGCACCCAAGCTGAGAAAGTCCAGGCACAGGAAGATAATGCCTGCGCAGGCAGCTTCAAGCTGCCCAGCTAAGAGTAGAGTCAGATCAGGTAAGTGCAGCTGAAATGCACAGCACAACATCTGACATAGAAGAGGGCCCCCTCTTTGGCGCTACGCACAGAAATGTGCCCCTGAGAAACCCAGGGACACACGCTAGGAGCCGAGCTGCCCCTAGTGGTACAGTCTCTGACTTCGTCCTTCGAGACACCTTTCAAGCTCCTCCAGCAGCCCGCTGGTTGGGTGCAGGTGCCCCTCCTTACAGTTGCCCCCTCAATCAGCTTTCAGTCACCCCAACTTGCATTTCAAACTGACTGATTCCACACCATGGAGGGGGGGAAATTATTTCCAAGCCCAGAGTGGTGCAAGCAGCTCGAAGATCCCATTAGCCAGGGAGCTGTACACAACCCGGGGTCCAACCCCACACGTCGACTGGACAACTTCCCCACCACAAAGGGGAGGAAGTCGTACTCATTGCTATAGTGATCCGAGTGACTATGGTGTTTCGGATGACTTGGACGACCCGTGGTCTCACCGACACCAAGGCTTGCACATCCGACAACTCAAGTCCCTCGCAGGGGACATAGAGCGCTTTGACCCAAGTAATCAAGATTCAAACATTGACAGTTATCTCAGAGAAATTGAGCACTGTCTGGTTTACTTGCCTTATGCTTTGTCGCATAAAAAACTCAAGCTCATATGGAAGACCACGGTAAGGAGTGTCCATGTGTTCATGGAAACGTTACCGACTGGTACACGAAACCACTACTCAGCTCTGTGTAAAGCCCTACACAAGGAGTATTCGCTGTATATGCAGCCTCAGAATATGCAGACCTAGCGCTTGAAGGCAACGAAATGCCTCGCGTTAAGGTGAATGCTAGAACAGGACCCCAGAGGCGTCGATCACCCCGCCAGCAGGGTAGGTGGTAAGGTATCGGATAAGATGGTAAGAACTCCAGTAAAGGTGTTTACATGCAACCCCAAATCAGGATAATTGGCAAAAATCTTTGTGTGCCGTTTGTTTTTTTTTTTTTGTTTTTTTTTTTTTTGCTTAAACCATTTATGACTTTACTATGATAAAAGAAAGCTGTTTAAGGCGTTAACATGACCTTGCATGTTGCCAGCTTATTAAGCATAATTGTGTTACAAACCCAACACCGGAGCTCTCGTGTCTGTTGAAGAATGCTGACTTCTGTATTATGGCCTTAACTTTCTTCATAATCCTTTCATAGTTCATTGATGACTTTGCAGCTCATTCTGGGCAACGGATTTGGTCACATGATCAACATTCAGATGATGATATTATTTTGCCAAGTAGGACATTTCCTAGAGAAACATGGTTGGTTCTGGTACATCAATTCCATCAACATTTCTATCAGAATCATTTCTAATAAGATTATAGGGATAGGGAAGGGTTGGGTTAAGAGTCTTGAGACAAGGGTTGGAGTCTTGAACATTATCATCATTCATTCTGATTATTTTGTTCAAATTTTAAGTGTAGTTTAAAATTAGGGTTGGGGATAAGGATAGGGCTAGGAGGAATATGTTTGTTTGACAGGTATGTTGTTCCAGGAAGATGTTGATTCAGGAATATGTCATACTTGACAAAATTGTCAGGTACCTTGACAAGTGACCACCACATGCAGTTATTATTATTATTATTATTTATTTATTTTTTTTTACTGGACGTTTAGTGAGACCATCTGCAATCGGACATAACTGAGGGCACAATGGAATACAACTATGACCACATACACATTAATATGTTTTCAGGTGAAAACACCATTCACAGTTTTATTACGTCACTGTTTTCCAAAGTATTTGGTACTAGGGAGCATTTTTGAAAGTCTCCATGTTGGATGGATGAAAACATTGTTCCAGTGTGGATGAGAGGTTTTTTGCAGTTTTAAGCAAAAAACATATTTGTGTGCACAGGTTTCCCAAACAAATCTCAAAATGTATTTTAAAGACTCATTGCCATTATCCTTGCAATCTTCGGCAAATCCAGTGATTAGATCTTCCTCTGAAGTGCTCATAGCAACATGGGATTTTGTAAACACCTTCCCTGCATCTGAATATGCATAGTTGCCTGCTATATCGTATGGCAAAAACAGTATGCCAATGGAGTAGTATGTCCGAATCCTCAGTATTCATAAAACAGTAAACGAGCAATACCTGGATGGCGTACTATGTCCAAGGTGCAGATCGACTGGACATTTTACAATCAGATAATCCCAAGGGAGTTGAGGAGGTGTCATGTTCAAATGCTGGATTAAAAAAATAGCTGAGAACCATGAGTCGTAGGGCTCTTTTCAACTGTACATGCTATACATAACAAGAAAGTGGTTCCTTGTGATTAAATGGTGCTTGTTTAAAATAAAATAAATAAATAAATAAATAACAGAAAACAGGAGATTATTTTTGCAGTTGTTATATTTAGGTCACAAGACAATGCTCACGTTCATGAAGTATGTCCAGAATCTATTCATACTATACCTATAGAACATACTTTTCAACTGACCAAGACATGCGTCCTTCATCAAATGCAGTGCATATTCTGACAGTACATGATTTCGGACACAGCTTTTGTTTCCTGGTGGACTGATAAAAACCTATGCACCTTGATTTGTGGCAGCTCTTGGCACTGTTTAATGCAATATGCATCAGACCGTCCATGAATAGTCCATAAGATGATTTTGGGGGACAATCTGCAAAATGGATATAAATATAGTAAAATGTGTTAAACTGGGCTGAGAGCAATACACTCAAATTGATAGCTAAAAGCATCATTCTGCATATACAGATTTTGTGAGGGCCTATTTATTAGACATGTTCTGTTCCATAGCATGCATGACATGCATGTTACATTCTACATGTATATGACAGCCTTTATCCTAATCAAAAATTCATGTGTTAAATCCGAATCACTTATGCTTGTTGGATATGTACTCTATCATACAGAAGATAAATGCATATGCCTGTTGCTTATTAAAACAGCCTACCTTACCCTGAGGTCATGAATACAGGAAGGGCATTCATGCATCTAAAGTGCAAGTACACATACACACATAAACACATACTGACACACAGGGTTGGGAGGGTTACTTTTGAAATACATGCTGTAAAATGTAATTTGTATTTGTAATTTAGATTACTCAAGGTCAGCACTGGTAGATATTTTAACTTGTTTTGACTATAAAAACTCTGCCAGTACAGTAAGACAAAATACACATGTTAAAAATACATTCTTTGAAAAACCTAAATATCTTATGCTGTGTTGTTTCTAAAACAAGATACAGAGATTTTTGCCCTAATATCAAAGGTCTTACAAGATGTCATCCAACATGAATTTTCTTGATAAAAAATATGGTCGTGCCTGGTAACGTGTATGTAAAATGGCTAGAAATAGCATTTTAGCTTAGCGTAAAGCTGAGGGTTTTTTTTCTATTTTTTCTGCTCCAAACTTACTTCAAACACACTTCTCTGTCTGCTCATATGAATGTAACATAAAAAAAGTGTTTCATAAAAAAGTGTTTCACCGCTGTTCAAATGCACTTTGGATCGCATCATTTATATGTATAAATGCTTTCCACCTGAAAGGACTATAATATTAAATGAAACAAATGACAATAAAATGCAAAGTAATCTCTTCAGTAATCAAAATACTTCTTGAATGTAACTGTACTCTAATTACCAATTATTTAAATCGTAACTGTAGTGGAATACAGTTACTTATATTTTGTATTTTAAATACATAATCCCGTTACATGTATTCCGTTACTCCCCAACCCTGCAGACACATGTCTAATCCTGACTCGCAGCGCTTTGTTTAGTAGAACGCATTGCGAGACATGTCTTTGATTTTGCCATCTACATGGACACACATGCCTACACTCAGCACAGTAACCTATATTTATCCAGCTGTGAGTGTTTGTGTGAATGCGTTCATGAAGGATCATTGAAATCAGAAATCCTGTCTGTTCTCCTCCTGTGTATGATTGGAGAGTATGGTTGCATGTGAAGAGCTCTCTCTGGCCTGTCCATGCAAGCTCAGCTGATGTGGAAATAACACACCTGAGCACTGTGGATAGTGCGAACATGCTTATTTAAGGACTGCATGGAGAATAATTGAGAAGATTTTTCAGGCAGAAAGGCAGCCACTTTTACCAGCCAGTGTGATCATATCTTACTGAAATAACACAGTCAGAATGATACACAGAGAGAAAGAGAGACAGGAAGGGGAGGGGCAACTGAGATTGGATACACGTGTTTGTACGTGTGTGTGACCCTGTGTACATCATCAAAAGCAAATTGTTTCTTTATAATCATTGAAGCTCTCTACAAGAAGCACCTTCAGTTAGCGGAAGCCCGCCAACTTCTATCTTGAAAGGCACTAGAGCTACTCCAGCAACTTTAGCAACTTTATTTTTGTTATTTTACATACTAATATCATTCATGCAAATTAACTGTTAAGAAATTTATTTGTTAAATATTTAAACTTTTGACTGTTTTTGGTCTAGTGATTTAAACTGAAGTGTGTAATTTCTGCACCAACACCACCAAAATGTTTTCAAACAGCTCTCCTAAATACTCCTGTCCGAACAAACAGAACAAGAAAACTTCATAGCATTTTCTACTAATGGCTATAAAAATGTCAAGTGGTGTAACCATCATGTAAGTGGTATTAAAATACCTTATATGTACACAGCAAAACATATTTTTTACAAATATTCATGAAGAATCAAATGTTCCTTGATATTTTTACATATAAGAGGTTATTCTACTATAAAAACATACTGTTAATATCAAAATTCAAAACATAACCCCCAGTGCAATAAAATGATTTATTGAAACCAAGCTGCAAAATTGTGGCCTACTAACTATTCTTGCACACCAAAGGGGACCCATCTGGACTATTTAGATTTTTGACACACTTCTTTGACCATTGTCATGTATCTCACACCTCTTTTAAAAGATACATTGTCAAGTTACAACTCTGAAAAGGAAACCATGATTCTGTTTCATTCAACTTCTCTGCCTCTTTCTGTTTTGAGAACAAAAGCATCCTAGACGCGTTCTTGTGCCCATTTGTGCTATTTTTGGTGTATATAAACATGCACTACATGGACGTCTTTGACCGTTTTGATGCGTTTCTGGTGATGTGCGCCCCAGTGCGTGATGGAAGAAAGGTGCCTCAGGTTATTCCTGGCAGGGTAGTCAGCCTTACATGCTCCTTATGTTTAGGATTAGGGTGAGGGCGGGTTTAGGGAATCTTCTGCCTGCCAGGAACAAACAGAGGCACCTTTGAACAATGGGTGCCTCAGTGCAGGCAAAACCGTTTTTGTGTGCATCACCATGCTTTGGACAATGTATGTGCATCATGTGAATGTGGCTGCTGTTCGAGTGAGCAGTTTAATATATTCGGATGACATGTATTGGATGTGCATTATGTGTAAACTCTGAAATGTAGTTTTATAATGTTGTGGAGCTGGCTCATTTTCTTCTGAATGAGTTTCAGATATGGCTGTATTCGAAATGCTGCACAATGTTAGCCAATCTTAACAGTGTGCATTTACGTTGAAGTTTAAATGAAGTGCTCAGGCAAAAACTGAGCGTTTCAGACAGAGGGCCAGAGACAGAGTGGAAAATGATCATATATTACTAAGTATATATATATATATATATAGTATGGCATGGCCACTTTAATATCAAGACTTTACGTCATTGACCCAATAGCACACATCAGCTTTAACTCTTTTGTTTTTGACCACATGTATACACATTTGTAGCAATACTAACATTATTATAATAGTTCTAGAAGTCATCAAATTTTACATCAACTGATTTCCATTAAAAAAGGAGGAAACATAGTTATTCATCCATTTTACCATTTGCTGATGTCTAGCATCACGCTTATACCTGATTGGTTCTAGTTGGACATCCTGAGATGATGTGCAGCTTCGACGCTTCCGAAGTGGTGTTTGTGGGTGATTGATTTGGGCAAAGGTCTGTGGTATTTTCAATGCACCTGAGTCATTTCAACCCCCAGTTTCTCCGCAGCCAGAATAATCAGGGCAGAGTGCCACGGTTCCCTATGATCATCCAGTGTGTGTCTGAGTGTTTTGTGAGTGTGTGTCTCTGAGCAAGGGAAAATGGAAATAAAAGCACACACACCTCCACACATATGCAGGCATCATTGCTTGCCCATATCATGACAGTGTGAGTGCCAAGGGGCAGGCAAAGCACAAGCTAAACCAGGCAACTAACAGCCTCTTCAAAAGCCCTGCGGCACAATAGAATACAGTAACTAGCTGCTGCTATGCACCCACAATGGAGTGCTGAGCCTTGTCTCTCACCTTTTTGCTCTCTCTCACGTACACATAAACACACATTCTGTACATACTCAGGTTTTATGGGTCTGAGCTCTCTCAATGACAGGCTGTCTTCACACATCGGCTAGATTTTTCTCACAGGAGGGAAAATCATGGTCTTTACATGACTACAGAAAATAACCATTCCGCCCATTGGTTTAATGGAGGAAATATGTAACGGCATGTAATAACTAACTCTATACAAATATACAAGTAGACAAAGGGCTGCTGTCATGCATACTGGCTGTTACAAACTCTACTGGCTTGTATTCTACTATACTGTATAAAGTAGAACTGCTTTTATATACTGTTTTATTGTTTAGACCAAAGGTCGGCAACCTATGGCACGCATGCTGGCATTGGCAGGCGGAGGGGTAATCACTGGCATGCCAGCAACAGTGAGAGAGGAGTAGACTATTTTATTTATATACATTACGCACCAGTATTCTAATCTACATCTTGATGTAATCCTTCCTCATGATCACGCAGCGTGTTTTCATCAGTAGAATGGGAGGATAAACACTATTAAAGTGTGACGAGACTCGCACTGCGCGTGCAAGCCATTCGAGCTTAAACCATGGTCACACTCAAAATTACATTAAAAGATTAAAAGAGAAAACATAAACCCACATCATGCAGTTCAAATATCTGAGTCTATTCAAAATCAAAATTAAACCTGGACAATGAATTTTGCAGGTGCGATTCACCAAAAAGGGCTAAATAGTCAGCTTGTGATGCGCAAAGTCTGCCATTGACCAGGAAAATAAAAAAAAAATGGCACTCCATGTCAAAAAGGTTGCCGACCCCTGGTTTAGACCAACTCTCATGGGTACCACTCTGTAAAGGACAAGAACCCTCAGATTGCCTCATTCTCACTGAGCAAAACCCAACTGTCGGATTGATAAAAAAGCAGCCAAGAAAATATGTTATATGATGGAATTACCATGGAAGAACCAATCACCTCAAAGCATTCTGCTGTTTAGATTTTCTCTCAGTCTCTCGCACTAACAAAGAATATGCCTCATGTTATTTTGGATATGGTACCAAAATAATTGCATTGTTTCTTGGACATACCATTGTATTCTTTGAAGTACCTTGGGGCTCCATGTAAATACCATGGTACGTGAATATGGTAGTCATTCAGTACCATATAATGTCAAAGTGCCAAGGTATTGCCATCTGATAGACTGTACAATAGAACCACCACAGAGCAAACTCATGCCATTGTTGAGGCTGGCAGAGAGCAGCCTCCATGTTTCCAGATTGGCCATAGTCAGAATTATTATTATTATTATTATTATTATTATTATTATTATTTATTTATTTATTTATTTTTCTGTTTACAGAATGAATGCTTTCACAGAGACAATTGAGATTTCACAGAACACCTATTTCTTTGATATCTATCAGGTAATAAGGGCATTTTACATTCTAATAAATAAACACTTACAGAAGCATTTGATTTTATACAGTGGAATGACAAAAATGTTGAATAAATACTCTATTTTACCCTCTTCTGGCACAGTGTGCATGAAGAATAACTGTCATTGTTCTTCACCTGTGCAGTCAGCAGATTACAAGATCTGACAGAGCATTTAAAATATAGCCTGCTTTATATGATTATCTTATTTAATTTATCTTTGTTTATATTTAGTTTTCTTTCCCAATATTTGTTAAATTAGATAACAGTAAAGGAAGCTAGAAATGGCATAAAAAAATAAAAAATCATACTATGTGTGCACGCGCGTGTGTTTTTTTAAGCCCCATTCACATTGCCAGCACAGCGACAATATCTCATACATTTTCCGTAGGAGCAGAGCAACTTCCAGCGACATAGACTGTTGGCAACAAGATGTGTGCGTGGCTAGCATCATGACATGACAAAGTTGAGAAAAGTTTAACGTTATGCAAATGACAAGCAACATTCAGGAGCGACTATCAATAGGAGAAAAGGCAGTGGAGCTCACATCATCTGTCTCCTTACTGGTGTCAAGTGCAGGTGAGACAGAGAAGTTATAATGTGGTGATTTCAATGTTCTATATTATTTGTCTAAAACCACATGCATGGATATAATAAAACAACGATGCGTGGGAAACCGTGTCAGAAACTGTCATAATTTTGAGTGAGTTTGATTCAAATATTGATAGATAATTAATCTTGTTTATGATATGATGTATTGTGCACTGCTGCAGTTTATAAACAGGTGTTAAATTGGACCGATACGATCCAGAACGACGTTCCAGCAACTTAAAAAAATGCTTGTTTGTCAATCCATCCCATTTACTGTATTTTCCGATGCAGTTTTTGTTTGATCCCCTTGAGACATTCCATCTCTATTTAGCAAGTGTACTTGTTCAAAAATATTTCAAGCTCATTATGCTTCACTCTAGTCAGTTGTGGACACTGGTAGAGGCAGAATACGAGAGCAGCACAAGAACGTGTGCCCCCACGTAGACGCACGTTCTACTTCTACTTCAGTGATCCAATCTCTGATTCACAGAAATCGTGTAATATGGAATCAACTGCTCACCCATTTCTTAAATCCACTGGTATGCAGTAACGATTTGCTATGTTTTGTTAAAAAGCTGTATACACAAAGGGTTTTGAATCAGGAATCAATCACATCCAAAGCAACATCAGATCAAAATATCATAGGCCTACAACTTGATAACAAAAGACCACTCGACCAACACACTGTAAAAGGTTTCACTGTTATTTGTATATTGATGTGTACTCAAACCAGCCCGTCTGGCACCAACAATCATTCATGCGATTATCTAATCAGTCAATCATGTGGCAGCAGTGCAGTGCATAAAATCATGCATATGTTGGGCCTCATGTATTCAGATAGAAGACAAAGGCAGGCCTTACACAGTCGTAAAACCTAACTCAGCCCCCACACACCAAGTCATAAATCTTACTGATAAAAATCGCACCAAAATCAAACAAAGGGAGTCCAAAACAGACTACAAATCCCATGAAGCCTTGCTCACTAAAGGATCGAACTCTCAACTCCTATTGGATGAGGCACACAACAGAACGTCCCTCAAACCATGACATCATCAGGAGTAGAAATAACTCTGAAATGCTTCCGGGATTTGCTTCTAGCAACTTTGTTTGCAGTATGTAGATGCAGCTCATCACTGCTCTCAGGTGCAACCTCGTGGCACAAGGAAGTAACGTCTGACTTGAAACTGTGGCCATACAACCTTCATCTCGCTGGACGAGTTGAGATTTCTCTGTGTTCAACCAAACACTCTAACGGATCCGAAGGAGACCGCCGAGCAGTCCGCATCTTCATCCGTTTGCCTGCAGAAGTGAAGAGATTAAAGATTTCTCTTCCATCTTCAATCAAGTCGACATTTCTGAAGTTCTCCCCCAGCCCGCCGAGAATCAACAGCCGTGCCTGCCAACAGAGCGAGGAAACAGCCTCCTGGTATCACACGAGCCTCAAGGAACCGGGTTGGAGTTAAAGGACGGAGGGACAAACATTCTACTTGTGTCCTCATGCGATTCAAGTAAGAGGTTTACGTCTGGGCAGAGATAGAATATTATAGTGTGTTATTCTTGTGTTTCAAGGTTTTTTTTGCTTGTACAGTTTACGGACCGCCATGTCCACTCATTATTAATACTCAGGGTATTAATTATCACAAATTTGTTTTGCTGTATTGTGGTCCAGCCAAATTGGACTGTTGTGCATTTTCGCCATCGCGTGTGAAACCGGCAAACTGAGTTATCCATTAAAGAGTCAAAGAACGCGGGACTTTTACAAGCCGTCCACTGCATCTCTGAGTGATAAACTAACAGCTGCTTTCTCTCCCACGATCGCAAAATCGGCTTTAGGGCCGTCACTTAATTCTCTCTCTCGTACTAACCACACACACACACACACACACACACACACACACACACACACACACACCTTATGTGTTATAGGATTATTTTTATTTCCATATCTAATCATATCACTGTTTAGTTTGTAGTTGTAAGTCAGAAGTTTATTGACTGCATTGTATTAATTATTAATTGATAATACTGCATAAATAAACTTTGTTTATATTACAAAGAGAAGTGTTTTGGTTTGTTTTGCATACACCTGTGTCATGCTGACAGGATGTCAGTGCTCGGATTCAAGCCTTCATTCATTGTTTTTTCCCGAAAATCGATATTCTTCGGATGTCGATTTTCCTAAGAAAACAATCTAATATTGAGACTGTTTTACTATCTGGTTATTAGTCCCTGATTCCAGGGTGGTGCCCCGTCAATGTTAATCCTTATTAATATTCTATTGATTTTTGATAATTGATAATTATCTTTGATGATTGTTGAATTTGAATGATCAATAAGCAAGTGTTAATTTTAATTAATGTTTCATCGATGTTAACAATTAACGATTATCTTTGATAATTGTTGATTTAAAGGATTAAAAAAGCTAACATTGATTCTCATCAATGTTCTATTGATTTTAATAATTAATAATTGTCTTTGATAAACCCGCTCCTAAACGTAGCGCACTACATTTACTGGAGCCCCATATGAGGTTTTAATGAGTTAGATTCAATTAATTAATTAAAATATTAATTAATAACTAAAGAAATAATTATTAATTATTACTGATAGTAACACTGATCTAAACAACCAGTAAAGCCCTACACATATATTGGTCAGAAGCTTCAGTTAATGTTCACATCAACCATCAGAATGGGAAAAAAATGTGATCTCAGTGATTTGGACCGTGGCATGATTGTTGGTGCCAGACGGGCTGGTTTGAGCATTTCTGTAATCTCCTGGGATTTTCCACACACAACGTCTCTAGAATTTACTCTGAATGGTGCCAAAAACAAAACAAAAAAACATCCAATGAGCGGCAGTTCTGTAGACGGAAATGCCTTGTTGATGAGAGAGGTCAACAGAGAATGGCCAGACTGGTTTGAACTGATAAAGTCTATGGTAACTCAGATAACCACTCTGTACCATTGTGGTGAGAAGAATAGCATCTCAGAATGCCCAATTTTAGCTTGGAGGGCACTATGGTGTTGAATGCTGAGCTGTAGTCTACAAACAGCATTCTCACAAAAGTGTTCCTTTTTTCCAGGTGGGAGAGAGCAGTGTGTATTGTAGATGCAATAGCATCATCAGTGGAGTGGTTGTTGTGGTAAGCAAACTACAATGGGTCCAGTGATGGAGGCAGCACAGAGTAGATGTAATCTCTGATTAGTCTCTAAAAGCATTTGCTGATGATGGGGGTCAGAGCAACAGGACACCAGTCATTTAAGCAAGTGATTTTGGATTGCTTTGGTACAGGCACAATGGTGGACGTTTTAAAGCATGTGGGGACTACAGACAAAGAGAGGGAAAGGTTGAAAATGTCTGTAAAAACACCAGCCAGTTGTTTCGTGCACGCTCTGATGACGCGGCCCGGAATGCCATCTGGACCTGCGGCTTTACGGATATTCACCCGTTGGAAGGATCGGGTTACATCCGCTACAGAGACGGAGAATGAACTAACCTCTGTAGGTTCGGCCATGAGAGCTCTCTCTGCGAGGGCTGTGTTATTTCCCTCGAACCGTGCATAAAAAGTATTTAGCTCATCCGAGAGAGAGGCAGCGGTGTTCACGGCGGAGTTTTTATTCCCTTTAAAGTCCATGATGATATTAATTCCCTGCCACATACTTCTAGAGTTGGTGGTGTTAAACTGTCCTTCAATCTTGTTCCTGTGCTGGCGTTTTGCTGCTCTGATAGTTTTTCGGAGGGCATAACTGGCTTGTTAATGCTCCTCCGCATTCCCGGAATTAAAAGTGGAGGTCCGCGCATTAAGTGCCGCGCGAACACCGCTATTCATCCAAGGTTTCTGGTTCGGGTAGATGCATATTGTTTTGGATGGAACAACATCCTCTACGCACTTTCTGATGAAACACATTACGCTATCAGCATAAACATTGATGTCGTCATCAGAGGTGGACCGGAACATCTCCCAGTCCACGTGATCAAAACAGTCTTGTAGCATAGAGTCTGATTGGTCCGACCAACACTAGATTGTTCTGAGGGGGGGTGCTTCCTGTTTCAGTTTCTGCCTGTAAGCGGGCAGAAGCAAAATGGAAGAGTGGTCCGATTTGCCAAATGGTGGGTGGGGGAGGGATTTGTAGCCATCCCGGAAGCGAGAGTAGCAACGGTCCAAAACCCGGTCCCCTCGTGTGTTAAAACTGATGTGTTGGTGGTATTTTGGTGCAATTGATTTAAAATTGCCTTTGTTAAAGTCCCCGGTCACAATGAACGCGGCCTCAGGGTGCGCAGTTTCCTGCTTGCTTATAATCCCGTACAGTTCCTTGAGTGCCCGGTCTGTGTCGGCTTGTTGGGGATGTACACAGCTGTGATAATGACCGCTGTGAATTCCCTCGGTAGCCAGAATGGTTGACACAGAAGCATGATAAATTCCAGATCAGGAAAGCAGAAAGACTTAATAGAATGTACGTTCCTCTGATCACACCAGGATTTGTTGATCATAAAACATACAACACCACCTCTGCTTTTACCTGAGAGTCTTTCACTCTGTCCGCTCGGTGCACGGAGAACCCCACGGGTTCAATGGCTGAGTCTGGAATCTCCGCAGACATCCAAGTTTCTGTAAGGCAGATAATGCAGCAGTCCCTCATCTCTTGTTGGAAGAAGATCCACACTCTCATCTCGCAGAGCTTGTTGTCAAGAGACTGAACATTTACCAGTAGTATACTGGGTAGCGGGGGTCGATTTGCGCAACGTCTTACTCTGATGAGAACGCCGGCTCTGTTTCTCCTTTTCCTTCTGCATTTTGGCGGCCGGGCAGCCCAGACAAAGGGCTCCGCAGGCGTGTTTGTAAACAGTGGGTCGGCATTGAGGAATTTGAAATCTGGTTCACGGTGTGTATTTGCAGAACCAATGTCCAAAATTGTTTGTCTGTTGTAGACAATAAGGCAGACAACATTCAAGACAAAAAACATAAGAATTGTAAACAAAACAAACAAAAACTACAATGTTGTTTCAGAGCTCGCAACGCAGCAGCCATACTCATCGCCATCTTTAGTCCAAAAAGATGTGATGCAATGGGCACTGCTGGAGGTTATATAAAACACTCTCCCCTGCAGATGTTCATTTTAAAAGGAAAGATTGATTCCTTGTCAAATTAGAATGAAATCTTAGTATTACTTGCAATACATCTCATCTGTGATCAGATTTTCTAAAGATATGGCCAGACTGCTTGTCCACCAATAACGTTAAAGCAACAGCAATGCCTACTAGTGACTAGTGGTGGTGATTTTGACTCATTTTCAGTGACTCATTTTCAGTCATTTGAATCCGTTCACAAAAAAAATGTGTTCAGATTTGTAGATAGTGCCAAATGACTGCTTTTGAAGTAACTGCACTGAACCAAAAACAGTCATGCACAACCAAAACAAGTCTAATAATCTTTTTATTATTATTATTTTTATTTGGGTGTCTACAATTTTACTAAGGGACTTCAGCACTGCAGAGTGTTAAAGCATCGTAAGTGTTTCCCCACAAATGACAACAAAGCATATCTATCATATTGTGAACTGCTGACTTTTTATCAAGCTATACAAAAGAAGAACACAACACTACCCTAAAAATACTGTAATTATGAATTTCAATAATTTCCATGTGTCATTGTAATCTGTGGTCATACCTCACTTTTATTCATATTTAATCTGGCCACTTTTCTTGTTGAACGTGACTGATGAACAGAACGAACGACATGTAGCTCGTCCTCTAGTTCAGCCAGCCTGCTGATCCTCATTCATGATGAATGATTCATTCATGTCTAGTAAATGAGTAAAAGAGTGTACCAGTAAATTCAGTTAGTTTAAGAACGAGATGACCAACTAGTTCAGTGAAGGGGTGTATGTGTTCAGTAGGTCAAACCAATGATATGCTCCTTCACAGCCTGCACTCTAATTTGTTTTGTGCATACCTATAAACTTGTCTTAGTGCATTTCACTCCTTTCTCTCCTTGTTGAACGTGACTGACTGACTCACATGCCGAAATGAATGAACGACATGCCTCCTCTCATTCAATTAAATTCACAAACGAGATGACTGAGTGATTCATTCATTTAGTTCACAAACGAGTTTACCAGTACATTCAGTTAGTTCGTGAACGAGAAGTCTCATCTCATTCAGACTCAAACAACCAACTCCACTGGTTTAGTGAAGGGTCGTATTCATTTAACGGGTTGAACCTATGATATGCCGCCTCACGGCCTGCACTTGATTGCTATTGGCTCCTGCTATAATCAATCTTTACAGGCATGAAAAACAACCAAAGCAGTTTCGTGCTTCAAACAAGAATCCATTGTCTTCGAAAGGGAGAGACGCCAGTGAATGAGAAATGAGTCAGAGTGCATGGAGGTGAACGAGAACGAGTCATTCACTTAAACGTTCAGATAGGCCGATTCATTCGCAAATAACACATCACTACTAGCGACTTCGCAGTACAGAGATGGTGATATCCAGCGACAAAGTCACTGGCAGTGTGAAAGGGGCTTTAGTGTACCAACTTCGGAGTAATATGGTCTGTTGACATGTCACAAAACTTCCGGCAAGCACTCATTTAACTAGCACAGTTCTGTCCATGACAACAACGTTGTATGTTTACTTGATTGTTACTAAATAATGGGGGGGATGTGAGGAACACGAGCTAACCACAATTGAAAAAAAAAAAAAGTTCCACATGAGAAAGCAAGAGAGCAAGAAAAGGGCAAGACAGAAAAAAAGAAAAAGCAAACATGCTGGGAGGATTCGAAAGCTCTATGGCGTATTAGTGAGAAAAGTAGCTGTGAGCAGCAGAGAGTGAAAGAAACAGTGCTCTCTATGTGTTTTTAATTTCATTAAAAATGTAAAATGGCTTTGCAGAATATGCAGCATTTGGGAGAGCAAAGCGAGGCAGAGCTCAGGGCTTCATCTAATCAAAGAGATGCAGAATGAGGCAGAGAGACAGGCTGCATCAACTGCTTCATTCAGCAGTAGGAGATAAACATGCACTACACATATGGTCAAAACCTTCCAACTCTCACTCAGCAGCAGAACAGTTCTCAGATCTTACATTCTGCTCAGGATTTTCTTGTTTACTTTTCAATATCTGCTTCCATGAAGATATTACAACTAAGCATGGTTTCACATGAGAGCTTTTGGTGCAAAACAAGTCTCTTGGATATCAAAGCTCAATCCATTTGGTTGATGTAAAAACAAATTTCTGAACACAGATGTACACCAGTGAACCACATCCGTAATTCAGTAGGGTTGGCAGTTGGCATGAAAGCAATCCACCTGTATTTATTAATAAATCATGGATATACAGTTCTGTATGCTTACTCTAGAGTCTCTTAAATAATATAAATAAATCCACATCAATAACTATTCGCTTGACCAAAATGGGTGTCGTTTTAAAACTGGGGCAGGTCTCAGGTTACAAAGTGGACCAATCTCGGCTGTTGTGGTCTGCGTTGATGCGACGCATTGTTATAATTTTGGAACGATGCACGTCAAGCTACAGCATATGCTACACCATAACAACCTTAGCTATGCGTAGCCAATGGTGTAGGTTCGATGCAGAAGTATAAATCGGCCTTAAATCACATAAGGGAAGCACTACTGATGCCATATAATTTTCAGATTTGAATAATCCCTGTCAAACTCATTTATTAAAGATAAATTACCTTTGGAGAGCAGATCGCATTCTTCACAATGCTTTCTCAGCTGACAAAACTATAATTTTAAGTGTAAAAGTTTTGCTGCTAAACCCAAAGCGATGAAGACATGAATAAACAGGGTGATATCATTAGTATTCGTAGATATTTTTACATTACATTTACAAATACATTTTTGGATAGACACTGAAATATACAACATTAACTTAGTATCGGGGCCTGGGTAGCTCAGCGAGTATTGACGTTGACTACCACCCCTGGAGTCACAAGTTCGAAACCAGGGTGTGCTGAGTTACAGCCAGGTCTCCTAAGCAACCAAATTGGCCCGGTTGCTAGGGAGGGTAGAGTCACATGGGGTAACCTCCTTGTGGTCGTGTTTAAGGGTTCTCGCTCTCAATGGGGCATGTGGTAAACTATGCATGGATCATGGAGAGTAGCATGAGCCTCCTGTGCCATGAGTCTCCGCGGTGTCATGCACAACGAGCCATGTGATAAGATGCGTGGATTGACGGTCTCAGAAGCGGAGACAACTGAGACTTGTCCTCTGCCATACGGATTGAGGTGAGTAACCGCGCCACCACGAGGACCTACTAAGTAGTGGGAATTGGGCATTCCAAATTGGGAGAAAAAGGGGATAAAAAAAACCCAAAATACATTAACTTAGTATCTAAAAATGCAAGGGATAACATATAATGTAACACATAAATTCCCAGAACCTTTATGAGGATACTGCTGCAGGTGAGTTCAATAGCAGGACTTTTATTTTTCAGTGAATGATGGAGAAACTTTATGCGAGAAAGACCTTTTTAGTGTTTTATTTATGTATAGCTGACATCCCTAATACAAGTATAATCATTTTCACTCTTTATATGGCTTAAATTAATTATCCTCCTTTCTCAATATGTGTGAAATATACTTGAAACATTTGGTGTGACAAAGAGTTCTCAATTCTTTAAACCCCAAAGGATTCATAAAGATTTGTACGTCTCTAAAGTTTTCAAACAAACAAAGGTTTGTGTTTCAGATGAGGCCAATCTGTCAGTATTGTACATTTCGGTGTCTATGCAAATGTATGAAAACATATGTGCAAAATAACGTCATGGTTACTTGTGTAACCTCTGTTCCCTGATGTAGGGAACGAGACGTTGTGTCGATGTAGTGACACTAGGGGTCACTCTTGGGAGCCCGAGACACCTCTGGTCTTTGATAAAAGGCCAATGAAAATTGGCGAGTGGTATTTGCATGCCACTCCTCTGGACATACGGGTATAAAAGGAGCTGGTACGCAACCACTCATTCAGGTTTTATGCTGAGGAGCCGATATAAGGTCCGGCCATTTCAGCGGGTAGTTCAGCGCTGTGGCAGGAGGGACACAACGTACCGTTCCCTCCATCAGGGAACGGATGTTACACAAGTAACCATGACGTTCCCTATCTGTTACTCACTCGACGTTGTGTCGATGTAGTGACACGAGGGGTCCCTATACGAAACGCCACAATTGGTTGAACTGTGTTATGTGAACTGGTGGTGTGTGGTGGGCAGACTACTGTGTGCCTCATAGCCAGCACACCAGGTCGACACGTAACCTCCCCCAATATAGTTATGAGTGTCAAACGGCCCTTTGGGAACAAGTCCAAGAGATAGAGACAGGCTAAACCCAGTCATGGCCTCTTTTCCCCTTCTCTTTTTTCCACTCCCTAAAAAAGAAGGGGGATTATCCGACTGGGCCACCAGGTCTAGTCGGGGTGTGTCCCTCCCAAGGGGAAGACACCGCGGAGACCACACCTCGCCCCGAAGAGAGGGGGGGATATTTAAGTGGAAAAATACGTCACATGGTCTTTCCAATCATGTGGAAAGTCTTCAAGGTAGATCCTACCCAACAGGGAGGAGTTAATACAAACATGGAGACTGGGGCAGAGGGGTTCTGCCCAAGGAAGACGCAGTTTGCCAACAGGGAAACGAATTAGCGGAAGATATATATTGCATGGGGTTAGCCTTACAGGGAACCGCCACATGCGGAGCACCTACCCCAAAACAGGACTCTTAGTTAGCACGTGTACTGGGCCGGCAGCGAGTCTCTCCGAAAACTCGACTGCCACAGGGCTCGGAGGAAGTCAACCAGGGAACAAAGTTTGTGAACACTACTGGGAATTAATGGTGCACGTCTTCAGCTCAAAAGGAGGTAGAAGGCGCTATGTGCAAGCGATACACCCGGCCGGCTATCCCGGGCTTATCCGCTTGTATTGCATGCCACTACCTGGGATAAAACCGGTTCCACCCGGAGGTTGTAGAACCTTGCAAAGGTGTTGGGTGTTGCCCAGCCTGCTGCTCTGCAAAGGTCTGTTAGAGAGGCACCCCTGGCCAGGGCCCCGGAAGCCGCTACACCCCTGGTAGAATGAGCTCGTAGCCCTACCGGGGGCGGCATGTCCTGGGCGTGATATGCCATAGTTATGGCGTCAATGAGCCAGTGGGCGATCCTCTGCTTGGAGTCAGCACTTCCTTTCCACTGTGCACCAAAGCAGACAAAGAGCTGCTCAGAGATCCTAAAGCTCTGTGTGTGATCCAAATAGATGCGTAAAGCACGCACCGGACACAGCAAAGACAGGGCTGGGTCTGCCTCCTCCTGGGGCAGCGCTTGCAGGTTCACCACCTGGTCCCTAAAAGGGGTGGTGGGAACCTTGGGCACATAGCCCGGTCGGGGTCTCAGGATCACGTGAGAGTAACCCGGACCGAACTCCAGGAATGTTTCGCTGACAGAGAACGCTTGCAGGTCTCCCACCCTCTTGAGGGAAGTGAGCGCAGACGGGAGGGGAGTCTTCAAGGAGAATGCCTTAAGCTCGGCTGACTGCAAAGGCTCAAAGGGGGCTCTCTGTAGACCCTGAATAACTACAGAGAGGTCCCATGAGTGAACGAGGTGTGGTCTGGAGGGATTCAGCCTCCTGGCACCTCTTAGGAACCTGATGATCAGGTCGTGCTTCCCTAAGGACTTACTGTTGACTGCGTCGTGGTGTGCTGCTATGGCGGAAACTTACAACTTCAAGGTGGAAGGGGACAGCCTCCCTTCCAACCTCTCCTGCAGGAAGGAAAGCACTGATCCGACTGCGCATCTCTGGGGGTCTTCCCATCGGGAAGAACACCACTTAGCGAACAGATGCCACTTAAAGGCAAACAGGCACCTCGTAGAGGGGCCCTAGCCTGAGTGATCGTGTCTACCACCGCTTAGGTCTTCCATGTCCCGTCCAGGTGCCAGACATGGAGATTCCAGAGGCCTGGTCGCAGGTGCCAGAGGGTGCCCCGTCCCTGGTGGTGGCGCTCTGCGGGCATAGGTGCACCGCGAGCGCCTTATCCACCAAGGAAATCACCATATAGCCCCTGGCCACCCCACCATCGAGGGTAGTGAGAGCGGGGGAACTGCGGAATCGGGGCTGGGCAGTAAAAGGTGCCTCCCATGATTTAGTCAGCTCCTCGTGCACTTCCAGGAAGAATGGCACAGGAGTGGGGCGTGACTGCTTTGAGCAGTGCTGCGAGCCCAGGAACCAATCGTCAAGCCGCGAGGATTCAGGGGAGAGCAGAGGGTTCCACTCTAACCCGATGCTCGCGGCCGCCCGGGAAAGCATGTCCGTCATTTCGGCATCAGTCTGTGACTGGGCAATCATCCCCGAGGGGGGAAGCCAAGTTGAGGCTTCTGCGTCTGACTGGACAAGCCCGTTCTCCGATGCTGCACTCGAGAGCTCATCATCTTCGCGGGCTCCGAACAAGAAGCCAGACTCGCCATGAGACAAGCCGGCGAACTCATCCGGAAGCCCGACTGGGGCAGACGAGCATGCTGGGGAATGGGAGGTCTGCGGGGGGATACCTGGCGGAGGCGATCCCATTGGGGTCCCCAAATCGCCCCCAGTGCTAGCTGCGCTGGCCTCATACCCATAGGTAGAAGGACCGAGGCGGGGAGCCTCGGTCCTTCGAAGAATAAATTTATTCTTACGAAAGCAAGCTGCGACCGCAACGTTGCCATGGTCATGTTCTCGCAATGAGAATATGAACCATCCACAAACGCTGCCTCGGTGTAGGTCGCGCCCAGACATGAAAGACAGCGATCATGACCATCCGAAGTTGAGAGATAACGACCGCAACCAGGAATAACACACAATCGGAAAGGCATCTTTAAAAAGACGCGTCTTTAAAAAGACGTTCCGTGTGTGCCGCTCTTTTAGAGAAATATATACTCTTTTAGAGGAAAAAAACTCTTTCAGAAAATATACTCTCTTGTTTTCTGCCAAAGCGCCCAGGGGCGTTCTCTGCAGTGCACCAGTGCAGAGGAGGGAGAAGCCGCTGAAATGTGCCGTCAGATCCAGCAGAGTTGAATGAACAGTATAATTTAGCTCAATGAGCATGACCATTCGGCTCTGAAGAGAAAATCTGAATGAGTGGTTGCATACCAGCTCCTTTTATACCCGTATGTCCGGGGGAGTGGCATGCAAATACCACTCGCCAATTTTCACTGGCCTTTTATCAAAGACCAGAGGTGTCTCGGGCTCCCAAGAGTGACCCCTAGTGTCACTACATTGACACAACGTCGAGTGAGTGACAGATAGGGAACCCAACTTTACATACAAATACCTATGAATAGCAATGAGATCACAATGGAATTAAACAGTGAAATATCTTCTCACGTTCATTACACAAAGATGCAAATGTACCTAAATTTGAACCCAAAAGTACAATATGAAAGGAGACCAGGGCAGGGGCAGTGTGGTAGAACTGAGCTCGGGTTCAGACCAAGCAATCCAATCGAGTGTGGAATTAGCCCACAAAACACAAAAAGATGATAACACACCTACATACAATGTCTCTTTGGTAAATGCATTCGATTGTTCAACTGAGTATAACCAGAGGACATGGCCAGGAGTTCAGAAATTCAGTTTTTATTGAATAATTCATTCAGTATCTTCAATATTTCAATATTCACTATTCTGTGGGTTCGAAACTCAAATGCAATAGCAGAATACCGAGGCTGATGTGAGGACTGGGAAAACAAATCCACAGGATTTTCTGCGCTATAGGTAACGTCTTATTGAAATGAACTGCACACAGCATTACCTCAGTGTTACCTTGAAACTGACATTGGCATCATGTTGCATTGAAAAACTATTTATTTTCTTGATACCACTTTGAACTAAGACATCCTGTTTATTTTAAAATACACCATAAGTAATGTGGTATATTATACAGCTTCAGTTAATGTTCTTCAGTGAAAACAATGGCACATGTCAATATGTGTTTGTAGTTTTCTACTGGGTTTCCAAGTCAATGTATCAGGCTTTGCAGCTACAATGATTTTAAGGTATGTTTTGGAACATGGTGTCTTCTCTAGCTGATCCAACCAGCTCATTAGGTAGTCTAAACTCATTTAATCTGGTTAAGGTGGTTAAGATAATGTGACTTCAGTAGACTACCAGTTGGCAGGGACCTGGCTGAGATGGTAGACCATTTTGGTCAAGGGCCCCTGCTGGAAAAACCAGGTTATTCCAGCTTAAGGTGGTCAAGCTAGTTTTTGTGGCATGGTAGCTGGTTTGTTGCTGATTCAAGAACTACCTAAACCAGCTTGGACCAGTTAAACACCAGCTACCATGTTACAAAACACAGCTATCACTGGATTTTCCAGCAGTGAAGTCTTTTTAATGAGTCTTTCCCTTGTTGAAAATACCAGCATATATTGGATTTTGGATGCTGATCTCCAGCAAGGGATCCTGGTGTGTTGGTTTTCCCATCCAGAAACATGACTAACTTAACCAGCAGGATCACTTTGGTGAAGTTTTGCTGGTTAATAACATATCTTTACTGGACCACCAGCCAGACCAGCCCAAACCAGCAAAAACCCGCTTTGACTAGCACAGAAGCAAGGTGCCTCTCTCCCTGCTCCTCTCTCCCTAAAATACAAACACACATGTGCACACTAAAGTTAAGCTAATGTAATAAAGCCTCTTCTTGCTTTCTCTCTTTCTGGCAGTTTGGTGCAGTTGAAATGAATTAGCTACAGCAGTCCATTCCCATCATGCCCCAGCTCTTTGTGTGTGTGTGAGAGAGAGAGAGAGAGAGAGAGAGAGAGAGAGAGAGAGAGAGAGAGAGAGAGAAAATACATGAATACATAAATCAATTCCAACGATTGCACGCTGACACATGAATAACTGTATACAACCTTCAGACCCTCCCTCCCATAATCCACTCCTCTCTGCAAAAACAGCCCCTCCCTTGCAGCCAATCCTTATTTTTCCTTCTCTAACCTACAGCTCCAGCAAACGGGAAACATTTGAATAATTATGCAAATTCTCATCCAGAAAAGTGTAAAAATAATGATCAATAGCCTATGAAAAATGAATCAGGACAAGACAGAGCATCACTGTTCTCACAGAGCTCTCTCTCTCTCTCTCTCTCTCTCTCTCTCTCTCTCTCTCTCTCTCTCTCTCTCTCTCTCTCTTGCTATTCTACCTCTCTCACTTTCAGTGAGTTCAAACAGATTGAAAGTTAAGTAAGTAAATATATAATTAAAGCAAATAAACTAATAAATTAATAACCAGCAGCTAAGCCAAGAGGACACCATTGCGAGTTCCTGTTTAAAGAGCTTGTTTTCAGAGTTTCTATTTACCCAGCAAATGACCTTGAGCTTTTTATAACAAAATGTACTATTATTATTTTCTAGTGTAATTATAGGTCAGGATATCAAATTTATTCAGATCAAAGAGATCTATATTACCTGGAGAAAAATATCCATCAGTGTTCCCATTCATCTCAATGGCAGTTGCTTGGCTGGTAAATGCAAAGTAAGTACAGGATTTGTAATACAGGTCAACCAATGGTGGAATTTGCAGATACCAATAACTAAGGTGGTGGAAAAGGCAGATAACCGATTAATCTGCCTATAGTTTTTTAAAATCCAATTGCAGTATATTAAACAAATTATTATTATTTTCTTACTACGGGCATAGACATAAAGGCTGTAAGAGCCCAAAATGCATAAAATCCCAAATGTAGTTTATTGTTCAACCAAAATATAAATAATAATCAGAAAAAAGGAAGGTTTTGTGTGTAATGTTGGGACTTTTAACCATAAACAAGCTCAAACACAGTCTTATTTTGAAATGACAGAGAACATGAACAATATTCAATTAAATTATAACCAAATTAAGCTTTTTACAGCCTATATATTCACCTGATGATGTATATATATAATTAATAAATTAATTGCATATATAAATATTTTCTGAGAAAGTCCCACAAATCAAAATAATCAAAAAAATAATGATTAAATAATTATAAATAGTTATACTGCATTAAAATAATATATAATATAATATAAAACAATATATAAATATATATAATTCAGATAATTATAGAAATTCCGATAATGCATTGCATTATTGTGACAGATGAGTAAAGCATTGATAAGACAATACAAACATTGGCTTTAAAAGGCAATATATTGTTTATTTCCACATTATTGTACATAAGCATATATATACACATGTATAGATCACCATATCATTATTCACAAGATATGAGGTTCTATTAAGACCATTTCCATTTAGTCGCATGCCCTCTGAATTTAAAACACTTGATAGGCCATTTTAATTGTAGAATCCTCAAGCGCCAGCCACAGAGGAATAAAAAAAAAAAATAATAATAATACAAAAATAATAAACTGTCAGCATCTATCAGCACAGATTTTTTTAGAAAACAAAGTTCCAAAAAGCAACTATCGGAACAGATATAACGGTGTACCTAATTTGTAATCTGCAATCTTTGCTCAGTGGCACTCAGTGGCATCCAAATATTTTTTAACAATCATCTGTAAATGTCATGTGACAAATTACTCTGGAGATAAATGCTATTTGTCAATGCTGATTGGTACCAGAAGAACATGCGCAGTCTCAAGTCCTTCAAGAGTTTCTATCCTGAGGTGTGACATTAAAAGGCAGCAAACAGGGAACAATAGTCTAAAAGATCCACTATAATGTAATTAAATATTGTTGCTTGCAAAAAAATTTAAAATAAAAGAAGAAGAAGAAGAAGAAGAAGAAGAAAAACTTCATCAGAGTACACATACTTTTGAATGGCTGTCAGTGGAGAAAGATGCTTTTGCAAAATAGCCTTTGGCTTGTTCACTGGAGGATATGTAAGGCACTGTTTTTTTTTTTTTTTTTTTTTGTAAAGCTGTTTTTGAACAATATATATTGTAAAAGGAGTTACATAAATAATATTGAATGGAACTGAATTTTTTGGGAACAGGCTACTTTCAGCAGGAAAACCCTAACAGTAATCCTAATCCTAACATGCTGACCAGTGAAACCTTGTCCCATTTTAAATGGACAATCATCTATGTTACTTTCCATTGCAATAACTGTCATTGTTCATCTTTTCCACATGTAGAGTGATCAAAACATGTGTGGCCTTTACAACAGATTTTGCTCTTGGATATTTGTGAATGGAAGTTGTGTTTGTGTGCATTAATGAAAGAGAGAGAGAGGTATCGCTTTATGAATAGCTCTGAAGGAATGAGGTGACAAGGCTGTATATCATAACACAGTACTCCTCCTTGCATAGAAAACAATGGAAGTAGTGTTATTGATACCAGGCCAAGAGTTGCACTCTCTATCTCTCCTGCATACACACAGAACCACTTGCTAATGTTTATAGTGTGGCCATCTTGCTGGCAAACACTTCTAAACAATTAATACAGTTCATAATGGCTAAACGTACTGAATGAAAGCATGACTAACTTAATGAATTGATTGGTGCATGGATGGATGAATGAGGAAGATCATATCACATATTCAGTGTATAAATATATATATATAAATATAAATACATAAAAATCAACAGACCACAGTGCAAATGAGATTGATTGGATAAATGTTTGTATGGGTTCACTAAGAAACATGAGGCAAGGGTTTATCTGCACACTGGTTGCCTTGTTTTAGCACTCAATTCACTAAAGGAATTCCACAAATCAGGCAATGGCACAAACACGGACAAAATTTGGAAAATTGGAAAAAATGGATCGGCTGTGATAGGGACCAAGGCAGTCACAAGGAGAGATCACACCAGGAAGCACATGGCGTTCCAAAAATATGTTTAATCCATCAGAGTTGCAAAATGTGCAAATAAATAAGTATTTAAAAGTGAGCATAAAACCAAGGTTCCATTAAAGAAACAATCTAAAAGCTAGGCCTGTTTTAGGTACTAAGAGCAGTACCTACTCCCCTCCCTAAACAATGGAGGCCAGAATATTGCGCTCAAGCAGCGCTAGCAACCTTGTCCATGTGCTCCAAACACTTATTGTCCATTTTGTCTTCCCCCTAGTGGCGGCTGGGTTCAACAGAGATACAGCAAACTACCACAGTCTTGTAGACATTCTGTTTCTTTTTTTTAACACCTATATTAATATCTAATACCTCCTCAGCTCTGTGTTTTTATTGGATAGTAAAGTGTCCAGTGGATGTAAATCTCAGTATGATGATTGTCCCCAAAACAGTTTTATGAGAGCTTTTTCTAAAGATAGGTCCATGCGGATTTTCATAAGAAGTCATTTTTGGGGTGGGTTTTTATTTTTTGTTTGTTTGTTTGTTTGTTTGTTTTTGAACATATAAAGTATGAAATACAGTATACGATACAGAATAAGCTATATGCACATTTTATTTCACAAATACCACTCAAAACACATTTGAAGACACATTTTAATGTACTATAACTATCATAAAAAAAACGTTTGATTTATCATGTGATTACAATGGGTAAACCAAATAAACAGTGAAAATTATTAATTATTAAAATTTTTACAAACATGTGATATTCTCGTGGTCATAAAATATGAAAACATTTATGCCAGTAAAAAAGAAAAATAAACAATGATTGGATAAGCTGTGCACAGAATCTGTATATCATTTGCCATCTGTGCAGTTTTAGAGGGTATTCCTTATCAAAAATGCATGCAACTTTCTCCTAAATACTCAAATACACTTGAGTTATGTTAATCTAACATCGATCTCTCAAAAGAAGTAACAAAATCATTTGTTAGGGGGCCGATCACCCGTGCGCTCAGCGAGCCGATTGCGGCACCATTATGGGCAACCAGGCAGAGATCACAAAAAATGACATCACTGAAGGCTCTTATGCGGCATTCCATTCAACTCGGTAAGTCGGATTTTCCAACTTTCTACTAGGAAAAGTACAGTGAAATGCCACTTGAAGTCGGAATTCCAACTTGGAAACTCATGCGGAAATTTTAAACTCCGATTTCGCCGAAATGCAGGTGCATAATGTCACACAAACATGTCAGCACACAAGAAGAGATAAACGTTCCTACATTACATGATATTAAAGCTTGTTTAACAAATGCCTACAGAACCAGGTGTATAAAACATGGTAAATTATACTCTGTTTTTATAATCTTACACCTGTAGCACTAATGCTAGTGTTGCAGCAATGTTTATCAGTTGGGTTGTTAGAAGGTGTCTCTGGTGACAGTCAAACACCTGCTAAGCTAATGGGAACATCGCAGTGTTGTTTCCTTACATGTCATCTTCCGAGTATCTGGCAATGGAATGTCTTTATGGATGGAGATTGGAGATTTCAAGTAGGAATATCCCACATCTGACTTCAATGGAATGGAGCTTTACATAACACGGTTAAGGCCAACCCTTGTGTCCTTGGCAATGTTATTCTATTGGCTAAATGACCTGTCTGTCAGATCTTGACAGGCAGAAATATAATGTGTTTTATGGGGGCCTTTAGCCACTGCAACAGGAGGCTTTTTACCCCAAATACTATCATTTCACTTGATCAAAACTGAATAAATAAATAAATAAATAAATAAGTATTTTGTCTCAAAATAAATGTGATAATTTCAGAGATTTTCTGTACCTACATACATCTGCAAGATTAAATACTAGATCAATTTACAGTACCTCAAAATCAATCTTTAGACATTGCATGCAATGATCTCATGGATCAGGAATTTTTGCAGTGTATAGTGACAAACAGGTGTTAAGGAAAGTACTGTGGTAGTTTTTGTTGCTATTTAGTCTTTTGGGAGAAAATAAAATCAAATGTGTCTTTTATCCCAGAGGGCCTTTAGCTCTGTTGTACCCTGCTAATTATTTTTAGAATCTAATATTACTTTATAACATTATTATTCATATTTTTGCTAGTTTCTGTACAGTGACTGGAAATATTTGAATAAAATCGAGTGCTACAATGGCTATTAAACATATGAACAAAAATGTCAAATTAACACACAACATAAACATCACTTTATCACATTACATGCATGCCAATATTAAAACATACTTATTTAACAATGGATGAACAGATATTATCTCTTCAAAATGGCCTGCATTAGCGAAACACCTAAACTTCCATGTCTCTGGATAACACTGCTCAAACAGAAGAGTTCTCCAGAGTCCACTTGGTTAGCATATATATTGCCTGCATGACTGCCCAGCCTACAGAATGTAACATATAGCGAGCTGTGTGTCGACACGGCCAGCTCTCTGTAACATTAATCTACATTAAGCCAATGCTGATCCAACATGAATCATACAGAGTTAAAGCAAGGTTTGCTGTGTAGGCAAAGTTTTCCTCAAACGAAAATGATTAAAGTATACTGCGAAAGTAGCACGTGGCTGGATGTAAAAGTAAAAGAGTATGAGAAAGAGAAAGAAAGAGGAGAGTATAATGATGAATAAAATGTAACCAAATGATAAAAGTTTTGCAAGCTTGTAAAAGTGGGTTTAGAATGAACAAATTGTTGGAGCACTAGACTGTTTTTTTTTTTTTTTTTTTTTTGCATGCTAACAGATATTTACCAACACGTTTACTGGCATAGACTCAGGAAAAGTACAAGTACTAACCCCCACATGGTCAGTTTAAACTGTTTAAACTTGAATGTTCACACTCCCACAGATAAATATAGAGTCATCAACAAGTATTATTTATGTGATATATTCACACTGGCGGCCAAAAGTTTGGAATAATGCACAGATTTTGCACTTATGGAAATAAATTGGTACTTTTATTCACCAAAGTGGCATTCAACTGATCACAATGTATAGTCAGTTGTTTTTTTTTTTTTTTTGTTTTGTTTTGTTTTTTTTCAGAACTTCTTAAACTACTTCAAAGAATTCTCATCAAAAAAAATCCTCCACATGCAGCAATGACAGCTTTGCAGATCCTTGGCATTCTAGCTGTCAGTTTGTCCAGCTACTCAGGTGACATTTCACCCCATGCTTCCTGTAGCACTTGCCATAGATGTGACTGTCTTGTCGGGCACTTCTCATGCACCTTACAGTCTAGCTGATCCCACAAAAGCTCAATGGCGTTAAGATCCATAACACTCTTTTCCAATTATCTGTTGTCCAATGTCTGTGTTTCTTTGCCCACTCTAACCTTTTCTTTTTATTTTCTGTTTCAAAAGTGGCTTTTTCTTTGCAATTCTTCCCATAAGGCCTGCACCCGAGTCTTCTCTTTACTGTTGTACATGAAACTGGTGTTGAGTGGGTAGAATTCAATGAAGCTGTCAGCTGAGGACATGTGAGGTGTCTATTTCTCAAACTAGAGACTCTGATGTACTTATCCTCTTGTTTAGTTGTACATCTGGCCTTCCACATCTCTTTCTGTCCTTGTTAAAGCCAGTTGTCCTTTGTCTTTGAAGACTGAAGTGTACACCTTTGTATGAAATCATAATTTATTTGGCAATTTGAAGCATTGTATAGCCTTCAATCCTCAAAACAATGATTGACTGACGAGTTTCTAGAGAAAGCTGTTTCTTTTTTTCTATTTTTGACACAAAGACAATGTTAAGCTTCATTTAATGAACCAAATAGCTTTAAACTGTGTTTGATATGATGGGAAGTGATTTTCTAGTACCAGATTAGCAATTTAGCATGATTACTCAAGGATAATGTGTTCAAAAATTACTTTTTCAAATAGTGATGGTGCTGTTTTTTACATCAGTAATGTCCTGACTACTTTGTGATCAGTTGAATGCCACTTTGGTGAATTAAAGTGCCAATTACCTTCCGAAACAGCACAATCTGTACATTATTCCAAACATTTGGCCACCAGTGTGAGTGTGTGTGCATGTACATTTACTAAATCATGGGGTTTCGTACCATTTATTAGATAGGAAAGTAGAGAAAAAAACAGGAAAAATGTGGTAGAAATATGGAATTTAAACTTGCATCCCCAAGCTATTTTCCTGTATATGTAATGAGCATGGTTACCTCCAACATATTGCCTAGATATCATATTGTATATCCAGTACTATACAGCCTTTATATTGACACAATATATCATAAATCTTTACATTTTAAAATCTTTTAACGGATGGATGGATGGATGGATGGATGGATGGATGGATGGATGGAAGGATGGATGGATGCTACATGCATTGAAATATGCACACACATCCAGATCATGTTCCATTGCTTTCACACACATAATTTATAAAAGACTTTCTCTTGTGTGGGATTTGCTTATACATTTTCTTTTCCTTTCTAAAGGTTTTTAAAGTGTAGCACTGCTTCGGCCCCACATCAAAATATTCCATGTTGAACAGAGAGATAAAAAGAGAAAGGTGGCGATGAATGAAGGACAGGGCTGAAGAAGAGGGGAGAAAAAACATAGCATCTTTTCATGGAGTTGGGTGCACTTGAGATGCACACAAGGGCTGTTCAGAGGCAAGCGTGATCAGTATTCCGAGGCAAGAGTCAGGGTGCAATATTCACTCGCAGAGGCAGTTGTTTATTGTGCCTTCTCATTTGCAATACCGTGCGTGTCAATTGAATTGCCATGATGCTTTCGATTACTTTTTTCCTTCTTCTATCCTTCTGCAGAGTTCTTCAATACATCTTTCTCTCATCTCTCTCCTTCTCTGGCATGTCTCGGGAGAGACTCAGTGCCCTCTAATGAGTTCAGCTCTTGGACCTGTCTGGTCATTCTGTATCACACTTCACGGATTGTCACATCATGGAGATGAACCGTGGTGTTGAGTGTATCGGTTGGAGGAAGTGGGCTGTTTGAGTCATGATACTGTGGCTCATGCCTTTATCTTCACATGCTGGGAGAGCTCTTTAATTCAACATGAAATAAAAATGGGCCACATTTACTTTCTTAATGTACATTTCTGGTCTTTTTGTGTGCAATTTATTGGTGCACATTATTCCAAGTAATAAAACTTTGTTCAATTTGATCATTTATCAAAATGTAATAAATTAGTCTGCCTCTGAAACAGCTTTGCTTTTCAGCTGACATCACAAATCTCTCTTAATTTTTAACCCCTTCCCTCCAACCACCTGGCTACATTCTGGTATGGAAAGGCCTACTTTTCATCATCCAGTCAATTCCAGATGGATAAAATCAAGTCCTGCCTACATTTTTTTTTTTTTTTTTCACTGAATATCTCTGATGTCAGGTGACACAAGTGAAATAGGTTGCAAAATGTATTTAACATTGGATTTGACATGTTCTCATTTTGTTTGTTAATATTTGTTTTTTTGTTTTTGTGTTCAATACCATGTTTTTTGGACATGTACCATGGTAATGTTATGTTCTTTTGGAAGTCCCTTGAATAACATTGTACATACGATGGTAGCAACATTATCAAAGTACCATGGTATTGCAATCTGATTCCATCAATGTGCTGTACCATGGCAATTTTTTAGTGTATGGGCAGAGAATAAAAAGAATTGGAGAATTGGAGAAGGTTTGGCAAATAGAGGATAAGATTTTGAGGCTTCTGACGAGTTCTCCATGTCTACCTTTCACTCTCTCGCAATTTTTCCTTGACACAGAGGTGCTGAAGGAAAAGGGGGATGCACGAAGAAGGTGGGTGGAAAAATAAATCCGAAAGATGCTGCAGTCCGCTCTGCTTGCCCGAGCAGGACACTGCACTGCTATTTTGAAGCTTCTGTTGCTATGGGTAACTCTCTCTCTCTCTCTCTCTCTCTCTCTCTCTCTCTAGCTCTAATTTCTATGGCAACCCAATGTTCCCTTGGCTGGGTGAGCTCATGACTTCTTCCTCCGCTGTTTTATTCTCTCTGCCACTTTTAATGTATATGACATGCTAGCATATGGAACAGCGATATCCCCGTCACAATCACAGGGACACGCACATGCAGAGATAGAAGGGATTGTGTATGAACATTTCTGTGCTCCAGGCAGGTATCCCAAGTGATTCCTCTTGAAGTCTGCATGACAATAATGCCGTAAAACAAGTGCTTGTTGATTAGTGTGTCGATTGTGTTGAGTCAAGGGATGGAGCGAAAAATAACTCTTTGAGAGGAAAAGTATGAATTTTGATGCTGGTCTAGGTTGGTTAATGCCTGTTTGGTGCTGCTTTAGAAGGTGGACCTGGTTAGGTGATGGTTTAGCAAGTAGACCAGCATAGCCATGCTGTTCAGTTTCACCAGAAAATCTTAAGGCTTCGGCACTTTACCTTTGCATTGTGAAATTTCGTGTTTGACAACTGCAAACACTACTTGGCAAGCAGCCTCTTTTCATGCTACACTTTACACTCTAGGACAGTGAATTTACCAAAAAACTCATGGCTAAAATGATTTCCTCATCCATTATGAATATTCAGTGTGGTTATGTCCGAAGCACTGCCACACAGAAGTCACTGGCCAAATCAAGTTACTTCCTATTGGTCATTGCAGCAAATTTGCTTGTCAAAGTTCACCAAACTTTAACCCCAAGCAAAATCTAAGCTCATCAGGCGAAATTCATGGTGATATGAATGTATTTTGCCCACAGAATTTCACCAGGCACAGGTAAATATGGACGAGTCTTTAGCTGGAGAAGCTGGTCTTTTTGTAGATGCTAGTTGACCAGGGTAATCTTGCTTGCTGTTTTTAAGAAGCCTGGTGGAGCACCAGTAGGCCAACATCCCAAGCTACTGTGTGCTGTTCTGTTCAGGAGGGGTTACATTACAGAGGTTTCCATGTTATAACTTAATGACCCACACTAAAAGTCTCACAATTAAAAAAAAAAAAAACCCCTAACCCAAATTATTAAACTTTGCCACATAACTGCTGCACCGTTTGTGCTAAGGACATTAATGACACCTCAAATCATGCAACGTGTTGAGAAGAGGTGTGTTATGATTTTGCTAAGCAATCAAACTTACGATTTTCACCAGGCAGACAACAGAACTGGTATAAAGTACTATTGATTTACTTTAAAGGAGGGACACAAGCTATATCTAGGGAAAAAGTATATCATAGAGAACAAACATGATCACATCCCTTGCAAAAAATCTAGCGTTCTGGCAAACTAGCCAAAAACTTGCCACAAAAATGGTCACAAATTTGCCACTCATTATTTTCTCATGCAAATGAGCTTGCGATTCACCACAAATGTTTGCCAGAAGTTTGAAGCTCTTTACCGGTAGTAGTGAACCTAAAACCTTAGGCGACAATAGACAATTTGCCGCAAGTTTGCCGCAAAGCTCATTTGCATGTGAAAATAATCAGTGGTGAATTTGTGGCAAGTTTGCAGCAAATTTGCCATGAACTCGATTTTTATGAGGTATGTTGACATAGACATGTTGCTTCCAAAAGTACATGCACCCTAAAATCAATACCATTTAGCTGAATTACTGATCCCCCTTCAGACACTTTCGCAACAATTCAAGTGTAAACACTTTTTCTTCTTGCACTACTGGTAGAGCGCTGGGTGAGCAGCCTCTGAGACACAGGTTCTGGTCCTGTGGGAACCAGGAAGTAATCATGTACATATAAAAGATGGTGGGCACGATTCAAAGATTGCATTTTCCCGATTGATTTTTTACCCCATTGACGGTTAGGACTGGGGTTGAGGTTTGGGTTTAAGTAAAAAAAAAAAAAAAAAAAAAAAAAACTTTTGACCTACTGTTGACAGATTCACAGTGTGATCAGTCTAAGAGACTTGAGGTTGGGCTCTTTTGAAATGGCCTGGTAATCAATCACCTACCAACCACCCAGAACTGCTGCAACCACATGGTAATTTGCTACAAACCTCTCAGAACACATTAGCAACTGAAAAATATCACCCTGACATTCATCCACAAAATCCTAGCAAAGTGAATGTGACTTTTGCATAGGCAAGCCCCACTCACATTTTCTTTAGAAAATGTAAAAATCTAGTTTGGGTTTAATGTTACCTTCATCTTTGCAGAAATGTTCCATTCACTAAACACACAGACACACACACACACACACGCCCATGTTGGTGCAGCTATCATTATGAGGACTCTCCACAGACATAATGATTTTTATACTGTACAAACTATAGATTATATCCCCTAGCCCTAACCCTACCCCTAAACCTAACCCTCACAAAAAACTTTCTGCATTTTTACATTTTCAATAAAACATTGTTTAGTATGTTTTTTTTAAAAGCGATTTAAATTATGGGGACACAAGAAATGTCCTCATAAAGCACATTTATAGCATAATACCCTTGTAATTACCAGTTTGTAACCTAAAAAAAAGTCCTTGTAAACCACTTAAACCTGCCCACACACACACAAACACAGTTCTGTACATACACACAGAACGTGATGCTGTCCCAATTGTGGTTAGTAAATAGTTGCTTGTTTTTGTGTATGCACCCCAGGAACCAGCAGTGGTTTGAATAAAATTATGGGCATCTGTGTTAACACATTAGGATCTCGGTAATGGCTCCTTGGGTGCGCTCTGCTCACATTTTTAGTGAATATCCAAAGCCTGTTTAGGTGGTCTTAGTGAATGACTCCACTCTAGAACTTTCACAACACATTCCTGCAGTGTGAATGTATACAGTATGACCAAATGAATATGTAAGATTGTATGCATGGGTTTTAGTAAATAGCTGTACCTGAGCAGTTGTACACACACTTACACACAAACATGGAACCAGGTGAAAGAACAAAGCCCAGAGTGTATTTACCTCCCAGTCTCTTGCTCTATGGGTGTTAGGGTATGTTTCTGCATGCTCGTCTGCTCCTCCCTCTGTGTCATGTTATCTATTCAGCCATGTGATGCCATTAAATATACATAGTCCAGCATATTTTAGTGCAACGCCTAACTGCCAGAAGTGCCTGAGGTGGATGGCAGTACTTGTACTTCTTGAACATACTTGTTCTAAGGGTTTTCTACTCTTTTCAGAGTGTTCAGAGCATTTCTTTGAGAATTCCATTAGTTATTCTGCAGAGATTCAACTTCCAAAAAAAACCCCAAAAAAACACACTGAGCTTTTGAGTCAAGGAATATTAAAAATATTACATAAAACAGCAACTTTTAAAATAACAATAAATAAAAGAATCTGTGGAACTATAATTCTCAAGATAATATATATATATATATATATATATATATATATATATATATATATATATATATATATATATATATATTTTTTTTTTTTTTTTTTTTTTTTTGTCAAAGTATTTTGAGTAAGTAATACTTTTCATCTTGTAACCCTGATTAGCTCCAGCAAAATGAATTGAATCTATTTATTTGTAACAAATACATTTTAAACATCACTGGAACAAAAACAAAGTTATTGCACAGATTTGGAGGAACAGTCAGCAAACTTAATTTCTCTCATAAATCTTTGAAATGCCAGTGACTGGAGATGAGGTCTAGACTGTGGTTAAAAGTATCCATCTCTCTAGGTCTGAATGCCAAAGCCTTTAAATGTGTGATGATGCATGTGGCAGAGAAGTAATGTTGAATAAAGTTGGAAAAAGGTGTATGGTGAAGGACATACAGTATCTAAGTATACTCAACACAGATAAATATTTAATAATTTAGTGGGAGCTTCCTCCATATGGATTCACACATACACTGTTAAAAATGAAGGTTTTTAATTGTTCTCTGCACCACTTTCTCTTCAAAAACCATCTTTTTGCTTTATGAAAGGTTCTTGATGTTCCAGATGTCCAGAGCAACATTGGTTTCTCTTTTTATTTAAAGCTTCAGAGCACACATGTAAATAGTTTTTTAAGAACTAGAGAATAAAATGTTATTTGTAGAATCTGTAGAAAGAGTTGTGAAATTCTAAATTGCTATAAATATCTGTTGTAAAAGAGCTTAAAAAGTATTTTGGAAAAAAGAGGAATATGCATTCATATTTAAAACAACTGGCTCCTATGAATGCATTTAAAAGGGTTATTTCACCCAAAAATGAAAGCTGTTCCTTTACCTCATGTTGTTCCAAACCTGTAGGACTTTGTCATTCGTTGGACACAAAAGGAGCTTTTTTTCTCCATATAATCAAAGTGAATAGCGACTGAAGCCTTTATTCCCTGAGATTTTGCTTAACATCTCTCCATTTGTTTTCCACAGATTAAGTCACACAGGTTTGGAAAAACATGAGGGTGAGTAAATGATGATTCCATTTTGGGTGAACTATCCCTGAAGTATTTTCACTGCATGGAAAGATGTATTTTTACCTCCGACCTGAAAAGAAAAGACTACTGATGTCATCGTTCTGCCCAGCCAATGATGTTAACCTTTGTGACTTCCTGGCGAATTGTGGTAAATGAGCTGCAAAAATCATGACGGGTGGTGAATGATTCATTCTTCTTTGTATGACAGCTAATGTTTGAGATTTGTAGCTTTGAGTGACAATCTGAGGTGAAACATGAGATTGTCAACTGTGTCCCTGTGCATATCTTCTCTCAACACACACTGTTTAATCAACAATCTTTTATTAGCCATGTCACATCCGTCTTTTCGCTTATCCTGCTCCTGTAGGAACAGCTAAGGAAAAAGTGTGAATATTTCACAAATCTCTAACCAGACAATTCAATTATTTGACTTCACTAAGCATGGCTTGTTCAGAGCAATCAAGATTACGTTAATGTCCCGTCATCCTCACAGGCGCAAAAAAGGAGCTAAGCCTAATATTTTTTCACCTTACTTTTCCATTGTATTGTAGAAAATTACACATAATATAATCATATTATGTTCAATGGAATACAAAACAATTTCCCTAGTAATCTTCAGATACATGAATGATGTACTGTATTGCCTAGATAATGTGTTTTATGGAATTGTATTAGGCCATAATATATGTGTAGAAGAGCAATTGTGTTGGTTTGTGTGTATATGTGTATACTCCTGATGTGTGTATTTATTTATTTATTTTTTTCAAAATTAAAACTCTTTCCCATAACCCAGCTTAATATGCAGAGTCAAATAAAGCAAGCCATTTTCACCTAGAAGTGTAAACAATGTGGCTGTATGGCACTATCAAATCATTCCTGTGTTTATTTGAGTGTCCTATCCAGCCTGACACACCCATGTTGGCTCAACCAATGGGCTGAGTTGGGATCATCTGTTTAAACCAGGGTTTCCCAACCTTTTTTCTGCCATGGCACACTTTTTATGACTAAATAATTCTACTGCACACCACTATCCCACATAGGCTAACCATCGTCAATATTTTTCCTTTTCAAGAACTTGTCCATGTTTTCTGTCCATCTTAGTAGCGTGTTTACTTGTAATGTTTGAAATTCTGCTATGCAAAAAACGAAAAAACGAAAAGAAAAAAAAAAATCACATAGGTAGGCTACGCTGTGTGAGGTCACAGGTGGCAAGAGTGCTAAACGGGTAATGAAAAAACAAATTTGCTTCTTTTCTAATTTGTAGATTTGTTCTTGCAATGCCACAACAAATTACAGGGATGCAAACTCATGAGGGGCAAAAAAGGTAAGACAATCACTGGTCCACGGAATTGTTTATGGGGATATTTTTTTTAAAGAATAAGCTAAAAGCACCAATTCATGCTATTTTAGTGATTCAAGTTTATTCAAGTTTACAATTGTGCAGAATTAGCTGCAAAATAAAGAGTATTTTGGTGAGGCTTGCTTCTGTTTCACAAATTTGTTCAATTTTATTAACTGATTAGTTCAGTGACCCCTTCTGGAAATGTCATTAGGTGGCGACAAATGATCGCGGCTTATGTGTTGTGAGTGAGTCAGTGAATCATTTTGAGTCGTTCATGACCGAAATCTACCAAGAGACTTTATAGCGTTTAAGCATTAAAAGAACAAAGCAGATCTATAGTCTTCAATAAAAGACAACAATAATAGTCTAATAATAGTGAGTTTCAATAACGTCCTTACCATCTCCTTTATTAAAACTTGCATGGCTACAAATCTACTGACTTCAGTATAAGAATTATAAACACAAAGCAGATCTACGGTATCATTTTCCTACAGTAGCCTATTTAAACTGCTGAGCATGACTTTTATCTGAAAAGAGGACAATAATATACAAATAATAATAATTTTGAGTTTCAATAATGTTCTTTCGTCATTGTAAAGCGCATTTCACATGAGTTGAGTCGAGTTGTCAATGCTCTGTTCAACGCCAGCGTCAAGCGCCGCATTGCCCTCCACATGACAAGAGCTGCACGAGTTTTCCACGTAAAAAAGTGGGAGGTGTGCACAATAAACATTGAAAACATGTATTTGGAAGAGAGAAAACAAAGCTTGCAGTTGCTTTGATAGCAGAAAGTAATAAAATGACTCGTTTATGTTTAGGTCTAATCGTTTTCTTACTCTCAAAGACATTATTGGTGAAGCAAAAATGTGTGTGTGTGAAAAACACTTTGGTGTAAAGTGGCGTCACTTCATAGACCTCAGTGTATTCTGCAGCGCTGACGCGAGTCATGTGAAAGACCCTTAACGCGTATAAATATCAGTCACTTTTGCACATTAATCATTGCTCTTCACAATCACAAAAGTGACCGATTATGGTTTCAAAACGGCGAATTTCTCCGAAAGGTGAGGAGTTTGGATCCCTGAAATTATTATATTTTTTCATGCATTTATTTATTTTGTGGAATTTGATAATTTTCCACGGCACACCTGACAATCGTTCACACTAGTGTGCAGCGGCACAGTGGTTGGAAAACACTGGTTTAAACAACCAATGGAAGACAGAAGTTTTCTGGAATCTTTTTGAAAACACTGATTATTTTTGCAATTTCATTTAATGATGCTAGTGGCGCCGAAATTACACACTTCATATTAAAAATGAAATGTGTAATGGGCATTGTCTTATCTCACAATTTTTTTGCAATTAGAAAAATCACAACTAGCTTGTTCATTTGTGACTCAGCTCCAAAAATAAAACAGTGTCATATAAATGTTTGGGATATTAAGGGGAACTATGATGTAACTCCCTAGCTGCAAGACAAATAAAAGTGCTCAGCTGATTATACACTATATGGCCAAAAGTTTGCGGAAACCCCCTTCTAATTAACAAATTTGGTTACTCCATTAAATCCAGTAAAGAAAAATCTTAATGTTTCTTTATGTAATGGCTTGGGCTTTGTGTGCTTCCAAATGTGTGGCAACTGTTTGGGGATAGCCCTTTTCTGTTCCAGCATGACAATGCCCCTGTGAACAAAGTGAGGTCCATAAAGAAATGGTTTACTGTGTCTGACGTGGAAGAAATTGACTGGCCTGCACAAAGCCCAGACCTGAACCCCACTGATCACTTTTGGGGTGAACTGGAACAGCAACTGTAAGTCAGGCCCCATCGACCAACATCAGTTCCTGACCTCACTGATAGCCTTGTGTCTGAATGAGAGCAAATCCCTGCAGCCATGTTACTACATACAGTATAGTGGAAAGCCTTCCCAAAAGAGTGGAAGCTGTCATTACAGCAAAGGGGGAAATTAATGCCTAAGGTTTTGAAATCAAATGTTCATCAAGCACATATGGTGTCCACAAACTTTTGGCCATATAGTGTATGTCAAAAAGTAGTGTCTTTATAATTATTTTTATTTTTTTTTTCTTCAATGAAGTGAGTTTGTGTTATAAAACTCGTCGAGACTTAAGTTTCCCTAAGGACTTGGCAATCTCCAACACAAACAGTGGAGGCTGATAGAATAAAGTGCTGCTCTGGGGTGGAGGCCTAACTCTTAGCAACATTACTAATAAGCACTTAAGCACTTTAAAGTGCATTGTGGGGAGAATGGAGACTAGAATATAGACAGATAGAAGCTCTTTGTCTCAGTGTTGAATAGGTATGGTTGTGGTGCAGCATAAAATCAAATCATGATATGATTTGAAATGTGTTTGTAGCATTCTATTTACATGCATATAGCATTTAAGCTGAGGGAGCCCAATCTGAAATTACCTGAGACCCTGCAATGAATATCATCAACAGGATATGATGTCACACTTTAAGGATTACATTTTTAAAGCTAAAGTGTGTAATTTCTGCACCACTAGCGCCACCAAATGGAAATGCAAAAAATAGATGTTGTTTTCAAACAGCTTTCCCTTACTCCCCCATCAGCTGTTGAAAGAACAAACAGAGAGTCCCGCCCCAAACGCATTTTTTAAATCAATGTTGCTGTGTCGGCTGGACAGGATGATCAAACCAACATTTATTGTGCCCCAGAGAAACAGTTTTCAAGGAAATCAACCTAAAAATGGCTTACTTATCATTGTCTCTGCATATTAGATAGGAGAAATTGATTTAACAAATTAAATACTTCAATAATTTTCTCACAGACAAATACCATAAGCACCTGTCCAGTATTATCAAACAATGTCAAAGAGTTTAAATTAATCACCAGTGTGAGTTTGTGTGCATTAGGCCAAGAAAACTAGGGAACACTACTGAAGTGAAAATGGAAATAATCAGAGCAAACATAAACACTATATCTGTGGTTTAGTGAAGGCTTACCCCTGGGCCTTCAGAGCTATCCCTAAACAAAAAGAGCGACTGCATTAGCATAAGCCACTAGACTGACAAAATAGCAATTACTCAGCCAAGAACATGTAACAGCTCTTAAAAAAGTGGTACAGCTCTGGAATTACCCACAAGAATATACAGTGTGTCTCTGCTGGTATGAATGTGTGTTGACATCTGAAAGTGCAAAAATGTTCAAAGGAACTGTAAAATATTATTATGCTTTTCCATGCGCAGGCTACATTGAGGTTAGGCATGTGACGGTATTCGGTTTTACGGTATATCACGGTAATTAACATGAATAATATTGTTATTGTGGACACTTTAAAATACCGTAAATAATTCTAGATATCCTTTTAGTTAATTTTTGTTATTATTTTTCTGATTGCACAGTAGTTTTTGTTCCATCAACGAATCAAGATTCACAACACTGCATGTACGCGGCACAAATGACGTAAACAAACCAGCATGGATTAAAAGCATGGCTGAAGAATTAATGCAGACAACCTTTTATCTGCCTTCTAAAAGGGATAAGTCAGAAGTGTGGAAGTATTTTGGGTTCCATAAAAATGCAGAGGGAGTGATGGTTTCCCTTTTTGTAAAACATGCAGCAGAAAAGTGGCAGCGAAACATGAGAACACCTTCAACATGATCGCTTATTTGCGTGACATTCTGTTAAATTCAGCAAGATAAATGTAAGTTGTGACAGTTTCCAAACTGTTCTAAGCGACAAATAGCTACAGTTGAAGTCAATAGTTAACATACAACTTAATACATTTAAACTCAGTTTTTTCACAATTCCTGACAATTAATCTTAGAAAACATTCCCTATCTTAGGTCAGTTAGGATCACTACTTTATTTTAAGAATATGAAATATCAGAATAATAGTAGAGAGAATGATTTATTTCAGCTTTTATTTATTTCATCACACTCCCAGTGGGTCAGAAGTTTAAATACACTTTGTTAGTATTTGGTAGCATTGCCCTTTAAACTGTTTAACTTGGGTCAAATGTTTTGGGTAGCCTTCCACAAGTTTCTCACAATAAGTTGCTGGAATTTTGGCCAATTCCTCCAAACAGAACTGGTGTAACTGAGTCAGGTTTGTAGGCCTCCTTGCTCGCACATGCTTTTTCATTTCTGCCTACACATTTTCTATCAGATTGAGGTCAGGGCTTTGTGATGGCCACTCCAATACCTTGACTTTGTTGTCCTTCAGCCATATTGCCACAAATTTGGAGGTATGCTTGGGGTCATTGTCCATTTGGAAGACCCAATTGCGACCAAGCTTTAACTTCCTGGCTGATGTCTTGAGATGTTGCTTCAATATATCCACATCATATTCATTCCTCATGATGCCATCTATTTTGTGAAGTGCACCAGTCCCTCCTGCAGCAAAGCACCCCCACAACATGATGCTGCCACCCACATGCTTCATGGTTGGGTTGGTGTTCTTTGGCTTGCAAGCCTCACCCTTTTTCCTCCAAACATAACAATGGTCATTATGGCCAAACTGTTACATTTTTGTTTCATTAGACCAGAGGACATTTCTCCAAAAAGTAAGATCTTTGTCCCCATGTGCACTGAAGTCTGGCTTTTTTATGGCGGTTTTGGAGCAGTGGATTTTCCTTGCTGAACAGCCTTTCAGGTTATGTCAGTATAGGACTTGTTTTACTGTGGATATAGATACTTGTCTACATGTTTCCTCCAGCATCTTCACAAGGTCCTTTGCTGTTGTTCTGGGATTGATTTGCACCAAACTACGTTCATCTCTAGGAGACAGAATGCATCTCCTTCCTGAGCGGTATGATGGTTGTGTGGTCCCATGGTGTATATATTTGTGTACAATTGTTTGTAAAGATGAACATGGTAACTTCAGGCAAATAATAGCTCTGGAAATAGCTCCCAAGGATGAACCAGACGTGTGGAGGTCCACAATTGTTTTTCTGAGTTCTTGGCTGATTTCTTTTGATTTTCCCATGATGTCAAGTAAAGAGGCAGTGAGTTTTAAGGTAAGCCTTAAAATACATACACAGGTACACCTCCAATTCAGTACACCTCCTATCAGAAGCTAATTGGCTAATTGTCTAAAGGCTTGACATCATTTTCTGGAATTTTCCAAGCTGCTTAAAGGCACAGTTAATTTAGTGTATGTAAACTTCTGACCCACTGGAATTAGGATATAGTCAATTAAAGTTAAACAATCAGTATGTAAACAATTGTTGGAAAAATTACTCGTGTCATGCACAAAGTAGATGTCCTAAACGACTTTCCAAAACTATAGTTTGCTAATATAAAATCTGTGGAGTGGTTAAAAAATTTGTTTTAATGACTTCAACCTAATTGTATGTAAACTTCTGACTTCAACTGTAAGTGACAACTAAGATGACAAACAAGGTGAACTGTTGTTGCCATTTGCAGCCAATGTGTAGCTTGCTTTCAAGAGGCCGAATAGTAGTTCGCTAAAACTCCGCTAGCTACACAGTAACATTAGCGTCTCGTGGTAACAACTGAAATACAGTTGGAATCGGATAATACAAAGTCCTGTAATTAATAATAGCAATGTGGCACAATGATGATTTCAATATTAAGTTTAAGTTGGAATGCAACGCAATTGTACGTTGCCATGCAGTGTGAGTCAACTTGCGGTTATAAACGTTTAGCTAGTGCCTAACTATATATTAGCAATTGGCTTGCTATCCTGAAAAACATGCATAATTGTTGCAGACTTGTAGCTGGCATGATAAAATTTGTCTAGCCTTATGTTAACATTAGCCTCAACAAAACAAGGTCTGTCCTGATCTGTAATGATCAGTGGCCCCGTGGCAGAATGACCATTTAAATATTAAGACATCAACTAAATGTTATATTTGACTATGTATCTATGGTGTTGATGGTAGTTTTTTAAACGATCAAGGTTCTTTTCAAATTTCTTCATTATCTGTTAATTTAAAGGCCACTTTGGTATTTAAAAAGCAATTAATCTTGTTATTAAGAGAACAACAAAATTTATCTTTCAACCCATTTTGTAATGTAATTCAATACCGTGATAATACTGTATACCGTGACAAAAGCTTCAGCAATTATTGTGATGTGAAAATTTGATACGTCACATGCCTAATTGAGGTAAAGTAAAAATTGCTTGCGCCCAAAATAATGTCAAATTCATCACATTCAGCTGTAATATTTGAAATCAGAAGGCTATCAAATTATCTCTGTACATAAAAAGCTGCTTTTGAAAGTCTTTCAAACATTCATATGAATTAAAGAATATGTGTTTGAATGGGTAACCAGTCTGAAGAAAAAAAAATCTTTCTTCATCTTTTAGCAATAATCCAGAGAGATCTTTATAAATTAGTACCTCAGTAAAATCCATGCAAGAATGCAGTATTGACATGCTTTCTAGCTTTTTATAATTGAATGTTATGATTTGACTTTAGTGAATAAAGGGAAACTGCACTCCATGTAATTGCATAAGTGAATTTGGACATGGCAATCAATACAAAAATGTATATGAAATATTAATGTAGAAATGCTCTTTCTCAGATTAATTTATGGGGTAATTCTGGAATATCACAGTGAGTAAAGCCATATTGACAACAGTTCTGTGTATGCTTTTGTTTAGATTTCTACTGTAAGGCTGCATTGTTATACGACACATGCACAGGCATGAGTTACAATTGTATTTATAAGTAAATGTAGTCTTGGAACACAGTAATACTATAAGGTTACTTTGCCAAGATTATTGTAAAACAATGGTCTTCATAGTCCTCAATGAGTGATGGATCTTGGGTAATGGAGTTGTTAACATTAAAGGTTGTACAAATGCGTATTAGTATTTCATGCAAATTAATTTGTCACTTGGGAATTTGGCTAATACTAAGAAAATATTTTGCTAAGTGTTTGTTCCATGTGTTAGGCTAGCAAATAATACTTCTGCTGTTGAGTATGCATTTACATAATTGTCGGTGTCATGTTAAAAGCATAGCTCACCCAAAAATGAAAATTATGTCTTAATTTGTTTCTCACCAAGCCTATCGTAAGCCTTCAGACTGAGTTACGTGGTCCACTTTTATGATATGTTGGGGTCCTTTTTTAAACTTTAAAGTGAGACACTATCCACTGTCATTGTATTGAAAAGACAGCATGCAATATTCATTAAAACATCTTTTGTATTCCAAATAAGAAAGAAAGTCATGCTGGTTTGCAATGACTTGAAGGTGAGTAAAGTATAACAGAGAAAGATTTTCAGCCTTTAAAAACGTAAGTTTTACTCTGTTCCTCACACAGAGGATGAATGAAGCATGAGTCTTATAATGCTTTTTGTAATTTTTTTGAATACATTTTTTGTGACAGTACTTGCACTAGATCTGCTTGTTACGTCTTTTATATTGTTGAATGGTTATATAGTTTTTATATTATTGGTTAGGTTTAGGTGTAGGGGTAGGGTTAGGTGCTCAAAAATATTTGTATTATAGTTTAATGTAAATAAAATTGGTAACACTTTACAATAAAGTTCTATTTGTTAACATTAGTTAAAAACATTACTTCACATGTACTAACAATGAACATTACTTTTACAACATTTATTTTATATTAATGTTAATTTCAACATATACTAATGCATTTTTAAAATCTAAGTTAAAATTAGTTAATGCATTATGAACTAACATGAACCAACAGTAAACAATTGTATTTTTAATAACTAACATTAACAAAGATTTATTAATGTTGTAATTTACAACTTGTAATAATATATTGTTAATTGTTTGTTCATGATTCCTAATGAATTAACTAATGTTAACAAATGGAACCTTATTACAGTGTTACCATAAAATTATTGTGACTAAATTTACTTGCCTATAACCTATTTTAAATAGTTTATAATTGGTTATGTTAGGAATGGGGTTTGGTTAGGGGAACTTAAATATCAATATGATAGTGTATTGTAATTAAACTTTTATATTTATAAGTATAATCATATCTTATAAACATATTGTGATTAAACACGCAATAAATCCGAAGACTGCTGAGCCTATGACCAAATACTCCTAACTGAGGTGAGAATGCAATGACAAGGAGTTTTTTAATGATGCAGGCAAATAGTCACAACAGTGGAATCTTCATACGGTGTCTACGGTGGCAGACTGCCCTGATTGGGTAACAAAACCAGTTGAGAACCACTGGTCTAGTCTGTGTAATACAATAAAGATTACCTTACAATACATCAATGATTCAGATCATTTTCATTATGAATATTTACTCCCTATGGCATCTGAGAAATGTACACACAAATTTGAAACTAATTTCTGTATCCGTTAGTATGTAAGCATTTGAGATATTCACAGCTGGTATGATAATCCTTTAATTAGCACTTGCTCTGGTTCATTGGCACTGCACACAGCGTGCTGTTTTCTACCACTCAAATATAGAAGGTATCAGAGAAAGAAATTTAAGTAAAATTACAAGAAAGCACTGCTTGTACTGTGAAGATTTTTTAAAGTGAACAAAGTAGAGGGATTTTTATTGGGCAATATTAAAGTGGCAGTATCAGTATCAAACTATACTTTTCATCTCATGCAGCTCTAATATGTAAATGAGTTATCTGGAGTTGTCTTGGGGATACCATTTGTTATTGAGGTCCCTGCAGCTTTTGCTATAGTGTTTAACTAGAACAATATGTTAAAAGATAGTAAAATTTGGTCTACTGATTGGGGAGGGTATAATATATATATATATATTAGTGCCCAACCGATTTATCGACCGATATTAGCCTTTCACAGATATATCGGTATCGGTATATGTTCAGAACATATAATGCAGAAAACAATGCTTTAGAATTGGTGTCATAAAGTAGTTTGTCCAGAAGAGTGCACTCTGACTCCACTGTTTACAGAGCTGAGCTGACGGTGGTTCTGGTGACGGTGGTTCTGCAGACAGTGCGGAGTTAAGCGGTGCGGTGTTAAGCGGTGCAGAGTTAAGTGGTGCAGAGTTAAGCGGTGTGTTCACAGTAAGTTGCTAACTAGTTTGTGAAATACATACTGGAAAGTTAATAAACAATGACCCCATAATTTTCCCTTTTCAATATGACTAATATAACATTAACCCTGTCCCTGACAACCATGTCACTCATGTTTATCACATCTGTTTGCTATGTTAGCCAGCTATAGTTTGTCAGAGCATCATTTTGCAGCTCAGCAGACAACGTTGCGGTGGTGGATTGTGTCTGTTGAGTGTTGATTTCACACTACGTTGTTACCTAGTTCATGAGACACAATGCTGGAAAGTAAATAAAGTCCATCTTTTGCTCTCCGTGACAACGAGCTTATAGCTAACTAGCTAACCACATAGCTTCATTGCTTGTCAGCTGAGTGGAAGCTAATGTGTAAACATGTATTCACCAAACTGTTTTGTTCAGGATTTGCAGTTTGGTCCCCTTCAACCGAACAATTCCAGTCGTTGCATTTACAAAATGTAATATTTAAAAGTCTGGTTTTCCACCGTTGAAAGTTTCCCCTGAACTTGTATAGCAGAATACGGTGTAATACCGCTGCCACTGTTTATCTCTTGACTCGCCAGGTGTAAATGCTTGTTGTTTTACAACCTGCCCCTAATTGACTGGCAGTATTAAAATAGTCAGCATTTGACTGATACTAAACTACTGATGTTTATTTAGCTATTTAATTTATTTGTATTTATTCTTTAATGAAATGGTCAGCAACTGACTGCTACTGAACATACAGTACTGGTGTTTATTTAGCTATAATTTTAATTTATTCTTTATTTAAATAGTCAGCCATTGACTCATACTAAACATACAGTACTGATGTTTATTTAGCTATTTATTATATTTTTATTTATTCTTTATTTAAATGGTAAGCAACTGACTCTTCTTTCTTTATTTTCTCAGTGTTCATTTCTAGAATTTGTTGACAATGTATAATAATAATCTCAAATATTCTTTGATAAAAATATTTAACAAAGCAGCCTTCTGAGTACCTTTGCATAGTCATATTGGTGCAAAATCGGTGCACAATCCACATAGAAAAGGTCTGTTTTCTTTCCAGCTTAAAAATGAGCTATATCGGCCACCATATCGGTAACTGGTGAATTTTCCCCCTCTAAAATCGGTATCGATCTCAAAAATCCCATATCGGTTGGGCTCATATATATATATAAGTTTTTAACTATATATATATATATATATATATATATATATATATATATATATATATATATATATATATATATATAATTTAGTTAAAAACTTCTTCAGAACCTGTGTGTCATATGTAAATAAAAAAAAATTACAAATTAAAAATTAAAAAAAGATTATATTCTAAATTGTTTTAATGTAACGAGTCAAGAAAGGTTATGACAGAGTAATGCTTAAGTTTCAATGTGTCTGCCGCTGTCATGCTTGGCCCTGTATTAATTGTTGCTAGCACACATTTTCAAAAGAAAATCTAGTTAATTAAATAAAGGATAGTTCTGCTCGAAATGTTGATTTTGTGCTTAGATTACATTTCATCTGCATCAGGGAGAAATAGCATGCCGTTTTTTCCGTGCTTTCTTTGTCTTTTCTGACTCTGTTGCACTGACATAGTGATTGATGTATGTCATCATGAAACAGAGTCCCCTCCAAATCCGATCACAAGTGGTCACAGGAGACATATTTAAGCGACCAGGTGTACACAGTGATGTGTCTCACCTGACCACATGTGGTCGGATCAACTGAGACGCATCTTAATACCAGGTGGAAACGGGGGCTAAGGGTTTTTTTTTTAAATTAAGGGGTTTCTTAAAAAAGCAAAAAAAGACAATAAAAAGGGAACTGCAAAATATGTAGATAACCGTGAACACATCAGCATATTTTCATCTTATTTCCATGTATATATTTAAATGTAACTGACTTTATGATGTAATCTTCTTGTAAAGCGACCTTGAGCTTTTGGAAAGGCAATACATAAATAAAACGTATTCATAGTATTATTATTAGTACAATTAGTTTAGTACTTATTAACAATTAGTAATTAACAAATTATAACAATTAACAAATAAAAATAACAATTACTAACAAACAATATATTATTATTATTAATAATAATAATAACAATAATAATAATAATATGTATGATTATTATTAATATTATTATCAGCAAGTATATGGAAGAGTGCCAAAAAAGTTGCATTCTGGGCCACGTAAATTCAAACGCTATAAAAAAGTGAATATACATTTTTTCAAAAACCAGAAATCTGTGAGATCTTCATTTTCTGTTGTTTTCTTTGACTGTTCATATTTTAGACAGTGAGTTCATATTTCAGCGTTCAGACGTATTAAACTGAATATTTAATTTTTACACAGAGAGAAAGAAGTAAGCAGCTGAAAGACATGAAGTATGAACTAAATTATATGAATTGCATCAATTCATTTGTAGTGACTCAGCATCGAGCCAAATCTGCCTGGAAAAGTGGTAATTACATAATTGTGTTAGCGAGCGAAACAGACAGACACAGAGAGAAAGAATCTACAATCTCTCTCACGCTCTTTCTCTCTTGATAGAGGGAGAACAAATAGAGAGATTTTATGATGAACGAGAGAACGAAAGTGAGAGATGGGGAGCAAATGGAAAGGGAGATGAAAGAGTGAAAGATGAGTCAGTAGGCTAACTGTCAGTGATAATTAAACAAGTCGACAAAACATAGCGCCATAATGTGGGTAGTGTAAAATGAGTAGTAATCACTGTGCAGTGTTGGGCAAGCTACTTTGAAACTGTTGCTTGTGCAAACTACAGGCAACTTAACATTTCAAGTAGTTCAACATGCAAGCAACTCTTTTTGAAAAAAAAGTTTTTAGCTACAAGCTAACAAATAGTAACTTTTTTGAGCTATTTAAGGGGCACTATCTTTTAAAATATATAACTATTAGGTTATATAATTTATAATTTAATCAGAGTAGTATTTCTATAGCTTAAAAATGCTATAGGGTTTGTGAATGAATGAAAATGTTGGATTTTCCAACATTACATATAAAATAGAGAGGACCATGCATGAGCATGTTTATGTATATCAAATTATTTTGCAATACAATGTGACAAAAAAAACAACAACAAAAAAAAAAAAAACATTGCAGTGTTTTGTTACATAACACCACAACTTTTTGGAAAAAAATAGCTTGTTAATAGAAAAGCTGCTATTATTAACACAACTGAACTCTATGAAATTATATAAAACTATTATATATAATATAGTAGCATCGCTACTAACAACACTGGTGCAGCAAAGGTTTTCTCATCTCCCCCTCTGCTTTTTGCATCATCTCTCTGTCTCCCCTTCCCTCTCTTCCAGTTTCTCTTCCTCCTACTCAAAGCCTCATAACTACAAACTACTGCTAGACTTTCACCAGGAGAAGGAAAAAATAAATGTAAACATTTTATTACCATACCTTAATGATTCAACTTAATTTTTCTACACTCTTATGCTCTCAAAAAGGTGTTTAAGAAATTCTCTTAATGGGCCCATGCGTGGAAGCATAGTAAATTGCCCAGGAGATGTGTGTAAAGTTATGCAACATTGCAGATATGCTGGCAATAGATATGTCTCGAGGCTGTTAAACAGCACTGTTGGTGTTACAGTGAAATGTGGGCAGTATATACAGCCTGCTTAGTGTAGACCAGCTCAGCAGGCGTTAAATTGGGATTTCGGAGGTGGGGGAACCCTAAAATTGGGCATTCTGAGATGCTATTCTTCTCACCACAATTGTACAGAGCGGTTATCTGAGTTACCGTAGACTTTGTCAGTTCGAACCAGTCAGGCCATTCTCTGTTGACCTCTCTCATCAATAAGGCATTTCCGTCCGCAGAACTGCTGCTCACTGGATGTTTTTTGTTTTTGGCACCATTCAGAGTAAATTCTGTTGTGCATGAAAACCCCTGGAGATCAGCAGTTACAGAAATACATAAACCAGCCCGTCTGGCACCAACAATCATGCCACAGTCCAAATCACTGAGATCAAATTTTTTCCCCATTCTGATGGTTGATGCAAACATTAACTGAAACTCCTGACCCATATCTGCGTGATTTTATGCACTGCACTGCTGCCACATGATTGGCTGATTAGACAATCGCATGGATGATTGTTGGTGCCAGATGGGCTGGTTTGAGTGTTTCTGTAACTGCTGATCTCCTGGGATTTTCACACACAACAGTCTCTAGAATTTACTCAGAATGGTGCCAGAAGCATCGAGTGAGTGGCAGTTCCGTGGATGGAAATGCCTTGTTAATGAGAGAGGTCAACAGAGAATGGCCAAACTTGTTCAAAATGATAAAGTCTATGGTAACTCAGATTACCACTCTGTACAATTGTGGTGAGAAGAATAGCTTCTCAGAATGCTATTTTGAGATGCGGGTTGGTGCTGTTTTGGCGGCACGACGGGGACCTACACAATATTAGGCAGGTGGTTTTAATGTTGTGGCTGATCGGTGTATATCTAATTTTACAATTATGCACAAAGTAAATGCACATTGTTCTTAACAGAGGAAACAAACACCTTCTGCATGACTACTTTTTGCTCAAATTGTTATTCTGATAACATAATTGGTAATGAAAACATTTGCATTAAATTATAAAAGTTTAAAATTCTTCACTGCCACGTGAAGAAGCATTTTCACTATAGAGAATCCCACTGTATATTTGCTAGAAAAAAAAATCAAAAAGAAAAACAAACTAAAAATAAATGTGGAATCAACATAAATGGAAATAACAGTGAAACCTTTTACAGTGTGTTGGTCGAGTGGTCTTTTTTCTCATGTTGTAGGCCTATGATATTTAGATCTGATGTCGCTTTGGATGTGATTGATTCCTGATTCAAAACCCCTTTGTGTATACAGCTTTTTAACAAAACTAAGCAAATCACTTAGCGGACTTTTTTGTTTGTTTTTGGCACCATTCAGAGTAAATTCAAGAGACGGTTGTGTGTGAAAATCCCAGGAGATCAGCAGTTACAGAAATACTCAAACCAGCCTGTCTGGCACCAACAATCATGCCACGGTCCAAATCACTGAGATCACATTGTTATCCCATTTTGATGGTTGATGTGAACATTAACTGAAGCTTCTGACCCATATATGCATGATTTTATGCACTGCACTACTGCCACATGATTGACTGATTAGATAATCGCATGGATGATTGATGGTGCCAGACGGGCTGGTTTGAGTACACATCAATATACAGATAACAGTGAAAACTTTTACAGTGTGTTGGTCGAGTGGTCTTTTTTCTCATGTTGTAGGCCTATGATATTTTGATCTGATGTTGCTTTGGATGTGATTGACTCCTGATTCAAAACCCCTTTGTGTATACAGCTTTTTAACAAATCCTTACTGCATATCAGTGGATCTAAGAAACGGCATATAATATACAGTGCATTCGGAATGTATTCACAGCGCTTCACTTTTTCCACATTTTGTTATGTGACAGCCTTATTCCAAAATGGATTAAATTCATTATTTTCCACAAAATTCTACAAACAATACCCCATAATGGCAACGTGAAAGAAGTTTGTTTGAAATCTTTGCAAATGTATTAAAAATAAAAAACGTTGTCAATCAAGTTGTAGAAACATCTCAAGGATGATCAGTGGAAACAGGATGCACCTGAGCTCAATTTTGAGTGTCATGGCAAAGGCTGTGAATACTTATGTACATGTGATTTTTTTTTTTGTTTTTTATTTTTAATAAATTTGCAAAGATTTCAAACAAACATCTTTCACGTTGACATTATGGGGTATTGTTTGTAGAATTGTGAGGAAAATAATGAATTTAATCCATTTTGGAATAAGGCTGTAACATAACAAAATGTGGAAAAAGTGAAGCGCTGTGAATACTTTCCGGATGCACTGTATAAGAAGCAGCATATAATTGATAAAAGTTGATTCTGTGTATTCATGTGCTGTTTGTTTAAATTTGATTATGGAATCAATAAAAAATGTTAATGACAAAAAAACAAAAACAAAAAAACAGCTGATGATCAGGGACGATTATATACAGTCAATCAAAAGGGGGCTGAAAAATGTGTCTGACAATTAGCCTACAACACATGCTGTGTTTATCAGAAAAATAAATGAAGAAATCTTAACAATTTAATGTGAGTCTAACAAGAGGCTACTCAGAATTTAGTTAAAGTGAGATATGAATGTTAATGTGAGTTAATAATATGCTTTCTGTTTTATTGTTTTGTCTATAACTGAGACCAGTTACTCTGAAACATGCAAAACATATATAGATATAGAGTATAAAGTAATTATTTACATTTCTTTTAAAGTTGTGTAATTATGAGTGAAACAAGGTAGCATTTAAAAACAGAGTGTCTATTTGCACCCAGTGTAAATAGCATCTGCCACACAGTGCACTGCAATGGAGTGGGGTGTAAAGACCAAATGTGAATGTGTACTGTTGTCCTAGCAACCGCGGTTCGAATCCGTGTTTTGTCCCACTCTTTTTCCCATCTAATTTCCTGTTTCCACTATTAATATTTCATTTAATATTACTTAAAATAATAGATAAAAATGAATATAGAGGTTGATTTAATCACAGTGATTTGGTCACGGTGAATGTCGGGGAGTGCAGAGAAGGGTTTGATCTGGACCTCGCGTCTGTCGATCGCACTCGTTCCCGCGGCTCGGCATCGCTTCTGTGTAGATTGCATCACTGTATTACTAATATTGCAGTAACCATGTTTTTTTTTGGCAGAAACCACAGTTTTAATGCAATTTACCATGATGTTAGTACAGTATTATGGTGGTAATATAGTAACCATGGTTCATTTTGTGGTTACAGTAAATTTACAAAAAATACCATGGTGAAACCATGGTTACTGTAGTAAAACCAAGGTAATTTATTTCTAAGGTAAGGTTAAGGTTAGGTTTAGGGGTAGGGATTAATGTAGTGTGTCTGTGTGACTCTAAATAAAGACAATAAACACACTGCAGTGATGCCAGTACTGTATGTTAATATTTAATAGCAATAGCACCGAAATACTACCATCACATCAGTTTCAACACACGAGGGGACCGGGTTTTGGACCACTGCTACTCTCCCTTCCGGGATGGCTACAAATCCCTCTCCCGTCCACCATTTGGCAAATCGGACCACTCTTCCGTTCTGCTTCTGCCCGCTTACAGGAAGAAACTGAAACAGGAAGCACCCACCCTCAGAACGATCCAGTGCTGGTCAGACCAATCAGATTCTACGCTACAGGACTGTTTTGATCACGCGGACTGGGAGATGTTCCGGTCCGCCTCTGATGACGACATCAAGGTCTACGCTGATACCGTAACTTGTTTCATCAGGAAGTGCATAGATGATGTAGTGCCGACCAAAACAATACAGTTCTACCCTAACAAGAAACCGTAGATTAATAGCGATGTTCGTGCAGCACTTAATGCGCGGACATCCACTTTTAATTCTGGGAACGCAGAGGAGCATAAACAAGCCAGTTATACCCACCGCAAAAATATCAGAGTAGCCAAACACCAGTACAGGGACAAGATTGAAGGACAGTTCAACACCACCGACTCTAGAAGCATGTGGCAGGGAATTAATATCATCACAGACTTCAAAGGGAATAAAAACTCCACCGTGAACACCGCTGCCTCTCTCCCGGATGAGCTTAATAATTTTTATGCTCGTTTCATGGGAAATAACACCACCCTCACGGAGAGAGCTCTTGTGGCCAAAGCTACAGAGGTTAGTTCACTCTCCATCTCTGTAGCGGATGTAACCCGATCCTTCCAACGGGTGAATATCCGTAAGAGTGTGTGTGAACCAACTGGCTGGTGTTTTTATGGATATTTTCAACCTTTCCCTTGTCTGTGGTCCCCACATGCTTTAAAACGTCCATCATTGTGCCTGTACCAAAGCAATACAAAATCACTTGCTTAAATGACTGGTGTCCTGTTGCTCTGACCCCCATCATCAGCAAATGCTTTGAGAGACTAATCAGAGATTACATCAGCTCTGTGTTGCCTGCCTCACTGGACTCACTGCAGTTTGCTTACCGCAACAACCGCTCCACTGATGATGCCATTGCATCTACACTACACACTGCTCTCTCCCACCTGAAAAAAGGAACACATATGTGAGAATGCTGTTTGTAGACTACAGCTCAGCATTCAACACCATAGTGTTTAAGCCCATAGGGCTCTGGGCTTAAACAGCTCGCTGTGCAGCTGGATCTTGGACTTCCTGTCAAGCAGATGCCAGGTGGTTAGAATGGGCAGCAACACCTCCTCATCACTGACCCTCAACACTGGAGGGGCTCCAGTTTTTCAATCTCAATCTCAACTGTTGCTGTGATCTCAGCCCACTCCTGTATTCCCTGTACACACATGACTGTGTGACAACACACAGCTCCAATGCCATCATTAAGTTTGCTGATGATACGACGGTGCTAGGTCTGATCACTGACAATGATGAAACAGCCTACAGAGAGGAGGTGCACACTCTGACACGCTGATGTCAGGAGCACAACCTCTCCCTCAACTTAAGGAGAAAAGACAGAGATCACAGCCCCATCACCATCAATGGAGCACCGGTGGAGAGCGTCAGCAGCTTCAAGTTCCTGGGTGTCCACATCACTGAGGAACTCACATGGTCTGTCCACACTGAGGCCGTTGTGAAGAAGGCTCACCAGCGCCTCTTCTTCCTGAGATGGCTGAGGAAGTTTGGAATGACCCACCACATCCTCACACAGTTCTACTCCAGCACTCTAGAGAGCATCCTGACTGGCTGCATCACCGACTGGTATGGCAACAGCACCGCACTCAACCGCAAAGCCCTGCAAAAGGGTGGTGCGAACTGCCAGACACATCATCGGAGGTGAGCTTCCCTCCCTCCAGGACATCTATACCAGGCGGTGTGTGAAAAAAGCTTGGAGGATCATCAGAGACTCCAGCCACCCAAGCCATGGGCTGCTCTCACTGCTACCATCAGGCAGGTGGTATCGCAGCATCAGGACCCACACCAGCTGACTTCAAGACAGCTTCTTCCCCCAAGAAATCAGACTTTTGAACTCTTGATCGCTCACGATACATATATCAGCACCGCACATTATTAGCCTCAGACTGTGTTGTGTAACAAGATGTGTAAACTGTGTTATGTATAAATCAGTTGTTTATTGTAATTGTCATACTGCTATGTTGCTTGGAACCGCACCCAATACTTTCACCCACTGTTGCACTTGTGTATATGGTTGAGTGACAATAAAGGGATTTGATTTAATTTGATAAATATGGGTGCAAATAGTATCTGACACTATTTGCACCAGGGTGCAATTAGTATCTACCATTATTTGCACCAGGGTTGGGGTGAAAATAATATCTGACATTATTTGCACTAGGGTGTAAATAGCATCTGCCATTTAAAAATGCAGAACCACCAAACTATCGGTATCGACAGCTGTTGTTCTAAATAATTGGATTTTGGTATCGCCACACAAATTTTGTATTGGTGCATCCTTATACAGCATAGTATAGTATAGTGTAGTATAGTAGACCCCGTTTATACCTGGTATTCAGATGCATCTCAGGTGATCTGATCACATGTGGTCAGGTGAGACACATCGCTGTTTACAACTGGTCGCTTAAATGCATCTCATTCACTATGTCCGTGTACATCAATCACTATGTCAGTGTGTTGCTGTATGACATTAAAGAGCAACAAAGTCAGAATGGACATAGAATACGTAAAAAAAAAAAAATTTGGTGTGCTATTTCTCCCAGGTACAGCTGAAAATTAATTTAAGCAAAAAAGCAAAATTTCGAGCAGAATTGTCTGTTATTTTAGTGGATTACCTGTATTAACCTGAGCTGCAGATGTTAGTGTTTCTCATAAGTGTCCGAGAATGTTGATTTCAGACTCACTGTGAAAGATCCGTGAAGTTCTCATGCTTGTGTATTATTCGCTTTTTACATTTTTCTGATTGGACGGTTATTTCGTTATGAATCGCTCGTAACCGGCAAAGTTTAAACTCTTGTTTTAGCACAGCGGTTGATTGACATGTGAGGGGTGGCGCTTTGCTGCTGCCAGAACACATACAGGACGGATTAACGTTTAAACATCGAATGTGATGCGGTCAAATGCATTTTTGACCACATACGTATGTGGTTTTTGTGATCCGATCACAAAACATTTTAGACCCTGTTTAGACCTGTATTTAGCGCTGACTACATGTGATCCGATCACCAAAAATGCATCTAAATTCCAGGTGTAAACGGGGTCATATAGTATAGTATATTATAGTTTAGTATAGTATACCATGGTTATAAATGATTCATGCACCATGTTATTTGTGGTACTCCAAGGTACTTCAAAGTATACCTTGTACTTCCAGGATACCTCCATATAAAAAAACAAAACAAAAAAAGGACAATGTATTTGTCATGGTACAATGTATTGTACTAAATAATAGTACAAAGATAATTTGTGGTTTTTTATTGTTGGTGTAGCATAGCATAACATATCATGGCATATACTATGCAGTACTATGTTATACTATACTATAAGATAAACTTGAGCATTAAACTTGGTGAAGCACATCATTCTGAGTCACCACTGAGAATCCGATCACAGGAGTGCAGGAATTAAGCACAGTTTTTACCAACAAAGAGCAGGTCATTAATAAATTATTAAAATTATATATACATTACCAGTCAAAAGTTTTGAAACACTTGACTGAAATGTTTCTCATGATCTTAAAAATCTTTTGATCTGAAGGCATATGCTTAAATGTTTGAAATTAGTTTTGTAGACAAAAATATAATTGTGCCACCATATTAATTGATTTCATTATAAAACTAAAATTGTACAAAAAAAAAAAAAAAAAAAAAAGACTTGGACCAAATCATAACGAAAAGCAGCCAATAAGTGCCCAACATAGATGGGAACTCCTTCAAAACTGTTTAAAAAGCATCCCGGGGTGATACCTCAAGAAGATGGTTGAGAAAATGTCAAGAGTACATGTCTGCAAATTCTAGGCAAAGGGTGACTATTTTGAAGATTCTAAAATATAACACAGTTTTGATGACTTTACAATTATTGTAAAATGTAAAAAAAAATAATAATAATAAAAAATATATATATAAATATATATATATATATATTATAAAGAATGAGTGTTTTAAAACTTTTGACCGGTAGTATATATATTTAAAAAAAAATCAAGTAAGGGTTCTAACTAACGTCAGATGAACAGAATGACATGGCGAGACTGAATTATTACACATCATGGGTTGGGGATCAGGAGGGTGCATTCGCTGAGTGCCTCAATGTTCTCTTAGCCCTCAATTTTCCATATCTGTAGACATCTAGGTTACAACATGAAAATGTCAAGAGTTTCAAGGAAAAAATAAGCTGTAAACACAACTGAGATGGAAGGAGGATGTGAAAGGACAAGAAAAGGAAACAATACAGCAAAAGAAGGCAGAAAGCAAGTTACTCATCATTCCAAATACTCCTGAGTCTTGTATTTGCATCACTGATACAGCACATTTTCTAGAATCAAGTCCAAGCACTTGAATCAATGATTGTGGACTGAGTCTGTGTCTCTAATATGTCCCTCTAAATTGACCAGCTCCAATCGTTGCTCCACCAACACAAATCTCAAGCAAAAATAACTCAAGAGCCCCAGGAAACTACTCCCCTGTTGATCTAACCAATTGCTGGTCTTTAACTGACACTTCATGCTGTGACATCACTGCTGCTTTGGCTGTCATGTTTTGCACCCATCTGCTGGTCCACTGAGCATTGTCAAGGACTTGGCACCACCGTCGAGATGTGTTCTCAATGTCTAGCTGAATATTTGGCAACAAGCGAAAAGCAAACAGACCTACAGACCAAATACAACATGAAAACAGATGCAAATACTCAAGTTGTACTGTGTTTTCCTGTGGACTAAAGTGGACCTATGGGATCAGCAGTTGGCATTGTGTCTAGAAGATTACAGTCATACACGAAACATGCTGTGTATACAAGAAAGTATAGTCACAAAATACACATTCTACATGTAGAGTTCTCCATGACTAGACACGTTTTGCTGTCTCTTCTCAATATCTGGGCTTGAGGACAAGATTAGTTGTAGGCCTGAACAAACTTGATTGACACATAATGTGTAGGTTACAGAGACACAATGGCCTCAGTCCATCAATATATACTATGTTTTTCACAATCCAAAGTAAAGCACATCATCCTCCTAAAAAGTATATTATCAAGTAGGCTATATAGTTTTATTCATAGGTCTGTCTCAAATTATGTACTATACACTGTGCACTTCAACTATAGACTCGACCATTTAGTGTATGATTTTTCAAACTGCAGTATTGTCTCATATGGAACACAAAAAAATATTTAGTACACAGAAGCACTCACTGTTTTTTCAGTTTAAGGAAGTGACATTTTAAACTCGTGTGATGTATTGCCACTAGCTTTAGCACATTAGCCAACCTCAGTCCAACACTTGTAGCGAAGCCACATAATGGGATTTACATGAATAAACCACGGATAAATGTGTCCGTTAGTGGTTAAGATGATTATACTGTTTTCCCTGTTTCTGTCTGTTTGCCCTGCTATGATGATTGGTTCCTGTGTTTACTTACTGCGATACTTCAGTTACGTGCAATCACGTGATGGACGAAGCCACGAATGCGGAAGTAAACAGGGTCATAAAAGAAGCTGGTAAAGCGGCGTGAAGGAGGGTGGTGGTTTGGTCATTCACTATTGGGATTTACGTTTGGCGCTTGGATGTTGGAGGATAGAGAACTCTTATTGTCTCTTTGAGCAGTCGTCGTACAATTGGATTACTTACCTAAAAGGAACTTTCCAACACAGCGCTGGTTGGATTTTGCGCTCCCGGGACATAAACAGTCATTACGGTGAGACTGATCTACTCATCTTGTAAATATTGTACATTGGGACTTTGGAAGACTTTATACACACACACACACACACACTCACACTTTATGCATGGTGCTGGTAAATGTTGTGATCACTGTATGTTTTATTTTATTGAGAGGTTTAATACTTGTTAGGTTAGGTTTAACTTTGGTTTTTTGTACATCTTGTGTCTGGCTATGATATTTCTCCATATAAACATTCATTCATGGTAGGAAAGACAAGTCCCCTTTTTTTCTTGTGCATCTATGCACTGAGAGCGGATCGTTACACACTTATATCTCAAATTATGTACATATTCACACAACATGGGTCGATGGTAAGCATTCAACTTACATATGTAAGGTGCAGTCTTCTTTGCGGTTAGTTTCCACTACAGTCATTATGAAATATTTGTATTTTTATTTTTTTTGTTAGGCGAGCATCGCATGCATTTGTAGCCCACAGAATGCACATTTCAGTGTAAACACACAACTCACACTACTCATACTATAAATTGCATATAATAGTGGAGAAGTATGCAAATTGGCAACCTGCACCAAATAGCGGGGGAAACTTTCGGTCTTAGTATAAGGACCATCAATTGAAGTGTATATGCTGTGTGCACAGCTATTAAAGATTAATTGATGCGGTGTAATATCAGGGTTTACATATATGATATATTCCTGATATTCAATTGGCTATTTTGAACAATCATCTAATCTAAAGCATTGTCATCTCAACTGCATAATGTCCCGCATATTTCTCCAGCAACTTTTAACGACCAACTGAACTTGATTATCATCTCAAATGAATCCTTGTCTCTCTTCACTAGCTGCCGGTTGATGCACATATCAAGTTCAAGGCTCTGATGCTGGTGTACAAAACAGTCCCTGGGTCTGCTCCAGCATACCTTAAATCATTTCTGCAGAACTACGCACCCACTAGAAGCCTGCAGTCAGCTAAGGAACGTCGCCTTGTGGTACCAACACAAAGAGGCACCAAAACACTTTCCTGTATTTTCGGCTTCAACATACCACATTGGTGGAATGACCTTCCCAACTCCATCCGTGAAGCTGACTCACTTTCTGTCTTCAAAAAACTGCTAAAAACACATCTTTTCCATGAGCACTTAACCAGTCACTAAAAAAATTTAATCTGCACTTTAATCTGTTTGAATGCTACTATTCTGATGCTAGTGAAACTTTGTAATATGGCACTTTTCGTACACTGTCTCCTAAGATTCGCTTATGTTTTCCTCTTTTATAAGTCCCTTTGGATAAAAGCATCTGCCAAATGAATAAATGTAAATGTAAAATCTATAGGGGTGGATGCAGCATTACGCAAAGTTACCAGTGACAGTAGAACTACCTCAATCACAAGCAAAAAAGTTGATTATTACTGATAGTGTCCAATAATAAAAGAGGGAAGAAGCAAAAAAAAAAAAAAAAGAAAAAAAAAAACCTAACTTTGATACTACTCATTCTTGAAGGGTACGTTCACCCAAAAATGAAAAGTGTGTCATTTATTAACCATGTCATTCCAAACATGTATGACTTTCTTTCATTCGTGGAACACAAAAGGAGATGTTAGAATGACAGCCAAAGTAAAAGAAAATTTGTGAAATTTGCCGTCTTCTGCCTGTTTCCATTCAAATGGCCTTTTATTGATAAAATTGGTGTTCGTGATGACGTCATGCCTAAAAAAACACTTTGTCACATAAGTTTTAGTTTATCGCAACAGAAATCTGCACTTAAGCCGTTTCCATAAAGAAATGTGTGTTTATCGCTAATTCGCTTCCCAGATATCCCTAATGTTTTCCTCCGAAGTTTTGGTAAAATGGGGAGATTATTGAGACAATTCATTGAAATTAGCCAGTTTACTGTCATTTTAATTTCACAAATAAAAGCAATCAGAAAAGGAGGAATTGCAATCAAAAAGGAACAGTTGCCCTTTTAATAGGACTGTAATATTGGTCCTGATGTTGCGCCTATCACAGGTTGCCACCAGTTCCGACCCGAAAGCGAATCATCATGGCCCTGTTCAAGCTGGCAACCTGCACCATGTAGCAGGGGAAACTTTCAGTCTTAGTATAAGGACCATCAATCGAGGTGTATATGCTGTGTGCAATATAACGGACATGCTTTCCTGGGCGGCCATGAGTGTCAGGCTAGAGTGGAACCCTCCACTTTCCTCGGAACCCTTGCGGCTCGATGACTGGTTCCTGGGCTCTGGGCGCCACTCACAGCCGCGTCCCGCCTCTGTTCCTTTCTTCCCGGAAGTGCATGAGGAGCTGACAAGATCATGAGAGGCAAACAAGGTCCCGATCTTTCAGCTCCCCCGCTCTCGCTACCCTCGATGGCGGAGTGGCCAGGCGGTACTCGGTGATCCCCCAGGTGGATAAGGTGCTCGTGTTGCACTTATGTACGCAGAGCACCGCCACCTGGCGCTGGCGCCCGAAACTCCCGTCCAGGGCCCGTAGGGTTACATCGTCCCTGACGGCTAAGGCCTACAGTGTTGCTGGACAAGCCACCTCCACCCTGCACGCCATGGCTCTCCTGCAAGTACACCAAGCCAAGGCACTAAAAGAACTGCACGAGTTCTGCGGGATTGATGCAGGAACTGCGCTCAGGCAACAAAGGTCACGGCGCAGTCTCTTGGGCAGACGATGTCCACCCTCGTGGTCCAGGAGCACCACCTTTGGCTCAACTTGGTTGAGATGTGAGAGGCTGACAAGGCACGGTTCCTTGATGCTCCCAGGTTGGCCTGTTCAGCGACACCGTCGAGGACTTTGCCCAGCAGTTCTCGGCGGTGAAGCAGCAGACAGAGGCCATATGTCACATCCTGCCCCGGCGCAGCGCAAGACCCCGCACCCCGTCTGCTCATCGCCAAGGGCATCCTCCTACTGCAACGATATTGGCTCCACCGCAGCCCGCTCCCATGGCCCGGCCCTGGCGTAGAGCCCAGCACAGGAAGCAGACGCCACCCGTCTCATGGCCGGCTGCTAAGAACCCGAGGAAGGCTTCGAAGTGCCCCTGAGATGGGCGACCCAGGGGCAAGGAGACCTGCTACACTGGAGCTGGTAAGCAGACCACTCCATCCCCCGGTGGAGGACCGGGAGGAGAATCTTTTGTTTCGTTTTCATTTAATTGTGCCGCATGCCCAAGAGTACCCAAAAGTTCAGCAAAAGAGCAGTTTCCTTGTTCCCTGGGTCACATGTCCAGTGTTCACGGCCGTCGTCACGACCACTGTCCACCGTCTCATCTTTGCAGGTATGGCGCTCCAGCGGTGGTCCCCCCACCCCTATGTGCCCAGCTGTGGCACAAACATGGCCACACGAGGTTGGGCCCAGTGGACTACGGGGACGAGACTCCTCCTCCCCCCCTTCGGCAAATCTTATGGTGGGCGGCAGGAGCCAGGTAAGTGCTTCAATGTCCCTGGACTCATCACGGCCACGGGGCTCGGATCCCCTCGACGTGGCACCTCGAGCTCCGCCCCGCCGTGAGGCCCCACCCACCGGTATGTCCGACGTGATGATTCCCTTGGTCCCCCTCGCCCGAAGTTTGGGTTTCCAACCTGTCGCGATGGCTGGTCCGGACCGTCCGACTCGGCTACACGATTCAGTTCAGCGGTGTCCGCTTCACCTTGGTGAAGGGCAAGAACACTGCTACCTTGCGTGCAGAGATTGCTACCCTTCTGCCTTCTGCGCAAGGGCACGATAAAGCCTGTCCCTCCAGCCGAGATGAAGAAAGGGTTCTACAGCCCTTACTTCATCGTACTAAAGAAAGGCGGTGGGTTGCGATCAATCCTGGACCTGCGAGTACTGAACCGGGCTTTGCACATACTCCCGTTCAAGATGCTGAAGCAAAAGCGCATTCTAGCAAGCGTCCGCAATCAAGATTGGTTCGCAGCAGTAGACCTGAAGGATGTGTACTTCCATGTCTCGGTCTTACCTCGACACAGACCCTTCCTGCGGTTTGCCTTCAAAGGCCAGGCATACCAGTACAAGTTCCTCCCCTTCGGCCTGTCCCTGTCCCCTTGCGTCTTCACGAAGTTTGCAGAGGCAGCCCTTGCCCCGCTAAGTGAAGTGGGCATCTGCATCCTCAACTATCTCGATGACTGGTTGATCCTAGTTCACTCTCGAGAGTTACTGTGCGCACACAGGGACCATGTACTTCGGCACCTCAGCCGACTGGGGCTTCGGGTCAACTGGGAAAAGTGCAAGCTCAAGTTCAGAGCATCTCTTTTCTCGGTTTGGAGTTGGACTCAGTCTTGATGACAGCGTGCCTCATGAACGAGCGTGCACAGTCAGTGCTGGACAGTCTGAGCGGTCCAGGTGGCATTCCGGGCCACGTCATCGGAGCGTGCGCGAACCAACTGGTTGGTGTTTTTACGGACATTTTCAATCTTTCCCTCTCTTTGTCTGTAGTCCCCACATGCTTTAAAACGTCCACCATTGTGCCTGTTCCAAAGCAATCCAAAATAACTTGTTTAAATGACTGGTGTCCTGTTGCTCTGACCCCCATCATCAGCAAATGCTTTGAGAGACTAATCAGAGATTATATCTGCTCTGTGCTGCCTCTCTCACTTGACCCATTGCAGTTTGCTTACCGCAACAACTGCTCCTCTGATGATGCCATTGCATCTACAATACACACTGCTCTCTCCCACCTGGAAAAAAAGAACACTTATGTGAGAATGCTGTTTGTAGACTACAGCTCAGCATTCAACACCATAGTGCCCTCCAAGCTTGATGAAAAACTCCGGGCTCTGGGCTTAAACAGCTCGCTGTGCAGCTGGATCCTGGACTTCCTGTCAAGCAGACGCCAGGTGGTTAGAATAGGCAGCAACATCTCCTCATCACTGTCCCTCAACACTGGAGCCCCACAGGGCTCTGTTCTCAGCCCACTCTTGTATTCTCTGTACACACATGACTGTGTGGCAACACATCCAAGTCTGGCCCTTGGACAGGACACATCCAACACATCCATGTCTGGCCCTTGGACAGGACGTGGAGGACTTAAGTGGCCTACCGCCCACGGTGGTAGACATGATCACTCAGGCTAGGGCTCCCTCTAGGAGGCGCCTGTATGCCTTGAAGTGGCATCTGTTCGCTAAGTGGTGTTCTTCCCGATGCGAAGACCCCCTGAGATGCGCAGTTGGATCGGTGCTTTCCTTCCTGCAGGAGAGGTTGGAGGGGCGGCTGCCCCCCTCCACCTTGAAGGTGTATGTAGCCGCTATTTCGGCTCATCACGATGCGGTAGATGGTAAGTATTTGGGGAAGCACGAATTGATCATCAGGTTCCTGAGAGGCACTAGGAGGTTGAACCCCTCTAGACCGCACCTTGTCCCCCTGTGGGATCTCTCTGTAGTCCTTCAGGGTCTACGGGGAGCTCCCTTTGAGCCCTTGGAGTCAGCTGAGCTTAAGGCACTCTCTTTGAAGACTACCCTCCTGACTGCGCTCATTTTCATCAAGAGGGTAGGGGACCTGCAAGCGTTCTCTGTCAGTGAAACGTGCCTTGAGTTTGGTCCGGGTTACTCTCACATGATCCTGAGACCCCGACCGGGCTATGTGCCCAAGGTTCCCATGACCCCTTTTAGGGATCAGGTGGAGAACCTGCAAGCGCTGCCCCAGGAGGAAGCAGATCCAGCCTTGGCGTTGCTGTGTCCAGTGCGAGCTTTACGCATCTATTTGGATCGCATGCAGAGCTTTAGAAGCTCCGAGCAGCTCTTTGTCTGCTTTGGTGGACAGCGGAAAGGAAGCACTGTCTCCAAACAGAGGATCGCCCACTGGGTCATTGACGCCATCACGATGGCATATCAGGCTCAGGACGTGCCACCCCCTGCGGGGTTACGAGCCCACTCTACCAGGAGTGTGGCGGCCTCCTGGGCCCTGGCCAGTGGCGCCTCTTTGGCAGACATCTAGGACCTACCATGGGACCTACCATGGGACTTCTCCACATGACTGCAGTCTGCCCATCACACACCGCCACTTCACGTAACACAGTTCAGTTAGTTGTGGAATTTTGTATAGGGACACCTAGTGTCACTACATCGACACAACGTCGAGTGAGTGACAGATAGGGAACGTCATGGTTACTTTCGTAACCTCCGTTCCCTGATGGAGGGAACGAGATGTTGTGTCCCTCTTGCCACAATGCTGAACTACCTGCTGAAATGGCCGGGACCTTATCTCGGCTCCTCAGCACAAAACCTGAATGAGTGGCTGAATACTAACTCCTTTTATACCCATGTGTCCGGGGGAGTGGCATGCAAATTCCACTCGCCAATTCTCATTGGCCTTTTAAAAAAAGATCAGAGGTGTTTGGGGCTCCCAAGAGTGACCCCTAGTGTCACTACATCGACACAATGTCTCGTTCCCTCCATCAGGGAACGGAGGTTACGAAAGTAACCATGACGTTATCTCAACTGCATAATGTCCCGCACATTTCTCCAGCAACTTTTAACGACCAACTGAACTTGATTATCATCTAAAATTAATTTTAGCATCATAATGCAATTTTCCTTTTCTGAAGAAGCTCAGCAAATGCGATCCAAGGTAAAGAGGGTTAGATTTAAAATATTTAAATGTTTTAAAATGTTTAAAATCTTGTTTTCTGAAAGTGAACTCATTAGACAGATATTTCCGATAGTTTATAGTCTTGAAAAAAAGTGTAGAACATTCTGAGAATGTCATTCAGCCGACTTTTTTCATCTACAGAACAGGGTAAGGCTAATTTAAGTCTGTGTAAAGAAAAGGCATATATAGGTCTAAAAAAAGTATTTTCTTTTTTTTTCATTTGGTAATTTAATTTTTTAATTTAATGCTTTTTTCCTTTGGCAATTTATTTAATTTAATACAGGGAATTTTGCCGGCATTTTTTCAAAAGTAAACTAAACAATAATTTAATAGAATTGGGCTATGTTAGTGTTCCAAAAAAGCACACTGATGCTTTTCTCCTAGTACTGTGTATTTATTTTTAATTTAAAACATCTTTGTGCATAGAAATTACATGTTTTACTTATGTTTTATGGGCTAATTCCGTGACTGCCGTCTATTATTTTGAATGGTGTGGAAAAGCAACTTTAATAAATAAACGGATGTCTACCACAATTAAATTAATCACAAACAGTGAACATTCATTTGTTCTCCTTGCACTTGTTGATGTGAATGATATGAGATATTTGTGTTGGCACTCCTGGAGTGTCATGTTTGCAGTATCGGATCTATATGCTGTTAAAATCAATCCATAATCACATACAATAAATTGGCTTTTAAGGATGTATACCTTGTCGTCATGATTAACACAGGCTAACGATTGGGGCAAATTCTGTCATGTGACACTACATTTTTGCATTAATGCCAATTTTCTTGACAAAAATTGTTTCCAAACCAGTTTTTCATGACATTTGATGTATCGACATAGAGATTATGCGAAAAATATTTTGTCGACACTTGTGAAATTGTAGCGATAATTTGCATTTCCATCAGCTTCATTAAAAATAAAAATAAAACATTTTTTATACAAAAAATCCTTGGATGGAAATGTAGATATTGCTTATTACATTTCTGTTAAACAGAAATAATTGTCATCATTTAATATTATATAATTACTTCTTTATGCAGTTCTCATCTGTGTCAAATTTTAGGATCTTAATCTTATATGTTATTGATCTCTCCATCTAACATATTTCCTTTCACTCCATCCTTATTTTCCTCTTTGATATTATTTATCTCCACTCCATCCTTGTATTATTGGGGACTCTAATTTGTCTTTGTAATTTGCTTTAAGGCTGTAATTCTAATTTATCTAAAAGTGTATTGCTTTATTTTGTTTCTTAGTAATGGAGGTAGTATACTACATGGCCCCCACAACGCCCCCCACTGAACAGTCTGAGATTACATAAAGAGACAGAAGCAATTGAGACAGAAGAACTGTGGCGAATCCTCCAAGAAGCTTGGAACATCCTATCTGCCAACAACCAAGAAAAACTGTGTTCATGTGTATATGAATTGGTGCTGTTTTAAAGGCAAAGCTGGTCACACCGAATATTGATTTAGCTTTTTTTATGTTTACTGGACTTTGTATGACTTAAGTGATAAATGAAAACTATTTATGTCATTATTTTAGAAGACATCCTCACTATGCAACATTTTTCCACAAGTGTCTAAAACTTTTGCATAGTACTGTATTTTTTAATATGGGGAAAAAGTGTAAAATATAGTTATATTGGGTCTTATGATCTTGAAAATCACGCTATGTTACACCAATTAAAGACATTAAATTAGTAGTCTGAGTAACCCCTCCCCATCCCAAATGCCCACCTATGATATCCCGCAGCCCACACTAGCATAGCTGTCAGAAGCCGGGCCTGAAGTGAATGGTGGCTGAGAAAATTACACTGCCTAACATCTCCTTTTGAAAGTCATACAGGTTTTAAATAACATAAGGGAGAGTAAATGATCACAGAATTTCCATTTTTATGTCCCCTCTAAAACATTCCTGTATGAACAGCTTTAAGGTGCGACACATAAACATGCTCTATTGCTGGTGTAAAAAAGGCTTAAAGTGGTAATGGCCTGGGGCACACTAAAGGCATTGATCAATATATGACGTTTTGCTATCACTGTAAAATGCAAGTATTGATTTTGATTTTCGAAGACAATGTCCATCTTTAGAGCATTCCTGAATGTCAACTGCTTGTTAAATATGAGCAATCCTAGTAACTAGCAACCCCAAAAACTGGTGCCAGTGGATTTAATGCATTTGTTAGAAATAAGGCCACAACCCCCTTTATCGTCTTTCGTTCTCTCCCTGTCTTCCCTCTTCCTTATCCTTTCCTTTCCTCTTCCAGAAAATCAAGCATTTAGTACCAATTATGTCCCATTGAACTGACTTTATAGATTACTGATTGGTTCGCCATGCTATCCGATCTACAGAGAGACCTCTTTACAGTACCGTAGTATGCTAAGCTTTCCCAATATGCATCATCACATATTTGTGCGGTAGGGATTTATGCTGGGAAAACCCCAATGCAGCTTAACATTGTAGCATTTATGAAATCTTCAGACAGATCAAGAACACCTGCAACCCCATTAATGCAAAGAACAAGAGGGAGGAATCACAAAGAGAATGTGTTTATGTGTGTGTTCGTATCTGTCAACCTTAGGAAATATTAATGAACTTCAATGCCACTTTGACGACTTCTCTCATCTGAAGACAAACACAACCAAAATGAGGGAATAAACACACTTATTGAAGAATCAAATGGGAAGGGGGGTTGCCATAGAAAATGCTTTCGAATTTAAAGACTTGCACAAATGGATGGTACTGTAGACAAAACCCAGACATACAAAAATACATTAAAAAAATAAATAAAATAAAAATAAAAAATGAATGCACTATTGGAACTAAAAATTATGTTGAAAGGATGTTTTCCTCTCATTCTAAGACACATTAGTACAGTTGTCTGGAAATTTATGTTGTAATTCATTCATTTGTACAAATGACATAACTTGCATTTGAGAAGCATGCATCATTGACTTATTAGTGGTGCTTGCTAAAGCAAGCATCACTATTTCAACTGCTCTTACTGGGAATTTGAACAAACCCCTAAGTGTTAAACCTGGTGCATAACACATGATAACTCAAATCCTCTGGCTTGATGAGAAGTGTAATATTATTTTCTAAGCAATTGGACTCAACAATTTGGGACCAGAATATCATAGAGAATTGAGCGTGCAACATGATCATACAGGAAATCGACATGTTGCTTCTGAAAGTTCACGCACCATGAAATCAACCCCATTCAGCAGAATTATTGACAAGCCCCATCCCCCATCAGACATTTTTTCACATTTTTCTAACGTGAACCTATTTATCTCTAGTGCTACTGATAGTGCAAGTAACCTCCGAGACACAAGTTCTGTTCCCATGGGAACTAGAAAGTAATTGTATTCACATAAACTATGGTGAATGCTATTCAGAGGTTACTTTTCGCTCTACACTTAAATTTTTACTCCACTGACTGTTAGGTTTAGGGTTGGGGTAAGGGTTAGAGGGTAGAGTTAATATAATATGCATTCCTGTTGACTGTATTACATCACTTAGAATATCCTAAAACCATCTAGCAATTTCCTGGTTACCACCAAGAACACCTTTGCAACTGCATAGCAATGCCCTGGCAAACACCCACAACACTTTTAGCATGTTGTTGGCATGTTGGCATGTTTTGTTCAGGCAAGCACTGTTCATATTTCTACAGAAAATGTAAAAATCTATTTGATTTAATTATCTTATTTTAAGCATTTGTATGTATAAATTCTATAGTTTCACTTTTTAACATCAGACCTCAAAGAATTAGACCTAATTATTAAATGGTCTCCATTAATTGTTCTCATTTGAGGTTTGCAGCTTTAAATAAACCGTTAAGAATCACTGGAGGTGTAATGATGCTAAAAATGGGCTGAATACTCATTTCGGAAAACATCTGTCTCAGTGGTACGTGGATTTAGTCAGGTGATGCTGTAAAGGTCAAGGGGGGTTAAAGGCAGAGGATTACATCCTCTAATGAAGTCTCAACACAGTTACGGAGAACTCGCATTTCTCACAGGCCATTACCTAACACTGCAAATCATGAGAGCCAGAGCAGTTATTATGGCTCTTCCCTAACAGCCAGTTTTCCTTCTGTGTATGAGTGGAGCCAGTCTCTGCCAATTATCTACTAAGAGAGAGTCTGAATATGGAGATCTACCCCCTTCTCTGCCTCCATCTGACCTAAAGATAGCCTAAAATAATGGAAAAATTGAAATTATTAACTAGCAGTAATGTTAGATGAGTGTTTCCAGCTTTTTGCAAGTCAATGGCATTGACATTCTCTTTGTTTCAGTGCAGACATTGGTGTATGGCAATGGTACTCGATTTTTGTCTTGGTCAAACCCCCCTTTAAAACTAGAAAAAAGCTTTTCCAGGTGGAGGCCTGTTTCAGGGTTCTTAGGACCCTCCAAGGTTTGTGGTATGCCAGTGAGTGCAGAATGTGGTGTTGCAATGTCTTTGAGCCTGTCTCAGACTCTCTCTCTCTCTCTCTGTCTTTCCCTCACTCTGTCTTCACCATTCTCATAGCCATATATCGAAGTCTTTCATATCATTCTGTTGAAGGATTTTTCACCTGGAGTGCAGAGACAGGCCTTGGCTAAACCTAATTCATTTATTTTTCATTTTACTCACCCTGCATCAGCTAAACTATACAATAAGTATTCATAACCGAAAATCACCACAAATTATGGTATGCTAACAACAGCACACAGTAAGCGGAAAGGGAAAAATGTGGAAAGAAGACAACATTTCCACATTGTTCAACAAGCCCAGCTCCAAAACTCCTCATCAACAGACAACACCACTAAAGCCAGAAAAGAGGTGAAAGAATGAAGAGGTGAAAGATGTGAAAGAAATGAATGAAAACAAAACAAAACAAGCTTCATTTAACATCCAGAAATAATACTGAGAGATCAGGAGACAATGCCAGATCAGATACTGGCCTGCGGATGACAAATCTAATGTGATTCGATGAAGCTTGTGTGGACAGAAGGCAAAAACAAATCAAGATTTATATAAATTATATATTGGTTTTTCCCCTAGAAGCACTCGAGACATTCAGGGCCAGCGAGGGGGTACTTTCTATCTGTCCTCTGGTGAAATGAGATCGGCGGATCATGCACGATCCGATCTGATAGCTAATTCTTAAGGCGCTGTGCTCAGGTTTATGTGTGACTTGTTTACAGGCTTCATAAAAGCCATTATGGGGTTATCAAAGATAATAATGCCCAGAAAAGACACAGAGAGCCCTGTGCCCTCTCAGCAACTTCCTCGGGTGATATGAAGTCTCCCAGCAATCCAAGATTGAGTTTCCTCTGCTGCTATGATCTACAGTGTAGTAACTTAATACCAGATTCCTTGTATTTAAGCCTTAAAGCCAGTTAATATCAAGAGCAAATGTATGCTGTGAATATGCTGTGAACAAAATGTTGAATTGAAATAATGCATCCATATGGACCTTTTAAAGCCTGGTTTATACTGTGGAAGAAGCCAAACTTTTTCCTCGTGGGCGAACAAACACACCCTCGGCAAATGAAGCTGCTGTTTATACTTTCAGTAAGTGAGGCGTTGTTTTAAAATGAGTTTGTTTAGGGTGATGTCATGGTGTTTAATGTACTTTTCCAGCCACAAGTAAAGCCAATAATGCAGGGTTTTCTCTCTGTGGATCACCGCTATTATCGCTAGCCTCCACTTTTAAAAACTCCAATCTCTCTCTACTCATTTGTCATGGCCGTGCTGTCTTTGTAGAGTTTGTGTTGCCAATCAGGTAAAAAAAAAGTATCCTTTCGCACAATCTCTGATACACGGGCTTCAAAGTTATCCATTTTAATGACAGTAACCTAGGTAACAACTCCTCAGCTGGCAGGCTCGAATGTTAATAAAAAATATTACATCCAAATCCCAACAATTAGTTTTAAGCAATCATCACTGTTCTTTGACCAGCTGAGTTCTCCTTGGTCAAGAATTTCAGAGATGTGAGCGAACAGGAGAAATATCACCAAACGAACACATTGGCAGAACATAAACTTCACAGCATTTAGTCATCATTTGTAGCAAACTAAGTGAAGCCTGTTAGCCCAGTAAGTATAAATTAGCCTTAACACTAGAGACAAAATTTTGTCTCTTGACAGAACTAGGTTTTTTCATGTAAACTGTATTGTTGGTTGGGTTGTGTTTTGTATTAATGTAAGAACAAATTGTATTCATGTGGTTTGTAAATCAGATGGGTTGTATCTTGCAATAAAACAGATCCTGTTATATTTGCACTTAATTATGAATATACATTGATTATGTGATTTCTATCACTTTTACGTTTTGATCTTGGTGTAAATTGGCATTTACTGTATAAGATTTTAAACAATGCCACCAGGGACTAATAAAACTTGGTGTCTCTATCTCTCTCTAGCTGTCTGACCTGAGCAGTAAAAATATTGTGACAAAACTGGTTTCAGATGTGTTTTAAATTGAGTTTTAGAGTATCGATCTATATGTAAAACTAAACTAAATTTATCAGACAGAACAAGATCACAAAGTTGATGTTCAGAATGGAATATTAGCTTGCTGCCTACTGTTGGCAGTCAAATCAAACAATTAGTAAAGTAAAATATGTTGAAAATCATAGCTGATATTACTTCCAGTTCTTTTATCACACTGGCAATGAAAGGTCAAGTAAAGCATTGTGGTATAGTATTTTGTACAGTTTGCTCATTTTGGCAAATAGTAACAGTATTATATACGACATTAGTACTCTGCACCATATATCAGTATATGCTGCACAAATAGGAAGAATAGTATAGTAGTATGCTATTCCAAGTATAGCTAAACTCTTTGAAAACCTTGCAAACATCTTAAAAAGTTCTCAAAACTTTAACACCACAACATAAATAACTAAGAAGATTTCAAAGGTTTCAGCATTAAAGTCCAACTAGCATCAGTCTAACTCTAAGCCACCCCTACGAACAGTGAGTCGGGGGAATAATTGTTGTTCTTTCCTTGTCAGGCCTGGAGTACTCTCGGGGGAGTCACAGTCTTTGGCTCATAATTGGCTCCAAGCTTCCACAAAACAACCCTTATCCCCTCTTTCTCCACAACACTCCCTATAGCTTAGTTTACTGGGCTATTTGACAATATCGTCACAGTGTTTGCACATCATTGGCCCAGCAAATCAGTATCAGGCACCTGGTTTCTCCCTATTTTAACTGTTTAAGACTTGAAGAGGTGGAGAGTGTCTCGGTGGTTCTCAAGCCAACTAAGTGTTTGTATGGTTCTCTGGAAGCTCATGGAAGCGCTGGGATATCTATGCTATGTGGGGTCATGGAGCAAGGCTCAGGTTCAGGGCACAACTTGGAGAGTGTGTCCAGTGATTTTACTGTTTGTACCCATGTTAAACTATTGTATTGTATATTGTAACTAATGTATTTATTATCATGTTTTCAAATGGATTCTAGTTTTATTTTAGTGGTTACTGTATGTCTGACTTCAGATTCAACAGCTATGTGGAGGTGAGGGCGTGGTCGAGCACCTCTCTGGGGAGAGAGAAAGCGGTAAGGACATCCACCTGAGATGAATTGTGACTAATTACCATTTCTATGTTCACAGTGAGAGTCGGGGGAGATAAAAGACAGCCCAGTCCACAGAAAGAGGAGAGAAACCCACAAGAGACTGTGTGTTCCAACAAGTGTTTTGTTTGAGTGCTGAAAAGCCAATACTGATTAGTGTATGCTGAAAAGCCCCTCTGTTTGTTCGAAGCTGAAAAATGATTACTATTTAACAAGAATTAAAAGTTGACTCACATGGACTGTGAAAACCAGCTCCTGCTTCCTCCTTAACCATCACACAACGAACTTTGTTACATTGGTGCTGAAACCTGGGAGGAGGAAGGTACGCTGCTATGTAGTCATCTTCACCGCTGGAGGAAGTCTTCCGATCCCTCACCAGCATCCACCAGGCTCAACACCAGGCCCTCATGGATCTGCGGATATAACAGCAACAATAATTCGAGGTGCTCCTTCGAGGCCAAGAGGAGGACCGACGGGTGTTGTGGAGCTTGGTACCTCAGGAGGGGGTGCACACCAAGACCGCGACAGCAGCGAAATCCCCATGTGATGCTTGCAAAGATGGGAGTGCAAAACTATCCGTAGGCCTTTCTGGAGCTCTTCGAGTGCACGGCACATGCTCTGGAATGGTCGCGGGCGCAATGGGCAGTCCACCTTATACCGCTGCTGACCAGAGAGGCCCAACTCGCAGCCCAACAACTCCCGGTCGACAACCACCTGAGGTACCCTGAGCTGAAGAAAGCCTGCAGCAGGTCGGCCACAGTCCAGAGGAGCACTGCCAGCGGTTCCGATCCCTGATGCTGAGCAAATTCGGCCACCCGTTTGCCTTCACTCAACAGCTCCGTGATGCCTGCCGGCAGTGGGTGCTGGCTGAGGAGCCCAGCGACGTCGGGCATGTCATCGATCTCATGGTGCTGAAGCAATTCATCTTCTGACTACCAAAAGGATCGGTGGAGTGGGTCCAGTTCCACCAACCGGCGTCGCTGGATGAAGAGGTACAGTTGGCGGAGGACCATTTAGCAGCGTACCCGGGGGTAGGTGCACCCCGCTCTCTCTCTCTCTGTGATCCCTCATCCGCCCCGCCCCCTCCTTCCTTCCAACCTATCCCGTTCCCCTGGAAACAGTGGAACAATCTGGTGTACTAACACCCCTGTTTCTCTCTCCCCCGGCTCTACCCATTCTTCCTCTCAAGTGGGGGAAGCTGCCGCCACTGGTGTTGGTGTGTGGTTTGGGCCGGTCTGTTGGAGTTGCGGGGAGCAGGGACACATCCGCGAACAGTGCCTGGTGATGGAGGTGGGGACGTTGATCCGGGTCCTGACACTCCACAGGCCACCCCCGATTGAGCCGGGACATACCAAATACCCATGAGTATCAGGGGGGGTACATACCAAGCATTGGTGGGTTCAGGTTGTAACCAAACCTCCATTCATCAATTTTTGGTTCAAAATGGGGCATTGGATACAAATAATCGGGTGAAGGTGAGGTGTGTGCACGGGGATATTTACGATTATCCTGCAGTGACCGTCACTATTATATTTCAGGGACAAAAGCACTTTTCCAAAATTGTTAAAGGGGTTGTGTGTGGATGGGTCCTGTAATACAGTGGGACGATGTGGGGTGTGCAATGCGCTGATGGGGAGGTGAAGAAAGGGCCATCTATGTCAGCTCAGTGTCAGGATAACATAAGGGAGTGGGAAGCCTTGGCTTGCCCAGCACTTAGGAGAATTCCCGCTGGGTATTTCCCTCTGGAGCAGACGCGAGACAAGACTCTTAAGCACGCATTTGACCAAGTGAAAGTAACTGATGGTCAACACCTTCAGCCGTGCATTGCACTCACATATCGCGGCTCATCATAATCCAATGGCAGGTCATTTGGGACAGGGGAAAACACTAAACCATCTCATGGCCCGTTTCTATTGGCCAGGCATTTGCGGTGATGTTAGCCGGTGGTGTGCGACATGCCACGAATGTCAGCTGTTGAATCCACCGGCCACTCCAAAAGTGCCACTGTGCCCTTTTTCGTTGATCAAGGTTCCCTTTGACAGATGATCATATTAGCCCTATTTTATCATTGTTACATTGTCTACATGTTAAATTTCTTATTAATTTTAAAATTCTGCTAACTACTTACAAAGTTTTGAATGATCTAGCTCCGCAGTACTTAAGTGACCTTCTACCACACTATATTCCATCACATTCATTATGATCGCAAAATTCTGGCCTGTTAATAGTTTCTAGAATATCAAAATCCACAAAAGGAGGTAGATCCTTTTCATATTTGGCTCCTAAACTATGGAATAGCCTCCCAAACACTGTTCGAGATGCAGACACACTCACTCAGTTTAAGTCTAAACTAAAGACTCATCTATTTAGCCAGGTATACACCTAATTTATCCTTCAACTCACAATTAGGCTGCTTTAGTTAGGTCTGCCAGAACCAGAAACAGTGATCATGAATTGAATGGCATCTATGATAATATTATTTTATTTGTTTCCCCGTCTCAACCTCGGGACTCCTATCCTGAGGTCACCAAAACCGGCTTGATCCAGCTCCATTATTGCTTTGTGTTTGACTACACTGCTACGTGTCACTGTGTGATGATGACTAATAGCAGCCGGTGCCAGCCAAACATCACTTCAGTCTAGTACAATGGACTTCAGAGGATGAACTGATGCCAACCCCAACCATAAGACTTGGGATACTTCATATGCCATTGCCTGAACCTTGGACATAGGATAGACCTCACCGAAATTACCGGCCAGGTTGAACTGTGATGCACCTAACTGATCTCTGCCTGCATCACATTTGTCTATTGATGGACTACACTCTTGAAATGGAATACATAGACTATCAATTAATTGCCAACAAAACCCTTCATCAGCCAACTTACAAAGAACAATGCATCTATGTGAACTTCTGCAGTTAATCCAGGATGGACTTCAAATACATTAGTCATTATTCTTACAGTTCATACAAAATCTTTGTTTTAAACATTGACCCTTAACACTTACTTAGTTTAATACATCTAAACCATGACTTGCACTATATATAAGTAATATTGGCAAAATATTCATAATGTTAGCCAGAGGGGAACTGGACCCCACAGTGAGTCTGGTTTCTCCCAAGGTCATTTTTCTCCATTAACCAACATCTTATGGAGTTTTGTGTTCCTTGCCACAGTCATCTTCGGCTTGCTCACTGGGATTATAAATACAATTATTATTTAATTACTTATTTTCAAACACAATTGTAGGGAAACTTATATGTAAATAATTAATTAATTTGTTTACGAATCTTGGCCACATTCGACCACCAATATATGTAGGAAATTTGGTAAATTTGGAAGAGCGTTCTTCCTGTTTTGGAAACATTTGAACTGAAATTGGCCACACCCCAAAGGTGTCCTGAGCCAATCAGAAGTGACTTTTCAGAGTCACATGGTCGACTGGTCTGTCCTTTTCAGAGTTGATTTACAATCCTTTGTGTGTACAGGATTCTTTCAACTCCCGCTTAAAACAGTGAATGTTTAATCATGAACTTTTATATCTTGAAAACGTTGCAAGAGACATGACATTCGTTGTCATCAACATTTTCTACATAAACAAGCAAGCATTTATATACTAAAAATGACATACTTTCATAAATATTACACATGTAAGTAACAAAACATGAAAATCCCTGATTAACAATCATACTGGTTAATTCATTGGTTTTACAACATGGATAATACATTACACGTTATGAGAAACCTGATTGTCGGGGTATTTTAACAGTTGAAGCCTTGAATAGTACAAGATTTAAAGATTATAATCATCGATTTGTTAGTTAGAAGTGATTACAAATCACTACACATATATTAAAAGGTACATCAGCTATAATCATTAATTTGTCAGTTATAAAAGTAATCACAGGTCAAAGTAATTTTCAGAATTATCTAGCAAGGCTAGGTATTGTGTGTATTGTGGATCTAAATGCATTCTGTACATTTTAGAGGGTTAACATCAGCGAAGTACAACATTCATGGATTCCTTTTAGATGCTGTTTGCAGAATAATGAGAATCTCATGAAGATCTCATGACTAATTATTGTCCAGAATAAAGAGACTTGGCATTGTTTTGTTCATTGTAATTCAGGCGGATCTCATGCGGCCTCTCCTGAGCCAAAAGAGAATGTCTTTGGAATGTGCAGATGGGGAGAGGAGGTGTCCCTGTCTTTAGGTCTATGTTGATTTCAGGCCTCGGGACTGTCTTCATTTTCTGATATGGCCGTGGATTTATGCATTTAATGTCACAAGGTCTTACTTGGCCATTCGGTCTTACAGAGGGTTTAATTTTTATGGAACAAAGAAAGGTTGTCCATATGAGTCAGCTCTGTCATTACAAACCCTCATTTGAGATTAAGCAGGAATGGTAGAGACAGTCTCCTTCAGCAATTTAGGCACCATGGATTTGTTTTATGACTCTCTAATGGCTTGGTGGGGTCTCTCTCTGATCTGTGGAATTTGGTGTTGTGTTCATTTGATGGCTTCGTTCATGGATAATCCTACACAATTCACAATTGTATTTTATCAAACTCCACAATGATGACTACAAGACATTATAGATATTACAGTTTTATCTTCTGTTAATGCCTGATCTTCTGTAAAGCTGCTTTGAAACGATGTGTGTTGTGAAAGGTGCTATACAAATAAAAATGACTTGACTTGACTTGAATTATAAAATCTTGCCAAACTTTGACAGGTGTGCCAAGTTTCAATAGTTTTGAAAAATGTAATAAGTATTTACGAACTAGGGGGCACTGTGGAACCAATGAGGCACGTCTATGCTGAACTGCAGTATCAAATCAAACGATGTCCTAAGAAAAATGTATGTGTAAACTTTCATAAGTTTTCAGCCATCGTAAGCCCCTCAAAACACATATGTGAAAATCCCACATTGCATCCAACATGGCTGACTTCCTGTTGGGCATAGTCAAATACAACCAAGTGAACTTTGACATGATAAGAGCAGTAACCATACCAAATCTTGTGCACATCTGAGCAACTTCATCCCAACCATTGCCTGCGTTTGGAGGCGCTGTAGAACTCCTCGACCACACCCAAGCCTAAACACTACATAACTTTTTTGATTTTACACAGGTCTGATGTGTGTGCCAAGTTTCTTGAGTTTTCAAGCCTGATGAATGCCTTATAAATGGGTGAATGCATTAAAAATAAAAATAATTGTGAAAAAAAACATTCCAAAAACAATTGGGCTTTAGCACCACCGGTGCTCGGGCCTTAATAATAATAATAATTGAAAAATAAACCATGACCTATAGATAGTTTAACACGAATCGCATACATTTTTGTTTCATAAAACGGCAATTGTCAGGGACATAATTTGATGTTCCATAATATTTTCAGAGTTTGGACATTACATTTATTACTATCTGCCGGTGGAATGTCCAAACTGCAAATGCGGAACTGAATTTAGACTTTGCCCTGAAAACAGACCTGCTCTTGAAACGTTTTAGCGCAATTACTTATTTCTCAGGAAAATAGCAAATTGCACTTTGCGCTACATCATTAACATACAGTACACCCACAGTTTGAACTAGTGTTGGGTTCAAGTCCACCTAAGTCAAGTCAGAGTCAAGTCCGAGTCTTTAAACAATCAAGCTGAGTCCAAGTTTAAAAGGGGCCGAGTCGGACTCAAGACCGAGTCCATAGCAGGCTGAGTCCGAGTCGAGTCCGAATGAATCTGTTCATGAATCTGAATTAAATTTGTAACCATAAACTCAACATCAATATTTTAATCTTATTTTAAACTTCACAACAAAGAAAAAAAGCTTGTCAATATAAATGTAACAAAAACACCTCTGTTGCCTTTCATATATATATATATATATTATGATTAGTATCCTGCTGAACAAACTTCAAAATGGTTTCAGAATGAAAGCATATGCTTTAGGTGTATTAAGACAAAACTGTCCTTCAACACAATTCTTATTGCGTTCTGTTGACATTTCAATTATTTGTTGCTTTTTCCCCTCCACTCAAACATAGACTAAAGAAAGTGAAAGCTGCGTTAATCATTACAACCAAGGTTATTATGTTTCACATTTTTTAGTTTTTATTTCTACTTCATTTTCAATGTCAATTCAGTTTAATTTAGTTTTATTTAAAATTATCCCTATCTAAAGAAATAATAGTCTATACTGAGATTTCTTTCTGAATCTTTTTTCTCTATCTGCCCACTGATTTGGGAAAATACAGTACATGCAAATGAGTCAACAGAGTAGTAATTAGCACTTGCTGAGAAGTTACGTCTAACGATTTGACTGCGAATGCTACATCCGAAACACTGGAAAAGCCCATTGATAATATTAGGGTCATGGACATTATTTTCTAGTTAATTTGCCGGAAACCACACAATGCAGGGCAGTTCTGCGTGCTGCTCGAGTACCTAAATCTCTGATGCGTCCATGTGTGTCTCACAGCAGCTGCTGCAGAAGACAATAAAAATAACAATAATTGATATTTGCTTGAGCGGCAGCCGCGTTGGTCTGAAATTAGTCTGAAATCTTTAAATACCAACCAAAGAAAATTTAATTGAGCTCTTCTTTAACTGCAAAAACATGGAGAATAATAATTCTGAGTCATACATTTAACAGAATTGTCCTTCAAAAGTGTAGGCTACAAAAAGACGTGTATAAGTTACCCGGTGGTTTACAATAAAAATAAAATAAAATAAAAATGTAAAATAAAAGTGTCATAACCAACTAAATTCATCTCATAACATGAAGTTTAGCTTCATACACAAACTATGTCATCGAATAATACATTTATTTTATAGTCTATAATTGAATTATAAACAAAACATTTCACTGCCCAAAATATACTAATATTTTATTGTGCATGGTTTAGTGTTGTGAATGGTGGACAAATGCTGCAAAAGAATGTATTTTAAGCAACTTGTCGATGCTTTGAAAATAGTCAATCAATAATAAATAGGTGCTGTTTATCTGTATAGAGTTGCTGTCTGCTTTAGCAATAATGCTTTTTTCCCCAACTATTTAAAAAGTTACACAGTTAATTCATCAAGCTATCATGGACCAGTTCAAGCTGACAACACTGTGTGGACCACAAGAGACTAAAAAAGCCTACATGTGTAGATACATTACGCCTAAAAAGACTTAATATCCAATATTAATACTATTTTTATGTATTATTATTTCGAAATGCTGTTTCTCATGAGAGACATGATGTGGGATAGTAGCATGAGCCTCCACATGCTGTGAGTTTCCGCGGTGTCATGTGACATGCGATAAGATGCAAGGATTGACAGTCTCAGAAGCAGAGGCAACTAAGACTTGTCCTCCGCCACCCAGAATGAGGTGAGTAACCGTGCCACCACGAGGACCTAGTAAGTAGTGGGAATTGGGCATTCCAAAAATTGGGGAGAAAAAGGGGATAAAAAAAAAATGCATTTGAGTCCACGACAAGTTCAAGTCCATTAAAATTGGACTTGTGACTCGGACTCGAGGCCGAGTCCAAACTTGAGTACCCCAACTCTAGTTTGAACTCATACACCCACATATAACGCAAACACTCCCACCCACGCCCACTTGCGCATTGGGCTGGCACGGAAATCCGATCATAATCAGAGCTTCACCCACTCATGAAAATAGAGCCCAGTGAAAAGCTCAGTTTTCTGAGATGTGCACAATAAACAGAGACTACAACACAGCCATCTGATTTAAACTTGAGATCACACCATTCCCATTTCCATTCATAAAGTTTAGAATTTAGTCATATTAACTTCACAGACTTATCATTGCGATGTACTGTAAATCTAGATATGTTTATTTAAAATATCGGTTTATCCTTGTGCTTGTTGGAATATCAGTGCAACAAATTTGTTTTTTGTTTTTCTTTTCGAAGCTGTGCATAATAAACAGAGCCATCCGATTTAAACTTGAAATCACAGTGTGTGTATTTTCATAAAGATGATACTTTAGTCATATTGGCTTAACAGACTCACCATTGCATTGCCATTTTAGATATGTTCTTTTAAAATATTGCTCCATCCCTGTGTTGGTTGAGTCTAAGGAATGTTTTATTATTATTATTATTATTATTATTATTCTGTTGAATTCGTTACTTGTTTTGAAGTCATTACTCATGCCTATCCATTTTCTATAATTCGGTTGAATTCGTTACTTGTTTTGAAGTCATTACCTTTCGCCTATCCAAATATGGAATTAGCTGGTTTAAGATGGATCAGCTTGTCTCTCAGCCTTGCCAAGTTGGTCTTTAACTGTTTAACTGTTGTCCCAGCCTGATTAGCAAACAAGTGTCCCAAAACCACCGAAACAGACCAGACTTATCAGTTTGGCCAGGCTTGGAGAATAGCTAAACATTTTAAGATGGTTAAAGCTATATTTTTCAGCAGAGATCACACTGTTTAAAACCCACTACCAGTTTGAGTCTCACCATTCAACCAATGGTGTCACTGCTGAGAATACGTTTTTAATACAACGACTCAAATATTTGACTACTTATGAATAGTTAACATGTTACCATCCCAGGATGTCAGCACATGGATGAGATATGATTTTGGCATTAATTATTCATAGACAAAAATGGGTGAATGTAAACTTTGTCTACACAGGATATTGGGAGTCCCAAAAGTCATGCAAGATTGGTGAAGAAGGATTTTATAGGGTGTTAAAAGTTGAAGGACCAGACGGCACTTGAAAATGTGAGGAGATTAAATAACCACCATTCAGGTAGGAAGTAAAATCTAACCTTGTCATTACAGGAAGACATGGCGGAGAGGAGTATGGTGTTTTGTCCTTGCATTTTGTTTGTACATTTGACTAGTGCTGGATGGTTTAAAAATCTCTTTTGGAAAGTTATTGTGTTCCAATCAATGTTGGGTAAATAACTCAAAAAAAGTAATTCACTACAAATGACTAATTAGCCTACAACACAAAAATTGTAATCAGATTACAGACTTTATTGATTGTTGCATTGGAAAAGTAATCAAATTACCAATTACTTTCACAAAGCTTTTGTTTTTTCACTGAACGGATTGAAAATAATGGCTATATTTCCTCCTTGTTCATTGACTCGTTAGGGGGTGCATGCACTTCAGCTGTCACAAAACACAAACAGATGTACTTATTAACATAACACATGTTTTAAATTGTTCCACAAATATAATATTTATTTAGAAATATGTGAAGCCCAGGTAAAGTTATTAACTTAATTGAAAGTAAGTAACTGTAATTGGATTACAAGAATTTGAAATGTAATATGCTACACTCCTTTTTGTACTAAAAAAGTTAAAAGTACAGTTACTTTGTAATTTGATTCCATCCAACACTGGTCCCGACCAGGCACAATGAAACAAGTTTCCACTGTCAACTAAGTTGTTTGTCCAAACTGACTGCATAATTGACACAAAGGATGTCTATAATGCCTGGAGATAGCTATTGGTTTCATTCCCATACACCTCAATACCAGCTTCTCTGCTGGCACATGCATTCAGCTTACTCAAAAGTCAGCATTGGAAAAATATCTACTATAATACAATGAAATATTTGTGATCTGATGTTGCTTACAAAATTTCATTTTGTCAGAATACATGGCTACTATTGAATGGCCGTCAAAGCAGAGAGATGCTTTTTGGCAGCATAATGGTGTAGTTATGGCATCCACCAGTAGGGGTTAACTTTTTTAGAAGCTAGCCAGACAAATCATGACACTTTATTTTTATACAGTCAAAGCCAAATCATAACATATTTGATCTTTAATTAACAGCATTATTATTATGAAGACATATAGACACCCAACTCCAGAGTGTGATCTCAAATGAATGTGTTCTGCTCAGTCATGATCAGACAGCGAGGAACAATCAATGATGTGTAGAGCTCCAGTCAGACCCACTTAAAAGTTATCAACCACCTCAAGAGAGCAGTAACATTTGCATAAAGTTTGATTTTGTGTCTCAAAGTTAAAATTGAACGAGAGTGTCTCGGTGTGAATTTAAGGGCCTGTGTGGTCACTTAGCTTGTGATTAGCATGATTAAGAGCCTGTGGAGTGAGTGAGAGGGCATGAAGTGCAACAATCATGTGATTCACATGATGTGACACTGTGTGGGGTTGCCATTGACTCAACAATAGTCACCAAAAGCAGTCCTGCTGAAAAGGTCATCGTAGACCAGCTTGAATTTCCATGATGGTTAGCACTGGTCTGGTGCTAGTTGAGGTGGTGTACCAATTCTCAAGGCGCAGTCACATTGCAGGACGCAATTCTGCAGGCGAAGGTGTGGGCAAAGGTTGAGCGTGTTGGAAACCAGCAAAAAACGAATTGACAAGCAGCCTCTTTTAAATGCTGCACTTTATACTTTGAGAGTGAAATTAAAATTAAATTATCCGCTAAAACGACTTCCTTGTCCATTGTGAATATACAGTGTAGCTGTGTACGAAGCACTGTCCACACAGAGGTCACTGCCAAGCAACTTCCTACTGGTCAACACAGCGAATTCACCTGTCAAAGTTCCACAGGGGAAAAAATGGCAGGAAGGGAAGTTCTTTGCCATCAGAAGTCCATCGAGCAAAATTCACGATCACGCGGATTCCCCTGGAGATGACTGTATTTCGCCCGCAGAATTTCACAGTGTGATGGTAAATGTGGTTGAAATCCGAACCGTAATTGTTTCATTTCTTATGATTCCCATCCCTAATGAAAACTTACTGTATCATAGTGTCCGCCATTTCGCCTATTATGTCATGTACATGCAAAACTCAGAATGCATCATGCCTTGTGCCAGCCTTAAACCGCAAAAGTGTTGCCCATCCCATGCCATACATTAACAGTCACTCCCGATAATACACTTGTATACACACACTCAAAAAAAAAGCCCAAGCCAATCAACGCATCCAACGTCTGAGTGTTGTAGCCATAACAGGCCTATTCAAAGCTCCTCTGAGAAAACAATATGGGCAGCTTCTGGTCTCTCCCTCTCTCTACAGACACCAATTAAGCTCCATTATATACACCAACACAGCACTAACAAAAAACAAAAGCCAAAGAGAGTGAGCGAGAGAGAGAGAGAGAGAGAGAGAACTGGACAGAGATGGAATTACACAGATGGAGAGAGAGGTAAATAGAGATAGACAGAGGCGACATAAAAGAATGAGATGACTGGGTCTGAGTAAAAGCTAATGTTGTATGAAGCATATTGAATTATCCCAGCAGCTGATTTGCGGGAAGACTGGAGGCTGGGAGAGTGGTGGCGCTGATGCATGGGGCCGGCGTAACATAATCACTCCTATCGATGTGTGCGGCTAGTACTGTCATTTAAAAACAGCTGATCCAGACAGCCAGGTCAAGAGCTGCACAGCGGCAACATGCAGATATTCTGGCTATGTCTCATTATGCACCCCTATGCCATGAATCAGTATTTTGTGAACACAAATTTGGGCACTAGCAAGGGCCTTGATCCACTAAACATTGGGACATCTCTCTCTCTCTCGCTTTCTATTCACAGCATCGCCTTTTGGATCATCTGTAGTGATAACATTCAGCATTTGTCCAGTTTAAGAGTAAGTCACCGTGATTTTTGTCCAACTGACTGCATTAAACGGAGGCCAGCTGCAGTAATTGAGTGAGCCACTGATGATAAAGTATGCTTTAGGATTAAATGAATCCCTCACCCTCCTGGATTCCACCGCCATATACAAGTCTTATATTTAAAACAATGTGCCTTGTTCCAGACAGCTTGACAGTCACCATTCACTTTCATTATATGGAAAAGTTATGTTATGAAAAATTATATGGAAAAGTTATGTCATGAAAGTGAATGGTGACTGAGGCTAACATTCTGCCTAACATCTCTTTTTGTGTTGGAACAACATGATTTTGTGGTGAACTAAGACTTTAAATGCATGATTACAAAATTGTACTGCTTGTTTTACGGTTTGTTTGGCCTAATTCTGAAATAACTGGACCATTATGGGATATTTTACCAAAGCAATAATCTAATACCAGGCACCAGATGCAGTCTGGTTCACATTGGGCCTAACAACAACTCCTATTGCTTTTATAAAAGGTCTACGCTTGGTTTTACAACATGGGTAAGGCATGGCTATGTGTCAATGTATCACAATTTCCAGTGTTATTATCTGGTTAAACCTTGAATGAGAGCTCTAGGCACTTTGGCAAATTATGTGCAGGATAAAATTACAGTAAAGTTTTGTGATTGTGTGAAAGTTCCTGGATTAAGATGAGATGTCCTGATATGTGTATACACTTGAAAAGTTAATTTGTACATTTGAAGTTATGAGCAGAGCATTAGTTTTGTGTCCTGCTAAAAAGAGTTCAATGGTTCAGATCCAGTGTGTGTCTGTTCAATCTCTCTGTCTTGAAAAATTAGTTTTAATTTTAAGTGTAGCAAACAGGTCCAAGAACAAACAAGCCTTAGTCTAGGATTCTATGCTTTCCATTGCAATCCTGAGGGTTTCCTGGGAGAGTCTCTTCCAGATGGTCGAGATGGCCTTGTCATGTGATGACCATTAAGTGTGGGGGTATTTCCTGATTTATAACATGAGTGAGGAGGGGTCTGAAGGAAGGCTATGTGCTATCCTGAAAAGTTTCCTTTGTTCAGACGATGGTTGACCCGCAATAAAGCAGCTTTTATGGACTCTTTTCAGGCCTCTGGCACATTTACGCCCGATTTTGGTAGACTGTTGGGCGTCAACAGGGCAGAGTCTTTAATTTATGACATTGAGGAATTACGGGGGCCTCTCTGTGTCTTAGTTTTAATAACTTGGAAGGAAATATCAGTGTAGCTCCTGGATTCAAGTCATTTTACATAGAAATTGTTTGTTTTTCTGCCCATAATATACTACAAACGTGCCGTTCATGTTCAAGTGTATGCTGTCATTAAAGCAAAAGAGGAACATCCCAAATTCAAAGAATGAAATGTATATCTTTTTTTTTTTTTGTTTTGTTGTTTCAATTAAACTGTTCCCTCAATTTGTAATGAAAAAAAAAAAAAAAAAAAAGGACTAAATCAGATAAATGCAAAATAGAAGCATTTTCACAGGTGGATTGCCTCTGTATATTTATCTTTTACCAGACTAGAGAGCTAACCCTTAAATATATGAGAATTTTCCCAAACACTCTTACACATCTGGGTCTTTGGAGACCCAGCACTTATATCTATCACAAATGGATCTACATAATGGCCAGATAATTTAAAATTTTCAAAATGTTTTCAAGACAATCAGAATATAATCAAATACAACATGTTTTGATAATTGTTTGTATTATTTTTTTCATAAAATAATGCAATAAATCAGGACAAATCTACAACAGGATTCATGACTTTCACAGTGAAATTTCATGAGACGCAACTAGCTGTCAAAACCATGTTGATATCAGCACCACCTTGAGTAAGAAATTGCATCTATAATACTGTATGTGTATACATGCAAATAGACTACTTAATTCACAACTGTTGATAATTCATTGTTGCACAGAAAATCAATGTGATACAGTATTTCTTTGTATGAATATAGTACTCATTGCTCTTGTAATAAACAAAGATAGTTTACTGTGATAGTAAACTTATAAACTTAACTTAGATATGAAATGATTATACAAATATAATTTATGGAAAAAAAAGAAGAAAAAAAAAGAAAAGAGACACTTTTACCTAGGGTCTCTAATGACCCTATACACTTCTGGTGTTTGAACCATTATAAAATTTTTTTTTTTTTTTTTTTTTTTTTAAACGCGTTTAAGGTTTAATCAAGTGTTTGTTTGTGTACTTAAGAATTCAGCAATACTGCATAACAGCAAATGGCTTTGCAGGTGTCAAGGACCTATGCTATAGTAAAATAAGAGATGCAGTGATAAAATGCCACGTCACTTCATGTTAAATCGGTAAAAACCACTCTGAGCCACACAACAATAAAAGTATGTCCAGGTCAGTGCTGCAACTTCTGATCTCTCTCCTGTGTCCACATTTGGACACAGACGAGGACTGACCATTGGGAGAACCGGGACTTTTCCCAGTGGGCCGGCCGCGAAATGGGGCCGCCGCGTTATGCAGAATGCGCCACAAAACGGTGCCGCGATATGAGGAAGTGGGCAGCGATATGCAGAAAAGGACAGCAACCAGTTTCAGTTTTTTGGGCCAGTTTCTATGTAAAATCTCAGGCCGAATTTTCTTCCCAGTCCGCCCCTGTTTGGCAAGGTGCAAACACATGATTGCTCTCAGCACCTGGGCTTGCTCTAATTGGCCGATCTTGCTGAAGTCAACAGAGCCCTCTCGTCTTCATTTCACCCTCTTTAAGAGATTCTGCTGATGCGCGACATTACCGCAGGTCCACTGTTGACGGAGAAGGTAGTAGACTCAGAAAGAGTTGAAAAGCAGGTGAAGGGAAAGTGTCAGCACAGTCGAATGGTCTCTAACACCGGGGGATTCATTCTTTATAAAACTAAGGACAGACCCATTAGAGTGTAAGGCTTTCTCTTCACTGTCTAATAGACTACAGATTCCTTCGGCTGGAAAATCAAGAGAATGGAAAGATTAGAGAAATATTTCAAGGCTCCTGTGCTGTTAAAGTCAGGGTAAGCCATTCTTTTGTTCCTAGACTTTGCTTATTAAAAGTGCAGTGGAATCCAGGGATATACCCACGAATAAGACGAAAGAAAACTGATATCTCTGACGAAGGGGAAGCCAAGAATCAGAGATAAAATCATAAAGCCTCTCACTTCTTTACAGAGCAATCAATACACCCAGTTCCTTCAAAGATTTATCAGGAGGAATTTGAATAGCCAGAGTTTTCCTTTTTTTTTAGTGGGTAAAGTTGACTGTCAAGTATTAACTATTCACCAAAAACATTAATTATTATACAGTAAGCAAAGGTTTGAGGTGTGCTGCCATGTGTAAGCACTGCCACACCAGTGACCAGAACTGACATTGTTTATCACTGTTTAAGCATTTAAATAAAAAAATAAAAAAAATAAAGATTTCTATTATTAATATGATTATTATTATTATTATTGTGGGAAGAATGATTTATAAGTTAAGGTGATGTGTTTTTTTTTTTTTTTTTTTTTTTTTTCTGTGTTAAAATATTTTCTCCTATCCAAACCTAATATGCAGAAATAACATTTTAAATAATACCAAGCTATAGAAAGTCCGTTTTTCTTTTTTTATTATTATTATTTTTTTATTTTTTTATTGCTTATTATTTTTCCAGGAGTGTTCATTATTCATGTTTTTAAGACATTACAGACATTACAGCTGATTTTCTGTAAAGCTGCTTTTGACCAGTATGAATTGGGAAAAGCACAAATAAGAAACTATACAAATAAAAATTATTTGACTTGTTTGACTTTTATGTTACAATGTTTTATTTAGTTTTTTCTACTTTGGCAACAAAATCTCAATGTTCTCTCTTTGCTCTGTCAAACAAACAACTGATAGCAAGTGCTGAAGCAATTTACCAATCAGAAATTATCATAAATAATTCTGATTCAAAGTAATGGCCCGCATCATCCAATCACTACCAACCATGTTAAAATGGCTAGCTGCCGGTTGATGCACATATCAAATTCAAGGCTCTAATGCTGGCATACAGAACAATCACTGGGTCTGCTCCAGCATACCTAAAATAATTTCTGCAGAGCTATGTTCCCATCAGAAGCCTGCGGTCGGCTAATGAGCGGCGCCTTGTTGTACTAACACAAAGAAACCAAAACACTTTCCCGGACTTTCAATTTCACTGTTCCACATTGGTGGAATGACCTTCCCAACTCCATCCATGAAGCAGACTCACTCTCTGTCTTAAACAGTTGCTAAAAACACATCTTGTCCATGTGCACTTAACCGTTCGCTCATAAATATACAGTTGTGCTCAAAAGTGTGCATACCCTGGCAGAAATTGTGAAATTTTGGCATTGATTTTGAAAATATAACTGATCATGCAAAAAAAAACAAAAAAACTGTCTTTTATTTAAGAATAGTAATCATATGATGCCATTTATTATCACATAGTTGTTTGGCTCCTTTTTAAATCATATTGGTAACAGAAATCACCCAAATGGCCCTGATCAAAAGTTTACATACCCTTGAATGTTTGGCCTTGTTACAGACACACAAAGTGACACACACAGGTTTAAAATACAATTAAAGGTTAATTTCCCACACCTGTGGCTTTTTAAATTGCAATTAGTGTCTGTGTATAAATAGTCAATGAGTTTGTTAGCTCTCACATGGATGCACTGAGCAGGCTAGATACTGAGCCATGGGGAGCAGAAAAGAACTGTCAAAAGACCTGCGTGACAAGGTAATGGAACTTTATAAAGATGGAAAAGGATATAAAAATATATCCAAAATCTTGAAAATGCCAGTCTGTACTGTTCAATCACTTAAGTGGAAAATTCGGGGATCTCTTGATACCAAGCCAAGGTCAGATAGACCAAGAAAGATTTCAGCCGCAACTGCCAGAAGAATTGTTCGGGATGCAAAGAAAAACCCAGAGGTAACCTCAGGAGAAATACAGGCTGCTCTGGAAAAAGACAGCCATTTAAACATGTGTGTGTCACCTTGTGTGTCTGTAACAACACCAAACATTCAAGGGTATGTAAACTTTTGTTCAGGGCCATTTGGGTGATTTCTGTTATCATTATGATTTAAAAAGGAGCCAAACAACTATGTGATGATAAATGGCTTCATATGATCACTATCCTTAAAAAAAATACTTTTTTTGCATGATCATGACAACTTTGTGCTCAAAAGTTTGCATACCCTGGCAGAAATTGTGAAATTTTGGCATTGATTTTGAAAATATTCAAAATATTGGTGCCCCAGGCGAGATTTGATGTGGAGCCCCCCTAGATGCACCCCATCCCCCAAACGAGTCATAAAGACAAGAACTACAGGTGAAGGAAAAAAACAATAATTAAAATAAATTAAATAAGTAAAAAAATAAAAAATAAATAAATAAATACAAACCAACACAGATGTAAATAGAAGATAAATAATCAAAGAAATAAAAATAATAATAGTTTTTATAAGTCATGGGTCAGGAAACTTCTCAGCATATAAGAAAGGATATATACTTTTTTTATAATTAATCAAATTAACTCAAAAAGCATTTACTGTTAAAACTGAGAAGGATGTGGTATTCAATGTAGTATTACTATCCGGTACTGGTGCTCCCTTTACACATATAACACAGTCTGTTGAGTGCACCTACTCCCTACAGGGGCACCAGAAACTCCACTGGTGTACCACAATATGCCCAGCAATCACATGGTTGATAGTAATTTTCTCAAGATCTCTGAGGCGATCCTGTGTCATGGTATACCTATACTGTTGATCATGGTTATCTTATGTTTGTTCAGAATGTAAGAATGCATTATGAACATCCATAATCCTAACCATATAGAGCCTTTAAGGCTGAGCAGCCTTTCAGCAACAATTTGGGGCACCTTTCTCCCATCATGATCTTGCGAGCTCGGGATGGGGGCGGGTTGGTACGATTTGAGGCTACTTTTTCCTATCGCGATGGAGCCAGGGGCGAGGCGGCACAATTCGGGGCGCCTTTCTCCCATCGCGATTTTGCGAGCTCTGTTTGGGGGCGGCCGAGAAGGTACCCTGTCGTGCCGTCCCAGAGAGCGTTGCCACCCTAGGTGGCTGCCTATATTGCCTATACTAGGATCTGCTACTGGAAAGCAAAATTTTTCAGCTTTTGGATGAACCCATTGATTCTCAATGTGATAATGCACAGTAAATATAAGATTTCTAAAGGGAAAATAGCACTATAGTCCACGTCAGTGGTCATTGTGTTTAACAGTGTGCCGTTTCACAATAAATCGGCAAACATTTTTAAATGGCATATCAGAGTAGAGACATTTTTTTTTTTTTTTTACTTAAACAGTCTTCAGTGTAAATCTTACTTAGGTTTCTTACACAATGTAGTTTTGTTCCCAAAGACAAACTGTGCTGTGATCGGCACCATATTGTTTTGCTACATGACACGTGCATCAAAAGTTTAATCCTTTACTGACAGCCTAGAATGTCCTGAACTGAGATCAGTCAGTTTAAATTAAATTAAATTATTCATAGCATAAAGCAAAGATAAAATACACAGTCCACCGCAGAATAACCATCGCACATGTCTGTAAACACTTCTTTATGTGGAATACTGTATATGCTGCTACTGATGTAGCTTCTGTGCCCCTCTCAAGCACAAAACTGAAACTCTGTCTATGGTCATTATGTATGTGAGTGTGTATTTGTGTATGAAGCCAGTAATTTGTATGGAATAAATGTGGAATATATGACACGTTTTTACTGACAAAAGGTATAAAAATGTTATAGCCCCTAGAAACATAAATGTTCAATGAACATTTTTAAAACTGATCGATGCTGTTATTTTTGTTGGTTTGCATTTTTCAAAGAGTTGGAAGCAACATTATTTAATATCTTAAGGAAACCATTAGTGACATCTGCAAATTACATTTAAAAAAAAAAAAAAAAAATATGATATACTTAGTTGCCTCTGCCAGGCCATTAGAAGGTCTGTTTAAATGAAAAATGCTAATTAAGAGAAAAACTGAAGCAAAATGAATGACATACTGTATTGATATCGATCTGTTTGAATTATGGAGACTTTTTCTTAACAAAAAGAAGATATCTATTTTAGTTGATTAGTCATTATCTAAATGTGCTGAATGTTGCTTGGAAATCTTTAACAGCCATCAGACTACAAAACTATATTACTTGATGGAAGAATTGTTTATTCCAATTAGGGATGTACCTATTCAATGTTTTTTAGAACATGTATGAGTACCGATTCCTCCTTTTCGGTACTCGCCGTTACCGATACCAATAGTTATTTTATTTAATTTTATACATGTCCCAATGTGATTATTCGACCGCACCATACACCGTCTGAAAGTGAATTAGTGCTCTGCTTGCTGTCATCTGCTACAAACAGCGTGCAATTCTCATTATGGTATTCCCTGTTTTTGTCTAGACTTTTATGTTGAAATTCTTGTTTAGTTCCCCGTTCCTGTGTTAGTAGTGTAGTCCTTTGTAGTTTTATTTCATGATTGGTTCTCCCTTATTGTTTCTCCAGGTGTTCCTCGTTCCCTGATTGGTTCCCCAGGTGTTCCTTGTTTTTCCTTGTGTATTTAAGCCCTTGTTCCATGTCAAAAGCTACACTTAATGCTGCGCTTGATTCAGCACTTATGGGAATGTCTTTAGGAGTGACCAGCTGTGAATATGTGTGCAACACGTCAATGAAATTGACTAGAACCTTTATAGCCTCTGTTGGTGACATCATCAGAATGTGCCAGTACCAGGGGCTATAAATAGATGTGCCACTTTGTGTTGTGTTTGTGCTTCTCAGCTTCTCGGCTCTCTATTTTTCTTCTGATAGGAGTTAGATTTGTCAGGCAGTGTGCAGAAAACTTTCTCTTTCTCTGTCATTCAAGTGTGGAAAAGACAAAAGAAAGAAAAAATGAGCGATCAACAAAGCAAACGGTGTTTGTTTCCATGCTTACATCCATGCTCGCTTATGGATCTCGCTGAGGAGCGAGAGACGGGTCCGTCCCTATCGCTCACTCTTTCTCTAGATCCAGTTTGTCCCTCGCGTGATCTCGAAGCGCGCCCCAGTGCTTCTTCGGTTCATGAGGGGGACGATGAACCTCTTGGGTCTGCGGACTTTGAGTTGCCTACCTCTGAACATTCCTCACGTGATGACAAAGTGGTTGAGGAATTACTCGAGGTGGTTACTCATGCGGTGGCCAGATTACAGCTAGACTGGCCACGCGAACATGAGACCCCCAAACGATCGAAACTAGAAGACAGATTTCTGTCTGGTGGCCAGGGGAAGGGAACACAAAATCAGTCTCTCCCCTTCTTTGAAGACCTCCATGACGGGTTGTCTCGTTCATGGGGGAAACCTTATACTTCCCGTATCTTTGTGCCTTCGACGTCAACATATTCTACTATCGTGGGTGCTAAGGCACAGGGGTATACAATGATGCCACAGGTAGAAGAGACGCGCATGGGCTATCTCTCGCCTGGTTCGACAAATCATTAAAAAGACCAACTCTCCCCACAAAGCCGTGTAGAACCACCTCAACGCTTGTGGGGAAAGCTTATCAAGCAGCAGATCAGGCTGGTGCTGCGCTACACACCATGGCGGTGTTACAGGCATACCAGGCTGATCTGTTGAAGGACCTGAGTGCGGGTAGTACAATCAATGAGGAAGCATTCTCAGAGCTTCGTCGAACCACAGATTTATCTCTCTGTGCAACCAAGCAGACAGCTCACGCTATCGGCCATTCAATGGCTGCTTTGGTCAGCACGGAGAGGCATCTGTAGCTAAACCTCACGGGCATCAAGGATAAGGACAGAGTATTCCTACTTGATGCCCCGGTCTCACCTTCCGGCCTGTTTGGCGATTAGGTGAATACAGTCGTCACCAGGTTTCGGGAGGTGAAAAAACATGAGGAAGCCTTTGTCCAATTCCTTCCTCGCTGCACTCAGGGGAGGGGCTGCCAGCCACCCAGCCTCGTCCCTGTCCATCTAGAAGGGAGGCTCAAAAACAAAGTGTGGTGAGTCGTGCTCCCCCTTGTAAAGATTGGGGATCGGCTCGTCGCCCTCAGCAGCCTCCAAAACAAGACCTCAGGACCATTATTTCCAAAAAGAAGAAGTCCTGATGGTCTTGCGCCCAGCATTGTGGGGGTAGCCCCCCTCGGGATTGGGCGCTCAAAACATCTACCCGCTCCTTCCCGACACCCCCACGAAACCTCTCCATCCCCACCGCCTCTGGTGTTTCAGAGGGCAGTGGTTTCCAGTGAAATGTTGAGTGTTCCGATGCTTCCTGTTGTCGCCCAGGACACGGAACATCCAACATCCCCTCAACGGGAAGTATCAAAATTGGTATCCATTTCAGAGAACTTGGCAGCATGGAAGCTACTGCCAGGTATTTCTATGTGGGTCCTAAAGACAGTAGAAAAGGGCTCCAGAATTCAATTCGTTCGCCGTCCTCCGTGTTTAAACGGCGTGGTCCCCACTACCGTGAAACCGGAACAAGCACATTTACTGTCACAAGAGCTGCAATCTCTTCTGGTCAAAAGGGCCATAGAACATGTTCCCCTTCCAGAGAGAGAGTCAGGTTACTACAGCAGATACTTCCTGGTTCCCAAGAAGGATGGGGATTTGTGTCCGATTTTAGATCTTCGAGGCTTGACCGCTCAGTCAAGGCGCTCAAGTTCAAGATGCTAACTGTCAAGACGATCGTGTCACAAATTCAACGTCATGATTGGTTAGTCACGATCGATCTCATGGACGCATACTTTCATATAGAAATACTGCCACAACACAGGAAGTTCCTGAGGTTTGCTTTCGGGGGCGAAGCTTACCAATATCGGGTTCTTCCATTCGGCCTAGCCTTATCACCTCGCACATACACAAAGTGCATGGATGCAGCACTGGCTCCATTGCGACTTCAGGGCATCCACATTTTGAATTACATAGACGACTGGCTGATACTAGCACAATTGCAAGAATTGGCATTACAGCACAGAAATGTCATCTTAGCTCATCTAGTTTCTCTGGGGTTGAGACTCAATGACAAGAAAAGCGTTCTTTCTCCTGCCCAGAGAACGACATATTTAGAGATCGTATGGAATTTGATCACGATGCAGACACAGCTGTCTCCCGCTCAAATCGAGACCATTCAGAATACCCTGAGCAAAGTCAGGCTAGGCCAAGATCGTACTGTTCTTCAGTATCAATGAATGTTAGGTCTCATGGCATCTGCGTCCTCTGTGATTTCTATGGACCTTTTGCATATGAGACCGTTTCAGTTGTGGCTCAAAGCCAGGGGATTTCATCCAAGGGCCAATCCCCGAAGGCAGATAAGGGTTACGTGCCACGGGCTACGTACCCTCTCTATGTGGCTCAGACCCCAGTTCCTCGCCTTGGGTCCCACTCTAGGTGCATCTTGCCATCGCAGATTCTTAACGACAGACACCTCCCTGTCGGGCTGGGGAGCGGTCTAAAGTGGTCGTCCAGCTCAAGGGGAATGGGAGGGTCAACAGCTCGATTGGCACATCAACTGTCTCGAGTTGTTAGCTGTATTTCTGGCCCTGAAGTACTTCCTCCAGCATCTGAGAGGCTGCCATGTCCTGGTGCGGGTGGACAACACAGCGCCAGTCTCTTACATAAATTACCAAGGAGGTCTGTGGTCACGTCAGCTAAACAGACTAGTGTGGCAGATTTTTCTTTGGACCCAGGGCAAGCTCCTGTCACTCAAAGCAGTATATATCCCTGGATGCCTGAATGTGGGAATGGATTTACTGTCCAGTCAGAAAATACAGATGGGAGAATGGAAACTCCACCCCGAGGTAGTGAAACAAATCTGGTTAAGATGTTACGAAGCAGAGGTGGACCTCTTCGCCTCCCAACAGACAGTGCAATGTCCCCTCTACTTCTCTCTGAGTCACCCAGTCCCCTGGGTCTGGACGCGATGGCGCATACATGGCCCAAAATGCACCTGTATGCGTTTCCTCCGGTTTCTCTGCTCCCGGGAGTTCTAGCCAGAGTTCGTCAACAAGGATCTTGCCTCTTACTGATAGCGCCACATTGGCCGAACAGAGTATGGTTCTCGGAGATAATATCTCTCCTCGACGGCTCGCCTTGTGCGATACCGGGGAGGAGGGACCTTCTGTCTCAAGCACAGGGGACAATATTTGATCCCCGGCCCGAGCTGTGGAACCTTCATGTTTGGCCCCTGAACGGTACCAACTGAGGGACACTACGTTTTTACCTGAAGTTATTGAGACCATTCTGAGTGCTAGGGCTCCTTCCACTAGTAAAAGTTATGCCAATAAATGGGGTGCCTTTGAAAGGTGGTGCACTGCACATAATGCAGATCCAGTTAACTGCCAGATTGCTTCAGTTCTGGACTTCCTGCAGGAGAAATTATCAGTAGGCACATGCCCCACCACTCTCAGGGTTTATGTGGCCGCTCTGTCGGCTTGCCATGCCTTGATTGACGGGGTGCCACATCCTTTGCTCGCTCGCTTCGTTCGTGGGGCCGTGTGACTGAAGCCTCCCATTAGAACCAGGATCCCCTCGTGGGACTCCTTGAGGGTCTGGTTGAGACCCCCTTTGAACCTCTAGAATCGGTATCTGACAAGCTCCTGACTCTAAAGATGGTTTTTCTTATGGCTATCACTTCTTTAAAAAGAATTGGGGATTTGCAGGCTCTGTCTGTCTTGCCATCCTGCTTAGACTTTGCCCCAGGAATGGCAAAAGCGATATTGCATCCTCATCCTGACTACCTGCCTAAGGTTCCTTTCTCAACCATACATCCGGTCACTCTTGAGGCCTTCTGTCCTCCGCCGTTCACAACGCCAGATCAGGAGAAACTTCACAGACTGTGTCCAGTCCGTGCTCTTCAGGCCTACATCCACCGTACTAGCCAGTGGCGTAAGTCAGAGCAACTATTCGTTTGTCATGGGGGCCGTAACAGGGGGGCGGCCGCCACAAAACAGACAATGTCACATTGGGTGAGGGATGCTATTGCCCTTGCCTATGAGGCGCACGGTCAAGCTTTGCCAGCAGGCATCAGGGCTCATTCTACCAGCGGGGGCACTTCTTCTAAAGCTTTGGCGGGGGGTGCCCCTCTGCAGCATGCTTGTAATGCTGCAGGCTGGTCCTCTCCGCACACATTCATAAGATTTTATAGTTTGGATGTTCATGCCACTCTGGGCTCTCATGTCCTTGAGTCAACATCACAAGCTCATGTCTGAGACCTTTCGCGTTCTTGTGAGCACACACTACACAACCGTAAGGGGTCCAGACACCCACAGTGCGGCGGCGTGGGTATTCTCGTTCCCATAAGCACTGAATCAAGCGCAGCATTAAATGTAGCTTTTGACAGGGAATGTCTCGGGTTACTTGACTGTAACCCTTGTTCCCTGAAAAAGCGGAACGAGATGCTGCGCTTCATTGCCACAGGACATTGAGGATGTCCCAGGACTGCTCTTCAGACAAATATACCTGACGATGCACCTGTGGCACATCTATTTATAGCCCCTGGTACTGGCGCATTCTGATGATGTCACCAACAGAGGCTATAAAGGTTCTAGTCAATTTCATTGAAGTGTTGCACACATATTCACAGCTGGTCACTCCTAAAGACGTTCCCATAAGTGCTGAATCAAGCGCAGCATCTCGTTCCGCTTTTTCAGGGAACAGGGGTTACAGTCAAGTAACACGAGACATTTCCCCAGTTAGATTGTCAGTCTTCGCATGTGTTTGTTATGCTCTGTACTTGTTTTGGTTTTTGTTTTGTTTTGTTTTGTTTATATTCTGAGTTATTTTGTTTATCTTTGTTTATTAAAGCTGCGTTTAGATCCTCATTTCTCACCTGCCTCGTTACAGTGTGAAACAAATGTACCATTCAATAAGTCACCTGTCTAGCCTATGAACCCCCTTTAAATGTGGTAATAAAAAAAAATAATATTAATAAAAAAACACTAATTCATGGCCACAAGTGGCTTATTGCTAAAAAATGAAAAATAAAGCACAAATCGTTCCCTAATATACTGTAAGATTTCACAATACTATTGAGAAGGCTGATTAAAAAATGGGCATAAAACAAACCCGCTCTACTCTGTTGAAAACATATTTTACTTCAGACCCATGTGTCTTGTAGTGTTGGTTCAAGCAGAAAAGAGAGAGGTCTGTTATTGGACATTTACACCATCTGAGTGACTCATCTATCAAAGAAATGGAGAAAGAGGAGGAAAGACCGGAATTGGGTCTTTTCGAATGACTGAAGCAAAAAATAAATAAAAATAAAATAAAAATAAAAAAATACAACAAAAGGGTTTGATACGCACACACAATCACACACACTCAATGTAACTCTAGGCCACTGTCAGAAAGAGCAAAACATATGGTGGTAGGGCAAAATCAACAATTACATCACAACATGCACACACAAACCCACACATGTGCCGCCACACAATTTGATGGCTACAGTAATGACCTCACTGTTTCACCTGTCACTCCCATCTGTCTTTCTCTCGCCTTATAACAGTACAGCTCCTTTTCCCTTTATCACTGTCCAGATCTCTCAGCTAGCAATTCAGTCTTCTTGGCTACCACCTCTGGCATCTCTGCTCCTATTTTTTTTTCCACAAATATTTATTCTTCTCCTCTCCACCACTATGAAAGGTGTGACAACATACTCAACAACAGGTGCATGTACAGACAAGGTCGTGTGGAACGGAGCCTTGATTTACAACTTCCGTCTCATCCAAGTCTTTATCTGTATGCCTCCCTTCTTCTTGCGAAGTCTCCCCTCCCATTGCGATAAAGAACTGAACTGTTGCTGTGGCTGACAGCAGGTGCAAGCTGGATCGGAGAGGTATCATAATGTAGTGAATACCAGATGAGGAAGGCAAGGACACACCTTGTGAATCATACCAGTGAGTCGTCGCTTGTGTTCCCGCAGGATGAAAACATCAGCAAGGACAGGGACAGAGCTCTTAAACTCTTGGGTTTTCTGAAAGTTCAAATTTGAGAGAATATCGAAGGGTGAAAAGTGTTTAGGATGCTGTGTGGTCTGTTAGTAGCGGGATCTGTTATCAGCAGGATAAAAATCTCAGACATTATTGCAACAATCGGTTGATTTTCATATTTAGTGCAGTAAACATTCCAACTTTGTTTTACAAAGACTTTGTTTTTGACTTTTATCACAAAAAAAAAAAAAAAAAAAAAATGTCCTTCAAATCCTCCTCTCAATTGGATAGCAACAATAAAATATGGATGTTTCTTCAACTACAGACATGTTTAAGTCCTGGGGGTTATCAAGACCACGTCCACTCTAACATGTTTTCGTTTGGCCTTCCGGCCACACTGAGACAGCGTTTTTGTCAGCGAAAACTGAGCTTTTTGAAAACGCTCTCCCAAGTGGATACATTTGAAAATGCAGTCTTCGCGTTATAGTGTGGACTGGGGAAACAGATATTTCTGAAAACGATAATGTGATGCAGTCATATGATCCATTCAACCAAAACAATCAAGATGGTAGTCCGTGTTATAGCGGCGGTGTTGTGACTGACATTTACTTTGATAACGTTGTTAATGATAAATGTTACTTTGTACAACATTCACACTGCATTCCTTCAAAGGCGACAGGAAGTTTACTCAGCATTGGTGTCCGGTGACGGAACACAAGGACAATTGCGTTTCAGACCGTACATGCAACGGTGATTTTTTTGCATGCGCAGTAAAGGGATTTAAGCGTTTACATACGTTTCAGTGTGGACGAGCAACTTTTGGAAAATGCTTGAAAACGTCAGTGTGGATGGAGAGCGTTTCAAAAAATAATAATGCCATTTTCAGATGTATCCGGATTAATGTAGATGTAGCCTTTTTGTTTTTTGTTATATAAATAGTTTTGTTATTAAAACTACAATAAATGTCTTGGGTACCTTTAACCATGTCTTCATTATTTATTTTACAAAAGCCTTTTAAAGAGAGACTGTGTTACCCTTCTTACCATTGTTCCAGACCCAGACTTTCAATCTTAAAATATGAAAATCCATCATAAAAATATTAATAATTACTGTTGTAACAGTTGTAAAACAGAGTTAAATAAATTGCAATATTTACTGTGTGAATCTTTAATTTGGTATATAGTGTGCATTTAGGATATATCAAATGATAGCTATAAAATTAACCTTTAGATATTTGCAAGAACAAAGGAGCATGTTCATTTATTCCTAAAAATGTTTAAAATATCTTTTCCACCAGAAAATGGCTGGTGATTTGAGATGTAGTGGAAATTAAATAGACATTAGAAAGAAAAAAAAAACTAACAAACACAAAACACGCATCACAAAATTATCCTGGAATTCATTTATAGTCACTATTGATATTAAGTAGACAAATTAAATAAACTAGTAAGTGAAAAGTTTTTAAAGGAGTTCCTAGGGCCAAAATTACCCTAAGTTGAAGAAAACACCCATAAGTCTACAAAAAACAAATATATGGGCATATATGTATATATATATATTTGTGTGTGTGTGTGTGTGTGTGTGTGTGTGTGTGTGCGTGCGTGCGCAAGTTGCCAACCCACACATTCCAACATAAAGGTAATTCTTAGTACTATGATCCTGGTTTATACATTTTATCTAAATATCCATGAATGTCAGACAAGTTGTCTGTTTAACTCCAAAATGCCATCAAATACGACTGGAGGTGTTTACAGTTTTATTTTTATAAAGTGTTTGCCAAGAAAGATTAGGTTGTTTGAACATTTTGTATTCACACATGGAGATTTAGAGGAAGGCCTCACCAGCTCTGTGAAACGGAAATGGATTAGAACAGCATTTGGATGCTTGTTAAGATCCGAGAGATGGAGTTTTAGATTCAGACTGGGTATTTTCGAGTGGTTTTGACGTATTGGGGGCAGAATTAAAGGAAACAACTGAATAAACGCCTTTTCTTTTTTTCCTCTCTGAAATCTCACTTTCTGCAAAAATTCCAGGCTCCGGGGAAATAAAAGAAGGATGTGTTGTGAATAAAGAAACATAGCTGATAAAAAGCAGAGGTGGTATCCAGTCAAATCCAGAGGTGGGTAGAGAAGCAAAAAACTGTACTCAAGTAAAAGTATAATTACTTTAAAAAAAATAATTACTCAAGTTGAAGTAAAAGTGTTAACATAAATAATTACTTGAGTAAGAGTAAGAAAGTATCCAATTAAAAGAGTACTCAAGCAGTGAGTAACTCGTTACTTTCACAAATGACATAATGGACGTTAACTCCCTACATTCCATTACATAATACACATTTAACATGTATTACAAAATTATTATTATTATTATTATTAATGAAAATTCTGTCATCATTCACCATCATGTTGTTCCAAAACCATATGACTTTCTTTCTTCCATGCAACACAATAAGAAGATTTTAGACAGAATGTTAGCCTTGGTCAATATTTACTTTCAGTGAATGTGTTTATTATATATATATATATATATATATATATATATATATATATATATATATATATATATTATTATTATTATTATTATTATTATATATATATATATATATATATATATATATATATATATATATATATATATATATATATATTATTATATATATATATATATATATATATATATATATAATATATATATATATTTTTTTTATTATTATTTATTTATTTATTTATTTTTTTGAAAGTGAATGGTGACTGAGACTGTCAGTCCCTAACATTCTGTCTAACATCTTTTGGGTTCCACAGACTACAGAAGGTCACATGGGTTTGGAACAACATTAGGGTAGGGAAATGATGACGGAATATTAAATTATGGCTGAGCTATCACTTTAAAGGGGTACTTCACCCAAAAATGAAAATTCTCTCATCATTTACTCACCCTCATGCCATCCCAGATGTGTATGACTTCCTTTCTTCTGCAGAACACAGATGAAGATTCAATGCAAGTGTATGGGTGCCAACGTTTTTATGCTCCAAAAAGCAAATGCTGGCACCATAAAAGTAATCCATACCACTCAAGTGGTTAAATCCATATCTTCAGAAGTGAAATGATAGGTGTGTGTGAGAAACAGATCAATATTTAAGTAATTTTTTGCTAGAAGTTCTTCTTCCAGCCCAGCAGGGGGCAATATGCAGAGAAGAATGTGAATCACCAAAAACACAAGAAGAAGAATGTGAAAGTGATCTGTTTCTCATGCACACCTATCATATAGCTTCTGAAGATATGGATTTAACAACTGGAGACTTATGGATTACTTTTATGCTGCCTCTTGTGATTTTCTTTAGCTTTAAAATGCTGGCACCCATTCACTTGCATTGTATGGACCAAAAGAGCTGAGAAATTCTTCTAAAATCTTTATTTTTAAAAGAAGTCATACACATCTGGGTTGGCATAAGGGTGAGTAAATTTTCAGAGAATTTTCATTTTTTGGGTGAACTATCCCTGTAAAGGTTCTTGTCAGATCTGGATGAATTTGTCAATAAGAAGAGAGGTTTGGAAATCTTTCTTGTAATTATTACAGTGAAAACATGAGCAATGTCCCACAGGGAAATATAAACCGAAGCTACTTTCGCTATTTCATAGCTTTTGGTTGTTAGATCAGTGTAGTTACAGTTTTTAGTGTCAAAAGAATTTACATCATTAGTTCTGTACAGCAGTACCGCCGCTCCCTAAATGCAGAGTACGCAGCCTGCGTAGGGCACCATGTGCAGAAATGCTGCAGAGCAAAAGGCATTTACACTTAACGTGGATGTTTACATGGATTTATACAGTTAATCAGCCCGAAGTAGCTGCGATAGTTTCCAGTACACCTGCGAGGGCGTGGGTTTAATACGTAAATACTGCTTATGACATGCAGGATGCAGGACAAAGCGCACTGATATATTGCTGTAGATTTGAAAATGTACACTTAAAAACTGATGTCACAAGAGCCCATATTTACAGAATCACCCTGAAAATGACCATCACCATGTCACAGAAAAGCCTGCGTTATCATTCGAGCCAAAACTTACATCAGCGTGCTGCCTTAATTTGGAGCTGCAATTTTAATCTTGAAATATACACTTGTCTTGGTGTTAAATGAAGGCAATGAATGATGAAACTTTCTTTTTTTACTGTGCAGAGCGAAGAAAGTGTTTCACTTAGTTAGAAGAGCATGATGCTGCAGCAGTGATGGACTTGTCTTGAGTGACAGACTGTGTCAGCACGCGCAGCTATGTGAACTTCCGTTGTCGTAAAAGTCCCATTCAATAATCTCTCAATAAATTACACATTAATTAAAATTAAACCCAGTAATGTAACGACAGGAATGCTGTCCATTGTAACGAAGTAAAAGTACAAAAATTTCATTAGAAATTTACTTGAGTGAAAGTAAAAAGTACCCACTACTGGGGGACTGGGTAGCTCAGCGAGTAAAGACGCTGACTGCCAGCCCTGGAGTAGCAAGTTTGAATCCAGGGCATGCTGAGTGACTCCAGCCAGGTCTCCTAAGCACCCAAATTGGCCCTGTTGCTAGGGAGGGTAGAGTCACATGGGGTAACCTCCTCGTGGTTGCCATAATGTGGTTTTCGCTCTCGGTGGGGTGCGTGGTGAGTTGTGCGTGGATGCCGCGGAGAATATTGTGAAGCCTCCACATTCGCTATGTCTCTGCGGTAACGCACTCAACAAGCCATGTGATAAGATGTGTGGATTGACGGTCTCAGATGTGGAGGCAACTGAGATTCGTCCTCCGCCACCCGGATTGAGGCGAGTCACTACGCCACCACGAGGACTCGAGCTCATTGGGAATTGGGCATTCCAGATTGGGGAGAAAAGGGGAGAGAAAAAAAGTACCCACTTTTAAAGCTACCTTAAATTATTATTATTTTTTTTTTTTTAAAGTTACTCAAGTAAATGTAACAGAGTAAATGTAGTACTTTACTACCCACCTCTCATCAAGTCTCTCCCACACTCACTCTTTCATCCTTAAATCATCTCTCTCTGGAAGAGACAGGCATTGGGCACCATCTAGGGGCCCACAATGATCACAACATCCATGTGTATGCATGAGAATTGCAGCAATTGCAATAGGACTTTAAGGGTGCTTTCACACTACAGCTTTTGGTGTGTACCGAGTCCATTTAACATCAGAGTTTGCGTCGTTTGGTTGATGTGAAATGGTTTTTTCGAACCTTGGCAAATTTGGCAAACCGCATCCGAGTAAGGTAGTCTGGAGTATAGTTTAAGTGAACTCTGGTTCGCTATTAGTATGAAAGCAATCCGTCCAAACTCATGGAAGTGAACCACTATTAATGATGAATAATTATACATTTTCATGCTTCTGGTCACACTGATTACAGTGGAATGCATTTCTCATACTGTAACTGCGTGTCCCTGAACAATTTGCCTTTGATGAGCAGCTCGCATTTTTCGCATCTCTTGAAATGCATCCATGCAGACAGGCGTTCTGTGTGTGTAAAGTTTGGTGGTTAATTGAAAGAGACAAATAATTCAACAACACCTTACTACAGTGGTATACAAAGGGACCAGTACTTACAGTGATACTCAAGTTGATAATGCAAACGTACCACCATTCGAGTCCAAATGGTACAATGTGAAAAGTGACCTGAGGAGGCAAAGGGTGAAGGGTGGGAACTTGGGTTTGGATTTTGGTGTGCACGAGTCCATTTGACTTTTCTGAACCTTGGCAAAATGGCAAACAGCACCCACGGTAGTCTGGGGTAGAGAGGGAAAATGTTTAAATGTGCTAAATTTCATGTTGGACAAAGACCACACTTTCATAAAGGTTAAGAGTTCTGCCTGGGGTATGCCAAGAGAGGCTCTTTAATAACATTTTAGCATTTTTAAGTAATAAAAGGAGGGGGGAAAATGAGGGGGAAAGAATGAACAAATGAATCATCTTTAATTCGATAGATGGCTGCAGTGTTTTACTACTTTTCATTTATAGGACTGGAACAGATGGTAGTATTACTGCCTATCCCTCCTTCAGGGTGCTGTTTAACACAACACTTGTGTGCTTTTGCAGTTTTAAGAGCATGCATTTAAAAACCTTGAGACGTGTCGGGTCGTTTATCTAGGGGAACATTCATAAAAGCTTCGTGCTTTCATCTCAGTCTTAAAGTCCAAATTAGGAGAGTGCTGTTTGCTCACATCCGCACTGGGCAAACACTCGAAAAATAAAAACTTCACACTGTCGCTGTGAGAATAGTGTTGCTCCACTTCTGACGTCTTATTGTTGGAGTTTGAGAGGAAAAAGTATTAGTCGTTGAAGATATGGGTGCAAATATTTCATATTTAATACAACAAGCAAACGAGGTCCAAATTTCCCATTCTTAGGCTTGAAGTAGTGTGAGTCAGAGACTTAAAGTGCTACCGATAATCCCTTTGAAATTTACAAACAGACACGCATGTCCTTCGTGACATTGGGTTGAATTTACTGTCTAAAATAGGTGCCAGAAAAACAGTTTAAGAGAGGTCATGACGCCTGTCACAAAACTTTCTCGATGCATGCTGCCTAGATAGGCAGCTGCCTTCTAAGGCAGCACCCTAACAGAGATGGAATCTAAAAAATTACTGATTCAGAAGGCTCTACATGGGCAACAACTCTTCTAATGGCGCTACTAACAGAATACTTAGAATTTGACTAAAATTTGGTATCTTAAAAGACAGCCTGATTTAGCTGCCAACATTTTAGAACAGCCACCGCATCAGGAGCATGCTTAAGGCCAAAGTATACTTTGGTTGTCTGTGTTGCTGATCACTCCACGCACAACAAGCGTGACGCAAATGACGTCATCATCACCGTCTGTGGGAACTGTCCATATGTGGATTTTGTCGACACACGGACAGTCCTTGTTTGTGTGCATCGTCGGTGCATGTGCCTGTTGTTGACTGTACTAAAAGAGTATCACAAAGCAGTCATAGTGCGCATGTGTCAAATGTGTTCAGATTTGCATGCAAAGTATAGTCGGGCCTTTATGTCTTAAAATGTTGCCTCTAAAAAGTTAATCAGTATTTTTGTTTCTTGTTTCCCATTAAAAGTATCTATACATCCATAAAACAAGGTACATTTACTTGAGAGGCAAAGTTGCATAAGATATTAAGTCTCATTTTAAGTGCCAATGGGATAAAAAAAGAAACTTAATTCTTAGGGAATTAAAGTTTATTTTTCTAACCCCATCAGCTAATATTTCACAAAATTTTGATAGTTTTCCCTGAAAATTTGAATTCTTATGCAATTTTGCTTCTCAAGTTAATATATCTTGTTTTATTCCATGTTAAATCAACCAAATTTTTAGAAACTTCCCCAAAGTATTTTGTTACTTGATGAATGCCAAAATATTAAATGCCATGGGTCAATATTATCTGAGTAATCTTTTTATTTTGTAGAGGGGGGTGAACAAAACTACAGGCAAAAAAAAAAAAAAACAACAACTTTAGAAAGGTGACAGTGCATTTATTTATTTATTTTACTCAAAGGCAAGTAGGTCTATTACTAAAAGTAACAACATTCAGCACCCCTAGTTGCATTATGTTAATTGTGTGAGTCCACCCTCAGGGGTCGACAAAGCGCCGGCGCATCCTGCTGGATTTTTTCCTCATAACAGTGGAAACAATTTAAAATACTCCATCATTTTTGGGCATACAGATAAGTGTAAGACATCATTAATGACTATAAAGGGTCTACTTTTATTTGTGTACACTCACAATAACAACAAAACCTTGTGCTTTTGTAAAATAAAGCAAATACCTGTAAACAGGGTGCGCTTTCAGCGTCTCTGTCTCCGCGAGCGTCTAAAGAATGTCTATGTCTAAAGAAAGCTTAAAATGTCTAAATTTTAAAATAAAACAATTCAAATTTAAAACAAATATTCTCCTGCAATGTAATCTGTATGAAACTAAAGAGATGTACAGTTTCTCCCGGCTCAGCTCATTATCGCTAATGTGATCCCACCCACGCGCAGAGGGTGCTATTCATATGGTAATGTGCTGAGGCGATCAATGCAAATGGTAAACGCCCCCAACAATGCCTTAAAAAACATCAAGTTCATCATCAGATTCATTCACTTTCCTGCGCGTTTGGAAGATGGCAGGCTACACAGGTGAGGAAGCTCCTGGATAGTGGTGAAGAGTTCACATTTTCCTCAGAAGAAGAGCGGGACTCGACGATGAACGTTTGCATTTTGAAGAGCGACTTGATCCAGCCGAGGATACAATTTCGGATGAGTAAGTCTTTACTTACATTAGTTGACATGCTATTTTATTTAACATGTACATATTTTACTAGATGGACAATTTCCAGACTTGCCAGCCAATATTCAAAGTATTGAAATTTGAAATATGTCCTAATAGGCAAGATTTAGTTGCATTTAAATGTTGTTTCGGCTAAAGCAGGTATTTATATTGTATGCTGTATGATATCAATATGATATGTAATATGATATAAAAATAATATGAATGTTTAAATTATATTTTAACTAGTGTTTATGCTGCCTCATTATCATCAACAAAGCTTGTGCTTGCAAATATCCATTCCGGTGTAAATGTGTAAAATGTGCTGTAAATATGCAGGTGAGCAGAAGAGACTTATTTTAAAAACATTAAAAAATCTTACCGATCTAAAACCTTTAAATGGTAGTGTAGGTCTAAAGTTTTTAAGTAAAGTCTTTATGTAAAGAAAATGTATAGTCAGATTACTTCTTTTAACTTAAACTTGATTTTGTGAATAAGCTACAAACATTCATTCTCTCTCAGGGAGGGGTCTTTGTCTCCTCAGGTGTGAATCACATCAATATTCATGATCATCCACACCTCCTCACATATGGCCTTTCTAACACTAAAAGTGTCTTACAAAAGTTAAATGACTATATTGTTTTGTATGAATGAGTGATCAGGATGGTTTTCACATCATTTTGGAGCAAAAACTCTAGGCTACAAGATCCAGTTCTCAAAAGTCTTGTGAACAAATGTTTAGTATGTGTTATATGGACTTATTTCAGTGACTTACAATTTTGTTTTTTTTCCAAAAACCACACGTAAAGGTTTTTTTTATATATATATGTTGCTTGAGATTCACTAATATTAGTAAAGTCATATACTGTATTTGTAAAACACCATTTTCCACCCTCATTCTGACCCTCTGTCAGAAACACTTGGTTTTAGTGCTACTTCTCCTTTAAGACTTGACAGTAAACACCCACTGTTATGATTGGCTCTCTGCGCTTGACTGACCTGCTCTCTCCTTGCTATCTCACTGCTCACAACTACTGGACAGGGCTACAGAAGTAATAAAGTAGTCTTTTATATTTAGAACATGTCATTTTGGCAGCTTGGTTTCAACAAATTCTCTTTTTGCAGTGAGGAGGAAGTTTTAAATTCTGAAACTTACAGTATGTTTTTACAGTACAATGAACACTTACATGTGAAAAGGACAAGGAAATTGTAATTCCTTATGTCATGACCCCTTTAAAGACATTTTAATATTTATTTAGATTCAGGTTCAGAACAAACTTTCCTTTTGGTATCTTCATATTTAAAGTGCACACAGCAACTTTTTGTTTTTGTCATCTTGGACAGTGACACCTAGTGGTGTGGATGCAGCATCATTCAAAATCAATAGTTTTCAGTGACATATGCCATTGTAGAAATTCACTATTCTCAATCAGCCATGATTAATTTAATCCAAGAGTGAAAGTGTCCAATAACAAGACGATTACTGAGATTAAGTAGTATTCAGCTGGTCATGTGATTTTAAAATGGCAGCACCCCATGAAGGCGCCCCTGCCACAAGCAGAATAAAAGAGTATTTATAAGGTTACTGATATGACTGAACTCTCTTCATCTCACATGAGTGGTCAAGATTTTATATATATGTTTCAAAATTACAGTTATTTTCTTTAGGAGTAAAACTTTTTTTTAATGGGAGAAAAATTACTGAGTGCACCTTTTAAAGGTCCTATGTGGTTGAATCCCAAAAATATTGTTGCCCTCTGGCCGGCGCTACAGAGCACTGAGCACCAGAACAGCCAGGCACAGGAACAGTTTTTTTCCCTCAGGCCATCCACCTCATGAACAGTTAAAACTGCCCCCAAATACTTTCCATTTGTCAATACAACCATGTGTAATATTCAGTCAATCCATTCCTACTTATATCCATATTTACTTTATATTCTTTAACATGTCCTACCTCTTCTTCAGTCCATTTTATCACCCGAACATTACTATAAATCTGTATATGAAATATTCTAACAACATTATTGCTCTGTTGTATATTTCTATTTTTTCATGTGTTTATATATATATATATATATATATATATTTGTTTAAATGTAGATGTTTCATGTATGTATATATGGTTGCATTGCTCTGGAAGCTTCTGTCACCATGACAAATTCCTTGTGTGTGTGTAAGCATACTTGGCAATAAAGCTTATTCTGATTCTGATATGAAGTTCTCTGTGTGGCTCCATATGTAATCAGTTAGATTTTACCCATTTTCAATGGTAGAAAACCAAATGTGGGTCACATGGTATGAAGCTAGTGAGCTCACTAGGTTTTAAAACAGCTATGGTTTAGTTATTCTTCAAATGGACACCAAAATACCTCCCTTCCTTGCTCTACATTTTGAAGGTGAACAGGATGACCTCGTTCATCTTCTAGAAGGTCTTCTACAAATTGGTTCATCTAAACACACGGGCGGTGTCAGAGAGCAATGGCAGTGAGACCCTATGAACAGATCTTGAAATAAGAAGGATGAAGGTGGGCAGAGAACAAAGAACTGGATTTTATGTTTTAACATGCACATCAAAACTTCAGTTCTCTTGAGATAAAGGAAATGTATTGGCTAAGCAGAGAGTTGTTGACCTTTGGAGATGAGGTGCACAATATGTAATGATATGGGCCTATTAAACCATTTTCTCATGTACTTAAACAAGGGTATTTGAATCCACAGCATACACACACAATAACAGGGAAGCTCACTCCTTAATATTGTATCTTGTATCAAAACCACTACAGTTTGATTCAGTCACACACATTCATCTAATCACATCCTCTCAACCTCAGTTACTCAAATACTTACACACTCACTCCTTCTCTCCCTCACTCACACTCTCTATGTTCTTATGAACCTCAAACCTATCTAGACACATGCACAGAGAGTCATAAAACAGAGCAAAAGCTCACAGCCACAAGACAATCCACAGATTCTTACAATGCTTTGCACAGTATCACCTCCATTAGTTCACTCGCACAGGCCTAAACACGGCAACACATCCTTTAGCCCTGACAAGAGCAGGCAGATTGAACTGAAATTGTCACATGTGCAATCATGAAAATGGCTTTACGGCGAGCAGAGAGAGAGAGGCAGACACCTTCCAACATGCCAAGCCAGACGCAGACATCTGCGTAAGACTCCATCAAGAGAAGTGATGAATTCACACGTCTAACCGATGATGGTGTGTGACTGTGAGAGTGGGTCGCAGGGGATTACTGAGAGATGGGAGCCGGCCGGCTTACCAGGGATTGAAGGAGCGAGAACTGCATTGTCAAGAAGAGTGAGGTGTTGGTAATCGACAGACTCCTGCATACACACAAACGAGTGCACGTGTGCGCTCTCTCTCTCTCTCTCTCTCTCTCTCACTCACTCACACACGCATCCATACATCTTTTCAGGCACTTGTTTTCCCAGAGACTCGCTTTTAAGCTGACAATGGGAAATACAATCTTCACAGAGAAATGCAATCTACCATGCCGCATCTTCTCATACACACACACACACGCACACACACACACACCTTCTGCCCCTTAAGAACAAAACTGTCACTCTTTGTTCATGTGTGCTGTCTGCAGATCATAATGACCTGATCTTCACCACTCTGATTCATTCCCTCACCGGTCATTTCATCCCGACACACACTCTTTTGTGCACATTCAAACGGAACGCTCCTATCCATTTACTTTCTATGTAGAGGTTTCAATGGTCAAACAGAGATGCACATGCAAACAATTATTCCATTCGCATTTGCCACCAAGGGATTTTCAGTGTGTTAGTGTACAAAGGCAGCATGTAGGCTCTATGTGATTTTGCCCTGAACAACAAAGCCAGAGAGAAGCACATAATCCCCAGACTCTTTCACTGCTCTACAGGCCTATACACACCAAGACCGATGCCAAGAGATGCAAATCACCAAAAAATTCACACCAAAGCTATTCACACGAAGTACAATGCAAAATTTTGTTTGCCTCTCAGAAATGTTTGCATACCAGAATGAAACATGCAAAAGCACACTGGGAAAAACACACTCCAGTCATTACTGTGCTTAAAGCAGCTTAAACCAACCTAATGTCACGAGAAGTTGCTGAGATGAGACGTAGGATCTATTTGCATGCTTTAATAAAAAATGATGACAGTGAAACAAACAAACAAGAACTGACAAAAAAATGCAAAAATGAAAGGGTATTTATACAAACAAAAGCTAATGAGGGAATGGAAAACAGGTGAGAACAATAAGGAACAGATGGCAGTGATGAAGGCAGTGTATACTGGTCTGGGGGAAACACTTCAAAATAAGAGTCCTAGGAAACACGAGGGAGACAGACTGTGACACCTAAGGTGGTTTGCTAGTCTTAGCTGGTTTAAACTAGTTTAGGTGGTCTCCCAGCCTGACCAAGCTGAAAAGTGCCCAAACCCCTATAAAACCATCTAAACAGACCAGCTTATAGGGATAGTTCACCCAAAAATGAAAATTCTCTCATTATTTACTCACCCTCATGATATCCCAAGTGTGTAGGACTTTCTTTCTTCACCAGAACATATGAAGAAAAACAGAAAAATATCTCAGCTCAGTAGGTCCTTAAAATGCAAGTAGAAGGTGATCCGATTTTTGAAGCTCCAAAAATTACAGACAGTCAGCATAAACGTCGTCCATATGACACCAGCTGTTAAATTTATGTTTTCTAAAGTGATAAATAAGATAAATAATTAAGTACTTTTTTTTTTTTAACTCTAAATCATGTTTCCATACTGCAGCGGTATGCACGTGTGACGTAATCGCATTGGCATTTGAAACAAGTGAAAAATGTGGCACATCCGGAAGAGCAGTGCTGTTTACAACTGTGTAGGAGGAACGCTGTACAGAAAAGGGGTGTGCAGCGATGCCATTTTCTGTATTTGTATCTGTATCTGTTCATATGACAAAATTTGCTTTATCTATCTCTATATTCAGATAGAACCGGTTGTGAGCGGGCTTAAACTGGAAGTATGTCAAAACTAAATGAAACGCCCAATTTTTAAATGTTACTCTTACGTTTATAGTTTCTATTACTAAAATATGCGTTGTGTATACCTTTTCATAATAATAGCCTAATATTAATAATAATAATATTAATAATAATAATGATAATAATAATAATTATTATTATTATTTTTATTTTTATTAATAATAAAATAATAAATATTCCTAAAAGATTAATAGACAACTCTATTGAGCAATTAAGACTTCATTTTCAGAATAAAGTCTTAACCAAATATAATACTACACATCACCTTAATTGCTGATGTGGACATAAATGTGGTCACCTTTAAAAGATGGATAGACAGGCTCCGATGTGAACTCATCAAATCAGGTCAGGAACTTAACATCAGTTTAGGCTATAAATAAATTTATGGGAATCACATGTGAATCATGTGATACATTAACAGACATTTCAAGAAGTGGAAAGTGTATATGATGCTGTATCTTAGTTAATATTACACTTGATAAGCTCTAGAAGCGCACAGTTAACAGAGACCACAAGCGGAGCACATTTCCATTCATAAGGTTTACACTTTAGAAATATTGGCTGCACAGATTCATACATTCGTTGTAATTTTGGATATGTTTATATAAAATGTCGCTTTATCCTTGTTCTTCTTGGATAATCAGTCATTCAAATATTTTGTATAATATTTGGATGAATCCATTATTTATTTTTGAAGTCATTATTCGTGCTTTTCCGAATAAGGTATATGGCTTCAGGCACATCCCTAGTACAGAAGGTTAGTTGGTTTTGGTTTAGATCAGTATCTATTTTTCTTTACTTACAATGGTGCATTTGTCTGCTTATCTTGGATGTCTCAAATGAGAGGAGAACGTGAGATTACGTCTGTATCATGGCAACGGAATACGTCACACGAGAGACCGCGTGATATCCACCCTCTCGTGAAGCCTAATGGAAGTGATGGTTTATAGTTAAAAAGTACTTAAATATTGATCTATTTTTGCACCAAAAGTGATCGTATCACTGTAGAAGACATTAATTTAACCGCTGGAGTCGTATCGATAATGTTTATGCTGACTATCTGTGATTTTTGGAGCTTCAAAAGAGAAATCTCCATTCACTTGCATTTTAAGGACCTACTGAGTGGAGATATTTTTCTATTTTTCTTCAAATGTGTTCTAGTGAAGAGAGAAAGTCATACACACCTGGGATATCATGAGGGTGAGTAAATAATGAGAGAATTTTCATTTTTGGGTGAACTATCCCTTTAACCAGGTTAGGAGATCAGCTAACCACCTTATGCTGGTTTAAATAAATCCCAGTCTGACAATATATATTTCAGCTACATTAATGCAAAATACAATCCACTAGTCTTAGTGTTTATTGAGTTTTGTTCACCAAGCTGAAAAATAAAAAATAAAATAAAAAAATCGACCTACACAAAGAAAATAAGCATTGCTTTTTCGCAGGGCAAATTTTCCTGTGAAGGGGTCTGTAGGAATGCATTGTTTTGATTTTAAAGTCCCTGTGAACTGCCTTGACAAGAGCAGTTTTCTTTGCTGTGTTCACGTATTTCCAACTTAAACAAAGCTCAGTGTCAGAAAAAAAAAATTTGCAAAAAGTTTACCTTTAAGGGTACAACAGCTTGTCACTGGGGCAGTACCCTCAAAGGTACAGCCACTGTACCTTATTACACCTAATGCTGAGTTTACACCACACAATTTTAGCCCTTATTTTCCACTCGCCGACAGTTAATGGAGATCGCTGACAAAAGCCCTAAATCAGAGGCAAATTTGTATGGTGAGCACAATAATAATATAGTTTCTATCTAGACTAATATAGTTTCTATCAGAATAAATTGCCATAAATAGAGTTTCTATCCGAATAAATTTGCATTCACATAAGCTTTTCAATTATTTGAAACAGTTATAACACCAGCATGCAGCTACCTTGCAAAATGATTTATTTACCTCCAACTTTCTCTGCAGAACAGACAATCCTTGCTGCCTGCGTCTCCCAACCATTCTCTCCTCCATATTCTTTTCTTTTTCTTTTCTTTTTTGGTTTTTCGCTGCAAATCAGTGCACAAACGACTTGGATTGCAAGCTTCTTGCGGATCACCATTTTTAGAGGGAAGAACCCCAGTTTCACATGAGAATTCCTCTCTCATGCATGATCTTACGTCATTTCCTGTATCACTTCTCGTGTGCGTTTTGTTGTGAAATGTAGGGATGGGTGATAGCACTTATTTTCTTTTCGATCCGGTACCAATAATTTCAAGTCCAATATCGCCGATACCGATACTGCTATTATTATTATTATTATAATTTTACTTTAGTAAAACCATGGTTAAATATTTGTTTAATTACTTATTAACAACAATTATAAGAAATAAGAAATGTCACCTTTAGATATGTTATTTTAGTTTGAATTTACTCCAGAAGCTGTTTCTGTGATTTTCTATCATTACCTCTACAAGGCACTGATCCCTCTTGTTTGAACGAGCCTTGTGACAGCGCAAGTGCTTGTCTGCTTGTGTCTTTCAGCATGCATGTTAAGATGAGCGAAGGAAGAAATAGTTCCTATCCTGCACAAGTATTTGCTAATATAGCCTATTCCTTTTTATTTCACTTTGAAGCTTATGATTATTGTTCATGTTCATGGTAACCAAATGGTAATATCCTTAGTTTAAACAAAAAATATCAGAATCAATATTTTTGTGTGAGGATCGTTATTTTTGATACAACACCAGTATCAGCAGTATCGATACTTTAGGATCGATCCACCCATCCCTAGCAAAACGTAGTTTGGAGACCCGACAGAGTTGTTGGGGATTCTTCCTAGTGAAACGTTTTGTAATGTGTGACCCCTGTCACCGATCCCTCGTGTAATGTGCAAACCACATCAACTTGAAGATACCCCATTATAGACAGACAGTTGTGAAAAGAACAGCAATCCAACAACTTTGAATGTCGTATAGTGTGTGGGCAGCATTAGGGTACTAATATGTACCCTTCTGGGACAGTTCTGGTACAAATATGTTCCGATTAACATAAAAAGGGTACAGTGGCTGTACCTTTGAGGGTACTGCCCAAGTGACAAGCTGTTGTACCCCTAAAGGAACAATTTTTGCAAAAAGAAATTTCTGAAACTGTTGGGGCGGGGCATTTTTAAAAATATTATAGCCAATAGGCATTAGAAATACAGTTGCCAAAAGCCACACACACACACAAATACTCCCTTTCCACTGTGCTGCTTGTCATACCAGAACCGATGTTCAGCTGGTGAAACTGACAAATCCGACCGCATTACCACTGACTTGAGAACCGAACAATGATCTTACTGACCACGGTACAACATAACAAGCTTATAAACGCACACAGCACATCTGTCTTTGCTTACTACAAGGCTGGAGCCATTGTGCAAGTCCAATGCAGATGAATGAGAAACAAGCGAGTTAAAGATCACAATATACTGTATTAATGTTTTGAATCACAATACACTAAATAATAAAAAAAGAACACTTACTCATGCTGTACATCCCAAGAAACTTCTGAAAAATGCCTGGATTACAAATATGAATAATCTTTAAATTGATTATCCTTATGCCCTATTTCCTTTGCACAAAATTGTCCTCCACTTTGAGAGGTTCAGAGGGCTGAAAAGTGATAATGGTCAATGGTCACATGTTTACTCATTCTTATAGGCAATTCTATCTGGAATGACCCTATAGCATGGATTGTGCTCCCTTTGAAATGTCCTGTAAAGACATCATCAGTGCTGGTTAGAGCACAGACAGACAAGATGAACAGATGTACTATTCTCTGTGGAGGGTATGTTCTCATTCTAGATTGACAGTATTTGATTGGACAGTTTATCAGCAGCTTTGTTACATTATGAATGTTCCTGAGTCTTTTAAGCCAGAAGAGAAAGACTGCAAATTTTAAAAACAAATATCTGCTGAAAGCTAATTTTGTCAGCATTTATAAAGACACTGTCATATAGATGACCTTAAACCCCCCTGTCACACTACACTTTGCACTCCATTTCCTCCCATTCAAATGCATCCGAACACGGGAGACCAAGCTCATGCGAAAAAAATATTGCATTCCACAGCAGACGAAAGTTCAAGTTTGGCGAACTCAGGCCTGTGAATCCGTATGACAAGAGGATGTGTGACCAATAGAAGATCGAAACATCACACACGGTCCTCTTGGCTCAATACAAAGAATGCATATTTCAAAGCTACAAGTTTTATTGTTGCAGGAAAGCGAGTAGACAATATACAGTATTTTAATAATTTCAAATATACTATTATTTGTTATTTGTGGTGTATTATTTGATAAACGCAGAAGCCCTCCTGTGTGACATAATATCCCAGATCGTTGCGTTGTCTGAAAAAATTTAGCATGCTAAAAGCATAGAGTTTGTCACGGCAACAATTTGTGCAGAAAATGTACAGTGGTTGTGAATAGTTTAGAACTACAAAATTCTCATAAAATTGTATCAATGTATTCGTATGGACCCTTTCAAAAGACGGTTTGCTCTGCAATGAAGCAATGCTTATTTTAATTGTGTACTGTAGGTCTTTTTCTTTTCTTTTATACATGTTGCGAAAAAAAATAATGAGACGTGGCAAATTTAAACTGTTTTTGTTTTTCAGCAGAGGCAAAATAAAATCTCTATCTGACTACAAATACTGTATTTCACTACTTTAATGTTCAATACAGCCCATCTTATTGGTTGCTGAGCTTTTGTTTTGTTTTTTGTTTTTTTTTGCCAAGTGAAAAAAATAAATAAAGAAAATTGTCCTGTGAAGGGATCCATATAACAGTAACTCATTGTTTTGATTTTATAACTTGTCATGGCAAAAAAAAGTGCTTAAAATGTGCTCTTGTTGAATAGTTTAGACCTAAATACAAATTCTGCAGATAAACAGATGAAGCCAGCATACTGTGGACCACCCAGTATGGGGCGGCGGGTTTGGGTGTTTTACGAGAAAAAAACATTTGGGTTACAAACTGGTAATTACAAGGGTATTATGCTATATATGTGGTTTATGAGGACATTTCTAGTGTCCCCATAATTCAAATCGCTTAAACATATTTGAAATTGTTTGAAAATGTAAAAATGCAGAATGTTTTTGTGAGGGTTAGGTTAAGGGGTAGAGTTAGGGGATAGAATCTATAGTTTGTACAGTATAAAAATCATTATGTCTATGGAGAGTCCTCATAATGATAACTATACCAACATGTGTGTGTGTGTGCGTGTGTGTGTTATACTGTAAGAAGGGAGCAGAAACAAAAACAATTAAATTATCTAACAATAAAATAATCACAATAAAGTCAAAAACATTTGGGGAAAGAACTTTGCCCCTTCAGCTGTTGGGGAACCAAGTTATCATCTTCTAATAAATTTTTAGCACTCTGGGGAATAAAGAAAGAGACAGTGAGAGAGCTCTGCTAGCCCCATCAAACACAAACCAACACACTGGTGTTTATTATTAATTAAAAAAAAACCTGTCTGTCTGTGCCGTGTCTGTAGTGTGACCAGCCGACTTTGTTCCCTCAGATCTAAAATAGGTACAGCATCAGGGTGCCTTCAATCATAACCGACCACTTTGAGTTCCCATGGCTACTAGAATAATCCACCATCAAAGAACCATCACATTTTATGACTGCACACTTAAAGAGTGCCATGTTCTCATTCTTTCTGCCTGTCTGTCTGTATGCGGATACAGCTTTTTTAAATACAAAAGCTCCATTTGAAGTTATCCGGATGTTTGTATTTGTGATAATTTTGATCTTGGCAAGCATTGTTTTGAACGTCTGTTGGTACCTGCTAATGAAGATGGAAAGGTAATAGCTGAATGTGTCTTGGCGCATTAGAACAATTTTTCCTGTACCGGCCAAAAAGAAGCTGAAGCGCACACACATGAGTACTCTCTTTTCTTTGATGTGTACTGTAAACAACAATCAAGCTGAATCACAGAGAATAAAGTAAACCTGAATGAGCAGTGGCTACAGGAAAATCAAGTACTCGCATTAAATTAAAAAGAAATAGACACAAATCTAACAGAATAAGGAAGTGAATAAAACATTTGAGGAGTGAGAGGAAAGGTAGGGGTTAGGTTAATTCAGAAGTAAAGAGACAAACAGGTTGAAGATCTACTGCAAGCATGCAGCATAACTTTCGTTTAATAAAACTTGCATGGCATAGAGATGACCTGAAGGATGAAGTCAGTATCTTCAAACAAAAGGGTAGATACAATGATTAAAATGACAGTTTTGGACTGGGCTAGAGCTACTAAGTTAGTTAACTGGTCTCCCAGTCATTTTTCAGTTAAAATCTTGCCCTCTGTTGTAATGTTCATAAATGCATGAGAGAATCTTAATAAAATCAAGTCCCACCCAACATCATTTTCCACTGAATATAGAGTGCAACAGTGCCTGCCCACTTTTTCCAGCGTCTTAGTTCTGAGAGTATTTTTCCCATTAATTTTTTTCCTAGAGATTTCATAAAATCCTTCATAACAGAGTTCTAAGCCATGAATCAAACCAACCAGCTTTGAAGTAAATTACAATATTACAAACTGTAATTTGAAGTATTTGAAAACCAGACAAAAAGACAATGGTACAAGTCTGTGTACTTAACGCCTTTAATAAGGGAATAAACTACGATCCCATGAAGCATTGTGAATGATGTAATGTTGAAAACAATGGCAAAATCTAAAACCAAAATCTTGATTTGAAGTTTTTTTATTGTAAAGTTTTTGCTTATAAAACTTATTGGGAAAAAACGTAATACAAAAGGTCTATTGCAAAAAATTTAGATATTTACAAAGATACTGTACATTCAGTGACCACTTTATTAGGTACACCTGTACACCTACTTATTCATGCGATTATCTAATCAGTCAATCGTGTGGCAGAAGTGCAATGCATAAAATCATTCATATGTGTGTCAGGAGCTTCAGTTAATGTTCACATCAGCCATTAGAATGGTGAAAAAATATGATATTTGTGATTTGGACCGTGGCATGATTTTTGGTGCCAGGCGGGCTGGTTTGAGTATTTCTGTAAATGCTGATCTCCTGGGATTTTCACGCACAACAGTCTCTAGAGTTTACTCGGAATGGTGCAATAAAACAAAACAAATCCAGTAAGCGGCAGTTCTGCAGACGAAGAAGGAGGTCACTGGAAAATGGCCAGACTGGTTCAAGATCAATTGTAGTGAGACAATAGCATCTTATCTGAGTTACTGTAGTCTTTCTGTCAGCTTGAACCAGTCTGGCCATTCTTCGTTGACCTCTCTAATCAACAAGGCGTTTCTGACCGCAGAACTGCCGCTCACTGGTTGTTTTTTGTTTTTGCCACCATTCTGAGTAAACTCATGATAAGTGCGACTGTTGTGTGTGAACATCCCACAAGATCAGCAGTTACGGAAATACTCAAACAAGCCCGTCTGGCACCAAAAATCATACCACGGTCAAAATCACTGAGATCAGATTTTTTTTCCCCATTCTGATGGTTGATGTGAACATTAACTGAAGCTCCTGGCCATTATCTGCATGATTTTATGCATCGCACTGCTGCCATATGATTGGCTGATTAGATATTTGTATAAAAAAATAGGTGTACAGGTGTACCTAATAAAGTTCAGGGTAAAATATGTAAAAATAAAGGGTTCATTTTGCATGCTTTATTCACCGCGATTGTTTGATTGGGGATAGTTTCCTTTCAAGATCATTTTGCTATTAAAGACTTTTGGCTTCAACACAAGCATGTACCATCAATTAAAAACCTCAGAGCACAGGGTTGGTCTGTTTTTAAAGGTTTATAAGTTACTGTTAAAAAATCTATTCCCCTATGGAAAAAAAATAAAGGGATTTTTACTTTCGGAACCAGACTGCTTTATTCTGGTTTACTCGGAGATGCGTCACATTATGGAATGTGATATATTTGTAGCGAATGCCATTTAATGTTTTTAAAGGTGCCATAATGTGTTTCCAGTCACGGCTAAACCTGGTTTAACATTAGTGCACTAATGCTGATCTGCTGCTTTGTCTTGTTTTGGCTCAGTTCTTCTGTTGGCTGACAAGCTGACAAGGGATTTCCTCATGCCACATCAGATCCATAGCTAATCAGATCCTTTAATCTAAAACCATGAAGGTCCCACAGGTTTGCAGACCACTCTTACTTTGCTTTATCCTTTCATTCTCCCTCTTCCTCTTCATTCTCCTGTGCTTCTCTGCCAATTTGACTGAAAAAAGCAAGGAAACTAAGGTTGTTTGACTCCAGGGTGAAGAGAACATGGCTGCCATCTGCATGAAACTGAAGAATGTGCATATGCTGAGTCACAACAAGGAAACAGTTTATAATTAACTGTCACATAGCTTGGAGGGAAGAGATCAGCAGACTTGGAGCCTGAGGTGCTGAAGACATTTTAGAAATGTGTTTGTTTTGTGTTTGCAGATGAGAAGGGTGATCACGGCATGTATTGTCTGCGTAATGAGGCAGTGTGCCGTAAACAATCCAGGGTTAGCTGAAGGTTTTGCTTCAGTGTATCAGAAGCCATTGCAGTGTGTGTAACCAGTGCTGTTTGGATCTTTTCATTTTATGGTCATTTTCCCATGAGCACACATTACCATACTACCACTACTACTTACTATTTCTGCCATTACAAAAGCATGCGATTCTGCTGTTATGGCAGACATAATAAAAACTGTATGGTAAAATGAGATTCCGTAGCAAGTAGATAGTAAAATGTGTATGGTAGTATGCAATTCCAAAGTAAGTAGTATGGGATTTTGCTGAGTGAATAAGCTGGTTCTGAATAAGCTGAGTTTCTTATTAAACTTTATGTTTACTGTTCAGCCGGTTCCTGCCTCCTCCTTGCCCGTCCCTTATCTGCTACAGGCACAAAATTGTCAAGGTAATATGGTAGGGTGCAGTTCCGAAGTAGTGTGGCTGTATGCAATTCTGCCATTACAGCAGAGATAATAAAACTAGCATGGTAGTATGCGATTCCAAAGTAAGTAGTATGGTTGCATGTGATTCTGCTGTTATGGCACAAGCAGTAAAAGTAGTATGGTAGTATGCAATCTAAAATAAGTAGTATAGTAGTATGCGATTCTGCTTTTCTGCAGAAATAGTATAAGTAGTATAGTCGTACGCAATTCCAAAGTAGCATGGTAGTATGCGTTTCTGCCATTAAGCAAAAATAGTAAAAGTAGTATGGTAATATGGGATTTTGAAGTAAGTGGCATGGTAGTCGTTACAGCAAAAATAGTAAAAGTAGTATGCGATTCTGTAGTAACTAATATGTGATTCTGTTGCAGCAGAAATAGTAAAAGTAGTATGGTTGTATAATCCAATTCCCTCAGTTGTTTGCGGTGCATAAACCAGATACCCCTTTAATCCTGAATATTACATGTCATGGAAAGGTAGAGTATTCATTTTTTTAACAAAGTTTTATGGTTCTCATTTCTTTTTTCAGTTACACTTTTGGCATTTTTTGCCTTGATTAGAAAGGTTACAGGAGAGATAGACAGGGCATGACTGTGAGAATAGAGGGATCAGGATCGGGAAGAGCCTCGAGCCAGGACTCGAACTCAGGTAGCCCATGATTCTACTGCACCACATGTCAGAGCTCTTGCCCACGAGACTACAGCTCTGACTTGATTCTCATTTCTAATCTCCTGAATCTTTCTTTCTGTCTAGCTCAATTCCAAAACATTATGTGCTGCTTGCTGTCTACTGCCTACGTTGGCAGCTGCCTTCTAATACGGCATCCTATCTGAAATAGAATTACAGTACATAAGTGACTGATTTGAAACCCTCTACATATGTAGCAACTCTGTGACCTCCATATCTTCGATGTAAAAGATTGTAAAGGACTGACAGAAAATAACAACCTATGGCAGCTTGCAAAGTACGGTCCATTAACCACTACACTAAATCATAAAAAAGCTGTCTACAAAATCACAACAAATCAAGTTTTTCATTGGACGGTTGTGTGTGTTGGCCAGGCTGGAACTGGAAGATAACAGGGCAGGTAAGGCTGTGGGTATGTATTCAACGCACACCATACTGCCTGAACAGAACTGAACCGCGGCTTCACACTGTCAGAATGAGGAAACTGTTAGTGCAGAAATGTGTGTAGAATATAAGCCATTGCATGTGGAGAGAGAGGTTTGAGTGTGTGTCAGGAGTAGGTGTTGAGGTTTTGCCTAAAGAAGGCGAGAGGAAATAAGAGGTGAGGAAAACACCTTTAACTTATTGACGCCTGAGAATAACAAAAGTGTGTTGGGGTTGTAGTCTGTGAGTGTGTTTATGAGAGAGAGAGAGAGAGAGAGAGAGATTATGTGTGTGTCACCCCTGCTATGCAATAAAAATTGACCCTATTTACTTTCTCAATAAAAGTCCCTGGTAGCACTAGGCATCAGTGTATGTTATTATAAAGAGAAAGTACAAATAAAATAGCTTTATCTGCCTCTTAAACTGCTTTTCTTTCCTGCTGATGTGATAATAATAATAATAATAATAATAATAATTAAATACCAATGGATGGACACAATCAAGTCCCACCCTACCTAATTTTTACCCACTGATTATTCTGTTTCACTTGGAAATGCATCGCAGTACAGAATTTAAATGCATTCTGAATGTTGTTTCAGAATGTCAATTGACAGAAAAATCGTATGTTAGTTAAATGGTTGTGTTTAGGACTGTTCAGTTTGTCTCAGTGTGCCATGGAATGGTCATTAGACTAAAATCACAGCTATCAAATTTCCTGCCCTTTCTCATCACTAACAATTTGGAATGAGCACAATCAGGAATGAGAAAAGGTCTCTCCGCTCACATTCTTACCAATGACATTTATGGAGAGAGACAGTAGTATGTGTGTGTGTGTGTTAGGAGTTTAACTGTCTAGTCTCCTGTATGATTAGCTCTGCTACTATTTGTGGATCACATGACTTCAAAAGTTATTTTTCTATAGAAGCAAATATAACAACATTATGTATAATTATGCAGTGCTTGAAGTGGGGCGGTACGCAGTGGAACGCAGTACCTGCACTTCTATAATTTACTCTACTGCGTACCGGCAGTTTTTCTTGCGTACCACCACTTCTCAGAGTCTCCCGGTATGATGTAATGTCTTTATTTAATGTAAGTTAGTGATTCGATGGGACCAGCCAATCACTTTATCTGACCTTCCAAATGATTTTGATAAAATCACACCGGTAAACATCCGAGCCCTCTCTGCGCAAAACTCATCGGTAAGATTAACAACACTCAACACGTGCAACAACATCATCGGCGGTCGTCAAACTATCCATGGTCAAGTTCCGGACCGGAGCGCGCATGTTTAAGCCTGTCTGGGCATAGTTCAGTTACATTCTTTTCCAGAACATGAACCAGCAACTTTTAGGTGTCTTATTCAATTAAATGTATTTATGCAAATTGTTTAGCTGCTGGGTGCAGTCAAAACGATAGACTTGTCATAGGTAAAAAATGTCATAGGTGTTACAGAGGTGATGTCAGCTCATATCCACAACCTTTTTTCACAAAAGATAAATCGATGATGAAAACTGAAGCTTCAAATAAAATACACAGGAAAATTAGCTTTTTATTCTCAATTCATTTCTGTAGTGCTCATAAAAAGATTGTGAAGTGTCACTGACCCTGCCTATGCATAAATCCTGACAGTGTTTAGTTGTATACAGGTGTGTGTCCGCGTTCACAATCCTGAACATCATCAAATCAGTTTGTTCATTGTTTCTTATGATTATTTATTATATGCACAAGTATCTGGCTCCTGTGTGCAAATTCATGTGTGCAGGACAAGAAAAGGCTAATTGTCCCCTCTTTGAATGGGAGGATAATAATAATAAAAAAAGGAAAAACAGACATAATGCACTTTTTTCAGTTTTAGGCTACAATATTTTGTTTAAAAAGAGAGTTCTACATTAGATTGCCATTGTTCTCTTATGTGGGTTGATATTGTCAAAGATAAAGACTTAAGCAAGTCTAAATATTCTTCCTCAGATTTCATAAACAATAACCATACATTTTATGTTCTTATTTTCAAAGTAAAGTTAATCAAAACCTATTTGTTAGTTGAGGGTGTGAGGTCATGTTTGTTCTTCAGCCAGATCTTAAGACAGAATTTACAGCCAGACTCAAATGTTAATTAAATACATCTTTTAATGTAATTGCATACTATTTTAATGTAAATAAATGCATAATATTAACAGTTTATTGTTAATATTAGCAACTGTTACAATATTAGCAACTGCAAAATACATAGCAATTTAACTGCATAGTTTGGACCCTGTTGTGATTTATTTTTTTATTTTTTATTTACTGTATATATAATATGTAATGTATCAAGTTAGAAGATTTTCTGCATAATGTATAGCATTAGCTGAGAGTGAATTTCTTTCATATTTAATCAATACATATAGACGTTAAAATTAAATACACCCAAATGAATCAGAATCGAATAAAATTGTATCTGAATCAGTTTTAAATCAAATCAGGGAATCTGTTTCGATACCCAGCTTTAACTGAAAGTGGGAGAAGTGACTTGGAGGGTGTAGCACACACTAGGGCTGGGCAATATACTGAATATTCACAATATAATCACAATGATTTTGCTAACAATATAAAATTAAGCATTACCATGAATATCGCAATGATTTCAATGTGCTTTTTTTTTTTTTTTTTTGGCATTAAAGTTTCATAAAGAGTACATCAATAGACTAATTGCACGATCCTTCAAGACTGCACAATTAATCAAAATAACATAAAAATGGCGATATGGTCATATGCAAAAGGCTGCGATTAAAGACAGATAAACATGGTCTGTGTGTGCTTCAGAACTTAACTGGTGACGCACTGATCTGTGTGCACGCAGGGGCTAATGATGTTTTCAGCGCTCTCAGTACATGTGAAATCAAAGTACTGCAGGTTCAAGCAATTCATAACATTACTAACCACTACAAGTTATTGTACAAATCTATAAACGCGGCACAGGATAACAGAAAAGGGGAGATGGCAACCTTTCACCAGATGCTGAATATTGTAAACTGTCAAACACACACTGACACTTTCAGTGTCAAAATAAAAGCTCCAGGTGAAGGTGAAGTAAATAGAAAACAAATCTATTACTATTATATGAAAACAAATCTAATTCCCAAAATAAAAATAATAATTCAGAATTATTTTGTAATAATAAACTAAACTGGGTCCCAGAGTAATAATTGAACTGGGTTCCCAAAAAAGTGAGTAAAATAAGTGAGTGAAGTAGTTTTGTTATTTCAAAATAACAATTCATAAAAAATGTAATACGAATATATGAAAGCAAATAATGCTTTTTATTTATCTACTGTATTATGAATCATTGTGTATGCAACATAAAAATAAATATAAAAGTGCACATCAATGAAAATTATTAAATATCATTCTTCCTTGTGATTATTTAGTGAAAAAACTGTGGGAAGCACCTCTTCATTATTTTTAAAATAGATTTTTATTAAATGCCTTTAAAATATTGAATCAAGCTGGCTACAATGGCTGTTTGGATGAAATGACGGTTCTTAAAACAACAACTTTTGAGCCATTTCAGAGCAAATACATAGATATCAAGATATATATAGAATATTGTCAATAGTCTGAAAAATATGTAGATATAATCTTTGTAGACATATCGCCCAGCCCTAGAACACACTGAGTTCGAATCCAGGTTGTGACATTTTTCAACCCCCACTCTTCTCCCTGTTGTTTCAACTCTCTTCCTGTACACTCAGAATAAATAGCCCCTGTCAAAATCATGTTTTTTAGCGCACCAACGTGATGGCGGAGAAAAGTCAGTCTGTCTCTCTCACCCACTCTCTCTCTCCATTCCTCTCATTTAGTCCATTCCTCTCTCTCTCTCTCTCTCTCTCTCTCTCTCTTTGACAGGAGCAAGACTCATTATGCTTTTATTAGGACAGAGGGACATGCATGTGTGTTTGTGTGTCTGTCCTCACAATGACATCGCAGAGCCAAGATGTCATTTTTCCTGTGGGAGGTGACTGGCTACTGTTTTTCTCTTGCTGTACTTGTCCTTTTTGCCTTTCTCTTGTACTCGCTGGTTTTGACACTGCAGAAGAACATTGTGACAAGCTGCTCTTTTGCCCCACAGTATGCCATTGCAAAATATGCATGCATGCATGCATGAAAGAGAGAGATAGAGATCCAGTGATTTATACATGTCCATCAGGTTTTGTGTATGTGTAGCTCAACAAAAAGCAAGATGATGATTCCCAGGAAATGCACATAGGCTGACAAGTTTATTCACCATTGTAAAAGTAAAAAGTTTTGACATCATAAGATAGCATTATGTGAGGAACAGAGCAAACAGTTTATATGAACTGATAATCTGCTCTTTTACTTGGTATTTGTGTGAAAATTAATAAAAGTTGCTGTTGTTGTGGCACCTCTAGCGTTTATTTCAGCAGAAAACTGCTACAGTATGTACAACGAGTGACGTGAAAATAATTGTGCAACAATTCTGGCATAGTAGCGCTATAAGACCAGGTTGGCGTCAAGCATCGATAAACGTCAGCATCAAGTGGTGCTTTGACCTTCACATGATGGATGGAACTAGGAACCTACCAATTTTCAGTCCTTAAACCACTACACTGTATTAATTCCCATGTAAAAACAGCAAAGTTTTGGGAGGAACAACCAAATATAAAAGTGAGCATGAATACCCTAAATAATAATTCCATTTGTGTATGAAATACAAGCAGGGCCGCTTGCGAGGTGTGCTGCGAAAATGTGAGCACAAGGCGATCGTCTGTGTTCCACGACTGCTACCGGGTCCTTGAATTAGTTTCTGGTGGCCCCCTAGGGAGCTGGTGTCCTACGCAGACTGCATAATATGCGTATAGGGAGCGGCGGTACTGAATACAAGAGTCCCTCCTGAAATTGCTGTGGTTGACATAAGTTTTGGCATCTTGCGACTGTAAACAAGAAACATGGATGCTAACAGTTAATTCTGTTTGGTGTTCTCTATTTGACTAAATAAATATTTTCTACCAGAGACATATTATCTTCTACAGATTTTTAGTAAACCACCACTGACAGAAGCGCAGTATTTTACATTTGTAGACGTGGCCAGTGTATGAAATCAATCAATCCATAAAAGAATTGCCATCTCAGCACAATAACAGTTATAATCTTAAGTCCAAATTCACTTGTTTTGCATGAGGTGTGCACAAGATAATGGCTTCTGAATACTCTGCTTCACCATTTCTCATTTCTCCATGTCTCAATATCTCCCTGTCATTTCCTATTATTCTCACCCTTTAGATCGAGCTCTAAGGGGCCTTCAGACAGAATAAAAAGGTGACAAAACTTCATCATTTTTCAGACGGGTTTGAGAGAAGACATGATCAGAAAGAGAACAGACTCTTACTTTAGTCCATAGAGAGATGACTAAGACCTTTATCCAGTCTCCAACTCTCTCTCTTTCAGTTTGTGAAAGGCCAAATCCATACCCACTACACAGAAAATGTCTACAACAGAAGTTAAAACTCTCAATCACAAAATGCTCCAAAACTCTTAAAGCCAGGCTCTCTTGTCTCCACATGAGACAGCGACACACTTCTATTTTTTACGCTCCATAGAGAAAGAAAGAAAACCTGCTCTCTCTTTTTTCCTCCTCAGCTGCTCATGGTGAGTAGATGAAAGCCCTGAGATCAAACACTTCATGTACGTGATAGAAGTAAAAAAACAGCACATTTACCAATCTTTCTTTCTTCCTGCTTTCCCCATCAATCTTTGGTACTCAAAATGCCTCACTTGCCTACCAGTAAGTAAGTGGAATATCAGGACCATGGACAGCGACTAAACAGGAATGAATGATTGAGAGGTTTGGACAAGACTGATGGCTGGTATTGCATTAGGAGTTTGACAGCTAGGGAAACAGGGAGCACATGAAGTAAGCAAAAGTAGTCATTTAGCAGGCGCTTTTTCCAGATTTCAATACACTTATTACAAGGACTCTCCTGAGCAACCTGTGGTTTAGTGCCTTGCTATGGGGCGCAATGGTGATAGCCCATGGGTAAATCTTTACGGGGTTTTAACCAGCAGCCATGTGGTCACCAGGCCAGATGTCTTACCACTAAACAATACTACACCGGTTACTATGCTAAACCACCTATAAAAAGCCACTTTCACGGCTATGTCACAACACCAGTGAAAGCCAGCTACGCCAAACTATGTTATACTGGGCCATACATACAAATATTTACAAAAATATTGCAAAAACATCACAAAAATGTAAATGTGCTAGTTGTAGCAGCACCATATAATGTAGCGTGACTGGTGGATGTTTGTGTGTGCACTCCTGAGTAGTAGCGAGTATTGTAGATCATTTCTTCAAGTTTGGGATCTCTTTTACTGTCTCTGACACCCAGACATTTTTAGGGCAGAAAATCGGTACAAATATAATACAGTATTAAACTCACCCGAACCCATTCTGAACTCAGCCCTTCATACCTCTCTTTTAAAGATGAAGCGGGCTCAATGTAATAAGTGTTGGAGTGTTTCTATATAAATTAACATTATGTTTTCTGCATTCAACGTAACGGAGTGTTTAAGTAAAACAACAAGCATTGTTGATCCGCCAGTCTCCTTGTTTCATCCGAACCTACAATTATGTCAGTGATCGCTGGGAGAGCACGAAAGTACATTCAGCTGACATCTCACCATCACCAGAGAAATGCTATGTTATATACTGTGTTCATGTAGCATGTTATGATTTGGCTTAATTTAAAATAGTAGTAATAATTCCAAATGTCCAAAATATTCCACAGTCCAAAAAGTGAAGTTTTAATTAACTCAAATATGTATCTGTATACAAGTTATTATTAACAGTATTTCATTAACCAAAATTAAACAATTCATAAATTCATCCTAAAATATCCTAAAAGTATTATAATAGACTGAACTAAGAATATGTTAAGAGGAAAATGTCAATACTTGCATTTCTTAATGTTAGGCTACATGCACATATTATTTGGAGTCCTCCACATGCGTTTTGGACTAAAGAGGACTCAAGTCCAAGGGAACACACAAACCGATAAAACGTATACCTTGAATGTATATACCAAGGTCACTTTGGATAAAAGTGTCTGCCAAATGCATTAATGTACAGTACATTACAGGCAAGAGACAGAAATATTAATTATACACATAACAACCCTATGTTTCTTTTACATTTAATTAAGTATAATCACAGTTATCTACACTTTGGATCACTTTTTCAGAGTGGCATCTCAAAATGCCCTTGAGACACTTATGCACGTACACACGCAAACACGCAGTAAAAGTCACAAGGAACACTAAGCCCCCCCATCACACACACAGCACAGAGACATCTTCTTTATGAGGATGAGTAATGAGTTGACTAGTCACGAACAAAGCTCTGACCCATGTTCTGAGCAATTAGATTAAAGAAACGCAGCAATTTGCTTTAATTACATGTCCCACACTCCCCCCTGAGGAGTGAAGGAGTAAGCGAACAAGGGAGTGAAACACTCCACAGGACGAATGACTTCACAAGCTATAAAGATAAGCTCAAAATGGCAAGTGTGGGAGTATGTAGAGGATGTCACACGGGTGTCTGTCTTTGGTTTTTATGAGTAGAAAAGAGGTGCCGCAAGCCTGAGGTGTCACCTTTAACAGATATCCTGAGGTCATCAATCCCTCCATGCCTAATTTCACAAAATGCACAGTGTAGTAAATGAGTTACAGCCCTTTCAATTACAGCTCTTCATGTGGTCTAGTGAAATCCCTTTTGCTGTATTCACATTCATACATAGAAATTGAGGCATAATCAAATCATCGCCAGGGATACTCAGCATGTTATTGGAATCTGAGGACCCCTGCCTGTGGCGTTTGTCATCTTAGTAAACAGTAATGCGCTTTATGTCTGTAGCCCTTGACCTTGCAGGGATTTTTTCTTAGATGTTGAGTGTCAGCGAGAGTGAGAAATAAGGGATATGGGTTACTTCATTAGCAGAGCATGTCTTATGCTGACGCCATAATTAGCTGCTAACTGTCTACGAGAGCAGGCCTTTCTCTCCAACCACAACTCTAATTGCTAGATCCTTTTTTATGACCAGCCCACAGTGTCAAACTTAATTAAAATTCCTCCCTTTTACCTCTTCATCCAGAGGAAATAGATGAGAGAGAGAGAGAGAGAGATAGTGATGAGGCCTGAGATTGCCCCCCTCTTCTTTACAAAGAGAGCCCAAGAGAGACAAACAATGGAAGACTCTCATTGAGTAGCCAAATGATGCCTCCCACCACTATTGGTCGGTCATTTGTTTTTTGACCTTGACAGCAGCTGTTGAACTCAACTTCGCTGTCCCACAGGCGCAACCATGCAAATGCATCATCAGTATCCAGGCTATTAGCCACCTAGGCTCCAACACACAAGAGACGACTGTGTGCGTCAGCGTTCGAGATTATTCATATCATTTAGATCCCTCATCTGTGTGCGAGTGTGTAAGCGTGTTGTGTTTTTACAGATCGAAGAGGTCAAGCCTACTTCCTGCTCCGAGTGATGATGTGTTCATTCCCTCCCACCCAATCCACTACCACCCACATCATGCACCAGTGCTATGATACATCCATTACTGAGAAACAAAGAGACAAGGCATTGGAGGGCTAAATTAAAAATAATAATAATAATTCCTTACATTTTATATAGTGCTTTTCTAGGCACTCAAAGTGCTCCACATAGTATAGGGGGATTCTCCTCAACCACCACCAGTATAAAGTATGGGTATATTACATACACTAGATGTATGCCATGAATTAGCCAAGCAGGACATTTAATGCCCTTTGTTGGTCCTGGAACAACATTCCAATCAAACAATCACAGGTCTAAATCTATTGCTAAATTTCTCCTAAATTAAAATGGACATGATAGGCTGATAAGAATGCTATTCCCCCAGGGTGGTGTTTAGAAGGGACCCATTGGGCTGGAAAAAGTCCTGTGAGAGTCGCATGCAACATTTCTACACTATATTTGTTGTATTTGAAGTCTCAAAGAAACCCTAAACCTATGCTTACCACTAAACCTAATCCTAACCTTAACACTAAACCCTAAACCTATCTTTAGTAACTGCAAATGTGACTCTCGTGAGAGTTTTCCTGCCCGATGGTTTCCTTATAGACATGACCAACCCTGAGCCCTAAGTCTAACTCTAGCTCTACCCCTAAACCAAAACCTGTAATCTAATTGGTTGTTGTTCCAGGAACAACAAGGATGTTGATCCAGGAATATTTGGGTAAATCACGTTGAAGCAAACATGAAATGGAATTTGCATCTTATTAAAAGGAGCAATATGTAACATTGACATCAAGCGTTTAAAATGGGTACTGCAGTCCAAATTCAAAATATTGAATCCCCAGACTCGATACTCACTCGGGTCGCCAGGTTGAGGACACGCAATAGGAATGAGCAAACTGACAATGGCAAGCGACAGGCCTTACACTGTAAGTTGATCGGCTAATGTATACATTTGCAATGTTTTTGTTGTTTGCAAATTATAAACCAGCTCATGTGGATTTTTTATAACTCTATCAATGTTAGCTAGATGTATTGCTGGCTTCCATGGCTGCAGCGTGCTGTGTTTGCCCGCTAACTTGTTTCAAATCTGGCAACCTGGGGTGTCGAAATACTATTGGGAAATGGGCAGTGGGTGGGATCACACAGGCCAAAACACAAACAGAAATTCCAGAACAGACATTTCAAAGTACAATATACTGGCTGTAGCATTGTTTTTGGAGAAGCCAGTATTTCAACTTAGCATGTTTCCTAAATCTCTGATAAATATTATGATAATTTTATGCTTTAGTACAGTAAATATATTACATGTTGCACCTTTAACTCATAATGTCACATATTTCTGAGTAAAACGGGATATTTAACATGATTAGATTGCGAAAAATGGCATTCCATATCAGAATGAACCCACATCTGAATCTGAATTTGCAGGCAGTTGTGGAGGACTACTCACCCCCTGAAACTATTTGGCTATTGGTTAACATTATCCAATAGCCTGTGTGGCCTACTTGACATTAGCCGAAAGTTGTATCTGCGGTGGTACGAGTAATCACATTTTGATGAATGATCACGAAAATGTTTTTTTTGGATAACACGGACTGATAAATCAGGTAAAATAATACAAAAAAATGGACTTATTCATGAAACATGAGCAGAAGAACATTTCTGCATAAATCATTCATAAATCCAATAGTATATAAAATGTCTCATTGAATGGGATGCTTTTTTACATACAGTTTACACAGACATTTGTTCCACTTATGTTTTTTTTTTTTTTTTTTTTTAAAGGTCCAATATGTATTAAATACTTTAGGAAGTAAATAGGATCAATTTTGATTTCATGTTGACTTTAGGCTTGTATAGATGACTGCAGTTAAAGGGCACATATGGGGACAGTCTCTCTGGACAACTGTACAGATGTGCTGTTAATATCCCTCTCTGTCCAGCAGGCACCATTTCACAGAGCAGGCCAGTGTCCTGCTGAGACACATCTGGAACAGGTCTTGTTCCACCAGCATGGGTCCGAAATCTCTCTAACACACACTTCAATCATCTCTCTTAAACACAAGCGCACACTGACACACTAAATGTCAAACTCAATTTCCCTCATTTAAACTAATATTCTCCGTCTCGTAAGGTCTTTCCCTCAGCACTCCAAGATCTTAATTATGGTAATACTTTCACTCACTGGGCAGCTGAGGCAGATATATAGCACACACACACACACAAATACACACACACAGACACAAACACATGCAATTGTAGTATTATGCACAGTGTTGGGGGTAACACGATAAAAGTAATGCACATTACGTAATCAGATTACTTTTTCGAGTAACGAGTAAATCAACGCAATATTTATTTATTTTAGACCATAATATTGGAGATACTTTTTAAATAAAGTAACGCGTTGCATTTGTACACCTCTACTCTCCCTGTATTGTGAGAAATCAGGAGTAAAATTGAGCAAACTTCAGGGAGGAGACGTAGTGCATGATGGGCATTGTAGTTCTATAGAGTGTGAGGCCAGAGACTATTTAGCAGAGACGAGTCACTTCTATTTAAATGAATGGGAGAAATTGGAAAGCCCAACCAAGAAGCTCTAGCACCCAACAGTCAATGGATGTAGAAAGGAAGTCCCACCTTGCTGGTAAAAGAGCCAATCATCATTTAGATACAGACATCGCCTGTCAATCAACTCGCTAAAGCGCATGTGCATTTTGTGTTTTAGCGTAATGTGAGGTCAACATTCAACATTCAACAAACGCAATTGATTCATGTGTTAATACACATTGCATTAAAAAATCAGTAAATGCGTTTAGGCAGAGGGATTTTAAGACTAGTCTTCTACTGGCCACAACATGATACACAGGGTGAAATACTCGCACAATTCACTGACTTATGCAGCCGAAATGCTCCGTGTTACAGCTCTCTGTAACTAGGAGAATGGGATGAGAAAAGACTTTGGATCAGTCGCTCCGAGCAACGTTCTACATCGATTGTGTATGCAGAGAAAATGTCTTAGTTTCTAAAAAAGATTCAACATTTTTTTTTATAATAAACTAGTAGTTTGATTCATGAAACAAATCGTTTTTATGACATTTTGGTATCATTAAAAACTATTCAATTCAAGTTGTATCAACATGCGCCTTTGAAGTTGTGGCGTCTGTACGCACCGTGGATCAACTCAAAACGAGCGTGCACTGAGATGACTTAAGTGAAAAATATTAATGTAATCATCAGACTTATTCCTTGAACATGTTAGGCTGGCATTCCCCACTGAATTTTATCCTGGCTTCTGAAAAACATATTAAGTTGACTGACATTGTCGATGGGCACAGCACATGATGACATATATGATGCAGGTTCCAGTGTTGGATTTGCTGCTTTAGGTAAGACAGTGGTTATTCTTCATTATTCATATTGGCTGCCATGTTGATGGAAAAACGAATCATGCATATTCATGTTATTGATTCTTTATTATAAATATGATGTGAAGATTTGGTATGTTGTTTTGGCATGAGTGTTGTACAGTAGCCAGCATGACCTGTAATGTCTCTTGTATGCAATGCATGGCTCATTTGTATGGAATGCATAGCATAGCAGAAGAGAAAGTGGCTGTGAGAAAAAAGTAATGCAAAAATAACGCAAAAGCAATGTAACTTTACTTTCCATAAAAAATAACTTTATTTAATTAAGGAGTAACGCAATATTCTAAAGATCTACTTTTAAAAGTAATGTTACCCAACACTGATTATGCAGCAGTGCGCAGGTCTGTCCTGATCGGGTTCGGACAGGAGGGATAAACAATGCTTAGTGCAGATAAGAAAATGTTACTAATCATGTAATCATGTGTTTAGGATAGCAAAATAAACGCAACTGTATTTTGATGCAAATGTATCACTTGAGGTTAAAGGAAAAGTTCACTCAAAAATAAAAAGTTTGTCATAATTTGCTCATGTTGTTCCAAAATCATTTTACTTTCTTCTGCAAAACACAAAAGCCATTTTTTTTTTTTTAAATATAATTGCATATGATAATAATAGCTTATCAAAGGGCCTGGGTAGCTCAGTGAGTAAAGACGCTGACTACCACCCCTGGAGTTGTGAGTTCGAATCCAGGGTGTGCTAAGTGACTCCAGCCAGGTCTCCTAAGCAACCAAATTGGCCCAGTTGCTAGGGAGGGTAGACTCATATGGGGTAACCTCCTCGTGGTCGCTATAATGTGGTTTGCTCTCGGTGGGGCACGTGGTGAGTTGTGCGTGGATGCCACGGAAAATAACGTGAAGCCTCCACACGCGCTATGTCTCTGCGGTAATGCGCTCAACAAGCCATGTGATAAGATGCGCAGATTGACAGTCTCAGATGTGGAGGCAACTGAGATTCGTCTTCCGGATTGAGGCAAGCCACTACGCCACCATGAGGACCTAGAGCGCATTAGGAATTGGGCATTCCAAATTGGGGAGAAAAAATAAATAAATAAATAAAATTAGTCCATGCGGCTAATATGTCATATTTAAAATTTTCTGAAGGCATAAGATCGGTTTTATTAATAAAAAATCCGAAAAGTCATTTTTTGGTGAAAATGTTGACGTGCATTGCCCTTTCATGTGTGCTATGGACTTCATCTTATGGACAATTTTCTAGGATAAGTTTGGGTCCTTTTAAAGTTTGGAACTTGAATGTGAGTAAATTATGACAGAATAGTCATTTTTGGGTAGACTATTCTTTTAATTAAGAAATTAATTACTATTATTTTTTTTACACATATATCATTTGGATCTCTGGGAACTCAAACATAAAAATAGCAAAGTCAATCTCAATAGAACACAAGGGTTAAAAGGTTAGGAGTTTGATATTGTGCTGGGTCGCCACTTGATATCTAATGTAAAATCTGGGTGATGAAAGAAAATCATTTGAGAACCACTGTAATACAGCAAATATGGTAGAAACAAAGTTCCAAAAACATGATAAAGAAAAATAAGAAGCAGAGTTGTTAGATGGGCACCCCCCGGAGACTAGAAGAATCAGGAAGTGGGAATTCACAGAGCCTTCCATGAACCAGACCCCTACTTGGCAGCAGAGGACTCTCTAAGGACTGCTGGGACAATTCCACACTATTGATTTTTGGTCTAGTAGGCTTGTACCTGCAGGGAGGCTTCTGAATTGGGGAAGTTGTCTGTTTGTGTGCGAGTCAGTGTGCGTGTGTCACTTTAATGGCCTCTCAAGCTGTCAGCGAGTTAAAAACAATTTTAGCAAGGAGAGGTTGGAGATGAGGGGAGAGGGTGGACAGATATAAGATACACTCACTGTGCAATGTGGATAGAGAGGTGGATTTCTCTCAGGAGGAGATAGTACAGCCCCGGGTGTTTACATGTTGTGTAGCGGGGACAGTAGATAAACAGTACACTGTTGTCCAAGGCGCATGATTCCTGGATCCAGTAAAATCAGTAACCGTAGGCCACAAATTACTTGACAGATAAAAGATTCACAAAGATCCCCAAGATAATTCTCCCAACTTTCTCTGAGAAAGGATCTTTTTTCATCTACTAAGGGGCGAGTTCACTAAACAGATGTCTCACTTTTGTGCATGACATTTCAGTGCAAAAACCTGTCTCTTTCACTAACCCGCAGTCTAGTTTAAGCAGGCGCAATCAGCGCTGAAATAGCACTGCATCTTGAGTTTTAAAATTGTCCAGTGCAATTAACATTGCACTATTACTGCCCGAGGAAAGCACGCAGTAATCTGAATTTAATTTAAAAGAGATGTTTGTGTACATTTTCAATCAATCATGGCAGTAGTAATACATCAAATAATGATCAAATGACTGCAGAAAAGTGCTATATCCTGGCATATATCGATTCGTGCGGTGTAGTCAAGTGCACTTTCGCCATGTTAAAGAGATGATTCAGGTGTCTAGATCACAGTAGTGGAGTGATGCTGTACAGTCCCGGGCAGTGTGAGCCATATCGCGTGGGTCTGCTGCATCCTCCGCTATTCAGCGATCAGAAACATCCCGCAATAGTAGAATTATGGCATACGAATTGCATTCAGTACAGAATTTTTGGGCGCATTTAACCATTGCCTGATCTGAATAATTAATTTAGTAAATTGGGCACTAAACTAGTACAGACACATGCAACCAAAACTGGTTCAGGCTTTATTCCACCTTAAAATTGCAAGAAAAATATAAAGAATTCCATTTTGCATTAAGCCTAATTTTAGGACCATTCAAATGTTTTGCATAGTGTCATTATTTTCTTTTTGCCTTTATGGACAGGACAGTGTGATGTTGACAGAACATTAGGGAGTAATGTTTTTTATTATTATATATTTTTTTTTTTCATTAATCTCAATGGTGATTCTCATCAAATTCTCATTACTGTAATACAGTGAAAAACTTTCCATATATATATATATTAACGGTTCTCGGTAAAAAAAAAAAATATACGGTTCACCAACCACGGTTCGGTAAGCATTTGCTCCGTGGTTCATCTAATCATCATCTAATAACGCATCTGGATCATAGAGTTTGGAGAAGAAAATAAAGCACCAAATAGACATGTGCAGTTGTAACCTCCGCTAATGCACCTGTATGGCTCTGTAGACGGACACACTCCACCTGTGTTTCACGTGGTCAACTTTCTACAGAGAGAAGCTGTATTATTAAATGTTAACATTTTCGCTATGAGACCAGGTTGAAATGTATTTACATTAAAGTAAATGCAATATAAGCTTTATTTTCTTTAAGCAAAATATAATTTATTCTTTCGTTCTTTTCATTTTGTGGTGAAATATGACCCAGACATATTCTTGACAGGCATTTCCCACTGTTTCTCTCTGCTTTTGGTTGAAACAGATTATTTTAAACTCTGTTCTGTCAGCTTCAGTATATAACATGGTGTCTACATTAACCTTGTGTCCATTTAAATTCCCTCAGATGACATCCCCATTAGGAATGTCCAATCCAGTGAACTTCATATCTCAACTGAGAAAGACCACACAGCGAAAGAAAAAACAATGCTTTGACCCCAGGGAGGGCCAATGAGTTAGTGAGGAGACTGAGATGAGTAAGGTTCATTAGCATAATTACAGCTCTTGGAAAGTTTTGGTTTGATTAATGGTCGACACTCATGCTCTGACACTAGGAAACCAAGGCACATAATTTGTTGGGTGTCATGAGGGGATTCTCGGTCTTCAGAATGCATCATCTGAATCTCTTTCATCTTTCACACATACACATACACACACTCTCTCTCTCACACACACAAACTCACTTTCTCCTAATCACACTAAAAAAACACACTAACATACAAGATGCACACATTTCATACTCACATTTAAATGTATACAGAACATATGAAAAACATCTAGAAAACATACAAACACCTATGCATCTCTCCATCCACAGAATAAACATACACAAATATTCAGAGTGCGCATAATTTACAAAGAAAAATGTTTGCAAAAGGAAGGTCTGAAGCATATGGGTTACTGACGCTATCTCCAACTCTAATCCGGCAACTGCTAACGTAAACAACCCGTGGGCACACATGCCATGTTATCAGTTCTGAAACTCATTCAGTGTGCTAAATCAACTCATATGTTCCTCAAAGCACTCACTTTAACTGCCGACATATCAGCCACGGTTTTTCCCTGATAGCGCAACTGTCTCTCTCTCTCTTTCACTCTCTGCTACGTAATCTTCCTCAGGTCTATTTAAGTTTAGGTTCACTAAAATGCCATTAAAGTACCAGTTTAAATTCTTCACACTGAATCCAAACATTCCATTAAGATGAATATTGAGGTTTTTGACACGCGCTAAGAGGATCTGCGGAAAAGAGAGGCACTTATTGGCCATATCAATTCACGTAGACTGAATTTCACAGAGGCCCCTTCAAAGCTGCTCCGTGGTGAAAGTACGGCGTCTGGGTCCCCTGAGAGAGTGTTTATTTGGCAGGTTTAGAGGTTTATGAAGCGCAATGTAATTAAGGAGGCCTGGAGAGAGAATGCGTTGTGTGTCAGTGCTGGGGGGAGGGGGGGCGAGCGGTAGACTGAGATCTCATTATCGCCGAGATGGTAAACCTTACGATGGTAACCTCGTTTTCTCATTCATACAAAAATTTTCAGAATTAAAGTCAAGCCTGTGATAATAACATTAAAGGTCTCTATTATCAGGTCATGAGGCAGTCAGTTTATACATTGATATTTTACTGAACGTACGGACGATAATTTACCAGTAGTTTATGACTGGATCGTTAAGAGTCTCTGATCCATTTTTAAAATGCTAAGCACCTTGGAAGGTTAGCAGGAAGTCTTGTTTTAATGGTTGTTTTATGCCCAGTTCCGTCTAAAATTTCACTCAAGGCAACAGTTTCAAAATAGTAAATGCAAATAATTCCTGCTATTATAAGAGTTTGTTTCTCCAGACAGATTTGAACTGGTGCCAAACTGCAATTTTATTACAGATTGTATTATGACTAATTTTGTTATTCTTTTCTTTTAATTTAACTGTGGAAATAAACACAGTTTGCTTGTATTTCGCTCATGTTATACAGTCAAACAATAAGTTATTTAAGCTAAGCAACTTAATGGGAAATTCACTAAACTGTTTCAGCGCAAAAACTTGCATCGTGTTCATTAACCAAACGCAAAACAGTTTAAGCAGGTACAATCAGCGTTGAAATTGCTCTGTGTCTTAAATATTTAAATTAGGTCATTGTCATTCCTTTCTGCACAAACATTAATGATGTTTCATTAGTGAACGAATCTGTCTTTTTGAACAAATCTTTTAAATGAACAAATTGTTCTCGTTCACCTACACTGACTCATATTTTTCATTCACTGACGTCTCAAATGTCTTAAGCGATATGATCGCTTTTGGTGCAAAAAAGATAAATATTTAAGTACTTTTTTAACTCTAAATCATGCTTATGTTCTGCAGTAGTATGTGTGTGTGACGTAATCGCATTGGCATTTGAAACACGCGAGAACTGAGGCACGTGCGTCACAGCTTAAAGAGCAGCGCTGTTTACAAGTGAGCAGGAACGCTATACAGAAGCTTGGTTGGTTTTGGTTTAGATCTGTATTTATCTCTTTCTTTACTTACAATGTTGCATTTGTGTACTTATCCTGGATGTCTCAACCAAGTGGATAACGTAAGATTACCTCTGTATCATGGCAATGCAAATACGTCACACAAGAGACCGCTTGAACTCCACCCTCTCGTGAAGCTTACCGGAAGTGATGATTTAGAGTTAAAAAGTACTTAAATATGGATCTTTTTCACACCAAAAATGATCGTATCGCTTTAGAAAACATTAATTTAACCGCTGGAGTCATATCGGTGATGTTTATGCTGACTGTCTGTGATTTTTGGAGCTTGAAAAATCAGATCACCATCCACTTGCATTTTAAGGTCCTACTGAGCTAATATATTTTTCACATTTTCTTCAAATGTGTTCCGGTGAAGATAGTCATACACACCTGGGATATCATGAGGGCGAGTAAATAATGAGATCATTTTCATTTTTGGGTGAACTATACCTTTAAGTTCACTTTTGGTATGTTATAGAGATGATTCAGGTTTCTTGATCACAGTGATGCTGGATAGTCCCAGACAGAGTGTTTCAGATCATGGTGGTCCTGCATCCTCCGCTAAATAGTGCTCAGAATCGGCCTGAAAATTTTGAATTGCACGTGTAAATTGTGTTCAGCTAATTGTTTTTTTTTTTTTTTTTTGGGGGCATGTTTGCCTGATCTGAACAGTCCCTTTAGTGAATCGGGCATGAAAACAAGCACAGACAGTGCGTGCAAATAACAAATGCGTTTACCGGGCGGAATTCATTCTTTTTTTTCTTTCCCTTTTTGAATGCCCAACTCACAATGCGCTCTAAGTCCTCGTGGTGGCGTAGTGGCTCGCCTCAATCCGGAGGACGAATCTCAGTTGCCTCCGCATCTGAGAACTTCAATCCGCGCATCTTATCACGTGGCTTGTTGAGAGCGTTACTGCGGAGACGTAGCGTGTGGAGGCCCACGCTACTCTCCGCGGCATCCACGCACAACTCACCACGTGCCCTACCGAGAGTGAGAACCACATTATAGCGATCACAAGGAGGTTACCCCATGTGACTCTACCCTCCCTAGCAACCTGGGCCAATTTGGTTGCTTAGGAGACCTGGCTGGAGTCACTCAGCACGCCCTGGATTCAAACTCATGACTCCAGGGGTGGTAGTAGGCATCTTTTCTTGTTGAGCTAGCCAGGCCTCCCATAAGCAATTCATTATAAGTGAATTGCCCCCTCAATGTAGCTACTCTGACGAGAGACGTATCTTAGAGAAAAGTTCTCAAAAATTTAAATTTGTCATCATTTACTCATCATGACCCTCATGTCATTCCCATATTTTGTTTCTTTTTGCAGTATATCCTGACAGGTGTTTTCCATAAATTGAAACAAATGGAGATGAGGGCTATCAAGAACAAAGCACCATAAAAAAGTACTTATTACTGTCTTTTGAAGCCATATCATTAGAGGAACAGACAGACATTTAAAGTCTTTATTCTCTGAAAACCTTCCTCTCTGCTGTTGTTCTCAAAATTAATTCGCGTACACACAAAATGAAATGTCAAGGTGTGTCGCACGATGTTTGCCGCCAATGAAGATCAGTAAAGAGACATGAGAGAACCAATCATGGTTGATGTCCATGACATCAACCCCGAAACCATATGTGTTGACGCACCATATTTGAATTTATAAAAATGCGTACCCATTCACTTTGATTTTATAGACAAGAGCAGCATGGATATTCTCCTTAGTATCTCCTTTTAAGCTCCACTGATAAAAGAAAGCCATACTGGTATGGAAATGACATGAGGGAGAGTGGCATAATTGTCATTTTGGGATGAATTATTCCTTTAAAACAACAACTGATAAAAAGAAGATGCATGATTTGAAAGATTTGTAATGGCATCAAGTAATATTACAAGGGGGAAGGGGAAAATGAATTGAAATGGTATATTTTTAATCAACGCCCCATTTGCTAACCTGAATTAGATGCATGCTTGAATAATCTGGTTGCCTTTAATTATAATTTGAAGGAAAACATGTTGGAGTGGCATATGGAGAGTGGTAGCTATACTGTAGAAAAAGCGAGTGAGCAACAGAGAGAGAGAGAAAAAATATGTCAGAGGTAAGTGCATCTTTGGCACTTTATAGAAAAACCAGGCACCATACTGATAGGAAGTGTGGAAAAGTTGGTTTAGCCAATTCAATTGAATGCATTTTCAAATCTAGTTTTTGATTATTTATTTATTTGCTTGTTGGTTGGTTATTGCTGTGGGATCAGCTTTAAGAAAAGGCCTGTGACACCCAATGCATCACAGCCTTTGCCTACAATCTCTGAAAGTCTCTGAAATTCAAATCTCTATGCTGTTTGGACTAGTAAAAAAAGACTTTCAACACACAAATCATCACACATGCCATGAGCATATGGTATGTTAACTGGAGGTGTTGATGTTTAGCGTGGGCCTGCAGTGATTTATCAAACACATGCCATTAGTGTGTGTCACAATCTAGGAAATAACATGATTACACTACTATCTGAATGAGGACACCTTCCCAAAGACAGTGTGCTAGATTTGTTCTAGGCTAAGATGCAATTTACATTAAGAATGTTCATTATGAAAGTAATTTAGCCCAGGACTTGAATCTGGCTGTGATCCTGTGACTAAGATCCATGTATAGAAGACTGGACCTAAGAGTTCAGATATTAGATTAAAGTATTTCTGTATTCAAGCTATTTACTCAATGACCTGGCATAAAACACTCACATAATGGAATGGTATGAGTTTCAGCAGTGTAAATGGGTTAGTGCACCCATTTCAATAATATACACATTTACAGTACCATTGCAATTCACTGTCCTTAAGAGCTCAGCTGGTGATTTATGCTTAAATTAGGGGAAAAAAACTATTTGCCAATGGGGTACAGTAAGACAAAATAAACTTAATTCAAAGGCAAAACAAGTTACCAAAATACCAAATTGGCAAATGCCATTTTGCATCTCAGGTAAGCTCATCATGCTTTAAGGATGTGTAAATATTTTTACTGGAGGAAATTATTTTTGCAGTGTAGGTTTAGACACAAATCATAGGTCTACAGATGACTGAAGCAGAGATTAATACTAGATCAAATCTGCAAGTGTTACTACGTTCAAAACCCTCCTACCTCTACTTTTTACATTGCTCAAAAAGGCTAAATTAATACATCTAAATTAATGCATTGAGTCATCATGGACAAAGCAAAGATCTTGACCTTGTGTTTTCATTTTAAATTCAAAGCATGCAAGGAACAAAATTTCTAATGCCACGACAAGCCATGTCGGAATAATTGTATTACGAGTTGAGTCCACATTAAAGCCACCATAAAGTCGTAATTACCAGTGGGAAACTCTGGAAACACTGAATTTACAAGTTGGTGGCGTTTTAATTAAAGAATCAATTGGAAATTGGAATTGATCAGAAGTTGTAATTGCGAATGTTGATGGTACAGTTTAGTTTGTACACATTTTATCTACTGTTGATGTAAAACTTGCCATAAAATACAACTTACTTTATATGGTGATAGGCTTGTGTAACCAAACTAAATTTCCCACCATTCTCTGTTGCAGCACAAAAATGATAAAATTTGTACAGAAAGCATCAATTACACACCTACTGTGCATCATTTGCTCTTTAATTTTTTTGCAAGAGCACTTAAATGCTCCTGTCTTTAGGGAAAGTGAAAAAGAGAAAGAAGTTGCCCAGCAAGGCCATTTTATTCAGACCAAAATCACTTGAACACTTATCTAATCGCAATTACGACTTCCGAACTCACAAGTAGGAACTTCTCAAAATGATTGAATGAAGCGTTACACACAGATATCCCAGGGTTTTTTTTGTTTTGTTTTGTTTTTTTTTTTTAAGATATTGAAGCTTTATATGAATGTTTTGTCTATAAGAGTTTTATAAGTACTTTTTAACTTTTTACAGCTTTATAACTACAAAGAAATACTCTAAACGCTATAAGTCTAGAGGATAGCTGTATGAGTATACTAACCTCTCTGCAGTGTTATAGAAGGAGCAGGTTTGTAAGGAGCAGGTTTGTAACACCACTCCCCCTCAAACAGCCTTTTTACGACCCATATTGATCCATACTGTTTAAGAATTCAACCCAAGGGCTTCTGCGTAATTAATGCTGACTTTAAAGCAAACATCATCTTTCTTTGGGAAAATGTGTTTGGTTTTAGGAGTTTGGAGAGAGAGAGGAGAAAGAGAAAGAGGGAGCAAACAACTCTCTAAAATCATGCTGACATGTACAGACTGTGTGTGTGTTTGTGTGTGTGTAACATGCTTCTGTGATTTGTACACAGTGTGTCTGGTTCTTCCTCATCAATATTTAGAGCTTCAGTTCTCAATGCAGTTGGATACATAAGAATTACAATTCCATATTAAATTTAAAGATTAAACAAAGCTATAATGGCCCAATTAATTTGTACATATGAGTCATTATGGCTTTGTTTAATCTTTAAATTTAACAAATTTGGAAAAACAGAGCTAGAGAACTTACAACACATTTTCTCAAAAACAAAGGTAGAAGCTCTGTTCCAATATGAGCTGCCTACCTCAACAACATTTGAAGTCATTAAAGGCACACTCCCGACACAAAGGCAATGAGGTAGAGAGCAAAATAATGCTGACTTATAAGATACCTAATTTTTGGCTAATTCTAAGGCAGCATCACAAGTACCCTTATTGGATTTGACAAAAAATTAATACATTGCTACAAGCTAAGTGATGAAGAGCTCAAGATGGTGGACAGAGCAAGATACAAGTTGATTATAAATACCGTATGAACCTAATTAAAAAAGGACAATTTTCCTAATTGTTGTGCTCTTTGTATTTTTATGCATATTAGAATATTGCAATTCTAGCTTAGCAGCATGCTAACAGCAAACTCTATTGAAATCAGTTGTGTCGAGTCTTCATAGACCTTATTCACACTAGCGCCATCTTTGATTTTTAATGGGAATGACAACGAGGCTGTGAGGGATAGACATACAGTCTCTTCAATGGGCTGTACTGCAGTTTAAAATGTTTTTGGATCATTCCATGGACAAAACATTGATAAAATATCTGTCCAGGAACATTCAGCATACAATGAACTCCACACAACATGAGTTGTGGAAAATCAGATGTGATCTAGGAGCTTTATACAGCTTTATACCGTTCGTGCTATTGAAGAGGCTGTAAGTCTATCCCTCACAGCCTCGATGTCATTCCCATTCAAAATCTAAAATGGCACTAGCGTGAATAAGGTCTATTGTGTGTCAAGAGCGTTATTTGCAGCTATGCACAGCTCGAATCACATCATCAAGTTCGCCGATGACACGACCGTGGTGGAACGGAGCAAGAACGATGAGTCAGCATACAGAGAGGAGGTGCAGCGGCTAACAGACTGGTGCATAGCCAACAACCTGCCTCTGAATGTGGACAAAACAAAAGAGATGGATGTTGACTTCAGGAGAGCACAGAGAGACCACTCTCTGCTGAACATCGAAGGCTCTTCTGTGGAGATCGTCAAGAGCACCAAATTCCTTGGTGTTCACCTGGCGGAGAACCTCACTTGGTCCCTTAACACCAGCTCCATAACCAAAAAAGCCTTGCTTTCTTCCGAAGGCTGAGAAAAGCTCATCTCCCACCCCCATCCTCACCACATTCTACAGAGGGACTATCGAGAGCATCCTGAGCAGCTGCATCACTGCCTGGTTTGGAAATTGCACTGTTTCGGACCACAAGACCCTACAGAGGATAGTAAGGACAGCTGAGAAGATCATCGGGGTCTCTTTTCCCTCCATCATAGACATTTACATCACACGCTGCATCCTCAAAGCCACCAGCATTGTGGATGCCCCCACGCACCCCTCACACAAACTCTTCACCCTTCTGCCGTCTGGCAAAAGGTACTGAAGAATTCGGGCCCTCACTGCCAGACTGTGTAACAATTTCTTCCCCCAAGCCATCAGACTCCTCAACACTCAGAGACTGGACTGACAACACACACACACACACACACACACACACACACACACACACACACACTCAACTGAACACCATCTGACTCCCTTTGCACATATTTGTAATGTCTACCTGATTTTTTTTGCTGCTAATGTATTCATAAAATATTGTACTTAATTTCTTGTCACTTCTACCTGGCTGCTACCCCAATAACTGCTATGTCCATATATAGTATGAGCTTATCTGCTGAATTCTATGTCATAGTATGTTATGTGTACATTCACAGCATTTTCTAATACAGGTGCGTCTCAATAAATTAGAATGTCGTGGAAAAGTTCATTTATTTCAGTAATTCAACTCAAATTGTGAAACTCGTGTATTAAATAAATTCAATGCACACAGACTGCAGTAGTTTAAGTCTTTGGTTCTTTTAATTGTGATGATTTTGGCTCACATTTAACAAAAACCCACCAATTCACTATCTCAAAAAATTAGAATACATCATAAGACCAATAAAAAAACAAACATTTTTAGTGAATTGTTGGCCTTCTGGAAAGTATGTTCATTTACTGTATATGTACTCAATACTTGGTAGGGGCTCCTTTTGCTTGAATTACTGCCTCAATTCGGCGTGGCATGGAGGTGATCAGTTTGTGGCACTGCTGAGGTGGTATGGAAGCCCAGGTTTCTTTGACAGTGGCCTTCAGCTCATCTGCATTTTTTGGTCTCTTGTTTCTCATTTTCCTCTTGACAATACCCCATAGATTCTCTATGGGGTTCAGGTCTGGTGAGTTTGCTGGCCAGTCAAGCACACCAACACCATGGTCATTTAACCAACTTTTGGTGCTTTTGGCAGTGTGGGCAGGTGCCAAATCCTGCTGGAAAATGAAATCAGCATCTTTAAAAAGCTGGTCAGCAGAAGGAAGCATGAAGTGCTCCAAAATTTCTTGGTAAACAGGTGCAGTGACTTTGGTTTTCAAAAAACACAATGGACCAACACCAGCAGATGACATTGCACCCCAAATCATCACAGACTGTGGAAACTTAACACTGGACTTCAAGCAACTTGGGCTATGAGCTTCTCCACCCTTCCTCCAGACTCTAGGACCTTGGTTTCCAAATGAAATACAAAACTTGCTCTCATCGAACACTGGGCAACAGTCCAGTTCTTCTTCTCCTTAGCCCAGGTAAGACGCCTCTGACGTTGTCTGTGGTTCAGGAGTGGCTTAACAAGAGGAATATGACAACTGTAGCCAAATTCCTTGACATGTCTGTGTGTGGTGGGTCTTGATGCCTTGACCCCAGCCTCAGTCCATTCCTTGTGAAGTTCACCCAAATTCTTGAATCGATTTTGCTTGAAAATCATAAGGCTGCGGTTCTCTTGGTTGGTTGTGCATCTTTTTCTTCCACACTTTTTCCTTCCACTCAACTTTCTGTTAACATGCTTGGATACAGCACTCTGTGAACAGCCAGCTTCTTTGGCAATGAATGTTTGTGGCTTACCCTCCTTGTGAAGGGTGTCAATGATTGTCTTCTGGACAACTGTCAGATCAGCAGTCTTCCCCATGATTGTGTAGCCTAGTGAACCAAACTGAGAGACCATTTTGAAGGCTCAGGAAACCTTTGCAGGTGTTTTGAGTTGATTAGCTGATTGGCATGTCACCACATTCTAATTTTTTGAGATAGTGAATTGGTGGGTTTTTGTTAAATGTGAGACAAAATCATCACAATTAAAAGAACCAAAGACTTAAACTACTTCAGTCTGTGTGCATTGAATTTATTTAATACACGAGTTTCACAATTTGAGTTGAATTACTGAAATAAATTAACTTTTCCACGACATTCTAATTTATTGAGATGCACCTGTATATTGTAATATCTTTTTGCACTCCCTGTTTCATCTGACACTTTCACACTAGAATTGTGTACTGGTCGGCGCTGCACTGTCTCTTACTGTGCCTATTGTCCTGTTTCAGCAATTATTGTACTGTCTTGTACTGTTTACACACATTTGCACATGCACTTTATGTAGAAATGTGTTGGTCTTTAAGTTCTGTGTAGTCTCATGTAGTCCTGTGTTTGTTCTATGTTGTTTCATGTTTGTTTGTTTGTTTGATTGTTTGTTTGTTTTTGTTTTTGTTTTTTTGTAACACCATGGTCCTGGAGGAACGTTGTTTTGTTTCACTGTGTACTGTACTAGCTGTATATGGTTGAAATGTCAATAAAAGCCATTTGACTTGACTTGATCCTTAATATAAAACATGCTTCAGTTAGAATGATGCCTTAAAAGTAGACAGCTCATTAGGTTTAGAACAGAGTTAATGAGTTTGGAGAAATTACATACAACATATACACCCCGACTCACACATGCGCACAAAAAACAACAGGCAACAGGGATGTTATTAACTGGTAATTGGCTCTTTGAGAAGAAGTAGATAGGACAGTCCAAGCTTCTAGTTAAAATCTTCTTTGAGCCAAACAAACAAACACCCAATCTGACTCCCTCTCACTCCTTCCTCTCAGGCATTTGACTGTAGATTAAACAACATTGGCACATCAAAGGTACGTATGCATTGCTTCTAATTCAGAGCAGCTCTGTGCTGTGTGTGTGTGTGTGTGTGTGTGTGTGTGTGTGTGTGTGTGTAGAGAGAGAGAGAGAGAGAGAGAGAGAGAGAGTGCTTGTAGGTTCACAATACATCAGGTTTGAGTATAATCTTGTAATGGCTCAGATTGTTTCAGATTTATACCTCCTAGGGTTGGATGCTTCACAAGAGGCGGCAATTCAATAATTGATTCAGACAGAGGAGAACCCCTTGGTCTCTTAAAATGATTGAGGTAGGGTACAGGGAGCGAGAGAAAGTAAGAGAGAGAATTAGAATGTACCCCCTCCAACAGCCCTTTACTTACTTGTGAGTGAGGTTTAGGCGAAGAATAATGACAAGTTTTTTATTTCTATACAACGTCATGAATTTAGTCATCCAAAAACAGAAACCTGAACAAAAGACTCCCTCCAACTCGTACTCACTCTACTGGGACTGTAACAGTGACATACTGTAAATGAGGTCAGTACAGAAAAGCATGACTGATGACATTTTCTCCATTTCCCTCAACTATTACGATCGGATACAGATGAATGTCTGTTTTGCAGAAGACATATTGGTAGGGTTTCATTATTGATGGATTTGAAGATGGATTTCATTCATAAATATGCAAGCAACAAAAACAACACAGAAAAGCATTTTTCTTTTTTTTTTTTCAAAGCTTTCTCTTTCATACAGTAGCTCATGAGATGTTATGAGTCTGTTATGTTTAATGGAAGTATAAACATTTTCTCTGATATTTCTCCCAACATTATTGTATTTCTTAGGAGCATTGCTGTCAATCGATTAAAAGTTTCAATCGCGATTAATGGCATAATTTTTCATAGTTAACCATGATTAATCGCAGATTTTGAAAGTGCTGAAATTTGACTCTATACTTCTTTTCCTGTCAAATGCATGTATTTCCTTCATAGGAAAGAAAAGAAAACAATAAGTAACAATAATGCTTTATTACCATTTTCCAAACAAAGCCTTCCACAGTATAAAGATAGAAATGCACTAAAATACACCGATCAGCCACAACATTAAAACCACCTGCCTAATATTGTGTAGGTCCCCCTCGTGTCGCCAAAACAGCGCCAACCCGCATCTCAGAATAGCATTCTGAGATGATTTTCTTCTCACCACCATTGTACAGAGCGTTTATCTGAGTTACCATCTCTAGAATTTATTCAGAATGGTGCCAAAAACCAAAAACATCTAGTGAGGGGCAGTTCTGTGGACAGAAATGTCTTGTTGATGAGAGAGGTCAATAGAGAATGGCTATTCTGAGATGCGGGTTGGCACTGTTTTGGTGGAACGAGAGGGACCTACACAATATTAGGCAGGTGGTTTTAATGTTGTGGCTGATCGGTGTAGCACATCGCAAAGGTTCCGCCCTACTCCAACCAGTGTTTATGCTGGTGTATGCTTTATTACCGGTAAATGCGTTAATAGCGATTAAGAAAAACTTTTTTAATTAATTGCATGCGCTAAGGTTTTTTTTTTGTGTGCCAGCTCTACTTAGGAGAACTAAAAATAGACCCAAATGAGATGATTGTTGACACAGAATAAGTGTTTAAAGCTATCAAATTTATGTGGAGATTGCATAGCTCTGATAATTTATCTTAGATATATTTGATGAGAAATGTTTGTGAGTTTCGATTGCAGACATAGATATCTTTGCAAAATGCAGCTGGATTAATCACTTCTGCTCGTATTATTTACTTAGTAAGTTGCTTTGTGCTAAATGGATAAATATACAGTAAATAGTAAGTCTGAGCACAGTGTGTGACATTACATTATTGAGATCTTTTCTGAAATTCAAGAGGAGAAAAGTGGGATTATTATGGGGTCTATTTCTCAGAAGATAAATCAGATAAGCAGTAGACTTCTCCATTTGCTGTCCATTTATTCTCAATAGTGGCTAGGAGAAACATTTGAGATATTAAATAAATCCCATTTCTGATGTTTCCTCCCTAATGGTAAACCCTTGATTTTAAGCAAAAAAAGACAGAGATTGGTGAAATAAGTCCCTCCGTCCCTTCATGTATTCCTCCCTTCCTTCCTTTCTTCATTCCTTCCTTCCTTCCTTCCACAATCAAAAATTGCTTGTATTTGTCTCATCTGTTTTCTACACATCTGAACTGTGACTAAGACACTCAAGACTTGCTAGTATTATTACCAGAAAGACTTACAGATCGATTCCACCAAATCCTCACTTAAGTGCCTGAGTTGCATCAAGATATCTACTCACATACATAATGTTGTCAAAAAGCAGCACAGAGGCTACTTTTGTTAAGAAACACAAGGTCCTTAAGACTCTAAAGCTTTATCAGATGATGGCTGAGCTACTCTACCAGTAAACCGAGTGGTAAACAAAGAGAATCCAGTCTGCAAGGATGCAGCCTTGCTGAACAACAACATTCAATGCACAACAGAAATCCAAATGTTTACGTTTGCAAGGCATTAAAAACACATTTACAAGATCAACGAATGTAAAATTTAGCGACAATGCAGCATTCGCCAAATGAGGCAGGTGACAATTGCATCAACTGATCTGAAACTCTTTTGCTCTGTCCCTGGTTCAGCGGGCCATCTTTATTGTTGCACCCTTGAATGTAAGAAGGTAAGTTTGCAGAACAAGATCGTCCCTCATTATACTGTTGAGGCCAAGGTTTCCCAAGCATTTGCCTGTAACAGCAGCCTACTCGATTTAACCTGCCTTCAGCTGACTTTATTTCTGTTTGTTAGCCTGCACTACCTCAGCAGCCAAAGGTTGAGACCGTGATGGCTCACCGAGTCAGGGTTGTGAGGGAGACAGCAAGGGGGGAAGGGAGCAAGGGTGATCAACAGTGGTTCTTATCCACCTTTATTTTCTCTACAAAGCCACTCATCTTCCTGTCACTCTTGAGCGGAGAATGTGGGAGTATGCTGTTCTTTTCTGCTGCTTCCTCCCTTTACTCTTTCTTACTCTCTTTCACACATCCCCTATTTTAATATAGAAAGTACACAATAATTTTCTTCTGTTGGAGGGAATTGGAAGACTTAGACAAGTGTAGGGGGAGAGAAAGGCAAGGGTTGAAAGAGATTGTGAGGTGTATAGAGCATAGAAAAGAGGCAACTGCTAGAAAGAAAGGAGGAATGGATGATGCAGAAAAGACAATAACAAAACAGAGAGGGAGGAAGAGGGGATGAGAGAGAAACGGAAAAAGAAGAACTGTGGGCTGAAGCTTCGAGCTGCCATCAAGTAGTGCGGATTCTATTTCGAGTTGCTGCTTAAGTTGAGGTCAGTGCTTTCAATGCCAGACTGGAATGGTAATTAGAATGCAGGCGGATCACAGGGGGAAAAGTACCAAAGAGCACTCTAATTCATACTTGCACTGCCAGCCCAACACATACACATATTGGAAGAGGTTGCGCACCAATAAGAGTTGGAGTTGGAACAAAGCCCTCCAATGAGGATGCACCTTCAGTTCAGTGTGATCTCATTAGTGTTCATACTAGGTATTTGCCCATAAAGAGTGCAAATATGTTTTAGTATGTTTGGATTGACACTAGAACATAAAATATCATCATATTGACAGCTTTACAAACATACAGTACGTCCGTACATATGTAGAACTTTAGAGACACACCAATATTTAACTATACACAGAAGGCTGATTGGAACTGACGTGACCAGAAACTTAATGAGGAAAGTACAGGTGACCGAATTCATTTCTCAGATTCAATCTCATAGCAGGACACTCCAAATTTTTTAGTAAATCATGGAGAAACTCTGTCCAACAAATACTTGTTTAAATAACAAACTTATTAATAAAAGTCATATGCACTCTTTGTATGAATGACTCATATGACTAAAGATTTGTACATCTCTAAAGTTATTCATACTTAAAAGGCTTTCCATTTTAGATGCTGTCAATGTGGTAATAGTGTATGTTTCGGTGTCTATCCAGAAGTACAGAAATGTGTGTGCTTGAACCACACTTTACATAGGAATATTAATGAGATCACATTTTCAGAACAACCCTATTGCTAAAGTCGACCAACAGGGTTGTCAGAGGGAATTCTGTTCTTCAATAAGGGTTTGATGAGCGTGGATTGTTTGATCAAAGGAATTCCATGTGCTGTTAAATCTCTTGTTCTTTCTCTAAGAAATAACAGAAGAACAGCACTGTCAGAAGGAATAAAACAGTGGACCAAGAGAGACGTCATAGGATCCTTTACATAAGACAGGTACAAAAAAGGCACAAAAATATATCAATAAATAACATTAATTGATTCATATATACAATGAAATGTAGAGTAGATATACACTGGGTGAGTGAGAGGAATAGAAGGCAGTAATCTGCAGATAAATGAGGTAAGGAATTTCTTTAGGAATATCTGATTGTGCTGAGAGTGGTGTGATATGACAATTGAATATATTGTGAGGTCAAATGTGATTTTGGTAATCAAAGTGGTGATCCAGTGATATGTGTTTTTGACACATTTGAGCTGTATTGTTCAAGTGAAAGACTGAATCCAGACTGTGACATGTATGAACACATTCCTCTCTTTAAACCCAATAACTTCCTGCTCTCCCTTCACTGCTGTGTTTAATGAAACAGGCAATAGTATAATAAAACTTTTCTGAACAAAATGTGAGTGGTGCTTCCCTGTGCAAAACTCACCGCCCCAGTGCAATAACAATAATAATACTTAAAGTTATTTTGGGTCACTGTAAACCCTAATGTTGCCATTCCTGGAAAAATCAAGTTGCCTTAATTAAGCATTATTTGAAATGTCAAGTTTTGGGCTCATAACTCAAATATATATGTTAATTTAATCTAAAAATCTATAGACTTTTCAGTCTCAATTTATAAACAATTGACTACAAATTTGAGGATATGGGGAATATCCATAACCCCTTGTGCTTCAATTATGTTTCTATGGTCAAAGGGAACTTTATAGGGGAATTTAATCATTTATAGAGGTTCTAGATATTTATTAGTAGCATTATATGTTGTTTTATTGCAAATAGTTGTTTCGTGTGATGACACCATTTGGGTGATCTGTGTCCCCTTTGGCCAAGTTGGACCCTGTTAACTCTATTTCAGTTCACCCTGTACAATTGAAGTACAGGTTTGTATCATATGCATTGGAGAATTAAGTTTATTTAATGATTAACCTAGAATAAGTCATAATCTAGAGGTCTTCATTCCCGTGGAACTCCCTCAGGACACGCGAGACCCGATTAGATTTATTGAGTCACTTGGTTACATTTCTGAGCTGAAGGTTGTACGGATGGTACTTCCATGAGTTGTGGTTGGAGGCGGGCAGTTAGAGCATAGCCTGAAAAATATGATGTGGATATCTTTTTGTTTTATTAATTAATGAATGCAAAACAAATAAAATAAATAATTATTATTTTATTTTACAAATATATTTTTATAACAATAAACAGAAAATATGATGTATTTGTGCACAGAGAACGTGCATCACTTTAACCAAAATTTAGAGCAAGTAGTCAACGGGGCTTTAGAAGAATGGCAGAGCAAAGTATGGACACACTGTGTCATCAAAGGATGTGAAACTTGGACTGGAAAATGGTAAATTTAGCATTAAGAAACCTTGTCATTTGATAATAGCAATAACAGAAAAATAAAAATGTTCTTTGTGTACACTTATTGTCTATTTCTTTGGCTTTTGCCATATATGGAAAACAGGAGCCGTTGGTAAGAAAATTACTGCGTGCAGAAAGGGGGTGAACATTCAGCGGGAGCATTCGGAAGCGGGTGGGAGCAGGATGAAAAAAAAAAGTCAAACACAGACCTTATCATAATGTTCTTTATTTCAGCTGTGTTATTGTATGATCTAAATTTGAGTAAATTCAACTAAAATTATTAAGTAGAAACAGCAATATCCTTACAAAAAATCTAGAGTTGCAGCAAAATTGCCGCTATCGAGTTTTAAATCAACAAAACTGATCTCCCTACCCTAAAACCTAAACCTAAAACTAACCGATAGTGTCATAATAGCAAATGACACTGTTCTGGACTCGCACCCCTGCCCTTCGCATCACAAGTGCGATGCTCCATCAGTTGCGTTACCATGCAATTTGATCAAACACAGACAAGCTTGTAAATGTACTTGGTTGTGTAATGCAAATGTTAAAATTAATCACTTTTCAAGCCATGCGCTATAGTAAAAAGTGTTTGAGGACAGCATTGTGTGAGGATCAGGGCAAAAAGTAAGTGTTCATGAACTGATAATCTGCCATTTTATTTGTGAAATTATGAGTGAAAGGAAATAAAAGTACTTGTTTTAGCGCCTCTAGTGTAGATTTTAGCATGAACTGACGCAATACATACAATGAGCCACGTGGAAATCATTTTGCAAATATTTATAGTAACGGGATTCCTTGAGAAGAATATAGTCTTGAATTTCCTTCATAGTCTGATCATAGATCTACAGCCTGGAAAATTCAAAAAGGTAGAAAAGCCTGTGGCAAAGACTATTGGTTTATAAGCTCTTGCGCAAATGTGTGTGTGTGTGTGTGTGTGTGTGTGTGTGTGTGTGTGTGTGTGTGTGTGTGTGTGTGTGTCCTTTGCCTAAAAAATTACTATGAAGCAAATTCATTCTCAGGGTTGAGGTAAAACCCAAGAGACAAAGACCTGAGCTGAACAGATGACACATTTGCCTATGGTATGACTATCATCTACTATCTGTCTCTTTTTAATAAACGCTATATGAAATTGAGGGTTTACCCAGGCGTCGCTCTTGCCCGCATACTGAGAGATCATCAAGTTATCAGCTGTCGACTACAGCCTCGGTGGACTGAACCTACTTGAACCTTCATACTACAAGAAAGTGAAGGAATCAGAGGGAAATAGGACAAAACTTGAACTATAGAGAAAAATTGGTGTACTGAATTGCCAACCAGTATATCATAGCAGCAGTGGAATGACTCACGATTTGACCCTGAAATAGACTTCAGTGGCTGCAGAAATTTTCAGAGGGTTAAGGTGTTAAATGACAATGGTTGCTGGTTTTCTCCTAGCACTAAGTCCTAAAGGCAGTTCTGGCACATTTGGGACTCCATTAAAATCCACTGGGCCTTAGCCCAAACCTCACAGTCAATATGACTGTGTTCCAATTGTATCTGAATGCTGTCCCCCCCAGAGAAAGATCTTAGATGGCCCTCGGCATCCTAATTCTGGCTACCTTCACTCATACACTGACACACATATCTTGCTGGAGAAAACGTTCCTGCCCACCTCTCTTGCAGAGGCACCATATGTATATGGTCAGTTTGGGATGACATGGCAATGTGTGTGCGGGTGAAACTCTTTTCCCTTGAGGAACGACGACTAAGGTATGTTCTCTTTTCCACCTGCTCAATAGTCAGAGGTGATTTGTGAGAATCATAGGCCAGACACAAGGCCAAGAAGTGGGACTTTTATATTTTTGACTGGGGTTTCCATTACAATTATGAAAACACTGACATGCTTGAATAATTGGCTACATTCAAAAAAATATTTCAGTCTGTTTTTGAAGATGTACCGTATACAACCGATCAAATGTTTGGAATCATTAAGACGTTTTTGTTCTTGCTGTTTACCAAGGATGCCTTAAATTGATCAAAAATACTGCCAGAAAAATAGTAATATTGCGAATGATCAGTACTGTTTGAAATGACTGTTTTATAGTTTTATTTATTTTACAAATCAATACACATTTTTGGCAGTCATTACTCCAGTCTACTAAGAAAACACTGTTTCATATATTCTCTAAGAAAATATTCTACTGTGCTAAATTGGTACTCAAGAAACATTTCTTATTAGAACAGTTGAAAATGGTTGTGTTACCCAATTAAGTGTGGAAATCGTAATATAGTGTATTTTTTCAGTTGCTAACATATTGAGCACACTTGCATTTCTTGCAAGATACTTAACACTTGCAAGTCAATTTTTGGTTTTAAAAAAAGTCCAAAAAGATACAAATTTCACAAGACATTCATCAGCCTATTGTTCTTATGAGAGATAAAGGCTATTCCAAAGAAAACTGGATCTATCCAGTATAGAGAGGAAATTGGACTGCACAGGTGCACAACAACAAGAGGACAAGTACATCAGAGTCTCTAGTTTGATAAACAGACTCTTCACATGTCCAAAACTGGCAGCTTCAATGACCAGCATATGACAAACACCAGTTTCATCTGCAATAGGAAGAAGACATCTGAAATTGGCAAATAATAAGAAAAAGCTAGAATGTGCAAAATAACTTACATTTTGAATGGTAAATTATTTGAAATTAGTATTATGGAACGATGGGTCTGGGTTTGAGGTGTTGAGCAGTTGATAGAAAATGTTGATTGTAAGGTTCATGAGAAGTGTCCTACAAGGCAATTACATTTTTGTAAAATTCTGCAGAAAGCAAGGGATGAAACTTCACCTTAATATCTAGAATAAACTGTACTTTTCCAGTACTTCAGGTGAAATTTGAATAAATGAAGCAATGAATAATACAGAGATGAAAGTTGTATCTCAATATTATTCACTATTGTCTGATGCATGAGTAAACACAAATTACAATCACACTATACAGACCAGAGATCTGCTGACAACCTGTTGCACTACCTGTAAAATAGCACACAGTTACAATGAAGGACAGGGAGAGCACTCTGTACCGATCTCACATACAGATTACAATGTACAAATGGCAGACATGGAGGAAGTCAGTTAAACTACATCTGCTTTTGAAATGCAAATGCTCTGTTATCTGCCATGCCTGTAAACGTCACTGAAATTGCAAATGAAACAAAGCCATACCCTCATTATGAGAGTGACATATTCACAACATTGGACCCTAACTGATCCTATTGATTTATGGGAATAATATAGCATACTGTGAAGGTTATTGATTAGGCAATTACCCAACTGCAGATTAAGTGACCCATGACCTATCCATAAACATCCCTGCAAACATACTGCATGTGCTGTGCTCTAATGTGTATGCTATTTATTTGAACATACAATATCAACTGATTATCAGTGGGCTGTCTCAGTCTTTCTGTCTCCACTGAAAAGCAGATTGGGTGGGCGTTTCGTGGCTGGAAAAGTCCCGGTTCTCCCTATGGCCAGTCCGCCCCTGGTATAAACATCTGTTCAAGGAGGAGCTATAAACAAAATGCGCCACAAACTAATTTTCTTCCTCAAGGGGGCACTTGATGGTTCAGAAATCCGAATCCTCCAATGGATCATTAAAATGAAAACTCAGCAATCAAATCTCAGGATGTTTTATGTCTCAGTGGACAATTTTTTACACAAAAATTTTTATAATATAAATCTGCCCCACTAAGTAAATATATATATATATATATATATATATATATATATATATATATATATATATATATATACACACACACACATTACCAGTCAAAAGTTTTGAAACACTTACTCATTCTTTATTATATTTTTTTCTTCACATTTTAGAATAATCGTAAAGTCATCAAAACTATGGAATAACATAAATGGAACTATGGGAATTATGTTGTGACTAAACAAAATCCAAAATAAATCAAAACTGTGTTATATTTTAGCATCTTCAAAGTAGTCACCCTTCACCTAGAATCTGCAGACATGTACTCTTGACATTTTCTCAACCAACTTCTTGAGGTATCACCCTGGGATGCTTTTTAAACAGTATTGAAGGAGTTCCCATCTATGTTGGGCACTTATTGGCTGCTTTTCTTTATTATTTGGTCCAAGTCATCAATTTCAAAAATGTTTTTTTTAATTTTATTTTAATACAATTTTTATAGTTTTATAATGAATTAAATTAATATGGTGGCACAATTATACTTTTGTCTACAAAACTAATTTCAAACATTTAAGCATACGCCTTCAGATCAAAAGATTTTTAAGGTCATGAGAAACATTTCAGTCAAGTGTTTCAAAACTTTTGACCGGTAGTGTGTATATATATATATATATATATATATAATTGTTTTTTTTTTTTTTATCCTCATTGAGCAGCCATAAATGACTGGCCCATTTCACAAGCACTGAGGAAAGTAACAGGTACCAAGTGACAGCGCTGAAAAATAGTGTGTTAAATACTGTGCTGCGTCAGCAGTGTTCTGTACATCTGAAAATCTGAAATAATTTACACCAGAATAATGATATTTGAACAACTATAATAACCAATTAATTACAATTTAAAAGTGATGCATTATATAGTTAATTTGCCAGATTTTAACGAACCTAAGGAAATTTAAAAAACAAAAACAGTTGCATCGCAAAATATCCCTAGGCATACGCCCAATCATCCATATGGTTAATTCGCCGCTTTAAGCAAGAGTGCTGGCATTCCAATAGGCCTGAATCTGTGTTTTGTGTTGTGTTGGATCCATTGTTCTTTTCTTCTTGACTTTATCTTTACTGCTCTGCTCTGTCTGGACTTTATGACAAAAGCATCAGACACAAGGGCTTTGTTGGGGAACCTTTCATGTACCAGAGAAATCAATGCCAAAGCAGATGAAGAAAAAAAGTGTATTATTTGGAAGGCCAATCTGAGAAACTTATCGAAAATCTATTACACATCAAAGAACATAACTTAGAATGGCATCTTTGTCTGATTTCAAAAGACATTGATTTTCTACATTTCAAATTCAAGCTTGCATGAATAGAGAAGATGTCCCACAAGCAGCCACTTCAATTCATTACACACAAGTCACTTCAGGCAAAGCCTGACCTGCTCTCAGCAACTGAGCTATTAAATAAAGCACTATTTGTGATAATGGAGGTGTTATTTACAAGATCTATTATGCCCTTTTGGGCCAAAATCTAAAGACTACATGATTAATAATAATAATAATAATAATAATAATAATAATAATAATCATCAGACTTACTTAGATTTACTTACAGCACATTTAGTGCCAATAGTGCCATACAAATTGCTTTACAAGACTTAACTATAATAACATGCATAACAACAATACGAATAAAATAAATTGAAATGAAATGAAAGTTAAGGATGTGAATAAAAGAGTAACATTGATAACAAATCTGTTCTTAATTTTAGAAATGGTTATATATTTAAATATCTAATAAGATGTTTTCAACAAAGATAGTGTTAGCAGTAAATACATTTGTGTTTTGCCTGTATCGAGAATAGGTTTATTGGTGGTAGATTTATATTTGATCACATTTAAAAAGAGAAACAGCTGTCATTGCATAATCATATTGGAAAAACATCTTAATAATTGTGTGAAGATTTGTAGTGTGTACCATTAAATGGAAGATGTCTAAAAGGTACACAGTCTTTCAACACCATTGAATCAGCACAAAATAAAAGATTATTAAGCAACATTTACAGCCAGCAGAAGTCTTGTGGAAAGCTCTCTCACCTTAGAAGAATAACAATAAAATACTTTTCCTCATCAAAAACTATTTCCAATGGCATTCTGCACCAGAAAGCCTATATGTTAATGTCAACCAGAACAAAAAAGTAACACTGACTCTTGCATAAAGTAAAAAAAAAAAAAAAGACATATCAAAAAGCTATAAAACATGACTTCTGACTTCTGTCAGAAGTAGTTTCTGGTTTTGTCCTTCATTCGTCTTACAGAACCGCCTACAGGATTCTCTGTCTGAGAAGCAATCCTATCCGAATGTCTTTGCGTTTTTAGCAGTTTTATTTTCAAAATGTCATTCTCTTTGTGGTTGGTCTCAGCTCTTCAGGAGATGCGCTATATCTCTTTGTTGTTGTCATTGTTGTTCTTTTTGCTTGCTAGTTTGTTTTTTGTTTTGATTTTGATTTTTTAAAAACATAACACAAATTCTGAACATGAAATGCAGGCTTTTCAAGGCAAATAAAATAATCTTAAGCCAGACATTAGTCGTGAAAGAGAAGCCAAGGCGGACAGCCTCACCACGGAGATCAAACAGATACATCAAAATGCCCAAGAAAACACATAAAAATACAGAACATCTGAAGTCCCCAAATATCAGATAGGACCACAACAAATGCAGCAAAAAACAACCCTGCATACAAGCCATACCTGGGACAAGGAGGTGGCCCATAACAACAAAGTTTCTTTTAAGCCTAGAGATGAAACTATGCAAAGAAAAAGTTGTTTGATAAACACCAAAGACAAGGAATCTCTTGGCAGTGTAATCAAGTTATAACAACACATAACTTGCTAAAGTCAACCAAAACACAGACATGAAAAGAAAAAGAAACAAAACATATCTCACATATAGTGTTTAATTACTTTCTCCTCCAGATACTTCAGCATAATCATGTCTTGCTCTTTTTGCTATTGCCATGGTTACTGCCAACCAAAGCTAGAATTTGAGAAAATCAGACTCAGGCAGAATTACAGTGGGTGAACATGGACTCCAACAGAGCGAAACATAATTTTAGTTTGCCACAGCCACAGGTTGGTAACAAGTGCACCTGGGAGATATGCTGAATAAATCCATAAAATAATCTCCTCACATGTTCGGTATGCAAGACTGCCTACTATTCCGGAGATTATTGATAAATTCATCAAGGTCATTGATCAAGTTCTTACATAATACCCACCCAAAATAAGCCATTCACAAGAAAATAATAATTTAAATATAGGACCAAACAAACTATTTATATCCTATGTTCCAAGTGGGCTATGATAAAACTGTAAAAATGACTATAAAAAGCAAACCTTTGACCGCACATTCTATATTTAGTAGCTACATTGCTTGGTAACAGCCTAAAGAAAGAATAACTATATAACTTGGCATTAGTATTATTGTTAATACTATAATTATTGATAATAAATGTAACTGTTTTTGAACATTGGTCTCTTTTATTATATAACTGTTCCCCCTTTAACATGACAGTAATATTACCATGGGAAATGGTTTTTTTAGGCACGATGCGAAGAACACCCCTTACCAATGGTAAAATCATTGGAACACGCATCCTCTCATGGCGTATTGCTTTAGTTCAAAATCTGATTAAAATTGATCAAACAAGTTGATAAATTAACACTTTCCTTCAATATAACACATTTCACTCCTAATCAGCCTGACATCACGCAGAGAGTGGAAAACTCACAACACATTGCCCAAATTGGATTGTTGTCCCACAACAATTTGTGCTCTGTCATCATGGTATTGCAGATTTAACAAGAAAATAAAAGAGTTATGGTAATGAAGAGTCATGGCAGAGTTACGGTAATGTAAACACCTTTCAGCTCTCTGAGGAACCATGTGTGAATTTACAGCAGATAAATGCAGCAACAGTCAGTGTGTAATGACTGTGTGTAATAGTGAGTGAATTTGGCACGCTCAGCGTGCTAGTGGCCTCGATGAGATAATTGCATCAGAGCATTAACTCCTGTTGTACAACTGTAGAGCTAAATCTCAGGTTTTCACTCAATTCCCTCTCCTCTTGTTTCTTGACAATAAAGATCTACAAGATCTGGTTGTTAACACTGCAGAGGGAGGCTCCATTTATTTTTTGTAGAAGAATTAAATTATAATGTGCCTGCAGTCTTGCGTTTACAGCCATCAGCCAAGCAACTGCCATTGGGAAAACAGAGCTAATAGATAGCTTTCTCCAGTTATTATAGACCTCTTTGGACACTACTCAGGTGTAAAATCTAGCTGAACCATTTCTTCAGTTTTACGATTGTCTGTAAACATTTAAAAAATACCAAGTTATCTAGGAATACCAATCCTATTCCTGCTCTGTTGCTCTTCACAGTTTTTACTCATCTATCTAGAGGAAAAAAAGAAGATATTGCAGGTTATGGGACTTGCTGTATGTGTGTTGTCTTCTCTTTTCAAGGCATGAACTCTGCTGACAGATCCATTGAGCGTGGGTTTGTTCTGCTATAATGATTTAAATGAACTATATATGCAAAACAAGTATGTATGACTGGTGTTAGGGATGAACTAAGCTTAGGCAGATGAAACCTAAAGAGAGTGAATTTGCAGTCTGAATATGCAGGTTAATTGCACTGGCACCCTGGATTTTGATATGTATCTTTGTCATTCCCTTAGTTAATTATTTGAAATAGAAATGACTGAAGACCAGTGCTAATGATGGGTGCTCTCCAGAGGGGTCAATACAGATGTAGAGTCAAGAAAGCAGAGAGAAAGAGGAGTGGGTCATGGGGTATTAAAGTGAAGAGAGAGGTGAAGAGACAGCGTGTAACAGTGAGTTTGAGGAAAGAGAATGAGTAATACCATTTAATTAATTTCAGATGAATGACAAAGATACTGTATAACCTGTTCTCACTTCTCACTTTCAAGATGCCAAATCCTGCTGATTGAGCAAAAGACCTGCAAGCTGGCCCTTAGCATCTTCATAGCAATGCCAACATGATCACACAGTAAATCGACATGCTGCTTCCAAATGTTCATGTACCCTGAAATCGATCACATTCTGCTGAACTACTAGAAAGTGGCATCACCCAACATGATCGCGCTGGAAATCGGTATGTTGTTTCCGAGAGTTCCGGTACTCTGGGATTGGCCACATTATGCTGACTCATTGACAAGCGGCATTTCCTATCAGACATTTTTGCATCAGCTCCAGCATGTTTACCTTTCCCTGTGGTACGAATGGAAATGTATACCACATTGAAACTAGGAAGTAATCACATTCACATAATTAGTGACGAGCGCGATTTGAATTCGGGTTCCATTTTTGCTTCTAACGTTACATTTTAACCTTATTGATAAGTTAGGTTTAGGTTTGGGGTTTGGGTTGGGGGGTACAGTTTATAAACTATGCCTTCATGTTCACGGTATTACAGCCTGTACAGCTGAAAATAACTCACTTTTACAACTCACATTTGGCACCAACCTGTGGACATTTTACCTCAACAAAACTTCCAGCTTCGGACACTGGGGACAGTGGTTCGCCTTTTTCGTGAGCACAGACCGATTTCAGCAGCAGAACATTCAACCTCCTGCTGCCAAAGTGTGATTAGTCTGGCAATGCAATCGGTAACCCTTTTGCTTTCATCGATAAAACTTTGATGTCAATACACTGATGTGAATGGCATTCAAATGATTATTATAATGATAATAACTGGCAAGCAGCATCACTAAATTTTGATAATATTGCTGGCTAAAAATGTGTTTTGAGCATGTAATTCAATATTTTTATTCATGAAAAAAACTGATATATATATTGATTATGCATTTAATTTTGTGCATCTAAGTAGTTGTTCCTGTATCTGAAAAAGACTTGTTACTTGGTGTTATCTTACAGTGTAATATTCAATTTCTACAGAACTTCTACAGAGAACAAGAGATTATATTGACCACATTAACATTAACCACTTCTAACTAATAAAAGTTGCTGATTTCAAATTTAAAACTATTCCCCAACACCATTCATACTTTTTCTGTTACAAGAGAATCTGTTTAAATGAGCAGAACATGCATAATCAATATATAATAAAGCTTTCTTTGGAAATCTAGGACATCTTGAATTACAATGGACATATTTAAGATGTTAAAATTATGAATAAAATATTTAATGAGGATAACATTTTAATGACCTTTGCATCAGTCTATTGAAAGCGTTTAAACAGTTCCCAGCCACATTGCTATAAAGATGTTAAGGTGTATTGGCATCTATATTGGAGTAATGTGGTGAGCTCCTGCCCAAGTGGCAATATCTGAAGCCTTGGGAGTGAGAACCTGTTAAGATCGAGGAAAGGAATGAAGCAATTGGCCTCTCATGTCTTCTGTCATTTATGCACTGTATTGCTGCTGGTTTTATGGCAGGCGTACAGCCCATCTCACCATGCCACTCGCTTCATTTGGCTCATGATGTGGCCCATCAGCCTAGAACCTAGAGTGGGCATTTCTCTCATTTTGTCTTTCTCCCTCTCTCACTTCCCAGCCCTTTCCATGTCCATTCCAAGCTGCTATTATCTTGTCACTGCCCAGCTGTAGCCTCACAGAGGGAGATCATTGCAACAAAGCTGTCCTTCTTGTCTCGTCTTCTCTTCTCTTCTCTCCTCTTGTCTCGTCTCCTCTTGTCTCCTCTCCAGGGGTAGAGATATGGGCTGAGCTGTCTTGTCACTATCTTGACCCTGACAAAAAAAGAAGCTTTCTGACCAGAGTGAGGCCAAATCACTATCCTCAGGTAAGTTGAGTGTATTGTTGTGGGGTCAGTCTGTCAACCCCTCCAATCAGCTGTGACAGAAAGTTGTCTGCCATTGAGAAACTCAGTATACAGTATACTCTACCTCAGAACAGATCGCTATAAAAAGAATTACATTTGGTCATGTCTTTAGCATATGTTAGGTTTAGTATGATGGATGCTTTAATCTATGCAAAGATGGCTTTCTCATACCGTCCACCTGACCAAACGTGAGTGCTTTGGTTACCGTGACCACCCATTGGTAAAACAAAGCTCGCAATTAACAGAGCTTTTCTGGTAGATTGCAATTATAATTATAATTGGTGCAGTAATAGATTAAGGGCAGTTATTTATAGTTTAAATTAAACTGCTATTAAAGCAGAGTTCATTTTCTTCTTTGTAATAAGAGAGGAAACATGTTAAATCGAAATTAAATTGAAACAATAGATTTGAACTGGTGTAATGTCCGAACCATGCCCCCTCCGTCAAAAGGGAAATTATGAACCAGTCAACCAGTTAATCATCTTCCCTATGTTTTCTTCTTTAGTGATGTTTACCTTTTCACAACAGAACCTGTTAGGTACTGTCCCCTTTAGCATGACACACTGAATGCCTCCTTTCTTCCCTGCTACATGCCGAAGGCTATCTGTGGAAAATGTTCAATACAACCCTTTTATTCCTTTCCTCCTTGAGCTATAATAGTATATTAATCATTTGATCCTGCTATTGCTAAGAGTTGCGTTGTAATCGGACTGCCCTTTCCAACTGACAGAGTTAATTAAGTGTAAAATGGATGGAGGTGGGAGGGATGGGGGAGAGGGGGGTTGATGAGAAGGAAAGCTTGGCAATGACCCCAATACTCAAACACTGAGTCTGGCAATGGGGATCAGGACACTCATGACTCGGACCAGCGCAGCAAACCTAAGAGAAGATGGATTACGACCATATGTGATGCTATTAGTGCTATTGAGTGGGTCCGTTGCTCGCTGCAGCTTTTTACTGGCTGGCTTAGGATCAGCGTGAGTGCTGAATGCTGACATTGAAGACCAAAGCAAACTGCCCATGTACTTCGGTTCCAGATAAGAACATGAACAGTTAGTAAGGAAAATAAGGAAAATGCATTCATTGCAATATAAAAGTAAGATGACTAAAACATTACTAGAAAGGCATTGGGATGACACAAAAACGCCTCTCTTTAAAGGAATATTGCAAGTTCAATACAAGCTAAGATCAACCAACAGCATTTGTGCCATAATGTTGATTACCAAAAAAAAAAAAAAAAAGAAAAAACAATAATAATAATTTTTATTTCTCACTCCTTTTCTTAAAAAAAAAAAAAGAAAAAAAAAGAAGAAGCAGAAAAGAAATGAATGGGGTGACCATGTAACCTCGTGCGACCCTGTAAACACATGCGTGGGCGTTGTAATTTGGCTTCGCTATATGCAACGCATAATTGAAACTCCTTTAAACCATCTGATCTCAGTTCAGAAGACTCTTGGCTATCAGTAAAGGGTTAAACTTTCGACAGACACGGGAGCAAGTGAGCATTCTATAGCTTTCCTATGCAGCCAAGTGCATTCATTCCAAATCTGACCAAAAGATGCAGATGATTTTTGGACCACTCAACATGTTTGGTAGACATGGGGCAATGGTAATCAGTACCTAGATTTTATTTTAACATTTTTGGCAGTGATTGGATGATTCTGGCCATTACTTTGAATCAGAATAATTTATGCTAATTTCTGATTAGTGACATGTTTCAGCATTTGCTATCACTTGTTTGTTTGACAGTGCAAAGGCAGAACATTAAGATTAAAGAGAATTAAAAGATTAAACCATTTTATTTGTATAGTACTTTCCCAATACACATTGTTCCAAAGCAGCTTTATAGAAAATCAGCTGTAATGTGTGTAACGTCTCAAAAACATGAATAACCAACACTCCTGGAAACATAATAAACAATTTGATGATAAAAAAAATAAAAATAAAAAAAAATAAATTAAATTTAAAAAAAGTCTGACTTTCTATAGCTTGGTATTATGTAAAATTTTACAATTTAGTCCCGCTGTCCACAGCTGTTGGGCATCAATTTTTAGGGAAACTATTTGCTCTAGAATTATTTTTAATTTTTTAATTTTTTACTTTTTTAATTTTTTATGTTTATTAGGTGCCAGTTACAAATCAGAATGGGAAATGGAAAAATGCACACAGCAGTCCGCTCGGGTCTCAGGAGGTTAAAGGCAGAAATGTGAACCTTACAACTTTAGAAAAGCACTTGTGTATATTTGACCTGTAAAGTTGTTCAATCAATCGTTTTTACTGTCATTTTAGGGATTTAGGTTTTACAGAGTTACATCATCATGGCAACAATGTTGTTAAATTGGAAATAACTTCACACAGAAAAGGTTCGTGAGCGATTTGATCACACTAAAATCATGTTAGCACTCATACTGTTTACATTTGTGGCTATACTTTTGAAACAGTGAGTATTTTAACCTTATGGATTGCCCCATTCACTTCCGTTGTAATTGTATTACTGTAACTGTGATTTTTGCTTCTTTTTTAAAAAAAAAATAAAAAAAATAAAAAAATGAGGGACAGGTCGAAATAAATTTTTGGGTAATCAACATTATGCTACAATTGCTGCTGATTGAGATTAATTTGTATTCTCATCATTTGGTGAAGTGCATTCAGGGCACACTTTCTGTCACAAAGAAAGAACGTTTTCATGAACTCATAAAAGCTGAAATAGAAACCACACTACTTTAATTTTGTGAGTTTGAGAGTTTATAAATAATAATAATAATAATAATAATAATAATAATAATAATAATAAAAGAAGTTTATGAAATATCAAACATTTTCCTAAGGGTTATATCTTTCCTGTTCATACCGAGCTTAATTGCAAAAATGTTATGAAAAAATATGCAAAGGTTTGCATTCTCTGAAAAGCATTATTAATGTACAGTATTTCCTCCTTTATTTTAAAATCTGTCATCAAAGTTTGTGGTCCCATCTAAGCATTTTTCTGGTTCCTCTGTAGGAACTTTGAGGAAGATGGTAAAGGATTGCCAGTAAATTTAAATGACACTCCAAAAGATTAAAAGATTTGCATAGGACACATACGCCTTCAGATAAGAGGCGACCCAGAGATCTCAGTTTAATTAAACTACCACTGAATATCCCCGTTAAGGGCCGAGAGCTGTTTGCCTCATCACCACTGTTTTAAAATGACTCCTCTATTGCTAAATATATTCTTGCCCTGTTGTCTAATGAACAAGTGTCGCTGTAAACTCTTTACAGCAATGTTACAAATAGTCCACGGTATCATGATTAATTAGAATAGTAATAACAAGAACAATGTGCAATTACAAACAGCCAGCCCACAAAGCAATTACATATAAAGTACATATTGTTCATTAGAAGTACCCTACTTATTTACAGTAATTACACTGTGACATGAACGCTGTAAGTGTGACTATGTTGCTTTACAAAAAAGTCACTGTTTAATGAGCTCTTGATAGATTTGTTGCAAATTGCAAATGTTGATTCAATAGATGTTACTGTGATGCTGAAACAGCGTCATTTCCATACAATTTAAAAGAAGGGTTCGGTACTCCCTCCTGTGTTGCAAATACAAAAAAGTCAGCATGTGTCACTCTTTATACAATTTAATAACAACATAAAGATTTATGTAATTAGGCTGTAGATGGGAAGACACATGGTCTTGCCTCTTCTGTTTGTGAAGATCATCGAATAAATCATTTTTCAACCACCCTCATGAGTTGACAGCTACTAAACCAGATTTTGCAGAGAGAAAAATAAACTAGAAATCAGTTGCTCTTATTTGGATTTGGTAGATCTAGTCTAGAAACTGATACTCTGTCAGATTTGTTTGGTTTCCCTATTATATTATAGTGTTTCCCTAAAGTAATGCTTTATATATGCTTTTGTATATAGGATTGTATACAAGATGTAGTTGCTTTCTTAGTTTCTATAGTATTTTATAGTTTATTTTAGGGGCCCATGGTAGCCTAATTAATCATTGGTGTCTGTCGCTATGGTGTTTTTGGGCATATAGGTAATAATAAGAAAAGTAAAGTCACTTGCCAGGTTTAATGTTGATCCTTTCAAATAATAGAACCTCAACCAAATACAATACAAAACAACTGAATTATAGGGAGATAAGCACAGATTTTGACCACATGTGCCAATCAAAGAAACCTTTTTGAAATTCTGTTGGTATATGTGCTCAGAAGATGTGTTCACTTGTTATTTGTGATTGTTTGGGAAGAGAGAGAGAGAGAGAGAGAGAGAGAGAGAGAGAGAGAGAGAGAGAGAGAGAGAGAGAGAGCACGATCACAACAGTGATCCATACAACCCCGGCCATACAAATCTCCCTTCCAGCTGTTCTGCTTCAGCTGAACACTGGAGCTGTCCACTGCCAGTTGTGCTGAAACACAGAACCAGTCTGTTGCGAATCTTTTCTTCTTCTTCTTTTTTTTTTTTTTTTAATGCATATAAAAAGAGATGTTGATTATTGAGAAATTAATTATCTTAAAGTTAAAAAGTTATTTTAATTAGCGTACACATTCCATCGAATAATGCCAATTGCAAATGGTAGAAGAATAATGTAGATGCACGCATAGGGGAATGCTTGGAAGGCGATAGAGAGTATTGCAAGTATTCGTAGTGCATATAAGATCTGCCAAACGAAATTTACATATATGCGAACTATTTGTGTTATGACATCAGGTGGTCATTATGTTTCAGGACAACCCACAGATATCGGCAGCTGTGCCTTTAATAGCTGATGGCCGTAACTTCAGCGTGGGTTATTGAAGTGCACCCCACGCATAAAACCCAGCACCCCACCACCACCGCACTGTGTAACAAGCATCGAGCCTCAAACACACACACACACACACACACACACACACACACACACACACACACACACACACACAATACGGACAAGCTGCGAACGCAGTGTCCAAAAAACCCTGACAACACGTCAAATAGCAACTCACCTTCAGCGCCTCAATGTCCAGCGATGCCGATCGGTCCATATGGAAAGATAAAGTCTAAAACAAAAGTTGTCTATCTAGCCTTGTAGTTCCCGAGCCAGCCCAGTTCTCCGAGCCGCGGCGGATTTCCTCAGTTTCATTCCCGCAGATCACGACTGCCGGGCAGGCGTAACACAGCGACAATCTCAACTCTTAATAAATATTAAACTTAACAATGCAGTCAGAGTGTCCCAACAGCAGTGACACGAGCTAAACAGACTTGCTTGTTGTCGCCGTCCCTATTCCTCTCCAAAGGCAAAGGTGTTTCCGTCAGTCAGAGACCATGTTGTTATTAAGAGAATTAAACGCGCGCGACTGGCACATTTGCAACGAGCTTGATGGATCAGTTCCTTTGAAACCAACCTTTTGCGGTTAACTGAAAATAATTCCGTTTGCGCAGGTGGATGAGATGGAGGATGTCACCTCCTGCCGATATCCGATTGATTGATTGATAACTGATTGAGTAAATGATAAGACGTGGCGCGCGGCACTCCGCAATTGCCCTACTTGTGATCTCCAGGAACCTCCCGTATCCAAACGCGCTCCTTCAGCCGAGTCCCGGTGCTCTGAATACGGGCTCTGTGTCTGGGAGAGGGAGTCTGATGAGGGAGGGGAAGTAAAAGGGGGAGATCTTCCTCTAGTGTAGAATGAATTGTGAGGGAAACGAGTAGATTTTTCTCTCTTTGGCAACGCGCGCGGTGGCAATCCGGTTTCGCTTTTTCACCCACCTTCACAACAAGGTGACTGCTCAGCCTCTTTAGTTTTCTGCCTGAAGATACGAGCAGTTTCTTTTCATCTGTAAAAAAACAAATTGTCCTGCTAGTTATTCTCCTGGGTCCTAGAGACACGATTAGAGAGAGAGAGAGCGGGAGAGAGTGAGAGAGAGAGAGAGAGAGATAGAGAGAGAGACTCAGTATCTTGCACGCATGCTGAGCTGATCCGCAATGCTATTTAAGTTTTAATTCGCATGCGTGTGTGTTGCATCTTAAATGCATGCTATTGACTTGTTAAACGATTTCAAGGCAGATAACCACACGTTTAAACTGAAGAAAGATTCGCTCTAAATCAGCATCAAAGTTGCTAACTAAGATGATTTTGCAAGATACCTCTAAAAATAACCTACACAGCGGAGTTACAAGTGAAACAATTGTTCCAGTTGCAGGGCTTGCATTGTAGATATTTTATTTATTTATTTATTTATTTATTTATTTATTTATTTCATTGTGCCACTCCGCAATTAATAATTCCTTGGCATGGATTTTACGTGCGCACCTGACCTGAGCTCGGTATGGTGTGCCAGCTCCAGCTCCAGTGACGTCAACTCCCAGTCTAGGACGGACCCAAATCAACAGCCCGTCGTAAAGTGAGCTGGAGCTGATCTGAGAACATTTCAACAACGATCGTGTGTGTTTCGCGCATCCGTGCACGTGCACTCACGAAGGTGTAGATATAAGTGTCGTGTCCTAGATAAATGGGAATCGTACGTCATCCTCTATCTTGCAGATTTTGTCATGTTATTCCTGGTTGAGGTTCAGATTTAAAATGAGTTCTCTCTCTCAGCCATGACTGTCTGTCTCATCAGTGTTGTCAGAGAGTAGATATTACAGTATCTTATAAAACGTGTGTTCAACCCCAACCTGAAGAAAAAAAAAAAAGAAAAAAAAAATGTAAACCTTAAAAATGTGTTTCATGTTGTAACATCTACACTGGTTTGATTTAAGTCGAAATATAATCCAACATCACTAAATCAACCTTAATACAATAGGTTAAACCAACAAAACTTATTTTATTGGTTAGATCATGTAGAAGCTCCTTAGGAATATTCTGGGTTCAATACAAGTTAAGCTTAAATGACAGCATTTGTGGCATAATGTTGATTACCACAAAAATATATTACCTCCTTTTCTTAAAAAAAAAAAAAAAGAAGCAGCAAAAAATCTGTCTTACAGACAGTGAGGCTCTTACAGTGGAAGTAAATGAGGCCAATTCGTAAACGTTAAATTACTTTCAGTTTCAAAAGTATATCCACAAGACGTAAACAGTATACCTCTTTCTTTCTTTCTTTCTTTCTTTTATAAAATAGAGGGACGAGTCGAAAGTAGTTTTTGTGGTAATCAAAATTATGCCACAAATGCCATCGACTTAGTTTATCTTGTATTGAACCCGGATTAGTCCTTTAAGGTAACAACTACAAGTTGCCGCTTTTTACAGTGTGATATAAACACCTGCAACCTGGACACTTTTATTTCCATTATATTGGCTGAACATAATCAATACCTCTTAACACTTTCTGTTTTAACACTCACCACTTCTAATCCCTGTCAGACTGTAAACTGCATACTGTAAAAATGTTTGGTCAGGTAACCTAAAAAAAAAAAAAGAAAATGCTTCATATTCCAAATTAACTGGTTTTATTCCAATCAAAATATTATTTTATGCGACCAAATCAACATGAATACATCATTTTAAAGGGTCAGGTTAGGTAGAAATGGCTTGTTAAGGTACAACTGCTAATTTCCATGTTGTTCTACATCAAACATTTAATTACAGATCAGAATAACACAAGAGCTTCACCCTGCTATACTATAGTCAATGAAGTGACTTAATCTGACATTTGCCACATGCATTTGTTCAGTGAATGACATCTGTGTTTACCACTGTCTGACCTTATTTTCATCCTGCATGCAGACGCATGCTGGCCAAATGAAGGACATCATTTGCTATGGAGGTATGAGTCAGTCAGTTCCTTAGGGGGAAAAGGAACAGAACAACCATACAGATAGTACTTAACTTGTACGTGACTTCATATGTCTGTTTATTTATGCCATTAAAGAACATGTTTTTGTGTCATCATATAGCTATTGTGTCATCATATCTTGTCGGTTATGTATGTAACCTCGGTTCCCTGAGATGAAGGGAACGAGACGTTGCATCACTAAGCTGACGCTATGGGGAGTGTCCTACTATACGACCTAGCTGAAACCTTTCTACAATAATGGAAGAATTGGCTATGCTGTTTAAGCACCGCCCTTTTAGCCGCGAAGCTGTCTGGTATAAAAGTTTGCGCGCAAACACCACTCCTCAGAATTTTCTGACTGAGGGACAAAGAGCGCATTGCTTGCACCTCAAAAAACCCTGAGTCCGTAGTGCAGCCAGTTTACACAATGTCTCGTTCCATTCATCTTAGGGAACCGAGGTTACATACGTAACCAGGGTTGTTCCCTAATGATTCAGTACACTTGACATTGCGTTACTAAGCTGACGCTATGGGGAACAGATTCCCATCATGCCGCACTACACAACATAACCTTTCCAGAGAGGAAACAGGATGCCGCAGTCCCACGGGACGGCGACCGACATGAGTATGCCGCAAGTGAATGACCCTCATGGTGAGCCAGGAGGGGAACACTCAGAATATATGTACGAACTATGGTCATATAGTATGAATTAACCCCGTCACGAACCCAGTCATAAAGGACGTTTTTTTGTGATGAAAGTGCCTGTGACTTTAGGGAAATACAATGGTCTGAATGCGGGAGGTTGAGTAAATGACAGGGAGCTTGTACTTAACAAGAGGGGCATAAGTAAATGTTTGGCCAATGAAATAGCAAACACTCCAGACAGAGAGGATTTGCTATGAGAGAGACTTTACGTCTAGCATGTAAAACCTTGCACATGTGTTTTGAGAAGACCATCCTGCTGCAAAACATATGTCTTGTAAAGACACACCGTTCGTCCATGCCCATGAAGAGACCATGCCCCTAGTTGAGAGTACTTTAACACCAACTGGCCAATTCGCACCATGCGACTCGTAAGCCAGGGCGATCGCATCAACGATCCAGTGAGAAAGTCTTTGCTTGGAGATGGACATTCCTTTCGTGCATCCTCCTTAGCGCACAAAGAGCTGGTCAGACAGTTTGAACTGGCGGGTGCTCTCAACGTATGTGTGTAGCACTCACAAAGGGCATAACAAATGCAAGGACTGTTCCTCATCCGAATTAAATGGAGGAGGAAAAATGCTTGAAGGTGAACCACCTGCGCTCTGAAGGGCATGGTTAGAACCTTTGGCACATAGCCTTTCCTAGGTTTGACAGTGGTTTTTGAAAGACCCAGACCAATCTCCAGACATGAATTGTCAACGGACAGTGCTTGCAAATCACCAACCCATTTTACTGAGGCCAAAGCCAGCAGGGAAATTGTGTGTGCTAAGGGAAAGCACACACAATTCAACATAGTCCAGATGCTCGAAGGGAGGTCCCGCGAGTGCTTTTAGGACCAAAGTTAGGTCTCAAGTCACACGCCCCCTTAAGGAATTTTATGATTAAATCATGTTTACGTATAGAGGTGCAGGCTTCAGGTGCGTGATATGCAGATATAGTCACCACATAAACTTTGATGGAGTGAGCCCTGTGTCCAATCGCTCATTTTTTATTTATTTATTTTTTTTTTTTGGATTTTCGCCCCTTTTTCTCCCCAATTTGGTATGTCCAATTCCCAATGCGCTCTAGTTTCTTGTGATGGTGTAGTGACTCGCCTCAATCCGGGTGGCAGAGGATGAATCACAGTTGCCTCCGTTTCTGAGACAGTCAGTCCGCACATATTATCACATGGCTTGTTGAGTGCGTTACCGCAGAGACCTAGCACATGTGGAGGCTCACGCTACTTCTGTGACATCCACGCACAACTCACCACGCACCCCACCAAGAGCGAGAACCACATTATAGCGAACGCAAGGAGGTTAACCCAACGTAACTCTACCCACCCTAGCAACTGGGCTAATTGGTTGCTTAGGAAGCCTGACTGGAGTCATTCAGCATGCCCTGGATTCAAACTTGCGACTCCAGTTGTGGTAGTCAGCGTCTGTACTTGCTGAGCTACCCAGGCCCCCTGCGTCCAATCGCTCAAAAAGAAATGTACGAATTTCAGGTATGGGGCAGTTCACTGGGCCATTGCCATGTGAAAATCACCAGTTAGTGAACAAATTCCATTTCAGTGTGTAAAGGCGTCTTGTGGACGGTGCTCTAGCCTTTAAAATGGTGTTCATAACCAACTGATAATGACAATAATCTTCCACTGTGCTCCATTCAAATTTCACATGTGTAGGCTTCACAGCTCTGGCTGGGGATGCCAAATCATGTCTTGTGTTTGAGAGAGAAGTCTCTCCTCAGCTGTATTTCCCATGGAGGCCCGTCTCTAGAAACCAGGACCGATTGGGCCATTTCGGCGCAATTAACAGAACTGTTTCCGTGTCCACTCGGACTTTGCTGATGACAGAATGCATACTTGCATTTCACCAGCCATTCGTGGGCCAGTGCTTCCTGGCGATTTATATATGCCACTCGCCCTTGTTGGGGGAAAGTGAGGCAACATTCTCTATTGAACATTCACCTGATGCAACGAGAGACATAACATCATCATACCCAGCATCAGAACCGCTGAACGCGATGAGGTTATGTGCTCTTGTAGAGGGCCGATGCATAGATGCAGTATATGGAGATTGAGGGGCTCGCGGGGCGTGTTCCGGCACAAGGTCCACCTCATCCTGCTCAACCTCGCGGCCCCGCCGTGCCTCCTCGTGTGATCCCTCAGAATGAGGGTGATTCACGGGGGAAGCGTTTTGAGACACATGCCCTCACAGTGATGGCAGTCTGTTTCTATGAGAGCTGTCTCTGCGTGGGTGTGGCCCAGACAGTGAATATAGCACTCATGCTGATCTGATGGTGGGATGTGTCCCTCGCATAAGGAACACTTACAGAACGTCATCTTTAAAAAGATGCAAACACGTAATTGGTTCTTTTAGTTATATATACTGTATACAGTTGAAGTCAGAAGTTTACATACACTTAGGTTGAAGTCATTAAAACTCATTTTTTTTAACCACTCCACAGATTTCATATTAGCAAACTATAATTTTGGCAAGTCGTTTAGGACATCTGCTTTGTGCATGACATGAGTAATAATTCCAACAATTGTTTACAAACAGATTGTTTCACTTTTAATTGACTATATCACAATTCCAATGGGTCAGAAGTTTACATACACTAAATTAACTGTGCCTTTAAGCAGCTTGGAAAATTCCAGAAAATAATGTTAAGCCTTTAGACAATTAGCCAATTAGCTTCTGATAGGAGGTGTCCTAAATTGAGATGTACCTGTGGATGTATTTTAAGGCCTATCTTCAAACTCAGTGCCTCTTTGCTTGACATCATGGTACAATCAAAAGTAATCAGCCAAGACCTCAGAAAAAAAAAAAAAACTGTGGACCACCACAAGTCTGGTTTATCCTTGGGAGCAATTTCAAAACATCTGAAAGTACCACGTTCATCTGAACAAACAATAGTAAAAAAGTATAAACACCATGGGACCACGCAGCCATTATACCGCTCAGGAAGGAGACGCATTCTGTCTCCTAGAGTTGAACGTAGTTTGGTGCGAAAAGTGCAAATCCCAGAACAACAGTAAAGGACCTTGTGAAGATGCTGGAGGAAACAGGTAGACAAGTATCTATATCCACAGTAAAACAAGTCCTATATCGACATAACCTGAAAGGCTGCTCAGCAAGGAAGAATCCACTGCTCCAAAACCGCCATAAAAAAGCCAGATTAACCTCCACAAGTGTACATTGGGACAAAGATCTCACTTTTTAGAGAAATGTCCTCTGGTCTAATGAAACAAAAATGTAACTGTTTGGCCATAATGACCATTGTTATGTTTGGAGGAAAACGGGTGAGGCTTGCAAGCTGAAGAACACCATCCCAGCTGCGAAGCATGGGGGTGGCAGCATCATGTTGTGAGGGTGCTTTGCTGCAGGAGGGACTGGTACACTTCACAAAATAGATGGCATCATGAGGAAGGAAAATTATGTGGATATATTGAAGCAAAATCTCAAGACATCAGCCAGGAAGTTAAAGCTCGGTTGCAAATGGGTCTTCCAAATGGACAATGACCCCAAACATTCCTCCAAAGCTGTGACAAAATGGCTTAAGGACAAGGTCAAGGTTAAAGTCAAGGTATTGGAGTGGCCATCGAAAAGCCCTGACCTCAATCCGATAGAAAATTTGAGGGCAGAACTGAAAAAGCATGTGCGAGCAAGGAGGCCTACAAACTTGACTCAATTACACCAGTTCTGTCTGGAGGAATGGGCCGAAATTATTGTGAGAAGCTTGTGGAAGTCTACCCAAAATGTTTGACCCAAGTTAAACAATTTAAAGGCAATGCTACCAAATACTAACAAAGTGTATGTAAACTTCTGACCCACTTGGAATGTGATGAAAGAAATAAAAGCTGAAATAAATAATTCTCTCTACTATTATTCTGACATTTCACATTCTTAAAATAAAGTAGTGACAGAAAGTTTTTTTATGATTAAATTTCAGGAATTGTGAAAAACTGAGTATAATTTTATTGGGCTAAGGTGTATGTAAACTTCTGACTTCAACTGTATATATACGTATATATATATATTATATATATATATATATATATATATATATATATATATATATATACAATATCAACAATTACTTATAAGGATACAAAACTCCCGCTGAAGTGCTGTGGGGAATCAGGATGCTGAAGTGGCCCGTTCACCAGGAAGCGGCGAGGTGGAGTAAATGCAGGGGAGCGGAGAGTCTTATCGTTGCCATGAAGATCCCGCCTGCTGACTTGTGTATGTTGATGGTGAAGTAGTAGAAGGCATCTAGATGAGAGACGAATCGCTGTTTTGAAGGAAGAAAATTCGGAGGAATGGTGTTTGCGCGCCTGCTTTTATACCAGACAACTTCATGACTAAAAAAAGGGGGGCTTAAACACCGTAGCCAATCCTTGCATTATTGTAGAAAGGTTTCAACAGAGTCGTGTAGAAGGACACTCCCCATAGTGTCAGCTTAGTGACGCAGTGTCAAGTGTACTGAATCGTAAGGGAAATTTTTCATTGTAAGGGAGTTTTTCATCAAATACTAGTTTCCTGTTTTGTGCAGAAATGTTCTTGCGATAGATGTTGGCTTTAATATATCCACGCACTTGCATTTCATCACCTGTTCACATTTATATGTACATGTGCACACAATTCAGAGAACGCAAGCACACCAGAGCAGAAGTTATATGGTACCATTTAACCTCTGGGCATTTTGTGTATTAGGGACATTATTTTCTCTCACAATCAGATGCAGTAATGAGACTGTAAATAGCTTTGCTCTCCCTTTTAAAGCCTTCTATTACCCCACTGACCACTCAGCTGCTACTTTAGTAAAACAACTCAAAGATGTAGCACTAGACCAGGACACTAAATGCCATAATATAGTACTTTGAAGATATTACTGATATTACTTATGCAGTTATTTATACACTGTGATATTACAAACAGCAATTTATTTAACACCCAAAATATTATCTAATCGTTTTAAATGCTGCCATTTCATGTTTTTGCCAAGTCATGCAATCTCCATGTACAATATCATTTTATAGTAGCAAACACTTTTCGGGTTTGCCCCCCATTGGCAGAAACTGGAGATTCAGCAGGGCTTTATATAAACGTGCACATCTTCTCTATAAAATAATGTCTATCTACAATGAAAAACATCTATAATTTCTGAATTATGGGGCTTTAAACTTATTTTTAAAGGATTCGAAAATTATGTTTTATATGGTATTACCTAAATATTTCACGTTTTAAAAATCCAGAGATCAAAACTACAAGTCCCATAAACGAATCAGGTGGCTTCTGATTGGAGGTGATTGCAGCCAATCAAACCCCGTAGCCGCACTGATGCGATTACAGCATCTTTCAACATGGCGGCTGTAGTCAAGGGATTTCCATTCAACCTGTCGTTTGCATCAATTCTGGTGATTTTGCTGCTATGTCTCCAGTCCGGAGGAGGTCAAAAGAAAAAGGAGGTACTGATACATTTATGAAACTACCTTTCATTTCACTCTGCGATGTATATTTCTGGTAAAAGACCTAAAGTCATTCATCACCGGCCGCCTGTTAAATTATGCTTAACATTATATGACCCTAGGATAGTTATTTACGTAGTGCATATTAAGAATAGGAAGCTTTTTTAATAGTATCGTGTTTTGCACTAATGTTTATTACAGTTTTTTTCTGTAGTTGTTTCAGTGCGTGTATCAGTTCTTTTGTAGACGCAGCTGAGTGCGCGTGCCCTTGTGACGCTGTGCGCGTTATCGTATACATGATAAATAAGTCTTACATATTTCCAATGGTGTGTTAAACGCAAATAGTTAAATTGAAGCTATTTATTTCACATACAATTCTTATGTGTATGTTGATTGATTGTTTGCATCTTTTATTATCCATTTATTTACTACATGAATGAATGAATGAATGAATTAATGAATGTTTTATTTGAAATTTGATTAACTTATAAGCCATTCTGCACTTAGAATATTTCTTATAATATTATAATGGCTATGGATACTAGGATTTGATTAGTTCAAAGCAACTTTTGGGAGATTAAGGGAAAATAAGTTAATTTCAAAAATACTACTACTAGCCTGCAATTATTTATTTATTTATTTAATGTGAATGTTGCATGGTCCTAAAATATAGTCAATTTTAAAAGAAAATTGAGGATTATTTATAATTGTCAATAACACAGATACATTACAAACTTATTGCTTTCACACAAACAAGAAGATAATTTTACCCTTATCATTTGGATTGAAAATAAAATCATAGACTAATATTAAGATGTAAGATACTTCATAGTTAGTACAAGTGACAATTATGTATTGTTGGTTTCTGACTCTTTATTTATTGCTTCTACTGCAGTGTTCTTAAAGTCAGGTGAACTCTCAGATTGAGTCTCTCTCTCTCTCTCTCTCTCTCTCTCTCTCTCTCTCTCTCTCTCTCTCTCTCTCTCTCTCTCTGTGCGCATGTGAGGAGTGTTCGGGAGGAGTGTGTGAGTGACTGAGCGGTGTGTTTGAGTCTTTTTCCTCTTTCTAGATTAAGGTATATTGGTTGAGCTTATTAAAACAACAGCAGTTTTCTGATATTTATTTGCTGACTTTGTCGGCAAAAGAGAGGAGCAATGGGATTGAATTCTGATGGCTTTGGGTCCTTGACCGCACGCCACGGGTGCAAATGTTTATCAGATAAGACAGTGTCAGTGGAAGATTGTTTAATTGGTGCGTTGAACATCTTGTCTGCAATGAGAGAACGAGGCAGTTGTTCTTTTTCTGAGGGAAACATCTATGGTTGATGATTTGGTTGAACATGGTTTATCTGTGAGAGATGTATTCATTCCGGTTCTGCTGCTGTCTAACCCTTCAAAAAAAGTTATCCTTTCCAATGTACCTCCGTTTATTCCAAATGATACACTTGAGCGCATTCTTGTGCGTTATGGCAAATTACTGGGACCGAGCAAAATGATTCCACTTGGTTTAAAAAACCCAGAATTAAAGCATATCATGTCATTCAGACGTCACACGTACATGATTTTAAATGCTGAATTTCAAAACCTGGAAGTTGCTTATACGATCTTTATCACTGTTGATTCAATGAAATGCTTCACTTGCGGGAAACAGGGCCATGTGAGGCAATTATGTCCTTTTCAGTATTGAGGCTGAAAATGAGAAGTAGTGTAATTCCGTAACAGCACAGGTGAATAATGTTCTGGATATTAATAATGCAGAAAATATTGATAAAGATAATGTACTGCAAGATGAAACCGCTGCTTCATCTAACAGTGGAGAGGGTTCTAATGTTCTTGCACAAGATTGTCCCACTGAAGATACGTACAGTACACATGTAAATGGAAGTGTGAAAGTCCGAGTTGATGAGGAGCTCATTGTTGCTGGGGTAGTTAGTGATTCAAAAGCAAAGTGAGCTCGAAAACTCGCAGGTACAAAGCAGCCACCTGTTACAGGGTGACATGGATCTGTTGTCACAGATAACTGATGATAACTTATCTGAGAATGACTCTGAATGTGAATGTTCAGATACTGGAGAAGAACGTTGCAAATTCACATGGAAATTCTGTGGGGAATCATCTTACTTCCCGTTTAAAGCCTCCTTTTTACATGGTTCAACAGTTGAGCAATTTCCTGGATGCCACTAAGAATCAGAGAAAACCCAAATTGGAAAAATATTTTCCTGATTTGGAACTTTTTGTTGAGTCTGTTGCTATTGCTATGCAAAAGGCGACATTGGAGGAACTTGATCAACCGAAACGTTGGAGACTTAAAAATGTGTGGTGGGATGCTTTATACCCCATTGTAATTATTGTCATGACATTTTTTAATATTGGGTCTTTAAATATTAATGGCTGTCGCAGTACATTAAAAAGAAATGATCTCTTCAATTATTTAATTCTTAAAAAGGCTGATGTGAATTTACTTCAGGAAATGCACACATATTTGCAGAACCAGTCACAGTGGATTAGCGATTGGAAGGGTAATGTGCTTCTGAGCCATGGCCCAAATATTAGTGCAGGGGTTGCAGTTTTGTTTTCACCTCTGGTTGGTGGTATTTTAAAGAGTTTTGAGGTAATACCTGGAAGAATATTACGAGCAGATGTTACTTTAGGTGACACAGATTTTTCTATGTTTAATGTGTATGCTCCAAATGATGGCCCTGAGCGTATTACTTTTTTTTGAAAAACTATCACACTGTCCCCGGGATAATATTATTATACTGGGGGCTGACTTTAATTGCACTTTAAATCAACAACTGGATAGGAATCATAATGAACCCCATCCTTGTTCAGCTAAGACTCTTAGAGGCATAGTTGATTATTATAATTTTGTTGATTTGTGGAGAGACACATTTCCTGGGCTTAGACAGTATACTTGGATGAAAGTAAACTCTAATAATATGTCTGGAGCTAGGCTTGATTGTTTTTATACTGAAGCGTGTAATAGGGGAAGGTTTTTTAGAAATTCTATTTCACCTACTTTTCTGTCAGACCATCATTATATTTCTATGGCTGAGTCCACTAAATCTTTTAAATCACTCTGGCACTTTGATAACAGGTTACTTTAGGATCACTGCTTTATTCACTCTTTTCACCTTTTTTGGAATTCTTGGAGAGAGGAGAGATTAAATTTCCCATTTTTAAGTCAGTGGTGGGATGTGGGCAAGGTGCAGATTAAAAAAAAAAAATTGTCAGCATTTTACTGCACATAGCAGGGGTGCCCTAGTAGAAAAAATTAAAGCTCTTGAACAAGAAATCCTTGGACAAAGAAGTCATAGTACTACAGGTTTCATTTCCACTGACTCTTTGGAAAGGAATACATTTCTTCTACACAGCTTAGTGGAAGAACAAGGCAAAACAGCCCTTTTAAGGGCAAAGTTCACCCGTCTAAATGATATGGTTTCTCCTACTGCTTTTTTCTTTGGACTTGGAAAAAAAAGCCAAGAGAGCATAAGCATCTTCATCAACTGAAACTTCCAGATGGAAGAGTATCAACAGCACAAACGGAAATGAATGCTTTTGCTATTTCTTTTTATGAAGATTTATACCGTTCAGAGCCATGTAATGGAGTAGAAGCTGATATACTTCTGAGTGACTTACCACAATTATCAAAGAAGGACAAGATGGATCTTGAGAGCCCTTTAACAATGGCTGAAATTTTGAGAGCTGTCCAGGAGATGAATTCCGGAAAGTCACCTGGTTTGGACGGTCTTCCAGCTGAGTTTTATAAGGCTTTTTGGAACTTAATTGGTTAGGACTTGTACTATATTTTGTTGGAATGTATTGAAAGAGAGACCTTTCCTCTAAGCTGTCGGAGAGCTGTGTTAACTTTGATCCCCAAATAAGGAGACCTTGGTTGCTTAAAGAACTGGTGCCCTGTCTCCTTGCTCTGTGTTGATCTCAAAATATTTTCAAAAGCCTTAACCAACAGATTGAAGGGCTGTATAGAAACTATTATTCATAACAATCAGTCTTACTGTATCCCTAACCGAACAATATTTGACAATGGTTAGAGACATTATTACAGTGGCAAAAAGATATAACATGGACATAGGTCTTCTCTCTTTTGACCAAGAAAAAGCCTTTTATAGGGTGGACCATCCTTATTTATTTAAGACTCTTGAGGCTTTTGGATTTGATCATCATTTTGTGTCCTTTATTAAGCTCATGTATAGTAATATTTATAGCATGTTAAGAGTAAATGGCACTTTAACAAGGCCTTTTTCAGTGACAAGAGGAATAAGACAAGGGTGTCCTCTCTCAGGTTTCCTCTATGGTATTTCTATTGAGCCTTTTTTAAGTCTGCTGAGAAAAAGACTATGTGGTATTGGTGTCCCTGGCTGCCCTAAAGTTCCCCAAGTGAAACGTATAGCATTTGCAGATGATGTAACTCTGATAATTAGGAATTCAAATGATATTGATAGTGTAATTTCATGTTTGAATATTTTTCAGAAAGCTACCTCTGCGTGTATAAATTGGGAAAAATTTACTTCTTTATTGTTGGGAGACTGGCATAGCACTGGCATCCTCAGTTGCCAAAGCAGTGTAAATGGGCCCAGGATGGTTTAAAAGTTCTTGGCATTTATTTTGGAACTGACCAATATATGGAGAAGATCTGGGAAAGAGTGGTTGACTGGGTTATTGGTAAAATTCAAAAGTGGAAGTGGATTCTCCCACAGCTCTCATATAGAGGAAGATGCCTGGTAATTAATAATCTGGCAGCTTCAATGCTGCGGCATAAAGTTACAGTGTAAGATCCCCCTAAAGAACTGCTATTAAAAGGTCAAAGGGCATTTGTTGATTTTTTTTTTTTTTTTTTTTTTTAATGGCCATCATTGACTTCCTCCTGGGGTGCTCTATCTTCTCGTTGCAGAGGGAGATCAAGGCCTTATACATGTTGAATCAAAAATTGCAGAAATGAGACTACAAACACTGCAAAAACTGCTGTACTGCTGTGATTGTGTGCCATGGATTGATTATTGTTTGTACATTCTTAAAGACCTTGGACGAACAGACCTTGACAAAGAGTTATTTTTAATTGAGAAGCCTTATGTTGAAAATGGGCATTGTTCTTTTAAAATTGTATGTATCAATTTTTCAATCATGGAGTTTGTTAAAATTCTCAAGAGTGGGTGATGAAAATTATGGGTGTGCCTCTTTTTAAACTACAGCCTCCATTATCAGGTTCTGTAATCAAAATGTTTTTAAATGCTGGAATAACTAGAGTTATGGACCTACTCGATATAACAAGAGGTCAGTGGCGAACGGCTCAGTCACTTGCTGACCAGATTGGGATTAGGTCAGTGAGAATAGTGGAAGGGGTAGTTAAGAGCTTCCCCCAGTATTCACTTCACTTATAGATTCTGCTTTAATTAATGGCTTGATATCTCAGACATTTCCTGCATTAAAAGTTGTCCCAAAAAATGTGGATATTGAAGAGAACACTAAGTTTGTTTTTTGTTTTTTTGTTAAAGGGGTTTGAATTTTTGGATTTCCAAAGTATGGGGAATAAAATGGTTTATCATATTTGTGCTAAATCAGCACACTTTGGTCAGTTGAAGGAAAGGATAGATACTAAAAGGAGGACTTACCTTTCTGTGCCCAGAGATGTAAATCCCTCATGGAGGCTGTTGTATAAGCCTCCTGTTCCCAAGAAATGTGGAGATCTACAGTGGAGAATACTTCACAGTGCGTTGGCTACGAACACCTTTGTTTCTAAATTTAATAGAATGGTTTTACCTGAATGTTCTTTCTGTAAGGCTTCTGACACTGTGTTTCATTTATTTTGTGAGCATTCAAGGCTGGTTCAACTTTTTGTACTATTGGAAAAACTAATTATGAAATTGGGATTTTCTTTTACAAATACCCTTTTTATTTTTGGTTGTAAGTATAAACAGTCGTGGCACGAAAAGTGTGTGCTTGCCAATATTTTTATGGGCCAAGCCAAGTTAGCCATCCTGAGAACACATCAATGTAAAAATGTGGGTCAAGATGTTGACTTGTTGTCTCTTTTTAAATCATTGGTAGAATTATGGTAGCTGTTGAATTTGCATATTACAAACAAAACGATAATGTACCTTTTTTTCAAAATGAGATGGGATGTGAGAGAGGCATTAGTGACAATGAGCGAGTGGTAAAATTGTTGTGTTTTTTTTTTGTTTTTTTTGTGTATGTGTTCTGTAATATTTTGGAAAATGGTGTAAATTTAAAATGGTTTTAAAAGTCAAAGTCTCTCTCTCTCTCTCTCTCTCTCTCTCTCTCTCTCGTGTCTCTCTCTGTGTGTGTGTGTGTCAGGGTTCGTACAAGGTGCTTGAAGTACTTGAATTTGGCTTTTTCAAATTTAAGTCCTGGAAAACCCTTTTTAGAAAATATATTTGAAATCAATTGCCTGAAATAAATCCTTGTCCCCTTCATCTGGTACACCACTTTTATGACATGTAAAGTTATTTATGTATTTATTCTGTACTTATTTTTAATACAAGCATTAGTGCAAGGCCGAACAGTGTGCAAAAAAGCAAAACAAAATTATTATTAATAATTTGAATAATTTAAAAATAATGTTTGTCCCTTAATTTCATGGCATTGTTGTTAAAATGTTAATGTTAAAACTTTTTTTTAAAAATATTTTCAGAGGCTACTTATATATGCATATAGTGATTTTTCCCAGCATTTAAAAAAGTTATTTCACATTTTAACTTTAATATTTTCACACAAAAAAATTGGGTGTTATACCCCACAGAACCCTCAAAAATTTGGTGTTGTAACCTATTTAAACCTCATTAGTGTTAATTTAGTGTTAACTTGCTTCGTTTGTGAAACAAAATTAAATAATAAAAGAAAGAACAACAGCCAAGTTGTTCTTTATGAATTAAAAATAATGTCAACATGTTACAAGATGTTTAACCTCAGTGTTTATGCGCAAAAACTGAACTGAATGGGAAATTTCAATATTTTGTAAGTTGGAAAGTCAATTTTTTGAGAATGACCCATTTGCAGTTTGGGTCAGTTCCTCACATAAATCTGTTGTGACTTTAAAAAACATGGTACACAGCACATGAGTCATATGGACTACTGTCTACGAACACAGTTATTCACTTTTTTTGGAAAGCAAAGTGTGTTTTAAGGGAGCGCACTACAATAACACATCAATTTCGTCATGAATGAACCAAGAATTGTTACTGAGAATATATAGTTAAAGATGCACATTGAGATATGTTGTAATTTGTAATAAGTAATAAGTGGTGTTTTATAAAAATAAATTAACTGAGTGAATAAAATATTTGTATTTAAAATTAACAATTAAAGAATGAGTTTTAATGACATCTTGAGCGTAGTCCTCGAAAACAAATAAAAATATGCTTAAAGTCCTTGAAAGTCCTTGAATTTAACTTTGAAGCATCTGTACGAACCCTGGTGTGTGTGTGTGTCTGTTCAGCTCCTGTGAAAATATGATATGTATTTGACCTTTACTCTCCCCTGCAGCAGAGGACCAGGAAAAAAGATCATATTGAGCACAAATCAAGCAAAGTGGTGAAGCAGCAACTTTCCGTTTCTCCCTCCTGCATTTTTAAATTCATTTACTCATATTTCCTTAACCCCTTTTCTTTCCCTCCCTGGTGCTTTGTGGGTGCTGAGAAGGGCATTATTTGGAGTGACTGTCTTTAATCCTTAATATATGTGTTATGGTTTGTGCTGCCCACTGTGAGCACCGGAGGAAGAATGGACAGTGGGTAGGGGGCGAGGAATATTATTTTTCCTGCCCAGCTACTCGTTCATCATTACAGCCAACTTTTGTGTCTCATTTCTGGGCTTGACTAATGGGAGAAGGTGAGAAAAGATGGAGTAAGCAGTTTTAGGCTGCTTGAGTTGCATAGTCTTTGTTTTGCCTTTATTTCTCCTCAGAGTCGACCTGAGAGGTGGACTTTTCTTATAGGCTTTAAAGATGACACTTCACCTTTTATTTATGTCTTGTGCTCTCCTTTATTAATTTGCTCTCTGGATGGAACATGAGGTTTGCCTATGGGTACTGTCTTCTATGTTTTTGGCATTTTGTGGATTCAGGTGCAAAATTGTTAGGCTGTGGTGCCATGTTTTCATCTTAAATGTAAAGATAGACTAAACATATATCAACCATATGGATTAATTAACCAATATTTGGATATTTTGAGATCATTTGCATCTCATCTGCAAACAACTGAAGTTTTAGTTCACCCTTGTGTCAGAAAAAGAAGAAAAAAATCGATGTATAACCTAGGCTTCTCCTTTTGAGTACATGACTGTGATCAACACTTGTTTGGTGTTGCTGTCTTAGCAGCTGCTCTTAAATGAAAATCCTGTAGGCGATGGTGAATCACTATAGCTAAGAATGAGTCAAATGATTTTTTGTCTTCAAGTTATTTTTGTCTGGATTGCATGCTCTTTTCACTGTTGGAGAACACCAGAGTTGGTTTTGCATTGGGATTGGGAGAAACAGAGTAATATTTAAGTCCTTTTTTACCCTAATGGGGCTTTTCCACTGTATGGTACAGCTCGACTTGACTCTACTCACGTTTTGGGGGCTTTCCACTGTGGATATTACCTGTTACCTGGTACTTTTTTTAGTACCACCTCGGTCGAGGTTCCAAGTGAGCCAAGCCGATACTGTGACGTCAAAACCCTGCAGATCACTGATTGGTCAGAGAGAATCGTCACTACCAGCGTCACTGGATTTGTGACACGGGACATCAACCCGCTAGTTTTAAAGTTAGCAACAGCGATAGCAGTATCATTTGTTCACACGACTTTCGAATTGTAAAAATAAATGACTGTGCGCAAAACCACACCATGGTCAATAAATGAGGTGCAGACGTTCCTCTTGTTAGTAGCCGAGGAGAGGATCCAACGAGAGCTGGATGGGGCAATGCAACTATGACGATCAGCCTATAATTCCACCCACGTTGAGGCTGCACTAAACTGCAGTGGAAAAGCAAGCTCAGAAAAGTAAAGCGAGCAGAGTCTAGTCGAGTCGAACCGTAACGTGCAGTGGAAAAGTGCCATAAATCTCCACTTTATCTTTAACTTTCAGATGTGAAAATAAAAGTGGAGATTTAGAGTACAAAAAGGACTTACATTTTTATATGTTTCTCACCCACACTTACGTATTACAGTATATTCTGAAGTATACTTCTGAAGTAATCTGTTTAACCACTGGAGTCTTATTACTTCTATGTTTCCTTTATGTGATTTTTGGAGCTACAAAGGTCTGATCACCATTCACCTGAATTGTGAGGACCTACTGAGATGAGATATTCTTCTAAAAATCTTTGTTTGTATTCTGCTGAAGAAAGAAAGTCATGCACATCTGGGATGGCATGAGTGTGAGTAGATTATGAGAGAATTTTCATTTTGGGGTGAACTATACCTTTAAGGACAACAACACTGGTAACGGATTGGGATCACTATCGGCTCATACAGAAAGTTCAGGTATCAGAATCAGATTGATCGAAAAAAAGTGATATCCATGCATCCCTAGTTTTGCATCTTGTCGTGTTTTTTCTTACCCAATCTAGGTTAACCAGTTTATATTTTAGTTTACCAATTTTGTACTTTAATAAATATTTAGCCTACTGTTATACTTGAATAAATAGCTAGTAAATTATTGTCAATTAACAATTTTGAAGCAAAATTGTGTCTGGTTTGTTTCTGCATTTGTAGCACAAATATAGAAATGCCCAGACAGATGGACCCTATTCACAGCATTGACATCAATTATTTTTCTGATGGGAATGCAACGAGTCTTTGAGGGAAAGACTTACAGACAGCATTTTTGAATCGTTCCATGGACAAAACATTGAAATAATATCTTTCCAAGAACATTCTGTAGACAAAAAAACTCCAGACAACATGAGTTGAGGAAAATCAGATGGGATAGGAGCTAGGGCTGGTCGATATATATATATATATATTAGTTTTCATTTAAAAAGTATTTATTTCACTGACTAGATTTGCCAAAAATAGGCATTACAATATGTACAATATGTTGTTACTGCCAACAAATAGCCAGCAAGCTGCTGTATTTCATACCACAGTAAAATTACTGTAAAACTATCTACAGTAATTTACAGAACACTGTATAATGATTTACAGTATGTGCTGTACAGTAAAATTAATTTTTAATTTACTGTACAGCACAGAAATGTTTGTATGACTTATATTAAAATACAGTATATTAGCTGTACAGTAAAATTAATTACGTTATTTGTTTGTATGTTATATATTAAATTGCAGTGTCCATACCATAGATCTAACAACAGTAAGCACAGTTTTAGCTTACAGAGTTAGAGTAACTTATATATATTACAAGTTAAAAAAGAATGAAACAATTGAGAAAACAGAACATTTATTACACAATGACAACTCAAATAGCACCTAAATGTTACTCAAAGGTAAATTATGCTACACACATAAAAGTCCATTCAAATACTTCTGAAAGAACATTCTACGATTCTTTGCTTGTCCAGACCTAGAGAATAAAAATACAAAAATCAATTAATATCATGTAATTTCAGTCTTGTTTTTACATCAACATGACATTTAAGCTACAAGGGAGAGAATACACTCTCAGCAAACAAGGTTGTGCATCACTCAGAAAGGACTGAGATAGAAGTTACTTACATACATATTGAATAATATTCAGAGCAAAACATTACGTTATATTTGTACATAACATAACTTTATTTTAGATGGAAGGGTCAAATAAAGTGGCTGGTATAACTCAGCAAATAAAAATAAAAATAAAAACGAGTTGCGTACGTTCAACCAGTGTAAAAACAACATTTGTTCACAGACAATGCAATTTGGTTGTAATACTTCAAAACTTGTTAGTGCTTACTGCAATATTAAACAGAATGGCCATTATAACTAATGCTAGTATCTGTTTGAGAACGTAAACTTTATCATTACAAAGCCACCTGTCAAATGATGAATGTTTGAAAAAAAATATTATAAACTGCTAAAAGATGTTTTGTCAAAAAGAGACCACTTTGATTCTGCTCCTCTCAAGGCTGAAGTGACGAGGAGTCGAGTGCAGGCCCATCTTTCTTAGGTTCCAGGTGCATTCACATACAGTTCTACGTTTTATATGATTATATGAGTAAGTCCAATGTAGATAAGACATCTCCTGTGTTTTGTCTTTTTTATAATAGATCACTGAATAATACCACAAATTTCCCCTCTAAATTGTGTATGTACAGGTTTAAGATTGGGCCAGTTCTCATGCAATTTAACAGTAAATTACTGTAATTATTTCCCTGCTCATTTTTTTCCTAAATAATACAGCTTAGTTTGACTTTAAATTTGCCATGAAACGGAAGTTACGATGACTTTATTACTGTATTGTGATGTCTGAGAGTCCTTCAGGTGCCTTTTGGCAAACTCTAGGTGGGCTGTCATGTGCCTTTTACTGAGGAGTGGCTTCCGTCTGGCCACTCTACCATACAGGCCTGATTAGTGGAGTGCTGCAGAGATGGTTGTTCTTCTGGAAGGTTCTCCTCTCTCCACAGAGAAATGCTGGAGCTCTGTCAGAGTGACCATCGGGTTCTTGGTCACCTCCCTGACTAAGGCCCTTCTGCCCCGATCGCTCAGTTTGGCCGGGTGGCCAGCTTTAGGAAGAGTCCTGGTGGTTCCAAACTTCTTCCATTTATGGATGATGGAGGCCACTGTGCTCATTGGGACCTTCAATGCTGCAGATATTTTTCTGTACCCTTCCCCAGATCTGTGCTTCGATACAATCCTGTCTCGGTGGTCTACAGACAATTCCTTGGACTTCATGGCTTGGTTTGTGCTCTGACATGCACTGTTAACTGTGGGACCTTTTATAGACAGGTGTGTGCCTTTCCAAATCATGTCCAATCAACTGAATTTACCACAGGTGGACTCATATCCAAGTTGTAGAAACATCTCAAGGATGATCAGTGGAAACAGGATACACCTGAGCTCAATTTTGAGTGTCATGGCAAAGGCTGTGAATACTTATGTACATGTGATTTTTTTTCGTTTTTTATTTTTAATAAATTTGCAAAGATTTCAAACAAACTTCTTTCACGTTGTCATTATGGGGTATTGTTTGTAGAATTTTGAGGAAAATAATTAATTTAATCCATTTTGGAATAAGGCTGTAACATAACAAAATGTGGAAAAAGTGAAGCGCTGTGAATACTTTCCGGATGCACTGTAAAGCGCTTTTACTTTGAAGTTGCACTCACACGCTTGTGCGAATTCAGTGCAAGCAGCAATCTCCTGACAGTTTAGATGGCATGAATCTCCTAATGGGTTGTCACGGGATGACCGTCATCATTTGTGAATCAGAGGAACTTTTGATCTTGATCCTGAAGTTTTGATTCTGGCTGATAGAATACACGCTTCAGAGGAAGATATTAGATGAGTGCTCGACGGGAAGAAAACACTGGATTTTTGTGAGGTTAGTGAATTACATATGTTTAAACAAGATATCTGCATATTTGCACATGGTATATAATAGAAATTATATTGATATTTGCCTTTTATCATTAGACAAGTCAGTTAAAAGTTACAGGGAACTGTTGAGGAGAGCTGTTAGCATACATGCTTTAGAGATAAATAAATGAGCGCTCCACAGGATGTTGGATCTGCTCAAGTTGCGTGAGGTTGGTTTATTACATCTGTTTAAACAAGATATGTGCATATTTGCAGATGGTCTATGATATTAGTTTTATTGATATTTGCCTTTTTATCATTAGACAAGACAGTTAAAAGTTACAGGGAACTGTTGAGGAGAGAGAGGGAGAATGAAACAGGCGAGCACTTTAACATTTATAAGCTTAAATGCGTACAGACAGTTTAAATGACACTGTGTTGCACACCGGCCTATTATTGTAGTAACACGATGGCACATAACAACAAAACGAACCGTAACTGTAAGTCATTTACATGTCTCGGTCGCTTCGTATGCAAGCAGACGATTCTCAGCGCCCTCAAGAAAAAAAATCGGCCATACGGGTAAATGTATCGTCCGATGCCGATAATTAAAAAATTCTGAATATTGGACCTATTTATCGGCCATGGCGATATATCGGTCGACCACTAGTCATCATTCCTGTGCCCTATTCCATACGAAGACAATTACCCTCCACTGTGAGAGCTTCAGAATGCTGAAAGGTGATAATGGTAAGTCAAAACAAAATTGAGTTAGCCAGGTCCGGGTCAGGTCCCATTCTATTGCTGCAGGTCCCGGGTCTGTTTAATATTATGTGAAATACCCAAGTCGATCCAAGAAGACCCGACCGTGATCAGACAGCGCTGATTACTATACAGTAAGATGCAGTTGGAAATACAGTAATAGTACTTTCAAAACAACAAAAATCATTTACAGTGCGATTTTATTTTATTTTTATTTATTTATTGATTTTATTTATTGGCTTTCCAGAAAATAATTACTATATCGTGATATATATCGTTATCTAAATTACTCATATCGTGATATAAGATTTTGGTCATATCGCCCATCTCTAATAGGAGCTTTATACAGCTTTATACCGTACGCTCCATTTAAGAGATGGTAAGTCTTTCCCTCACAGCCTCGTTTTAATTCATTAAAAATCAAAGATGCCACTACTGTGAATAAGGTTTCTTATTTTTATTTAGTTTCATTTTTTTTTTTATTTTATTTGACAAATTATTCACTTTTAAAGCTATTTATAAAACTTTAAAGCTATATATTAAAATATACAATATATAATTAATTTACATGCTTAAAGTAAAATCAGGCATCAGAATATTATAATTTACAGTAGAAAAATTAACTATAAAGCACTTAATATGGCATATAAAAACAGTACTGTGTTTGAAATGGAATAAAAAAAAAATAATAATAATAAAATAGCCCTGATATTATAGCTAAGCTTCTAATATCAGCCTTATAAGATTGATGTAGAAGAAAATGCTAAACTTGGTCCATACCAATATGGTAAGGGAATTAAAAATCCCAGTATTCATAATAGTGGTCAATCATTATGGGGTTTTCATTAATCAATTGTAAAACATAAAAATTGTCCCGCTTTTTACATTAATCACATCCTTGGATATGTTTTCCCTAGTTCTTCTACTCTTATGCTGTAAGACTTGCACAATCTTCCGCCGTGTCTGTTCCTCATAGCCTTGCTAGAAGCATGTCTTGTAATGTCAGCAGGAATAGTGTAATCTGACTCAGGCCCATGATAGCTCCATCCTGACTGTAGCATCTGGAGCTGAATTGCGTTGTGATCCCCTCTCCCTTCAGCTCTCAAACGGCAGCTCTACTCATTACTGCTCAGACTGGCACAGGGGCAAAAGGTTTGAAAGACAGCAAGGTGAGTTTATGTTCTGAAACAATTGAAATGTTTGAAGTCTTGAAGCCTCCCTCATGCTGGTGTGCTGGAACAGTGTGAAGAGGGCCACCCTGCTGAGTGTTTGATGAAGGCAGTTTAATTTTAAAAGCTCAGAGACATGATGCACACGTGTAGTTATCCATGGACAGGAAAAGAGAGTCATACTGCTGTGCCCCACTCATTCTTGCCTCCCTTTCTATATCTCTCTTTCTCTACCTCATCATGATAGACTGCTCTCAAGAAGCATTGATCTCTCAGACTGGGGACACAGTTGCAGAATGCAAACCTGCATATATGCATTTCCATAATGAGTCTCAAGACTCAGCAAGATTCGAATTCTAAATACAACATGGCTCACTGCAAATTAATCTCCCTGTCTTCTGTTGGGAGAGATGATGATGTCTCGAGAGCATCAGGAGGTAGTTTTACTTTTTTATCTTCACTAAGAGAGGACAGGAAATGATGGAGTAAAGGAATCTGGAATTGATGTGCGCTCCATCCACTAGGCAGTAGGTATTGATTAAAAAAAAACAACAACAAAAAAACTTGTGCACAGTCCCGCAGATGTTATACTGCAGCCCACCTCTTCTTTTATTTTAAAGCTGATGTATTTATTTAAATATTAAAATACTTTCTTTTGTCCCAGTTTAATATGTCGAGACTTCCTGAAGAGGATTAACTCTGGCTCTGTGGTCTGATAGATCAACCTCTGTCTTAACTGGGAGATTTGGCTCCAAAAATTATAACACAGTTTTTTTTTAGCTCATTATCTGTATTCATTATGTAGCCTTTTGCAGATTACTAATCACATATGACAATACAGAAATTTGTATTTTAATAACTGTGAAGCCCTAAAAAATAATGAAATTATTCTAACGATGCACTCTTTAACAAACGTAGTGGCCAAATAAAAAGCATACTAAAATCATCACAATATTCTTGATATTGCTTAATTATATCACCAGCAAAATCATTGCGATAATATTGTTAATATTAAATATATTACCCATCCCTAGTCTAAACCAGTAGTGTAGGTTTGGGGTGGAACTACATGGCCAAAAGAATGTGGACATCCAAACACAAACACATTCATATTGTCCATAGAAACCATTGTCAAAACCATAGAAATTAATATAACTCACTTTGCGATTATAACACTCTTCTGGGAAGGCTTTCCACTTGATGTTGGAAGATAGCTGCAGGAATTTGCTCCTATTCAGACACGAGCATCAATGAGGTCAAGCGCAGATTTTGGCCGATGCACTCGGGCTCACAGTCAGTGCTCCTATTCATCCCAGTGGTGTTCAGGTCAGGGCTTTGTGCAGGCCAGTCAAGTTCCTCCACACCAGACTGATCTTGCTGTGAATTTGGTGACAGTAAGTCGAAAGTGCTGCTGGTGAAATTTATCTTTGCTTACCGAAGTGGTCGAAGCTGGAAGTGTTGTTGAACATATGGGCACATGTCAGCATAAATGTCCAAACTTGCAAGAAAGCATGTTTTAGTTTTAAATTATGTAATACAGGAATGCATATTTTATTTACTCCACCCCTTAACCCAAACCTCAATCTATCTGCCAGTGCAGTAAAAATATAATGTTAGAGGGAAGATGCAACCCCCAAAAAGCGCTCATCTCTAGCGCTTGTCCACCATTGGGCCGAATGGTTCTCGTCGCAAAACCGTACTGGTCCATGCGATCCGGGCCAGTTGGCATGGTTACGGTTTCTTTTTCCACAGTGGTGCAGTGAAATCAGGAGAATAGACCTTATTGATGCTAGCGCCATCCTTGATTTTTAATGGGAATGACAACAAGGCTGTAAGGGATAGACATACAGTCTCTTCAATGGGCTGTACTGCAGTTTAAAGTGTTTTTGGATCATTCTGCTTTATACAGCTTTATGCCATTTGTGCCATTTAAGAGATGGCAAGTCTATCCCTCACAGCCTCGTTGTCATTCCCATTAATTTGGTGCCAGCGTGAATAAGGTCTGTGTACTCTACATCTTTTGCCGACGGCGTGAGAGGAAAACATTGGAGAGAATGCACTATGGAGGATGATTGCATATTCCAGTTTTTAGTACTGTTTTGGTTTTTACTCTGCTAATACACAGGAAAGACACATCCCACGTTGCAAAAAGGAAAGCAACGAGAAAAAGATGAGAGGTTTATTTGCTGAGGGCTTGTGTGTTCCACTGGAAACGAACATGCAGAAAGGTAAAGTTCCCAGACTAGCTAAAAATACATTTATTGACAAATTATTTTATAAGCATTATATAAAAATAGTGTATGAGAATACATTTTTGTACATTTGAGTTTTAATGAGCTAGCAGTCTACTTCCCTGGTGAAAAAGGCATGTAGAAAAATAAATGTATGCCACAATACTAGTTAAACCACTATCATAAAATCATGAAGATGCACTAAACATACATTTGGGCCGTGAATGTGCTGTGCCGAACCGTGCTCATGTGGAAATGCTACTGTAACTGTTCTGTACTGTGCTCAGAACTGTTCAGCCCTATGGTGGAAAAGCAGCTATTGATTATGTGAACGTGATTACTCCCTGGTTTCCTTAGGACCGGAACCGAAAACAGTCATTATTTTTGCGATTCTGTTCAGTGCTACTAGAGGTGCAGAAATGACACTCTTCACATTTCACTAAATAAAACAGAGATACAAAGAAATTCAGAGTAAAATCTCTATAAAAAGAGAAGAGAGCAAGGATTGAAAGCACAAAGAACCACAAACCCATCACTCACACAAGTGCATGGCTGTCGCTTCCATGTCTGGCTAGAGACACATGCAAGCTGTGTTTAAGGCCCAATGTACTGGATTTGTGAAATGATTTGTATTGTGCCTGAGAAGCATTACCAAATATGATTCTCCATGCCATCCAGACAAAGGCAGTGCCCCAGATGCTGGGAGACTGTGATATGTCAACATTAGACCCAGAGCCACTACACATACATTGCGTTTATAAAATCATTCTGAATATTGAGCGACTCATGGCTGCAAGCACCTACTCTCTTCACAAATAAGGCATGCTTGTGTGGACCATTCTTTCACTTTGTATTTTAAAATGCAAAATAATACTTTAAAAGATAAATAAACAAAAAAGACCCATGAATATTTAGCAGGCCCTAGCACCCTCCAGTCGACTCTGATGTCAGTTTCAGGTCTGCTGGTGTAATTCCATTTCCCTTATACATTTTATTCAATATTCAAGAGATTTGTAGGCCATTTGTAAGAAGTGCATTGATATTCTTACCTTCTTGCCTGGGCAGGAAATAGAAAAAGAGGTCTAGTTGACAGATGGTGTATGTTCAGTGCCCTGCAATGTATAAATGATAGAAGTTTAGATAGGTAACACTAAAAAAAGTTACATTAACAGTTATAGGAATATTCCAGGTTCAATACAAGTTAAGCTCAATTGACCACATTTGTGTCATAAAGCTGATTACCACAAAACAAATTTCAATTTGTCTCTCCTTTCCTAAAAAAAATTAAATAAAAATAACAATTATGGATTGCAGTAAGCACTTACATTTGAAGTGAATGGGACCAATCCATAAACGTAAAAATACTCACAGTTTCAAAAGTATAGCCACAGGACGTAAACAATATTAACAGTTATAGCGTGTTAACATTATTTTAGTGTGATAAAATTGCTTACTAACTTTTTCTGTGTAAAGTTATTTCCAGTTTTACAACTTGTTGCCATGGCGACGTAACATTGTAAACCCTGTAACAACTTTACAGCTCAAATAATACGCACATTTTAACAGAAGTAATGTAAGTGTTTTCTGTCCAATTTCTGTCTTTAAACCCTCCAAAAATTAGCTTTGTTTTAACTTAACTGTAAAAATACAGTGGTATTATGGGATATAATTTTGATGTATGTATACTTAATGGTTTATTGCTGCATATTTCATTTAGTTACGTAATAGTAATATACCAAGTGTCTTCAAAACTCTGACTATTATTTCTGATAACCACCAGAATATCACATGGTAAAATAGAACACCACATTATGACTTAGGGCCCTATTTTAAGAGCGCTAGCGCTAAGCGATAATTCATGCACTCAAAGTCAATGGGCATGGCCATGAAGTTTTTGTATTTTTGTGCAAGCATGCACTAAGTCAAGGCGTAAATGGGTTTGGCAAAATTGCACGTGCAAAGCGCTAATGGGCTGGGTCAAGTGCAATTTAATTCTGATTCATGGAAAATGTGGTTCCTCTCAGGATTTGGATGTAGGCTCTGTTAAATTATAGTGAATGTAAGTAGTATTATTATTCATTTTGATATAGCGAAACACAAATCATGGCTAGTATTAACAGTGATTGTATCGGCCTTTCAGGTTAGGCTATGGATTTTTGCACACACTTCACTGCTACTGGTAAATTTTGCTTTGAATATAAATTCATTTATTGAAGCCCAAAATATTTCTAAAATCAAATTACACTTTAAACGAAACTAAAATATAATCAAAACGAAGTGGTCAAAAGGTCCTAATTACATAACCACCTCCTGTAAAATCCCAAAATGTTACCCTCAGTTTGCACACATACACCCACAGATAGCGCAAATAATCCCACCCACTCCCACTTGTGCTTTGCACTGGCATAAAAATTGCGCTTACAAATAGCACTCTGTAAGAAAATTCGATAAGACGTTGCACACGGTCGTTGCGCATTGCATTGCTGCTGGCACAATCACAAAAATAGAGCTCTTAAAGTTCATCAGATTTGGTTGAAATAAATATTATTTAAATAATCTAAAATATTTCACAGTAAAATTACATCTATTTTCTTGTTAAATATGAATTATCACTATATACACTACCGGTCAAAAGTTTTGAAACACTTCCTCATTCTTTGTTATATATATATATATATATATATATATATATATATATATATATATATATATATATATATATATATATATATATAAAATTATTATTATTTTTTTTTTTTCACATTTTAGAATAATAGTAGTCATCAAAACTATGGAATAACATAAATGGAACTATAGGAATTCTGTTGTGACTAAACAAAATCCAAAATAATTCAAAACTGTGTTATATTTTAGCATCTTCAAAGTAGTCACCCTTTGCCTACAATTTGCAAACATGTACTCTTGACATTTCTCAACCAACTTCTTGAGGTATCACCCTGGGATGCGTTTTAAACAGTATTGAAGGAGTTCCCATCTATATGTTGGGCACTTATTGGCTGCTTTTCTTTATTATTTGGTCCAAGTCATCAATTTCAAAACCTTTTTTTTTATTTTATTTTTTTTATTAAATTTTAGTTTTATAATGAAATAAATTAATATGGTGGCACAATTATTTTACATACACCTTCAGATCAAAAGAATTTTAAGATCATGAGAAACATTTCAGTCAAGTGTTTCAAAACTTTGAACGGTAATGTATGTTTTGGTAACTAACCTATTAACAGGCTCTTATGTAGCTTTCTTACATTAGCTAATTAAAAAAAAACTAAAAAAAAAAAAAACTAATATTTGCTATTTTTACAGTAAACAACATGAAAATGTTTCTGATCAAATTATGTGATGTCAGTTAATTTTATTTCTATATCTGAATGTTTTGCACTAGAAGCAGCCCTGCTGAATAAATGATAATAGCTTGTGTGGCAGAGCTGTCTGTTTGATGAATGCTTTCTGTTCCTCAGACGTCGCCCTGCCCACTTTCTGACATTTTGGTCAGAAATTAGGCATAATCAGAGGGCAGTTATTTTTGAAACCAGCAGAAGGGGAGGGTTCGTGAGATTGACCACAAGGAAGTCAGATATGCTCTGTTTTAAATCAGCAAAAGGAAAGATAGAATAGATAGAAATGCATATGATAGGTGAAACAGGCTAAATGTGTTTCAAGGTTTGTAGTGACACAACGTGGTTGTGTTTAAATGGCAACGCAGATTTGACTCCAAAGAGTGTTTTAAAGGGTTAGTTCACCCAAAAATGAAAAATCTCTCATCATTTACTCACCCTCATGATATCCCAGGTGTGTATGACTAACTTTCTTCAGCAGAACACATTTGAAGAAAAATTGAAAAATATCTTAGCTCAGTAGGTCAGTTACCGTCAAGTTCACAGATGTCCTGGCAGAGTGACCACAGGTGCAGTTCATCACATTAACTATATTATTCTAATATTTGACAACCATAAAGTGCTTAAAAGTGTGCTTGTGCTATCTGTCTTTGAGATAAATGACATTAGGTTAGATAATTTATCGAATGCAATGATGTTCTTACAATTTGAAAATCATTTTTCAAGCCTTTCTGTATTACAGTATACACTATTACTGTTGTGGATATACCGTATTACCATTGTAATCTTTTACATTCACAATCATTTTTTTTTTTGCCACCAGTGAAAAGTGACAGTAAAGGGTAGTGGAAAGTGACTTGAACCAAATTCAAACTGGGGTTGCTTAACTTGTATGGGATTAACTTGTATGGGGTTGCTGGATTCCAGGGGGGATGGGGGGAGGTAACCCCCTCAATAATCAAAACAAGCAAGTACAACCCCCCCCCCCCCATTATTTATACCATGATCAATGGAAACATGGGTAAATGCTTCACGCTGGCCAATGTTTAAGCCAAATCTACGCCCTTGCTGAATACACACAGGATGAGACATGGTTCTCACAGCCAGCGGCAGCAGTGTACAAGGTAACAACTTCATTTTCATTTCCTCATTTCATTCCTCCTAGTCCTGTGTATCGGTCATCTCTCCCTCCCAGAGCTTGTGACATCTTCGATTGTCCTTTATCAGTGCTGTCAAAGCAGGCGTCATCACGGCGTGCTGGAGGATGATCCGGTGGAGATGAAGTAGGTGGGAGGCCGGTGTGGCCAACTCAGGCAGCCTTATCAGTGTCGTGCCAGCCGTCCACGGCAATGCCTTAAACATGCATTAAAGAGTGTATCAGGGAGAGTCGTTCATTAGGGAGAGTAGTGACGGGGGAGGAGGGAGAGTGAAAATCTTTCCAACACATCTCTCCTTCTGTCTCTCTTCCGTTTATTCATTCTCGTCTCGGTTCGTCTCAGTTTAAGTTTCTTTCTGATTACAGCTGCAGTTTCGAACAGTTGCCTATTGGAGATGTTTGCGTTTTTATCAGTATCCTCCTCCGAGTTTCGGTTCCGACTCCAAAAGGTGCTGTTATTATGATGTGACTGGATGCTTTGTCGCTTTTAAGGGCAAATGCCTGATCACATATCACAGAGCAAAGAAACAAGGCAAAATTACTGTCAGCCACATGGACGCCACTACCCACCTGAGCAAATTAGTGACATTAGGGAAAAATTAATGGAAAAACCTTTTGACTTGCTTGAATTTGAAAAGGTTCAGATTAAACTGGTCATCGCCAATATATGCCAATCATTTAGTGAAACGGCAAAATTCTTGCTATGGTGCTGGCTCTTTAATTTTCATCTTATATTGAGCTGCCATATTTATCTTTTCCTAAGGATTGTTTGGGAAATGTCTTTTTAATTAAGTTGAGGTGGTGTATGCACACGGCACCTATCAAAGACTTAATCCCATCTTGAGATCTAATATTGCTTCACTTGTGGCCATTGCGATTCATTTCCCAGTCACCGTCTAACTGACAGGAAAATTAGATCCACGTCTCTCTCTCCCTCTTAAAATGGTGTATGGAGAAAGAACAGCATTTAAGAAAAAGAGAATAAGCCAGACCCCCAAATTGAGCTTCTTTGTCTTTTAATACACTCAGGCCTGACCCAAATCCTTGACTAAATTATACTCAATAATTAGTAATTATAATCCTGAATCTTGAGGAAAGATTTGGGTCTTTTGTTGTTGAGGACAGCCTGTTATAATTGCAACTGTCTGCTCCACTTTTCAACTTCTAGTGGCTGTCTTTTAAGGAAAACTTAATGGCTTCATACACACAGTTAGTGTTGGGGAATTATAACTAAATTTACTGACAGGTGTGCCTCTTAAATTGTCCTTTAGAAACAACAGGATACAGAACAGGATTGAATAAGTCTGTGTGGATAAGGAACCATCTTTCTCTGGCTCATGATATCCTTCAGAAATGCCTTTAACCATATTGACAGATAAGCATAATGAATACACAACAGTCAAAGATTTGGACATGCCTTTTCATTCATTACTGTTTTCACATATTAGAATGATAAGGTCATCAAAACCATGACATAACCAAAATGGAAGTATAAGAATTAGGTAGTAACCAAAATTGTTAAGCAAATCAAAACTGTCTTATGTTTTAGGTTCTTGGATGTAGCCATCCTCTGCCTAGATTTCAGCTCTTCACACTCTTCTCTGGGATGATGCTTTCTAAACTGTATTAAAGAGAATTGTAAGTTCCCATGTTTGCTGTGCACTTCTTGGGAGTTTTTCTTTTAATATCCCTTTAAACTCATTAAAAATTATTTGTAAAGAAATTCATATGTAGGCACAAATTATACTTTGCTACAATTTACCAAGTATAATTTACCGATTTATGGGGCGGTCACACTACACTTCACGCCCCATTCACTCCCATTCATACGCATCTCATGCAGGAGAACTGAAATGCAAGCTCATGCGAAGAAATTTTGTACGACGCTGTGTGCCAAAGTTCAAGCTTTGTGAACTGAACCGTGAGTTCTTACAATGAAAGTATGTGTGACCAATAGAAGATCAAAATATCGCACCCTGACCTTTCTCACTCTGGCACGACTTTCTCACTCAAAATAGTTTTGCAAGCGCGAGGGGGGAGGCGGGTCTACCTGCTTCTAGTAACCAATCAAATGAGGTTTTCATTGACCAGTTTACTCTGACCTGATTTGTTAACTAACATGACAGATAGCTTCTTATTCACATGGCTCAGCATCGGTCCACTGGGTATCTCTCCTCTCCTAAATATTAAACTTAAATATTCACGTATCGGTGTAAAGTTTAGCCACTTTTACACAATTTACTCTACATATGCAAATCTTTTAGGGACTAATTTAACTTCATGGAAATTCTTTCATCTTTTACTCACCCTTATTCCAGACCTGTGTGACGTTCTTTCTTCTGTGGAATACAATAGGAGATGTCAGACAAAATGTCAGTGTCACTTCCATCTTTTTAGAATGAAAGAGAATGGTGACTGAGGCCGAAATTCTACCTAACATCTTTTTGTATTCCACAGAAGACAGAAAGTCATATGGGTTTGGAATAACATGAGGGTGTCAATTGAAGTCACTCTGCAAGTGTAGATCTAGAGTCTTTTATGATTGGTTTGTGAATAGATTGGCAGACTAGCTGCTGTCTGATGTTGCATTCCCATCAAACGGACTTGCATGGGGTTGTTGAATCAGCAAGCTCCACCCGCTCCCATGGATAGCTTTGCGTCCCCTGCCAGCTTTCCGTTTATTGAACTAAAGTGCTGTTTGATTTTGTTATAAACAGAGCATAATAAAAGCAACCATGAGACTTTCACGGCGTTATTCTCCCAGCAGAAATATTGACTGCTTATGCACTGAGGAAAAGTCAGAAGAAATGTGTTCCAGAGGGTGTGGTGGTCAAGCCTAGTGGTTAAAGTTTTTAAGTGGTTAAAAAGTGGTTAAAGGTTTGAAACCTGCAAGGGGCTATCCACTGGAACCTTGAGTAAGGCGCTTAATGTAACATAAGCACTTGCCATCACAGTGCTCGGATGTACAGTAGTTGGTGGTTTGAAAGCATTACTATCTATTTGAAAATGTGTTCTAAGTGATTTTTAGAACGTTCCTAGGGTGCTTTGGGTGGTTACTAGGGCATTGCAAGGGTGCACTAGGTGGTTGTTAGGTGACTGCTTACTGGCTTAAGTCAAAAGAGCCCACCCCCAAGTCTCTGGTTCCTTGATATCATGTTCAACCTTCAATATCCATCTATAAGTTTGTTTTGTTTTGTTGGCCTGTTTTGTCATCTGCCAGTAGGGATGTCAATATTCAGACATTTTCATAATCAATCGTAGTGGATATTAATGATCAATTAATCAATTAATCGTTAACGGTAATATCGCAAACTCGCATGGAGGACTCCAGATAATATGAGCATGTAGCCTGTTGTTTAAATATAATTTACTTTAATACACTTAGTGAATGCAAGTATTGGCATTTTCTTCTTAAACTGTTCTTAGTTCAGTGTATTTTAATACATTTCAGACAGTGTTTAGTATGAATTTGGGAATTAATTAATTACTGTTAATGAATTAGGCTACTGTTAAAAACAACTTGTATACGTTCACTTATGCATATTTGATTTCATTAAAACATCATGTTGTGGATCGTGGGATATTTCGGAACTTTTGACTTATTTTTTTATTTGAAATTGTCAAATCATAACATGCTGCGTAAACATAGTACTTAACATACCATTTTTAAGGTGACGAGGGTGAGTGTATATGTACACTGTATATGCTGAATGTACATTTGTGCTTTCCCAGCGATCGCTGATGTAATTGTAGGTTGGGATAAAACAAGGAGGTCAACAGTGCTTGTTGTCACATACTTTAACACACTATCACGGTGTGTGCAGAAAACATTAATGTTCATTGAAAGAGAAATGCTCCAACACCATTTACATTGAGCCCGCATCTGTGCATCTTTTGTGAACTGGATAATGACGTGCAGCCTGCAAGCGCCCTCTAGTGGCGGGTGACTGTATAGACAGCTGTATCAACATCTGCTGGCTTGATTTCAGAACACATTTATCCTGAAATTAATTAATCAATGAACGATAAGCTTAATCGATCAAATTATTAACGACAATTAATCGATTTTCGATCAATCATTAACATTCCTATCTACCTGGTGAAAATTATAAGTCAAGCTTTTGACAAAAAATAGGACATTTCCCTGCAACAAGCCACATGAGGTATCATTCAGTCCTTAGCACAGGAGTGGGAAAATGTAAGGCTTTTATTTATACTTATAATTTATACTTACTGGGCGAACAGGCTTCACTTAGTTGGCCTACAAATGATGACAAAATGCAGTGATGTTTATGTTCTGCCAATGTGTTCATTTGTTGATATTTCTCCTGTTTACGCACATCTCTGAAATTCTTGACCCAGGAGAACTTGGCTGGTCAAAGAGCATTGATGATTGGTTAAAACTAATCATGGGTGTAGTTTGGATGTGACATTTTTTTATTTAAAATTTCACGTGCCAGCTGAGGAGTTGTTACCAAGGTTACTTTCATAAAATGGATAACTTTGAAGCCTGTCTCTCAGAGATTGTGCAGAAGTATACTTTTTACATGATTTGCAACACAAACTCTACAAAGACAGCATGGCCATGACAAATGAGTAGAGAGAGATTGGAGTTTTTAAATGTGGAAGGGGCCGAGACAAGTTTAAGAAAGCAAATAAGTGGCACGGCACTAAAACCGGCAGTCCACGGTGAGGAAAACCTGCATTATTGTTTTTTTCTTGTGGCTGGAACAGTACGTTAAACACGTGACATCACCCTAAATTAACTACTTTTAAAACGACATTGCATGTAGTATAAACACCGGTTTTGTTCGCCTAGGTGCTTTAGTTCGCCCAGGAGAGAATTTTTTTGGCTTCTTCCATAGTATAAATCAGGCTTAACATGACAAAGTGTAATACTTAAGGTTAAGGGTTTGTTCAGCTTTCTTACAAAAAATGTAAGACTTTCAATGTATCTACTCACATAGTATAAAAACATTAAACCTATAAACATCACACTTTTTCACATTTAAGTTGATGTAGAGAAGTGTAGAGTGTATATCTTATATGTGCACTCCAGCCCTGCTGAGTCTTTTCTGACAAGAAAGCAAACACCATGGGAAGCCTAGACTAGCATAACTTACTAATGACATTTTGATATGTTTTGTATGTATGAGTGACTGAGATATTTGCATGTTTCTGTGAGCGTATGCAATGCCGTTTTGCCACTGATACCTTTTTTGTCTATTCCTGCCTGAGGAGAGGAACATGAAAAGCACAGGCATGTTTTAGTTGAAGTTCACTTTGTCAATTTAAAGTCACTTTGACTGGCTTCATCATTCGACAGATATGGGAATTCATCAAGGTGATTGGAGCAGAAAGATTCCCTTCACAGTGAGGTGTTTTTATCTGACACTCTCTGTAATTAAAGATAATAACTTAAATATTATAACAATCTAGAGAAGCCAGTCACGCCCAAACCCCATGTAACGTTCTCAGATTTGGGTGGAAAGAAGGAAACTGGAGATGGCGTCACAGTCCACATAAGCATTCTCTTTATTCTCAAGGTTTCACTCACACGACGTCTTTTCAGTAGGAACTTTAGATCAAACACCAGCTTCAGGGGTAAGTCAACATAAACTCATCAGATACAACAAAATTAACAACTTTTTAGCGTTTAGCTCCAGACAGGTTGTCGGTGTGTGACCCGGGCTCTCTCTCGGTCTGGCGTTCTGCTGGCCTTTTAAAGCTCGTTCCCGCCATCACTGAAATGAGACATAGGTGTTTAGAGTTAGTAATAACCAGGTGATGGCCCTTACCGCTTCCTCTCTCCCCACTGACAGACACACGACCATGTTTCCATCTCCACACCCCAACTTTACAGCTTCTGCAAGCCAAAAGAGTTTGAATACAACTGCTATAACTGTATGCATTTTTGAAATACTTCCTGTAATGGTAGGGAGATTGCATTTTTTCATCCATGGAAAATCAATATGGAATAACACTGGAATACTTGGAGTTGTGGAATACATGTAGTTGTCATATTAAGCTTCATTAAAAGAAAGTAAAAATTCTATTAATCTTTCATTAAATTTTCTCCGCCTCTGAAAAGATGTCCCTTTTAACCTGATATCTCCTAAGCAATGCAGGCTATTGGATAATGTTAACCAATAGCCAAATACCTTTAGGAGGGGAGTAGTCTTTTAAAATGGGCTGCAAATTCGAGTTAAGGTCTTGCTCCATTATGGTCAAAAATGCTCACTTTTTTTTTTCTATTTGAAAATCTTGTTTCATTCAAAATGCATCACATTACGAGCAACATTCATACATGGATCATCCGTGAGCCGAAATTTACAGCAGCCAAGCTGACGTCCCCCATCCGGCTCTCTTTAACTGCTGTGCCTTTACTGGATCATGTCAGAGTTTATGCTTACATCGTGAAGATCAAATTGAATCGAGGTGTGCAGATCCTAGATAAGCTCCTCCACCCATGAAAGCCAAGATCAGGGTGCACAGGAGGAGTATTATATCATCCACAATGTCTGGGCCTGCCAAAGGGCTGGAGCATAATGAGATTGATCCTGATATGAAATAACACCACGTCCAGTTTTTCTCCAAGCTTTGTAATCAGACTTTGGAGGCACAACAGACAATAGAGGAGTTTTAGAAGGGAGTTTGAATTATAGGGTGAAAGAGTGAAGTCAAACTAAAGTTAGCTTATAAGACAGGGAAGAAAAGACAGGAATTGGGATAACGAGGGGGTTTAAAGGGCTCCAGACTACAATCAATGACAAAAATAATCAAAAAAGAATTTAAAAAACATATTTTGAAATGTTATTGCCTCTTACTGTGTTATTGTGTTACTAAGATGGTTGACTAGTCTAACAACCGAGTAGTCAGTTAATGAGGTCGAATTATTTGGTTATGTAGATTTTTTTTCGTGTTTTTATTAGCTTTAATATGTATTTTTTTATTTAATAAAATGCATTTCGGTCTTGTAAATCAGAGCTTTCATTTAACCAGCCGTGACCGTGATTTGAGGGAATTTTGTTGATCGCGTGGCTTCTGCTTCTGCGGCGTCTCGCCAGGTTGCACCTGCCACTGTAAACTCTAATTAGTCTAAAATCCTGATTCTTAAAACTGTACATAAAATATCAAACATCTCCTATTCTGCAATTATGCTACATCACACAGTCGTCTCGTTTTCATTGTGGAGAGATCAATTACTTGTCACTGGAATCTTATCGCATTTTGTGGTTAGGACACACATCACAATGCTTTGGACAATGGCCAAGCTTAAAATTCCAGACTTTTTTAAAGGATTTATGGCTTATCACGGTTGATCTTTAACTTAACATCAGCGTGGGTGGCAATGCATGGACCAACCATCTAAATTGAGCAATTCATCTATGTTAATTATGTAATTTGGTAACCAGAAAAGTCATTTGTTTCCTAAAGTTTCATTTTCTAAGCCATGGGATTTGTCTGGAGTCCTGTTTTACCAGAATGAAATGGTTGTCTGTTTATGTAATAGAGCAATTTTATAGAACAGTGAAAAAATTAAATAATTAAAAAAAAAAAAGTCTAAGACAAAACAGCAATAGATAAAATATTTCGGTACCAGTTTTTTAGTTAATAGACTGATCTTGGTGAGATGTCCATTGATTCTAGACATCCTGCTGTTTATTTATTTATATTGTTATTTAATTAGAGCAGCTGGAGTTGACATATCAATTACCACACAAACAATTTATCTGAAAAGCACTGTTGCAACTACTTGTTAGTGATTGCACACAACTTTGTTATCCAATGTAAGTTCTGAAAATGTGGAGTTGGATGCTCATTTACTCCCCACCAAGTGAAGGAAGCAACTCATTTCCATTTCCTCATTTTCATGGAGAGAGTTTGGAGAGAAGGTTTGTTAAAGGAATAGTTCACCCAAAAATCTGCTGATAATTTACTCACCCTCAAGCCATCCAAGATGTATCTGAGTTTCTTTCTTCATCAAAACAGAATTTAAGATTTTTAGGATTTCATTTCAGGCCTCCTCCTTTAAACAATGCAAGTGAATGTATTTTTTGACTGTCCAAAATGCATATTTAGGGTGCATCAAAATAATCCACATGACTCCAGTCGACAAATAAAGTTCTTCTGAACCCAAACGATTGATTATTTTTAGAAACATACATGAAGGCATACAATAGGTTTTTGCAAGAAATAACCCAAAATTTAAGTATCTTTTTAGTGAAAAGCTTGACAACCGCTGCATGTGCACTTGTGAGCGCTATCAAGAAGCTCAATTATAGTGGCATGCGTGTTCACAAAAGAACTTGAGTTGTTTTTAACGGCAAACATTGCATGGCACTCTGATCAAGCTTCAGATTTTCACCAGACTTAAATTTCAGAGTATTTCTTGTACTGTAAAAAAAAATCTGTTACATTTATTGTAAAATACCGGCAGCTGCGTTGGCCAGAAATTTACCATAAAAAATTTGGTGACCGTGTTTCAGGCTTTACGGGATGTAATTTTGATGACTGTTACGGTTCACTACACTGCAAAAAAATGAATTTCAAGTATTTTTTGTCTTGTTTTCCTGTAAAATTATCGAAACATTCTTAAAATGTGATTTATTTACTTGTCAAGCACAATGGCATAAGATATTATGTCTTGTTTTAAGAGAAATCTGACAAAATTAATTGAATTTTAGAAAAATCTGCCAGTGGGGTAAGAAAAATAAACTTGCTTTCCCTTTGAATTAAGTTTATTTTTCTTACCCCATTGGCAAACAGTTTTTTCTTGTTTTAAGCATTTATCTCTCTAGACTCGGTTAGATTTCTCTCAAAACAAGACTTAATATCTTAAGGAAGTTTGCTTGTCAAATAAATACATCACATTTTAAGAATGTTTTGATCATTTTATTGGAAAACAAGACAAAAATACTTGTCTTGAAAATCATTTTTTGCAGTGCGTTATAACATTTATATTACTAAATGATAGACACTATACTAACCTTATAACTATAAAAGTCTGCTTTTCACATTAAAATGTATTGTTTATCACCATAGTAACTACAAAAGGCCACGTGAAATTCATCAAGAGTGGCCCTTCCAGTAGCAATAATAAATACACATGTAGGGTCTGTTCCAAAATTTAGCGAGCTGCCTCGCTGTCTCCTGCTTACATATTCACCTGTCTTCTATGGCAGCATCCTTACTGCAATGACTTGCAACTGATTTCAATACAGGTGGCCCGAGAGAAACAACGCAATCCTCTAATGAGCCTAAATACGCATGACACACACACATTTTGGCTAAAATAGTTGGTTTTGTGTCATGTTACACTTATTTATCGATGTTTTTCAGAATTGAATGGATTATAAATATAATTTTAATCTAAATTTCTCTTTCTTCGTCCGCCATCTTGGATTTATTTTTCCACCGAGCTCATCACGGTGCATTCTGGGATCGCCTACCCAGGGAAGGAAACATAGGATGCTACCTTAAAATTTGGCCAAAACGAGATATCTTAAGAGGCAGCATAATTAAGATACCTACCTTTTGGAACAGCCATCGTGTCGGGAGCACGCGCCTACGATGTCTTAAAATGCTGCCTCCGAAGGACACTCACTAGTTTTTGAACAGACCTGTAGAGACAATGCACACTGCCACTCACTTAAACACAACACACCATCAGGGTGACACATTTGACACTAAAATAATGCAATAAACATTAACTAAACCAGTGTTTCCCAACCTTTTTTCTGCCATGGCACACTTTTTAAATTAAACAAATCCCATGGCACACCTCTATTCCACTGTCCCACATAACCATCATTGATAGGTTTTCCTTTTCAAGAACTTCCATGTTTTCTGTCCATTTTAGTTGCGTGTTTAATCGTAATGTTTGAAATTCGGCTATGCAAAAAACGCAATTCACGTAGGTACGGTAATGAGATCACAGGTGGCAAGAGTGCTAATTGGGTAATAAATAAAACAACAAATTTGCATCTTTTCTTATTTTTAGATTTGTTCTTGCAAATTAATTCTTTCAATGCCACAGCAAATCATTTTTTATTTATCTATTTATTTACATGGCTCCAGACTAACATTTAAGAGCGGTAGCACTGGTGTTAAATTCTACAAATGGTCGCACCAGCACTTGAGTTGGTCGCACCGGTCCAACTGAAAGAAAATGTGTTTTCTTTCACTGTTTCTTTCTTTTTACCAGGATCTTGATGTTTAAAATACAGTCATCTGAAGACAAACAAAGCCTTTTTCTACAATCAGAGGGCATTAGAAAAGATTTTACACAGAAGTTCCATTGTATCCATAGTTTTAACTGTGGCATTTGCAATAAGATCATTGTAGCCAAATGTATAAGTAAAACCATGTGTAGCAGTAACCATAAAAAAATTATGGCATTTTTCGTAAGAAAAACACATTCTGAAATTAAATTGTATTCTCTCACTACTATATTGATATAAGTTCATGGTAAATCTTTTTGTTTAATATCTGTGATGTGTGGATTGAAACCTTACAATTTATGACTGTTCATTGTGCAGATTTCTCCTTTATTCCTTTTCAGTGCTGTTTAGAATGTTGGGGCCGTTTAATACAATTTTAATCATCGACACATTATGGGCTTTCATAGAGGTTTTAAACAAATAATCAATGCCGAATTCGCGACCCAGCCCGTGCTTCTCGCAGCTCTGTTTATGGTGATCTGCGCTCGAGACAGGTCCACGTGTAAATGCACGTCTCTGTGCTGATCTGTCCATTGAGCAGCACTGACCGATCTGGGTAAAGCTGTTTCCTTTCGCGTTTGGAACATTTGCCGTTTGATATTTCTCATATGGAACAAAAAATGACAGAGCACAATCAGAGAGTCAGCCATGCGACCTCTTGCAAAGTTTAATCGAACTGTTAGGAAAAATGGTTGAAAAATTAGTCTCAGTCCGGAGCCCTGATTTATTTTGTGGAATCTGATAATTTTCCACGGCACACCTGACAGTCTTTCATGGCACACTAGTGTGCCGCGGCACAGTGGTTGGGAAACTCTGAACTAAACAACATAAAAATAGAACACTGCACGCCCCATTGCACTTAACTGATTTTAAAAATAAGAAGAAACAGAACTATTATAATAAAATATAAAATATAAAGAAATATGATGGGTCATGCAGATACAATATTTTACAATATGAAGTACACATATTATCTTGTTAATTAAATTATAATTATAATTTATATCAAGGTAACTACCCATTAACCAATAAAGGTTTTTACTGTAGCATTTTTGCACTTTTGGACATTTTTACCTGTATGCCTTCAGAAGACTCATAATATGACACATGAGTCGCATGGACTTCTTTTATGATAGTTTTGGTTGCTTTTTAAGCTTAAAAATGAGGAACTGCCATTTGTATTGAATTGACAAGCTGTGATATATATTAAAAAAATGTTTTGCCTATAAGTGTGTGTGTTTTGTGTGCATGTAGTGGCACAGATTTGATCTTTTGTCACACTGGTTTGGTCAGTGAAATGGAATCTCTCTTCCTTATTGCATTTCTCTTCATCCATCCCTCTACACTCTTGTGTGTGTGCTCTCAAAGTATGCTGCTCTGTTGTCATGTGGGTGCATTCCATGCCAGTGTGAAAATGCCCTCATTCAGAGGGGAATTCTAAAGCCATGATCAGACTCTTTTCATTCTCTCCACCCGTGCTGCGGAAACAAAAGCGAAGGAAAATAGCCTCCGGTTCTTCAGTGCCACTCTTTCATCACCGCTGGTCTTCAATGGCCTCAGTTTACTAAATTTAGATGCTTCTGCTTCATGATCAGGGTCCCCTGATCAAGCATCTGCAAAACGGCACTGTGATAAGCCATACAAAAGCAACTTTTACGAAACTCCACGGTGCTTCTCTAAAAGACTCCTTCATTTAAAATTCAAAGTGGATCTCTTCTCACTGTCCCAACAAACTCTCACACCAGGTTCATTCTGCATTTGCTGCATATTCATGAGCCCACTTTTTGAGACCATTGCCCCAAATCACATTTTGAGTCATGTCTTGTGGAGCTGTGATGATTAAGGATTGGAAATGATCATGGCATTGGGGAGTGAAGGATGCTGCCATTAATGTGTGTGTGCTGTGTGTGTGAAGGTAAATGTTGTGAATAAAGAGAGATTAATGAGACAGACTTTGTCTCATTCGATGACAGCAGGGATACAGATGTCCCAGCGCAGTATGTGGCCTCTGAACAAACTACTGGAGCTACAGAGAGTGAGAAAGTGAGGAAGGAAAGAGTTATTTTGGAGAAAGTTTGAGAGAGGCAGAGGAGATGGTTACATTTTAAGGACTGCTTGATTAATGCAGGAGGATGAATCTCAACTGTCAAGAAATGTCCATGCCATATTTCACCCCAAAATCAAAAGAAAAGAATGAATTATTCTAATAAAGGAATAATAATTTAGAAATATTTTATCGAATGTTCTAACTTTTGATGGACACCAACAGAACATTGGACATGTCTTTGCCAAACTCTTTCCTACAAGCTCTCTTGTTCATTGGTGGTTGTGAACTTGAGTGCCCTTTCACCTGCTGAATGGGATCATGGGTAATGTCTTATATCAGAGGGAGGTGGTGGCAGTGACAGTTAAAGATGATTTTACTCAGCTTCTCAGTCTGCACCCCACATTGTCTCACTCTTATCTCACACCACCAGTCTTTCTTGACAGCGCTTAAAGAAGAAGTCAGAGTGGCAACAATTAGCCTCCCTGTAATCCCTTAGCTTGTCTGGTCCTGTGGCAAAACCACCTGTCAAGACGCAAGGCCTTTAGTGAGGTGCTTTTTCTGGAAGGCTTGTATCAGAATGCTGGCGGGTTGTTGGGAAATGTTCTCCACAGATTTGTGTCTTTAGACCTCATTCAGGCTCAAGTTGAAAGGGAAAAAGAAAATGATGTCATCATTTACTCACCTTCAACAGGTACCAAGCCTAAACGACTGTCTTTATTTCATGGAACACAAAATTGGAAGGTTTTATGAAAGCTCATCCTTTATCTTTTAAATTCTTAAATGTGAGCTCAGCTCTCAAGATTTTTGCTTTCTGACCTGTTTCTGATATGTCTGTCTGAGTATGTCTTTTTGTGTTCTATTATTATTGTTCAAGGTGGTTATAAGTGCACTGATGGCTTCACACACAATGCAACACACTTATGTGGAAAAAGTGAGAAATATCAGAGGAATGGAAAAATTATTTCATTTTGAATTTCAGTTTCACAGTGTTGCTACACTACACATATTGCTTTGAATTTAGAATAAAAAAATCTATCGTTTGAAATTCCACAATTCTATGTGAAATATCTGTTCACAAGGATTCCACTAGGGCTGGGCGATATGCCTGTGGACACGATTAACCGGTAGAAATTTAACAGCCGGTATACATTTTGTATTATCGTCTCTCTCTTAAACTGCTAGATAGCCCGACATTCGAACCACCGCTGACAAGAAAAACAGCTAAAACAACGTGTCGTGCGGCAACAATTATGCATCTTGCAGGTTTTTTAAACTACACATCATCACCCTTAATAAAATTCTGTTTGAATGATGTTAGATATTAGGAAACAAACCAGCCATGTTTGCCTTCAGATATTTAAATATCCTCAACAGAGATGACTTAAATCAATAAGAGCCTAATGAAGTGTTTATTTTCGTTGGATATTTTTTCACATAGCCTATGAGTTATTTCCTTTGCTGCATTGCTTGGAGAAGATGTTGAGTTTCTTGAGGAAATTGTCTAATAATAATAATAATACTACTAGTCAACAAGACTATGTCCAAAAATAGGCATTACACTGTGGTTATTTAATATATAAACCTATTTTTATAGATGTATTTTTTTTCTTTTTCTTTTTTTTAGAAAAATGTAACTATATTGTGATATATATCATTATCGTGATAGAAAATTAATCATACCATGATATACGTTTTTGTTCATATGGCCCACCCCTAATTCCAACTATTCATTTCTTTATGGTAATCAGTCCAAAACATGGTACCACAGAAAGTTATTTTCTGAAGAACGTAGTCTATACTTGATGGAATACTAATGTGCTGCCAAGACACGCACACACTCAAAAAATGCCACTGATAGAAGGTGCTTCGTCTCCGTCAGCAGGGCCCACCATAGGGACGAGCTGTCAACAGCATCCGTCACATTACCTAAACAAAACACCTGCTGAAGGAGAGACTGAGATAGAGAATGAGAGGATGATTAAAATAAAAGGCCTCAGTGGTGAGATTTGTTCTTTAGACACTAGACACCTTTGGCTATTCCTGTTCTAGAAAATGAGGACATGATTCACTGTTTTTTGTCTTTTCTTTTTTTGAAAAAAAGACTGCTTAAAGAAATAGTTCACCCCAAAATTAAAATTCTGCATGATGTACTCATCCTCGTGTCATTCCTAACCTTGACGACTTTATTTTTCTTATTCAACACCAATGATGTTTTAAGCTCATTCACAGTGACTTGCATTCATGCTAAAAAACAATGCAAACCTAATGTGAATGAGCTTTGCTCATAGTGCATAGTGTAAACATGCAATGGACATCAATTTCTTTACTAAAAATGACTTAAATTCCAGGTTGTTCTCACCAAAACCTATTGCATGCACAGGATCGGGAGGGTTACTTTTGAAATGTATTCCACTACAGATTACAGAATACATGCTGTAAAATGTCATTTGTAACGTATTTCGTTAGATTACTCAAGGTCAGTAACGTATTCTAAATACTTTGGATTACTTCAGCACTGGTAGATTTTTTTTTCACTTGTTTTGACTATAAAAAGTCTGCCAGTACAGTAAGACAAAATACACATGTTAAAAATACATTCTCTGAAAAACCTAAATATCTTATGCAGTGTTGTTTCTAAAACAAGATAAATCAAATTGATCTTGTATTAAGGATTTTTAGATATTTTTACAGGAAAACAATAAAACCAATTATTATCAAGAATATGATTTTTGCCCTAATATCAAAGGTCTTACTAGAAAAAAAAAATTATGATCCAACGTGAATTGTCTTGATAAAAAATATGATCATGCCTGGTAACGTGCATGTAAAATGGCTAGAAATAGCATTTTAGCTTAGCGTAAAGCTGACAATTTACACAAGGTTAATTTCGATTTCTTCTGCTCCAAACTTACTTCAAACTTACTTCTCTGTCTGCTCGAATGAATGTAACACTTCATAAGAAAGTGTTTCATCGCTGTTCAAATGCACTTTGGATCGCATCATTTATATGTATAAATGTTTTCCATCTGAAAGGACTAAATATTAAATGAAACAAATGACAATAAAATGCAAAGTAATCTCTTCAGTAATCAAAATACTTTTTGAATGTAACTGTATTCTAATTACCAATAATTTAAATTGTAACCGTAGTGGAATACAGTTACTTATATTTTGTATTTTAAATACGTATTCGCGTTACTTGTATTTTGTTACTCCCCAACCCTGTGTATGCATTCATAATACTTGAAATATGATGCATGAGTTGCATGGTTTACTTTAATAATACTTTTGGGTCCTTTCTTAAGCTTTAAACTGAGGCACTACCCACTGCTATTGCATTGACCATTGTCAGACTTATATAGTAAACTATTTGTTTAAACCAGCCTAAGCTGGTTTGCTAGTCCTAGCTGGTTTAAGCAGCTTAAGCTGATCTCCCAGCCTGACCTAGCTCGTCTTGAGCTGGTTAAGCTGGCCGTCCAGCTGGTCTCGCAAACTGACCTGCTGGCAAGTGTCCAAAACCCCTCTAAAACCAGGAAACTAGAGCAGTCTCATTAAGCTGGGATACCAGCTTGGCTTTTTTAATTAATTTATTTATTTTTTTCCCAGAAGAGAGGATAGAAAGAAAGAGGGAATGAAAATAGCAGAAAAGAAAGGTTGAGTTGAGATCAGAGGAATCAAACATGTGGTTCATTCTTTTTTTGTAATTTAGGGAGTGTTTCCTCTCTACTTCGCACGGCTGATTCCTCACATCCTGGTTAGTCTGATTGACAGCTGAACTGACAGCTGAGCTGTTTGGACATCGTGGGTGGAAACCCTTTTTTTCCTGATTTTCCTAAAGAAGACTGACAAGCTCACAAAGTAGACAGGAGGGAAAATGACATATGCAGACCAGTGTTTGTGTTCACCACACACTTTAAATAGATGGTCCCATAAGGATTCATATCTTTTTACAATCCTGGACGAGCCCCTATTTCTGTAGTCTCCAGGTTTAATTCCAGAAGTAGCATACGGAAATTTATTTGAGGTCTATTGCTCTGGTCTGCTGAAAAAGTCAGCGTAAATGAGCTTTTTGCTTAAACGAGTGTTATTTATTTATTTATTTATTTTTATCTTTGCTGGCCACCAAAGCTATTTCCTCTTGTAAGGCTTATCATTTTTATGTTTTTTTTTATTTTTTTTATTTTTTTTTTATAGGGATTTTAGGCACTTGTCAGCTGCACAGGCTGAGAGATCAGCTGTCCAACCAGCTAAAGCAGCTGAACACCAGCTTTACAAGGCTGAGGGACCAGCTAGACCAGCTGAACACCAGCTTGCCAAAGTTTGAGAGACCTGCTAAACGCTGCAGAAAAAAAAAATGGCTTTAACCAGCCTGAGGTGGTTTGCTGATCAGCTAGTCAGGCTTATACTTTTTTTATAAGAGGGGTTTTATGCACTTGTCTGCTGCACAGGCTGAGAGATCGGCTGGCTTACCAGCTAAAGCAGTTGAGCACTTGCTTGCCAAGGCTGGGAGACCAGACTAACCCTGTTGGGAAAAAAAAAACAGCTTAAACCAGCCTAAATTGGTTTGCTGCTGTTAGCTGGTTACCAAGCTGGTTTCCACTTGTAAGGCTTGTCATTTTTGATCCTTTAGAGATAATTTGTCATCAATTGCTAAAGCAGCTGAACACCTGCTTGGCCGTCTGGGGAAACTAGCTTGACCAGCTGAACACTAGCTTGCCAAGGCTGGGAGACCAGCTAAACTAGCTTAAACCAACTAAGCCCTTCAAATCAGCTAGTTTCTTCTTTATTCATTGGGGCGCAGCAAAGTTATATATTTTGCAAAACAAAAAACTGACTGGAGATCATGCATACAGCAAGGCGAACCTTTAAACTTCTAGGTCCATTAATTGTAGCATATTCTTCGAACAGCAAAACAGGACAAGGGTGTAGAGGAAGTGTAATCATCTGAAAAAGCTTGAAAAGAAGCTTTTTTGCCTGCTTCCTTTCTAAAGCTAACAAACATCTATCTTGTCAGACCTGGGGGTGACCTTTGCATGATGTTTCAATTTGGGCTCTCTGGCAGAGCCATCACTTGCCTGCCTTCTCAGACTCTTGCAGTCCACAACAAATGTGGCTAAATAATTCAGCGTGCCCTTGAGTTTACACATACTCATCCTTTTAAATAAGCGAGTGTCCAGAGCCACAACATCTGATGTGTTGTCAACTTTGGGGAAAAAAAAACAACAAAAAAACTGGAAGGAAATAAATAAAGAGCAGGTTATTTCTAATGACAGGAGGGGGACGGAGGATGGGAGAGAGAAGGAAAAAAGTGAAAAGAAATGGGGCATTGGTACGTAGAGGGTGTAAGTGAAAGAGGTGGCCATATAAAGAAAGAGGGCAGAAGAAGGATTGGAATACAAGGTGTCTCTGTGTCTTCGATCTGTGTTGAAGTGGAAATAACTGCGAATAACACACTAATAAACTAATGTGCTATTGGTCCACCCCTGCTGAGTCAGTCAGATGCTCTTACAGTCACTAGTGAAAATAAAAAGTTTTAATACAATTAAAATGAATCAATCTCACATTGTTGGAGTATACAGTTAAGAGCCAAAAATATTTTGGATCCGGCAGGCGCATTGCTTTCAATGAGAAATGTTCGCTGTCAAAGACTGACGTGAAGGGCATCAGATTTTTATCACTGAAATTATATGTTGAGGTAGAATTTTGTCATTCTGACATGGTATGTTGGGGTGTGCTTTTCATTATGTTTGAGATCAGCCACGTTTATTCACAGTGGTTAATGTTTAATCCGTTGTTTTCTGTACACATTCTGCTGAAGTGACCTGTTCGGTTCCGGGAGTATTCCATGTCTTCCGATCGCTTTGTGTGAAGAACAGACCCAAATGTAAGCTTTTATTCCACAATTGTGGTCCCCCGGCATCCGCCGTAACACATCCCTCTTTCAGCTCGTTCTAACACATTCAAAAATTGCCGCCACAAGAATGCATCAGTGATGTCAAACGCCATTGGCTCTCCCATGTCTTGTGACCGATTACAATGAGCAAGTTCGGAAGTGTCTTTTGATTGAGATAAGTGACCGGTATTGGATGACGCTGTTGCCTTCATGGAGGGGGGAGATTTTCAGTGATTTAAAATCTTCAGTTTCACACTGTTCCTCACACAATGCTATCATGGTTTTGAATTATTATAGTGCTTTTCTATAATTTTAATTATAAATAAATTATTGTGACTGTAATTTATCTACTTGTTATGTCTTTAATATTGTTGAGAATTGTTTTGGTTTCGGCATAATGGTGGGGTCGGGTGTTTAAAAATATCTTTAAAATAGTGTAATGTAAATTTCAATTATTGTTACTAAATTTACCCAACCCCATTCCTGAACCTAACCAATTATCAACGATATTAAACATGAAACCTCTTTCATGTTTTATCATTTATATATAATTTATAATTATATAATTATAAACAGATGCCAGAGGGTGCTTTTAGTGTCTGTAGACTGACGCGCTGGGCTCTTGCACAAGCGGCAGTGTTTGATGCCTCGGGAAACAGTGTTCCATTATCGTGGTAAAGTCTTAAACGTTTTAAGCATAAACCGATCAACACACATAGATTTTTTTTTCCCATTACGCCAGTTTCATGTTTCACCTTTACCGGCTTATCAAATGTGCGCAAGTCTTTTGTGTACACCCGTTTACTTTTTGACGTCAAAAGCAGAGAATAATCTGATGATTTCAAATTTTATGTATACATATTTTTTATTTTTATTTTTTTATATACATAGGAGCATATTGCTATAAATGTAAATGCACTTATTGTCCCTATATGGCTTGGATCCATGGTTTAATGTTAGATATGGCGTGGGTCCCTCCTTTTTGTGTGTTTTATTGCCTGCCAGGCAAATACTTCTGACCACAAGTAAAGTGTTACCAATCCTTTTAATTTGCACCTTAACACATACCTTTTCTTATTAAAAAAGAAACTTAATTCATTATTACTGATTCCCTTTTAGCTATTTCAATCTGCTCTTAAATTGGTAAGTGTAGGAAGAGTGCTAATAGAGTAAAAATCTCTAATTATAAGTCTGGTCTGCCCTCTTTCAGCATGGTGATACATTTTATTCAAAATGATCACAGTGTGGTATTGCTGAATACATTTCTAATAAAGACAAGTTATATTTTGTTATACCTACTCCAAGGGTATTGTGCTGTGCATGATCATTAAAGTGATTTTATTTCATTTATTTTTTTATTTTTTTTATAGTTCATGGCAGTTTAAATACATAGAATCCATTTGAAGGCCAAGTGACTAAATAATTAATAATACAATTTTACTTCTATTCTTGAAGTTAATTGTAATCAAAGATTTTCTTATTTTCACACCTGTATGTGAGGATGTAAGCAAATTCATGAAGTAGAGAACAAATGTCACACCTGACCTCGTACTTTATATAATGATTTAAATGAAAAGTACAAAAATCAAGGTCCAATTTTATGTGCGATGCCCTTAATATCAGCATGTGCTCACATTCTGCCTTCACATTCAGCCTTCTTTCCCATTTCCAGATTCAAAAGACTTTTCAATATTGTGGGAAATAAAGTGATTATACAAATCACGCATGACTGCAAAATTATACCTTTTTTATTTTTGAAATTGTTTTGCAAATATGATTAATGTGGAACTGAACATTACCATTTATGTGGGAATGAAACCTCTTTTATTCATTTATTGAATTTGTTTGGGTCAATTTTTGTTTCCTGACCACTTTTTCTGCCTTCCTTATAGGGGAGGATTGGAGAAAAAGAGGGTGAACTTTTGTAAAGCTTTTATAAATTTCAGAAAACTAACGTCTAAATATCTTCCTTCAAATATCAAATATTCAAATTCAAATTATATTACTAAAAAAAAAACGAAGGAAAAAAAAAAAAAATATATATATATATATATATATATATATATATATATATATATATATACACTGTGTGTGTGTGTGTGTGTATATATATATATATATATATATATATATATATATATATATATATATATATATATATACCGTGTGTGTGTGTGTGTGTGTGTGTGTGTGTGTATATATATATATATATATATATATATATATATATATATATATATATATATATATATATATATATACTGTGTGTGTGTGTGTGTATATATATATATATATATACTGTGTGTGTGTGTGTGTGTATATATATATATTGTTATTCACATCAAAACTAATTCAAACATGAAAAATAAAGTTTTAGGAATTTGAAAAATGTAATACAATGAAATATTATTCAAAAGATATATTAAAGATTCTGCACTATTTAAGGGTTATCAATTCATCAGGATTTCTTTTTTTTTTTTGGCATTGAATCATGTTGGGATAACATGTTTCATCTGGATTTGCACAAACTTGAGTCCAGTCCATGCCAGCTCGGGTATATGCTGTCATTAAACATTAAAAAAAACATTAATGATGCATACAAATGCTATATGTTTTAATAATTTATTTTATAAAGGAAAATATGCTTATTTATGGTTCTTTTTTATATTATTTTTATTTTTAATTTTATTTATGTAATATTGCAGTTATTGAACTGCACACATGAACTTGGAATTTCATTCTGACTCACTCTCTTGCTCATCAATTTGTTCTAGAACATGCTGGCAGAGAAGGTGGAGCAGATGATGGAGTGGAGTTCCCGCCGTTCCGTGATCCGTATGAACGGAGATAAGTTCCGGCGGTTCGTCAAGGCCCCGCCCCGGAACTATTCTGTCATTGTAATGTTCACTGCACTGCAGCCTCAGAGACAATGTTCTGTCTGCAGGTGAGCCACACAGATCCATCTTTTAACACCTGTCCATAGGTATAATGCTGTGTATACTGCAGTCATACATACACTACACTTAGATAAACATTTGATATGCCTCAGAGCACCACCAGAAAACCCTCTACATCTGTCTCTTCCCTAGAAGTCACCACCCTAGAAATTATTCCCATCTATTTATACCATGACAGCAACTTACACTCCATCTACCCACCCTCACATCCATCTCTCCCATCATTAAATGACTCAAGCTCATACAGTCGTGTTTCTGAACCACCCTCAGTAGTCCTATTCAGAATTCTGAGACATCATCTGTTGGCTTCATTGAATAAAGATAACAGACTGGAACAGTCATGTGTGCTACCAAAATAGAGGAAGTTAATTTAAAGCAGAATGACCTTTGAAGCAGAATGGCCAGTCACCCTTTCACGTCGATGTGACCCATAATGCTTTTTTAATTATCTGCTGTCAACTCATCGCTAGTTTATGTACAGTGGGGTTAAAAAGTCTGTGTCCACATTGAAAATCTGCGATTCAAAGTCTAGTTTAAACCTGGAAGTAAACAGAACATTTTAGGCCTTTGCAAAATGTACATTGTAAAAAAAAATTCTTAATTTTAACGGTAAAAGACTGTAAAAACGTAAATTGGTTAATGAGCAGTTACCATAAAATATGTTAAAAAAATTTAATATATTTAAAAAGACAATACATGTAGTTTTACAGTAAAATGTTGAAAAATTTAAAATTTTAGATGTAAAAAGTATGATTTTCCCATATAATTAACAGTTAAAATGTATATTATGTTTAACAAGAGAGTACATGTACACTACCGTTCAAAAGTTTGGGGTCACTTGCCTGAAATGGTTCTCATGATCTTAAAAAAACCTTATGATCTGAAGGCGTATGCTTAAAATATAATTGTGCCAACATATGAATTTATTGAATTACACAACTAAAATTGTATGTAATAAAAAAAAAATGCGTTTTTGAAATGGATGACTTGGACCGAATAATAAAGAACAGCAGCCACTAAGTGCCCAACATAGATAGGAACTCCTTCAATACTGTTTAAAAAGCATCCCAGGGTGATACCTCAAGAAGTTGGTTGAGAAAATGTCAAGAGTACATGTCTGCAAATTCTAGGCAAAGTGTGGCCACTTTGAAGATGCTAAAATATAACACAGTTTTGATTTATTAATTCATATTAATTAACATAATTCCCATAGTTCCATTTCTATTATTCCATAGTTGTGATGACTTTACTATTATTATAAAATGTAAAAAAAAAAAAAAAAAGTGACCCTAAACTTTTGAATGGCAGTGTTCTTTTTACGGTAAATTATTGTTAAAATTACGATAAAAAACAGTAATTGGGTATTCCAAGAATTCCCTGCGTGACCCATTACATTTCATTATATTTTATGGGAATAGTTATGTTTCTTCTTATTTTTAATATCATTTATGTACTTTGGGGTGTTCTGTGTTATACAGGTGCATCTCAATAAATTAGAATGTCGTGGAAAAGTTCATTTATTTCAGTAATTCAACTCAAATTGTGAAACTCGTGTATTAAATAAATTCAATGCACACAGACTGAAGTAGTTTAAGTCTTTGGTTCTTTTAATTGTGATGATTTTGGCTCACATTTAACAAAAACCCACCAATTCACTATCTCAACAAATTAGAATATGGTGACATGCCAATCAGCTAATCAACTCAAAACACCTGCAAAGGTTTCCTGAGCCTTCAAAATGGTCTCTCAGTTTGGTTCACTAGGCTACACAATCATGGGGAAGACTGCTGATCTGACAGTTGTCCAGAAGACAATCATTGACACCCTTCACAAGGAGGGTAAGCCACAAACATTCATTGCCAAAGAAGCTGGCTGTTCACAGAGTGCTGTATCCAAGCATGTTAACAGAAAGTTGAGTGGAAGGAAAAAGTGTGGAAGAAAAAGATGCACAACCAACCGAGAGAACCGCAGCCTTATGAGGATTGTCAAGCAAAATCGATTCAAGAATTTGGGTGAACTTCACAAGGAATGGACTGAGGCTGGGGTCAAGGCATCAAGAGCCACCACACACAGACATGTCAAGGAATTTGGCTACAGTTGTCGTATTCCTCTTGTTAAGCCACTCCTGAACCACAGACAACGTCAGAGGCGTCTTACCTGGGCTAAGGAGAAGAAGAACTGGACTGTTGCCCAGTGTTCCAAAGTCTTCTTTTCAGATGAGAGCAAGTTTTGTATTTCATTTGGAAACCAAGGTCCTAGAGTCTGGAGGAAGGGTGGAGAAGCTCATAACCCAAATTGCTTGAAGTCCAGTGTTAAGTTTCCACAGTCTGTGATGATTTGGGGTGCAATGTCATCTGCTGGTGTTGGTCCATTGTGTTTTTTGAAAACCAAAGTCACTGCACCCGTTTACCAAGACATTTTGGAGCACTTCATGCTTCCTTCTGCTGACCAGCTTTTTAAAGATGCTGATTTCATTTTCCAGCAGGATTTGGCACCTGCCCACACTGCCAAAAGCACCAAAAGTTGGTTAAATGACCATAGTGTTAGTGTGCTTGACTGGCCAGCAAACTCACCAGACCTGAACCCCATAGAGAATCTATGGGGTATTGTCAAGAGGAAAATGAGAAACAAGAGACCAAAAAATGCAGATGAGCTGAAGGCCACTGTCAAAGAAACCTGGGCTTCCATACCACCTCAGCAGTGCCACAAACTGATCACCTCCATGCCACGCCGAATTGAGGCAGTAATTAAAGCAAAAGGAGCCCCTATCAAGTATTGAGTACATATACAGTAAATGAACATACTTTCCTGAAGGCCAACAATTCACTAAAAATGTTTTTTTTTTATTGGTCTTATGATGTATTCTAATTTTTTGAGATAGTGAATTGGTGGGTTTTTGTTAAATGTGAGCCAAAATCATCACAATTAAAAGAACCAAAGACTTAAACTACTTCAGTCTGTGTGCACTGAATTTATTTAATACACGAGTTTCACAATTTGAGTTGAATTACTGAAATAAATGAACTTTTCCACGACATTCTAATTTATTGAGATGCACCTGTATTTGATGTAGTTTAGTTAATGTTTATTGCATAATTGTAATTTCACGTGTTACACTGATGGTGTTTAGTGTTTGTGTGAGTGATACTGAGCACTGTCTCATGTTTATTGCTCATTGCTGCTGGAAGGGCCACTACTGATGAACTTTATATCATCATGTGCCCTTCTGTAATTACTATGGTGATTAACAATACATTATAAAGTGAAAAGCAAATTTGTACAGTTTCAGAAGGTTAATATTTTAAGTTTATCATTTAATAATATAAACAACGGTACTACACCATAAAAAATACTGTTAAAACAACCGTTTTAAACTGTAAAATTTACAAGTTGTTCTGTAAAGTTGTTATCATTTTTATTGTGTTTGTTACATACTTATTCTGGCAACCACAGCTGCCAGTTTTTTGTTTTTGTAAAAACAACAGAATTTTGTTTTACAGTGCATCACAAAGCAACGTTAAAATGACGTAAATTAAAGGGCAATGTTTAAGATTATGCACTATTTCGAGGTCACTAATCAATTAAATTAATTTGTGATATTTACCATATCGACTCCTTTGTTTGAATGCCCAGATTTCCTTTCTTCCATGAAAGCACACAAGATGCTCTTGGGAACATTCTTAAATCATGCTGGGATAACATGGATCATCAGGTTTTGCACAAACTTATGGAGTCCATGCCAGCTCAAGTGCATGTTATCATTAAAGAAAAAGAAGGACAGACCGGATACTGTGGAATTCTGAAATTCATTTAAAGTTTTCCCTCTAATTGTTTGGCTGATAATATAATTTGTATTGAAAAAAAAAAAACTATAAAATTAGAAAAAAAGAAAAGCAAAATAGAAGCATTTTCATTATTGGTCTTGAATATTTGCACCCCACTGTCTTACCCCACCCACTCTCTCTGCACCTAATTATTTTCTCCCTCCATTGTTTTGTCCAGAAGGAATTTGCTCAAGTGTCTAAATGACAGAACATCAACTTAGCCTTTCCTTTTTAAAACTGGATACTCAGCATAAAATCAAACATTAATGTGCATGAGAATGCATATTTAAACATGCTTGTTTTTTACCCCCTGCAGAGTGTTTAAGTGTCCTGCTTTATTAATGTTTACGGGTATAATTGCCCTCTTGATGCAAATTCGTCTTTGTGAAATGCAGGCACTTTTCGCCTGTTAAGGCATGTTTATATGTGTGCATGCTTCAGTATGTTTGAGGGAAATGTGAGTTAATTGATTCTCAGTCACTGTTAATTGCATACAACATCTTAATTGTGTGGGTAGAAAAAAAATTCCCCATAGGTCTGTGCACACACATTTGTTCTTATCCTTGTTTTAATATTGATAACTGTATTGTAGTAAATGAGTGTGCCTGCCTGCATTTAGTAATTAGCGCAATCATGCCAAAATCAACTCCATATCAGGGCTTTTTGCACAACCTCTCCTGCAGCCTTTCATCACCCTATCTTTATGCCCTCACTTGAGAGTTGGGCTGTCACAATTATAAATTTTTGCTGACAATTAAGTCTCAAACAAAGAATTGCGATTATGACAATTAATTGTCTGTTTTAGGGCTATGACGAATAACTGTCTCTTTAAGGGCTTTCACGATTAATTGGCATATAAATTGTTATGTTTCTTAAAGTTTTTTTTTTTTTTTTCTGCATGTGTGCTTCATAAACCTTAAGAAGCCATTTCTATATATTTATATTTATATATAACATAGGGATATGTGATTTCCTTTTAAGGCTTTAAAAATGTATGAATGACATGAGAAATAAAATACGTAGATTTAAATATCAAAATATTACTAAATACTTCAAATATGTCTCTTTTTGGTCAACTTTAGTTTTGGTCAGTTTTACATTTGCACTGTTGTTTTTTAAACTCATTTATTTTATGCAGTAGTAAAATATTGCTGTCCAAATTTCTTCACTTTCACACGTTATTTTAATGCTCTGATTAAACCCACGAGCCCTTATTTGTCATGAAGAAAAACCTGCAAGATTTCGTTTCATCATTTCATCACTCCACAGAAATGGAGTAAGCGTACGTTTCCTCTGTGCCACTGCGTGGATGAACCAGGAACATTTGCCAATACACGATTGTTTAAAGTGAAATCAGAGTGCTTTGCGTTCACTCAAAGTTTATGCTCATGATTTTGCGGGAGTTTGGCACGACCGTCTGTCGACAGCGTGCGCATCAGAGCGCTTCACGTGGTCTTTGGGACAGGAGCTGGTTGACGTTCGCGGACGATGCGGCACATTGATGCTCGGAGTTCAACTGAATGACACAGAAACACACCTTTCATGCCATTTATACAATATATTCGCTTAAAATTCCCTTATTTGGGCATTAACATTTTATTGAATTAGAATGCCCAATAATCGCGGTTAGATCAAATAACCGCGGTTAGATCAAATAACCGTGATCAGACGGTTATTTAATCATCGCGTCAGGCCTACTTCAGAGCATGCACAGCAAAATCTATTCCACTCTCAAACAATTTGAAACACAAGAAATACCTTTTGTAAAGACTTACAATACATGTCATTGGCTGCATTTTTATGCCAAACCAATCCCAGATCGAGATCAAAAGGTGTAAGCGCATCAATAAATCATGCTTTCTGCATGAAAGCGGTTTACACAAAAATACAGTGTATAGATATACACAGTTAGTGAATGAGACCCATTGAAATGATATATTTGCTTTTGATCAGACTTCATCAGTGTGTAAATTTCATTTATTTATTCATTTATTTATGGGCGGAATCACAGTGGCGATTACCAAGAACTGGCAGGTGGATGTCTTTGTTGCATCTGTGGAAGGACAGATAGCTACACTAATTAACTCTTCTTTTTGCTCTATACTGTCCACCCATTGTGTAGTAAACAGCAATCAATGAAATAACTAACAGGGAGATGACACTCCTGTAATTAAGTCCTTTTTGCTGCATTCTTTTGTTTGCTAGCTAGCTTTGTTCTAATGATTAATCTCTCTCTCTTCTTCTGAAAATGTCTTTTAAACAGACAGGCTAATGAAGAATATCAGGTGCTGGCTAATTCATGGCGGTACTCTTCGGCCTTCTCTAACAAACTGTTCTTTACGGTTGTGGATTATGATGAGGGGGCTGACGTCTTTCAGCAGGTAACCAACCCACTCATCTTCTGTTTTCGTCCCTGATTCGTATGGATTTTATCAGGTCTTTTTATTTGCTTCATGTAGGGCTCCCATAGTCATGAAAAAACAATACCAGGGAAATATCAGGGAACAATACAATTGTGATATCCAGACCTGGAAATGTCTTAATCTGTATTTTTTTTAGGCATGTGCATGGTCACCGTTTTTAACATTCGATTAACCGCAAGGTTACACAAACAGTGAATCGTTTTTTTTTTCACCAGGAGCTGGAACGTGGGGATAACATTACTCAAAATAGAAGCAAATAAAGTGCACAGTGAGCTATAAGCCTAAATAGCAAAACACATAGATCTTCAATTATAAAATTTCACAAACAAATCTCGTCAGACAAAAAGAATCAAACGTGTATTGGTTGTGCCCTGGGCAGGTTCACATTTCCGTTAGGCAGTGCAGCCTCTTTGGGGTGCTTTGATTTTTAAATGGCTTAAAATCAAATGGCATTGAACTTGTCTAATTAATGTACTGTATGTAAATATGCACACCTGAGCAAAAGTTATTTGTAACTTTATTTCGTGTTTAAAAATGAGGCCATCCTGCACGAGATGCTGAAAGAAAAAAACAGCGAAATTCAGCGCAACAGTCAAAAACATCTGTCCAGCGCATTAACTTTTTATATAGAAAAACACTGCAGATGCACACAAAAGTATGTCTGAACAGCTCTTAACTCGCCCTATACTAAAAAAAAAAAAAAAAAAAAAAAAAAAAACTGGTTTTCATCGAGTTCGGGTCAGGTTGAAGACCTCTATTGCACGTGTAGAATAACCGAATAGTGGCGCGAAGAACGGTTAACCGAATGTCGACTATCCCTAGTATGTTTGTCTTGTTTTTCAGTGAAGATATCTAAACCTTTTTAAAACACAAAAATGTTACTTTATTTAGAATAGAAGCAAAAAAGACTTGTTTTTAGAGAATATGCCTGGATTTATAATGGAATTGAGTTTGTTTTCCACTTTGCCAAATATTTTTTTAAGCATACATCTGACAATCTTTAGTGAGATTTATGATTAAAGAAAAAATATAGAGAGAGATTTAGTATTGTATTAGTAACATATATCAATAATAAATAATAATTTAAAAAAATCTAAACAAAAGATATATTCTCTGATCAAGACAAAATACTAATGATAAAAATTATTGTTCGCTGTGAAATGAATATCATCTCTTATAGTTATGCTCTAAAATATTTAATTGGCTAGAATTTGCTCTTTGTAGTCTTTGTGACTGGAAAAGTCGTGCACATGCATTAGTTGATAGGTCTGGGAACCCTGTTATTAATAAGCATGATAACCATACAAAATATTCAAATAGTAAAACCAAGCTCATAAAAGAATAGATCATGTAGATATATTCTTCCGTGCATGCACATATGCTCTCAACTTCTAATTTGTCAGAGCCTGAAAACTTCTGGAATTACATTTTAAAAAGCTGCAAGAACAATCAAATGGAAAATAGCTCCTTGTCTCGTTTTTAACGTAATGAAATGCATGTTACACTTCTCTGAAGCAAATTATAGAGAAGAAACTCTTTACAACACGGAGAATGCGTATTAATTTAACACATGCCGATACATACTGTAGGTATTGTTTATGCAATTTTCACGCTAAATAGGTATGTGTATGCATGAATGTGTTTGTGCATAAGCAGCCTATAGACTCCTGCAGAGCAGTTTCTGGGGCAAGAACCATAAATTAGATTAGCATTACTGACATTGGTCTGGTGTTTTGAGGAATATGTTTCCAGAGGTTGTGATATATGCTTTATGGCTGAAGAACTGTGTCAGTCAGATATTATAGACTGTGTCCCCAACACAATCATTTGGGTTCATCAAAAAATAACTTATGCATTTTAGTAAATACAATTACTCCATCTTATAAAGATGTCCAAATAACTAAGTACCTTTATAAAAATGTGACAGCTAAGCTAAGCTGATGAAAAATTCCAGGATTTCTGATAGCTAGAACTAGTTTTAACACCACAACACTGTCTATTTGGCAGCTTGGGTAGCTATTGATATTTCGCATTAGATCAAAGATGAATAGGCATAAGAGGGGCATTTTTAACACTTTGTGTTCCTTTTCTGCATTTAGATTGTTTGCTTTGTTTACTTCCATTCATGCACATGCAAACATCGGTAAACAGTTATAACAGCATATGCTCGTGTAGGAAATTAGTTATAAAATTCAAAAAAGATTATTATTATTATTATTATATATATATATATATATATTTTTTTTTTATCTGACCTTTGAATTCATATAGCAACAAAGTTTGACCAACATAGGATCTAAATGTCACAGATTGACCTTTTGTCTAAAAATCTTTTTTTTTTTAACTCATGTTTTAGCAGTTTCATATCAATACTAGTAGAAAATAGAACTTTTGATTAATAGAAATGTTGCAGGAAACAGGAGTAGATGGTATTTAATTATTTAATATTACATTTTTATTAGATTTTCAGAACATAGTGCCTGTAGCGGGACATCATTTTTTTTTTTGCCAAATTTGTTGTGGGGTTCGAAAAATATTAAACGCCTTCTGTTCACCCAAAGCCTTGGAGGAGCTGTGGGTTAATGTTGATTTGATGTGTTTTCATCCAGAGCATGGGAACAGCAGTATTAGTCAATCCATTATAATGCTAATAAACAAATGCATGCTAGAGGTAATAGTTATTAACGTTCCCCTGTGTTTTTAAAAGATGAGTTTTCACCACCCAGTACACGATTATGCCCCATGATTGCAATTATATATAATTACATGAATATTACTTTGCCAGATTTTCTCTCTGCCTTCTTTAAAGGAATAGTTCACCAAAAATGAGATGTTAAGCAGAATGTCTGAGCTGCTTTATTCCATTCAACATAACTGTATGGTGATTTATACTGTCGAGCTCCAAAAAAAAAAAAAAATCTCCAAAAAGTTTTTGTGAAGCTTTGTGTGTGAAACATATTAAAATGAAAGCCGTTATTCAATGATAATTGTCCCCTTTGCCAAAGGCACAAGCACCTCATTTGTGCTTGTGTTCGGTGTAAAAGTAGCGCCTTTATTCACGTTGCATCGGGTTTGATGGAAAATGCCATTAATTCCCAAGAGTAACATGACTAATCGCTATGTTACAATTTTGAATATGCACAACCACAAATCAGATTTTAGAGGTATGGCAGAGGAGAAGATTATCAGTGAATGAGCTAACTTTATGTCTGTTCCTCTCACAAAGCTATCGGTTGGCTTCAACAGACTTATTATAGTTGTCAAATATTATAGTTATATTATATTATATATTATATTATTGTAATTATTTTATAAAAAAATATGAATTATAGTAATATAATATATACAGTTATATATTACAATAATAGATATTTTTATTATAGTATTATTAATATAGTGCATGAGTCTTAATAACTACTTGTGGTAGTTTAGGGTACTTTTTTTGTCCTTTTTTGAGCTTAGCAGTATAAATCAACGTCCACATGTATCAAAAATATCACTTTTATGAAAAGAGTAAATGTGAGCAGGTGATGACAGAATTTGTCTTTTTTTTATGAACTATGCCTATAAGTCTTTTTCTGTCTGCTTTTCACATTGCTCTCCTCTGATCTGTCTTTCAATACTTGCCTTCTCTCTCTCTCTCTCTCTCTCTCTCACTCTTTCTTCCCTCAGACATTCATTCATGCAGTGGATAATTCACCTCCCTCTGGAGGCTCTTGAATTGCTCCTGTCTGCTTATTAAAAGAAATCTCTGTAATACGCTTCACATTGTTCCTGCTGCTTTACTGATTTATTTGTAGATATGAATGTTTTGTGCTCTTGTTTCTCTTCTATTTATCTCTCGCCTCTCTTCCTCTCTGTATTCATCACTTCCCCTTCAACCTGTGTTTATTACTGCTCTCTATTGATCTCTCCTCATGTAATCTTCTGCCCTTTCTTCCTAAACTCTCTCCTCTAGTTAAACATGAACTCTGCCCCAACCTTCATGCATTTCCCAGCTAAAGGAAAGCCTAAGAGGGCCGACACCTTTGACCTTCAGCGGATTGGCTTCGCCTCTGAGCAACTGGCCAAGTGGATCGCAGACCGCACCGATGTGCAGGTATGTCTGCAATCATTCATCATGATGTCTCTCTGTGGAGTGGTGGTGGCGTAGTGGACTAAAGCACTGAACTGATAAGCAAAAGGTTGCTGGTTCAATCCCCACAGCCACCACCATTGAGTCCTTGAACAAGGTACTTAACTCCAGGTTGCTCCAGGGGGATTGTCCCTGTAATAAGGGCACTGTAAGTCGCTTTGGATAAAAGTGTCTGCCAAATGCATAAATGACTGAAATGATGTACTGCAAGTATGAAGTCAAGTAATGCTGGTTATTGCCAAACACCCCATGATACAAGACATATTGCAATACTTATATCATGATTCATTATATTGCGGTGCATCACAATATCCTTATTGGATGGCGATTGAAACCATGCCAAATGTGAGAGAAAGACACGGCATGTCTACGAGAAAAAGAGTGCAGGTTCAGGTTTAGGCCATGTCCATACCAATGCATTTTTGGTTGAAAATGTGTTGATTTTGCAACATTTAGGCCTCTCATCCACACTGGAATGGCATTTTCCTCCATTGAAAAGAGTATTCTACCAAACATGTATTAGTGTGGACATGGCCTAAATCTCTTTTGTGCCTCATAGAAGATGCTCTGACTGTAATATGCAGGGATCTAAAGTATATATTTATCTATGAATGAGTAGGCACAACCCTAATGTTAAAACACTGAATATATATACAGTTCAGTGGGGTCCAAAAGTCTGAGACCACCAGTGTCAAGTGAGGGGTGAGAGAGAAGGCGAGGACTCAAATGCAGAGAGTAGGTTGGGCTTTATTTAACTCAAAATATAAACAAAACTACCCTGAAGGGGAAAACTCCAAGGTCCAGGGCTGCACACTGCAGACAGACTGGGCTTGAAACACTGGGCTGGAACCGACAAGGAAGACACCTAACAGGTTGAACAACCACAATGAACTGCCATGGAACAAAAAACACAATGAGCTTAAATAGGGAAGTAAATTAGGAGGGTAACGAGGGAAGGCAGGTGAGGCAAATTAACTAATAACAAGGTAAACGAGTGGGTGGGGTTTCACTTAAGACAGCACAGACACGAGTGCACATGGTAATGAGAAAACACAAAGCAAAGTGCACTCACACAGCACTAGTGTCAGGATCCAGCCTCAAAAACTATAAACAAGGCCAACTGAAGTGGCAGGATCCTGACACTAGATACACAAGACAGGCACAAACACAGAAAGACAGGTGACAGGATCTGGACACAACAAAACATCAACTAAAGAGTCAGGATCCTGTGGAACTATTGAAAATGCTTTTATTTAGCATTTTTCTAAATTAATGATTTTTTTTTCTTTAATTAATCAACGTAAAAATGTTTGTGAGTTGAACAGTTAATTTCAGAATGTTTTAGTGTTTGGTATGCCCCCCTTTTGCTTTAATTACAGCATGTACTTGATATGATCCATATTATCCCAGCATGATTTGAGAATGTTCCAGAAAGCATCTTGTGTAATTCAAACTAAGCCAGGAAATCGGACCTTTGTACAAAGGAGTTACACGGTTAACATTACAGATTTGCTTATTTGATTAGTTACCTAGCAATGGTGTGAAATCTTAAATATTTTGTGATGTGAGTAACTGCAGACGGTGAAGTTTTTGGTGCCTCCTTAGGGTAAGATGGTGCCCTTGTTGGGAGTAGATGAACCACACAGACTGCTTGTACCAATCAGTACCGGTCAGTAATACTGCATTGAAAATGAATAAGACCAAGAAATTGACCCTGTATTCAGATGGTCCCTTACCCATCCTTCACAATTTTAGCAATAAATGCTTTTTTTGAGTTATTAATAATAAAAAGTGTATATCCTTTCTTATATGCTGAGAACTTTTCTGACCCATGACTTATATAAAAAATATTTTCTTTGATTATTTATCTGAATCTTATTTATGTATACATCTGTGTTAGTTTATATGTATTATTTTATATTTTTTACGTTTTTTTTTTTTAATGTTTTTTTATTTACTTTAATTTTTTTCCTTCACCTGTACTTGTCATTATGACTCAGTTATTGTATTCACACATTCTTGGATCTGTGTAATTTTGAACATCTTATTGAATATTTATATTGAACCTTCTGTTTTTCAATAAACAAATCCACAGTTTTAGCACAATATGTTGACTTTTCAGATGGTCCCTTACCACACCCTCCACAGTATTAGCACGTTTCAGCAAAGTGTGTGGACTTTTCAGATGACCCCTTACCCACTGTATAAACAATGTCCAACTTATATCATTGTTAAATTAACGATCTGGAATGATTTTGCAATGATGCCATCTGAGCAGCTAATGGGACAAATCACGTCCCATATTGATTCAATACAGGACGCATAACAGGGTGAACTCTGTTCCTGTTAATTCTGCTTGTTTGGTAAATCGAGCTATATGTCACCCAAAAATGAAAATTGTCATTATTTACTCACCCTCATGCTGTTCCAAAAATATATAACTTTTTTCTACCGTGGAACGCAAAAGAATACATTTTGACTATACAAGTCTTCATAAGCCATACGATAACTGTGTGTGAAACAAGCTGACATTTTTGTTGCTATTCTTATCTTAAAGTGGTAATGAAATGACTTTTTATTTTGTATTTTTTTATTTTTTTTATTTGTTCCTTGAGGTTCACTTATAATATTAGTAAATTGCACAAAAAACAATCATATATTTATAAAACATGATCGTTTTCCACCCTCATTCTGTCCCTCTGTAAACACTCGGTTTTGGTGCTATTTCTCCTTTAAGACTTGACCGTAAACGGCCACTGTTATGATTGGCTCTCTGCTCTTGATTGACCTGTTCTCACCTTGCAGTCTCACAGTTCACCGCTACTGGGTGGGGCTACGAAAGTGATAAGGTAATGAAGGTGTTGATGTGTTTTCCTGGAGGTGGTCAGATGCAAATGTCTACCATCAGTGACATGCACAGACCTTAGCAGGGACAGGGGCGGAAGGATGAAAAATTAGTAATTATATATACTTATTACTTAAATTATTTCTTTGAATTTTTAGTATTCAAGAATTTTTCTTGCATTATATACTTAGGGCTGAAAAAAAAATAATAATAATAATAATATTCTGTTACAAATCGCAATTTTGAGCCAAACGATTTTAAAATCGTCTCCCTGATGTAAAATAAATTTTTTATGTAATAAAAAAATAAAATACATGTTTATCTTAATGTTACAATGATTAATAGAAATATAGGAAGCTAGGGTAAAATACACTGGCTACCACCCCTGGAGTTCGCTAGCTCACTAGTTCAAATCCCCGGGCGTGCTGAGTGACTCCAGCCAGGTCTCCTAAGCAACCAAATTGGCCCGGTTGCTAGGGAGGGTAGAGTCACTTGGGGTAAACTCCTCGTGGTCACCATAATGTGGTTTGTTCTCAGTGGGGTGCGTGGTGAGTTGAGCGTGGTTGCCGCGGTGGATGGCGTGAAGCCTCCACACGCACTTTGTCTCCGTGGCAACGCGCTCAACAAGCCACGTGATAAGATGCGCGGGTTGACGGTCTCAGACGTGGAGGCAACTGGGATTCGTCCTCCGCCACCCAGATTGAGGCAAATCACTACGTGACCGCGAGGACTTAAAAGCACATTGGGAATTGGGCATTCCAAATTGGGAGAAAAAAAAAGAAATATAGGAAGCTATATTTGTGCAGAGTTCCACACGAACAGGTTTTCTCTCTGAGAAGTTTTGTCTCTCTTGAAGTTTTGACCTCAAAATCCTCTGATGTGATCAATGTTTCTGTTATTATGCATAATCCAAAAGTTTATTTGAGAGGTGTTGTGGAGAGTATTTGTCAGAAGTCATTCTGCAGATTCTGTCTGACACTGCTTTAATAAAATGTTTACCTGTAAAAAGGCTTATCAAACTGTTGGATGGTGTAAACTACATGTTGCACCCCCGCAGTATTTATAATCTGACATCCAGGGTATTCATGCACAGAAATGCCGCTAGACAAAAAGAGGTTTGCTTGAGGAAACACACCTGATTATATTTTGAAGAACAGATGACAGAAATGCTGGCGATGAGCATGTTTTATTTGCTTTTTGTTCAGAAGATCATTTCATCGTGTCTCGCGGAACGCGCAAATGGTGAGTTCTTGCTTTTTTTTTTTTTTCTCTTTCTGTCAGTCATCTAGGAGTGGTTTGTAAGAATAGTGTTGTCTATGATAACGCTGCATAGGATCTCAGACTATCTCAGGATGCATATGCAAATAACATGTAGCGACATTGGGATTACAAGTGAATTGTCATGTGTGTCATAATTATTCTTGAACAAGTTTAGTCTTTAGCCTCCATTTGAATGTTGCAACATTATAATTATGATAATAGTAATAGCCTATGGTAGCCTAATATATGGTTTACATTTTATATATAACAAAATTAGATTGATAATGTAAAATGATATATTGTAGCTTTTTATTTGCTGAATACAAATGGACATAATGCAGCCTTGTACATGGGTTCCTTTGCACTAACTAGTCGCCTAGCTCAGGCAACACACTGACTGGTCCATTGGTAGTTTTAAATTGGTAGTTTTTCATATCCCTATCTTTTACATGCAAAGTATTTATTACAGATTGAAAACAGTTGGCATTTCAGACACAACTGTTCTTCAATAGACATTTCTTTCTGAGAAAAAGTACTATTTTTTTATTTTATTATTTTTTTATTTTTTTAATCTTTTTATTAAGTTTTTATATCAAAACATCAAATTGCAATACTTACAGAATCACAATATTGCAATACATATCGAATCGGCTAGGAAATATCATTGTAATATCGAATCGGGAGGTCTGTGGCAATTCCCAGCCCTATTATATACTGTACATAATTTTCCCCTTTTTATCACAAAAAGCACCATGGTATTACACTTGTTTATTTCTTTCTTTATTTTCAGACATGGTCTGTGATAACCCCGTTTTAGATGTGCCATAGTAAAACCATGGTATTTTTTAAAGTACCTTGGATGACAGTATCATCAGTGAATTTAATAATCATTCATAATGCTTTTTTTGCTCTAATGTTTTTCTTGTCTCATCACTCTTTTCACTTTCTCTCATCTCTGCTTCCTCACTTTATCATGGCATCTCTTGCTGCTTCCACAGACCTCATCATCCTCTTTATATAACTGACACTTATTATAGCCTATTACTTTCTCTTCATTTCTTTTAATATTTCTATAACGTTATTTTCTGTATTCTGTCATTAATATTTATAAATATACAGGACCTTACAGAAACAATATGGCTGAACAATGGTACAGTGATGGTGTCAAGATGGTACCATGGTTTTCAATGGTTACTATGGTAGACTACATGTCCAAAAATGGTAATACTAAGGTATTTTCTGAAAGCGTTTAGTCTAATTAGTTATTAGTAAAAAAGCTCCTTCAGTTTATGACAGTATTCTATTAAAAACAAATGGAATATCTATCACTGAAAGTGACGCGACCGCTCCCGTTATAATTAATAAAGCTGTCAACACTGCATGTGCGTGATGTTGGAAATGCGGTAGCAATCAAGTATTTTTCTTTTGATGAACTTACAACACAATACATGGAGTGGACTTTTTATCTGACCTGGTACTCGACTGAGGTAACGGCACTTCGATGTTCCGAATTCCAAACCCACTTCAAGGGCTCTGCACTTCAGAGTGAGTAGGGCATAGGGAGGATCATTTGCGATTAGAATCCGCCTCGATCTGTTTTAGCGTGCGCTGATAAAGGTACCTCCGCTTCATTTTCTTTAATACGGCTGCGATTTTATATTAAAAATAATAATAATAATAATAACAGATTATCAATGTTGTTGTGAGATTATTAAAAGATTTTAATTTTGTTTTATTTAAACATTTTAATTGAATTGTTAACATTTCTCCCCTTTTTCTGGATGACCAAAAGGGCTGCTGCCCCCATTCTGTGCAGATCACAGTCTACCATAATGTGACATCACAATGTGAAGGAAGTTGAGCACGAGTCGTTTTGGCAGCTTGGTTACAACAAATGCTTTTTTTCAGTGAGAAGGAAGTCTTGAGTTCTGAAACTTTCTGTATATTTTTATAGTACAAAGACCTCTTATATGTCAAAAGATCAAGGGAAATATGATTCCTCATGTCATGGCCACTTTAAAATCTTTGCATCTACCCTGACACTTTCATGAGGGAAGTAGCTATGTCCAATTCAATTAATTGGATCTCGTCACTGAATTGGTTGATCCGGTTAACAAAATCAGTAAGAATGATTTGTTGCAAATCAGACTGATCTGATTTGTAAGTTCTACTCACTGACTCAACGATCCAGTTGCAGCAGTTAACAGCACACAGGAAGTGAAGAATATTAGTGAATAATGACTTAAATTTCTGTTTCTCACCCAAAACTATGATATGACTTCAAAAGACTTGACATATAGTGCACAAGTCATATGAAGAGCTTTTATCATACTTTTGTGGAGGTTTTGTGTCCTTTGTTAAGCTTGAAAGCCTGTTGAATGGAGTGGGGAGAAAAAACAGCTTCAGAATTGTTTCTACACAAGAAGCATGAGAGTGAGTAGATGATAACAGCATTTTCTTTTTTTTTTTTTTTTTTTTTTTGAGTGAACTATTCCTTTAATACTGTTCAGTTCCAAACAAACACTTGATTATTTAGTAATAGGGCAAATTGAGAGATTCACAAAGCCTACGGCATAGAATTGAGTTGTCCTTTCATATGAAAGCAGACTCAAGTATGGGATTTTCCTCCAACAAATGGAGATAATATCTGATTTCCCCATCATGTTAACATAGATTTTTCCCTCCAGAGAACCTTTCGGTTGAAAAATATTACCAGCACCTTAATGCATTTACAGATGACTGCCTTGGGCCACTCACACTAATTCAGTCACCTTATTAAGACTCTACCTTGCGTTCAGCTTTAACACTTTTCAATAAGGCACTTAAGGTATGTATCCCCACAAGGGAAGGCCTGAGTTATGTCAGAGTCGATAAAAAGCTAATTTTTTTAAGGCTGATTTTCCTCCGTCGGAGCACTCTACGATTAAGAAGGGGTACGTAGATTACGGCAGGGGTCATAAGTCAGCGACCAGCTTCACTCTGCACAGTCGGACTCGTTATCTTTGATTAATCTCCAGTTCACATATGTGTAGAGGCACGAAAACAACAATAAGAACTATAATCTTTCATTCTGGCTGAAGAAAAAAAAAAAAAAAATTAAAGAGTCTGCCTAATTGTCATTCATCTTAAACAATAGGGTAGAGTCGTAGAATGAATGTATAATGAATGCATCAAAACAGTTTATTTGTGTTTTTACTCTGTTTACTTCATTACCATAACATTAGCTAAAGCAGCTATTAGTCTTTGTCGGCCGATCCATGCGCATTGGAGCATTGTTCCTACACCCTCTGCAGGAGACTGAATTATAGGTGAAGCTCCCCGTTTTTATCCCAGATTAATCTGATCTTATTTGGAGATAAAGAGAGCGCAGCAGAGGCTGTTGAACATGTCTTGAAGGGAAACATTAAGACCTTGAATGACAGGCACTAAACTTGTTTACAACCCTCTGTGTCTTGTGTCGCATCGCTCATAAATGGAGGATCCTGGGCATTCCAGACTTACTGGCCCTCTGGACCTTCTTTTGTCTTAAGGCTTTGAGGAACGAGAAGAAAAGAGAATAAAAGGGAAGGGAGGTTCGACCAACCTGAGCAGGAAAGAATGCGGTCAACTGACACTTTGCTTGAAGCAGAAAATGGTCGATACAGTACTTCGCTTGTTTGCATAATTTATTATAATACTATACAGTAATTATTATTATTTACTTACATAAAAGTAATTATAAGTATAAATGTAAAATATGAAATATAAAATTATAGGTTTAAGTTATTCTTAAAACCTTTAAATAGGCCTGTATTGACTTGCCAAGGGAAACAGTAATCAGTTTACAAGGTATTGGACTGCTAACATGAGCGATAGTGAAAAAGAATTACTCGCTCAGTTAGCAAAAGTTTTCAAGGTTCATTGCTTTGAATATTTTAAAAGATATTCGAAAATTGTTGGTTCTGGGTTCCAGCAAGTACAGGCTCACTTGAAGCACCGACTGACACAATTTTTCTTGCTTTTGCAAGATGGTGACCAGAGTTGTCCTTGACAATGCAGGGCTTTAACAATTGAAAACAAGCTTTAGTTCCCCTTTCATTCTCTCCATTTGACCCTCCTCGAATGCTGACCCTGACCTCAGCCCTGTTCCCGTTTACTCTCTAAATCTTGTTTAACACAATGTTTACGGTGACCGTGACCGTGTTCATGGCGAGCGTAGAGCAAAGCTCATGTAATTTTCTGCATTTCCTTTTTGAATGTCAAAAAGGCAAAAGGGTGCTTCAGAATTTCTGCCTCTTATTTTCAGTATTTTTACCATGGCATAAAATGGAAAAGTGCTGGAAATTTACGTTTTGTCCATGTATATAGAACAGTATGCTTTATGATATCATTGTTATTATCCAATTGTGTGATATTTCTTAGTTATATATCAGTTTCCTAGCTGTCTTTTTTGTGCTGTATCATGCTGAAAATGTGATTTAATTTAGGTAATACTGTACATTCATGTACTTGCGCAAAGTATGTCTGCCTTGACCGTGTCCGGGTGCTATATTGTTTAGTCCACCTTTAAATTGTCCAAATTACAGAATGGACAAATCTGTGGTAAAATGCATCCATTTTGATCAAAAGAACAACTTGCATCCATTGTATTTCCACTAAAACAGTTTAATGGAGAGGGGGAGATTATATTCCAGTATAATTTATACAGCAGCTATTCAAACATAACTAAAATGCATTTTCATGATTCCAAAAGTACTGTAAATTAAATAAAAAAAATATTGTAGTTTTTGAAACAGTCAATTATGCATAAACATGAAAATGCCACTAGATAGAGATAATACTAGGCAGCCATGAGAAATATTACATCATTTAACAATGCAGTCCTTAAAATATATAAAGCTTAAATAAAAATGAATTATACTGAAACTAAGAAACACTGGAAAAATTAACAGTCAGAGTGAAAACTAACAAATAATTGAAAGGACAAAAAAAAAAAAAAAAAAAAAAATAATAATAATTTTAAATGCAAAACTAATAACTCTTTTCAAGTGCTCCAAAAAAGGAGTGCTTTATTGTTCATGAAGCATCTAAGTCATTGTTTCTTTTGAGGATGGTCAAAAGCCAAACTCTGTTGTTATTTTATTTTTTTTTCTGTCTCCAGATTCGGGTGTTCAGACCACCCAACTACTCTGGAACGATTGCTCTGGCTCTGCTGGTGTCTCTGGTCGGTGGGCTTCTGTACCTGCGGAGAAACAACCTGGAGTTCATCTACAACAAGACTGGCTGGGCCATGGCCGCACTGGTGCCTAATGTTCATTATTAAGCCCTAATTCAAAACTAAACTACTGGAGCCATGCTTTCATTTGAAAACGTGCCAGATTAAACAACAATGCATATCTTGGCAGCAGTATGACAATCAGCTCTCTCAGGCCCTCCAACCATTCAAACACTTCAAGAAAAACTTCGGGACTTTGCTTTATAAGCTTTATAAAGTCCTTTAATTATATAAAATTAGCTGACCATAAAGGAAACCTAGATTAAAACTTATTTATGGAGTTTGTTAGCCATAAAATGGGCTTATTTACTGAATCTAAACCCAAGATAACAAATTAAAAGCAAAATGTCAGCAGCTAAAGGGGACAAAGCAAGCTAAAAGCATCGTGTCACTGTACCTCTAACCACTGGAGGCCAAAAACGATGTGCTGTCTTGCATGGAAGTTTGCTTTGCATGCTTTTTATTCCACTCTAGTGAGGGCACTGTCTGTAAATTGTAGAAACACATCTTTTAAATGTGAAGTTTAGAGGGTGCTGACCTTTACTGCTCCAATGGATAAAGTGTGATATCCACTATAATGATTGCAAGGGCAGTTTTAGCAAAGTTTTCTGCAGGCTGTAAATCTGTAATCCATCTTTATGGTTCCAGCTCTCTGTTTGTCATTATCACCGTTTCACAATATCACTCACCTAATGTGTACACTCTCAGTCTCTCCCTCTCACTTCTTTTCTCTGCAGTGTGTGGTTTTTGCTATGACCTCAGGTCAGATGTGGAATCATATTCGTGGTCCTCCCTACGCCCACAAAAACCCGCAAAATGGTCAGGTGGTAAGTACAACTCATAGACCCTATTTCTTGCCTCTGAACTTTATATATGCCAGTGTTTTTGTTTTTTGCCTCCCATGAAATTGGGCCAAACAACTATGCCTTTAAAACAGCACCAATTCACCTAGGTACACATGCACACATTCTTTCAAAGATGTTGGCAGATATGTAGTTCAAAGCATCTTGGAGAACTTGCCACAGTTCTATGTACTTAGGCTGTCTCTGTTGCTTCTGTCTGTTCATGTAATCCCAGAATGTCTCTGTGGGGGCCAGCATGCAGTGTTATTATTGTTAGCAAGAACTAAATCAATATACTGTGTGTGTGTGTGTGTGTGTGTGTGTATCTATATATATATATTATATATATATATATATATATATATATATATATATATATATATATATATATATATATATATATATATATATATATATATATGTGTACACATACAGCTCTGGAAAAAATTAAGAGACCACTGCAAAATGATCAGTTTATCTGGATCTACTATTTATAGGTATGTGTTTGAGTAAAATGAAATTTTTTGTTTTATTCTGTAAAGTGCTGACAACAAGTTTTCTTCCAGGATAACCTTGTATGTGGCATATATGGTATGTATATATATATATATATGATCTGGGGGTGCTTCAGCAAGGCTGGAATCGAGCAGATATATATATATATATATATATATATATATATATATATATATATATATATATACACTATATTGCCAAAAGTATTCGCTCACCCATCCAAATAATTGAATTCAGGTGTTCCAATCACTTCCATGGCCACAGGTGTATAAAATGAAGCACCTAGGCATGCAGACTGCTTCTACAAACATTTGTGAATGAATGGGCCGCTCTCAGGAGCTCAGTGAATTCCAGCGTGGTACTGTTATAGGATGCCACCTGTGCAACAAGTCCAGTCGTGAAATTTCCTCACTACTAAATATTCCACAGTCAACTGTCAGTGGTATTATATCAAAGTGGAAGCGATTGGGAATGACAGCAACTCGTAACCACGTAAAATGACAGAGCGGGGTCAGCGGATGCTGAGGCGCATAGTGCGCAGAGGTCACCAACTTTCTGCAGAGTCAGTCGCTACAGACCTCCAAAGTTCATGTGGCCTTCAGATTAGCTCAAGAACAGTGCGTAGAGAGCTTCGTGGAATGGGTTTCCATGGCCGAGCAGCTGCATCCAAGCCATACATCACCAAGTGCAATGCAAAGCGTCGGATGCAGTGGTGTAAAGCACGCCGCCACTGGACTCTAGAGCAGTGGAGATGCGTTCTCTGGAGTGATGAATCATGCTTCTCCATCCGGCAATCTGATGGACGAGTCTGGGTTTGGTGGTTGCCAGGAGAACGGTACTTGTCTGACTGCATTGTGCCAATTGTGAAGTTTGGTGGAGGGGGGATTATGGTGTGGGGTTGTTTTTCAGGAGCTGGGCTTGGCCCCTTAGTTCCAGTGAAAGGAACTCTGAATGCTTCAGCATACCAAGAGATTTTGGACAATTCCATGCTCCCAACTTTGTGGGAACAGTTTGGGAATGGCCCCTTCCTGTTCCAACATGACTGCGCACCAGTGCACAAAGCAAGTTCCATAAAGACATGGATGAGCGAGTTTGGTGTGGAAGAACTTGACTGGCCTGCACAGAGTCCTGACCTCAACCAGATAGAGCACCTTTGGGATGAATTAGAGCGAAGACTGTGAGCCAGGCCTTCTCGTCCAACATCAGTGTCTGACCTTACAAATGCGCTTCTGGAAGAATGGTCAAAAAGTCCCATAAACACACTCCTAAACCTTGTGTATATATATATACATACATACATACATATATACATATATATACATATATACACACATACATATACATACATACATACATACATACATATATATATATATATATATATATATATATATATATATATATATATATATATATATATATATTTATAATGTATATGTATATATATGTATATGTATATGTATATATACACTACCGGTCAAAAGTTTTGAAACTTGACTGAAATGTTTCTCATGATCTTAAAAATCTTTTGATCTGAAGGCGTATGCATAAATGTTTGAAATTAGTTTTGCAGACAAAAATATAATTGTGCCACCATATTAATTTAATTATAAAACTAAAATGTAATAAAAAAAAAAATACGTTTTTGAAATGGATGACTTGGACCAAATAATAACGAAAAGCAGCCAATAAGTGCCCAACATAGATGGGAACTCCTTCAATACTGTTTAAAAAGCATCCCAGGGTGATACCTCAAGAAGTTGGTTGAGAAAATGTCGAGTACATGTCTGCAGATTCTAGGTGAAGGGCGAAACTTTGAAGATGCTAAAATATAACACAGTTTTGATTTATTTTGGATTTTGTTTAGTCACAACATAATTCCCATAGTTCCATTTATGTTAGTCCATAGTTTTGATGACTTTACTATTATTCTAAAATGTGAAGAAAAAAATTATAATAAAGAATGTGTAAGTGTTTCAAAACTTTTGACCGGTTGTGTGTGTGTGTGTGTGTGTGTGTGCGTATGTATGTGTATATATATATATATATATATATATATATATATATATATATATATATATATACACACACACACACACACACACACACACACACACACACACACACACACACACTGGCAGACAAACATTTGGGATAATGTACAGATTTTGCTCTTATGGAAATATATTGGTACATGTGAGGCATCTATTTCTCAAACTAGAGACTCTGATGTACTTATCCTCTTGTTTAGTTGTACATCTGAGCCTTCCACATCTCTTTCTGTCCTTGTTAGAATCAGTTGTCCTTTGTCTTTAAAGACTGTAGTGTACACCTTTGTATGAAATCTTCAGTTTTTTGGCAATTTCAAGCATTTTATAGCCTTCATTCCTCAAAACAATGATTGACTGATGAGTTTCTAGAGAAAGCTGATTCTTTTTTGCCATTTTTGACCTAATATTGACCTTAAGACATGCCAGTCTATTGCATACAGTGGTAACTCAAAAACAAACACAGACAATGTTAAGCTTCATTTAACAAACCAAATAGCTTTCAGCTATGTTTGATATAATGGCAAGTGATTTTCTAGTACCATATTAGCAATTTAGCATGATTACTCAAGGATAAGGTGTTGGAGTGATGGCTGCTGGAAATGGGGCCTGTCTAGATTTGATCAAAAATGACTTTTTTCAAATAGTGATGGTGCTGTTTTTTACATCAGTAATGTCCTGACTATACTTTGTGATCAGCTGAATGCCACTTCGGTGAATTAAAGTACCAATTTCCTTCCGAAACAGCAAAACCTGTACATTATTCCAAACTTTTGACCGGTAGTGTATATATACACATACATATACATACACACACACACACACACACACACACATATATATATATATATATATATATATATATATATATATATATATATATATATGTACACATACATACATACATACACACAGTATATATACCAGCTCTGGAAACAATTAAGAGACCACTGCAAAATATATAGATTCTGTATACACATTATATATATTATTCACTGGTGGCCAAAATCTGGAATAATGTACATATATATATGTATATATATATATATATGTATATATATACAGGTGCATCTCAATAAATTAGAATGTCGTGGAAAAGTTCATTTATTTCAGTAATTCAACTCAAATTGTGAAACACGTGTATTAAATAAATTCAATGCACACAGACTGAAGTAGTTTAAGTCTTTGGTTCTTTTAATTGTGATGATTTTGGCTCACATTTAACAAAAACCCACCAATTCACTATCTCAAAAAATTAGAATATGGTGACATGCCAATCAGCTAATCAACTCAAAACACCTGCAAAGTTTTCCTGAGCCTTCAAAATGGTCTCTCAGTTTGGTTCACTAGGCTACACAATCATGGGGAAGACTGCTGATCTGACAGTTGTCCAGAAGACAGTCATTGACACCCTTCACAAGGAGGGTAAGCCACAAACATTCATTGCCAAAGAAGCTGGCTGTTCACAGAGTGCTGTATCCAAGCGTGTTAACAGAAAGTTGAGTGGAAGGAAAAAGTGTGGAAGAAAAAGATGCACAACCAACCGAGAGAACCGCAGCCTTACGATTGTCAAGCAAAATCGATTCAAGAATTTGGGTGAACTTCACAAGGAATGGACTGAGGCTGGGGTCAAGGCATCAAGAGCCACCACACACAGACACTACAGTTATCGTATTCCTCTTGTTAAGCCACTCCTGAACCACAGACAACGTCAGAGGCGTCTTACCTGGGCTAAGGAGAAGAAGAACTGGACTGTTGCCCAGTGTTCCAAAGTCCTCTTTTCAGATGAGAGCAAGTTTTGTATTTCATTTGGAAACCAAGGTCCTAGAGTCTGGAGGAAGGGTGGAGAAGCTCATAGCCCAAGTTGCTTGAAGTCCAGTGTTAAGTTTCCACAGTCTGTGATGATTTGAGGTACAATGTCATCTGCTGGTGTTGGTCCATTGTGTTTTTTGAAAACCAAAGTCACTGCACCCGTTTACCAAGAAATTTTGGAGCACTTCATGCTTCCGTCTGCTGACCAGCTTTTTAAAGATGCTGATTTCATTTTCCAGCAGGATTTGGCACCTGCCCACACTGCCAAAAGCACCAAAAGTTGGTTAAATGACCATGGTGTTGGTGTGCTTGACTGGCCAGTAAACTCACCAGACCTGAACCCCATAGAGAATCTATGGGGTATTGTCAAGAGGAAAATGAGAAACAAGAGACCAAAAAATGCAGATGAGCTGAAGGCCACTGTCAAAGAAACCTGGGCTTCCATACCACCTCAGCAGTGCCACAAACTGATCACCTCCATGCCACGCAGAATTGAGGCAGTAATTAAAGCAAAAAGGAGCCCCTACCAAGTATTGAGTACATATACAGTAAATGAACATACTTTCCAGAAGGCCAACAATTCACTAAAAATGTTTTTTTTATTGGTCTTATGATGTATTCTAATTTTTTGAGATAGTGAATTGGTGGGTTTTTGTTAAATGTGAGCCAAAATCATCACAATTAAAAGAACCAAAGACTTAAACTACTTCAGTCTTGTGCACTGAATTTATTTAATACACGAGTTTCACAATTTGAGTTGAATTACTGAAATAAATGAACTTTTCCACGACATTCTAATTTATTGAGATGCACCTGTATATGTATATTGTATATCCACTAAAACAGTTTAACGGACCTACAAATAAAAACTAACATAACTGGAAAAAAACCTAAAATGCTTTTTTAATGAGCCAATTAAAATTACATACAAATATCTCAAATTCATTTTAGTTTTTGAAACAGTATATTACAATATGTTAATGGTTTCCTACATTCTTCACATTTCATCAAAAAGCTTATCAAAATATCAAACCTTTGTTATTATGGCCAAGTTAATATAATCTTCCAGTATATTTATACACCAGCTATTCAAAATACTGTAGCTTCACTCACATGCTCTTTTGCATCCATCTCTTACTGGCTTCTAAGTGATCCCTCCAGTCAATAACACAATATATCTCATATGAATTAAGGCTTTTTAATTATTAAAACATAAATAAGGGGATAAACCTCTTTCAGTTTGTAATCCTTCCCAGTACAGCTTCATCACTGTTCCTCATTAAGCTCCAGGCAGGAAGTTGAAGCTGCGTTTATTCATCTAATAGCTGTCTGAGGCAAGGTGAAATGAAAACGCTGATGACATGAGGAAATTAAAGTCAGTGTGGAGAGGCTGTAACATCTAACACATGCTATACAAAAGATACCATTATTGCTATTGTAAAATTATGCCCTCACTGACTGACGACCTTCATTATAAGCCCCTTGAAAAGAAATTTGCTGGAAGCGACCAACACAGTCTTAAACTAAACGTGTTCTGTTTTTCTATCCTAGCAGAGCAAAAACATGTAGGGGTTTCAGAATAATGCCAAGTGTTTCTCAATGTTTCTATGAACCAAATGTGTTTACATTAGTAGCTTGCCAAGACTGGCAAGTGTGTTTGAACATTCACATTACTGCAAGGCGTGAAAGGTTTTCACAAAGTATGCACACACGTATGCATCTGAGCACTTGAAAGCAGCTACTGTCAGTCAGACAACATGCAGCTATACCGAATTGAGTTGGGACTCTGTTCTACCGATAGTATATATAGACTGGCATTGGCACAACATTTTTGGAGTGCCCAATTCCCAATGTACTTTTTAAGTCCTTGTGGTCACGTAGTGATTCGCCTCAGTCCGGGTGGTGGAGGACGAATCCCAGTTGCCTCCGCGTCTGAGACCGTCAACCCGTGCATCTTATCACATGGCTTGTTGAGCGCGCTGCCACGGAGACATAGCCATAACAGGCTTCAACTACGCTCAACTCACCACACGCCCCACTGAGAAGGAACAACATTATAGCGACCACGAGGAGGTTACCCCATGTGACTCTACCCTCCCTAGCAACCGGGCCAATTTGGTTGCTTAGGGGACCCAGCTGGAGTCACTCAGAATGCCCTGGGATTCGAACTAGCGAACTCCAGGGGTGGTAGCCAGCGTCTTTTACCACTGAGCTACCCAGGCCCCCTATTGGCACATTTTTCTTAAATATAAGCCTTGAATTGGTACCAAAGTACAGGTACTTTTACATCACTTCTAGTCACACATGAGACATATTTACCATCTGCTGTTTCACAGCCCAGTTTCAGGATGATGGGTCTGGGGAAACTAGTCCAGTTTTAGCCCCCACCTGGACCTTCAAGTCTTTATTGAACTGTACTTTGGGTCCAGCTGCTCTTAGAATTTCATGGATACATCTGTGCTTTCAGACTAGAGATGAGCGGAGTAGTTTGTTTGTGCGTGCACTGAATGTTTTAACCTCTAGAGCATGTAGCCACAGGGTTCAGATAAGGTGCAGAGCAAGCAAGTCTGCCTCAGTAAAACGTGTACAGAAAATGTAGATGTTGTAAAAACAAACTTCTTAGTACTTGGAGTTTAAAGGGGCCCTGAGTAATTTTTTGTTTGTTTTGCTGGCCGATGTGGCACTTGTGTTGGACTTTATACTGACACCTAGCGTCATAGATGCATCATCATGCAAAAGCAAAAGTTTTCAGTTACCAATGCCATTAGGGTGGGGCGATATGCAAGAAATATATTCATGATATTTTTATTAAAAAAATATTGCGATATGCGATTACTTTTCCAACCCCCCTGCCCCCACTGCAGAGGGTGTATGTAATATATTTTTTTTCTTATTGATTTTGCTTACAAAATTAAATCAATTTATTGAAACATGGAAAACTTAATCCAGAGATATTTCTAAATTCAAACTGCACCTCAAACAAAACAAAAAAGCAATTAAAATAATGAAGTGGTCAAAAAATTTGTATTTCACCACCACTCATTTACCATCACGCAAGTATTCGGCTACAACAAAATGTGGAAAATTAAGATTGAAAGAAAATTATAAATGTAAACATAATAATAATGATAATTGAAATATATATACATTTTAGGTTCAAGGTGTTTTCGTATTATGTTATGATTTGTGAACCTGCAGAGTTGGGTTGACAATGCATGTTAAACTCAAACTGTTCTGTGGAAATAAAGCGAACTTAAATCTGAGCACCTCCTGAGAATGTCTTAGGACATTTGCAGCATTCTCATAGATGACACTATTCTTGCAAACTGTTTTCAGATGACAGAAACCGTGAAGAAAAAGTGAGAACTCTTGACATTTGTGTGTTCCACGAGACACTCTCTCGCTTCACGCCTCTGAACAAACAACGAATCAGATAGATGAGCAAAATTACCCGCCACTGTGCATGGAAAAGACAACCCGCATATTTTTGGTGACTTCCCAGCTCCATTGTTGTATCATTTCCCGATATTGTTGATCATAATCTGTCAATGAGTGTTGATATTGGCATCGGGACATTTGTCAGATGTCGTCAATATCTGATTACATCGCCCTATCACCGCGCCCTAGATGCCGTTGTAAAAATGGGCTGTTTGCAGTAAGCCATTATTAATTTAGCACTAGTGAAAGTGTCCAATGACGGGGTTAACGAGGAGTTGTATTTAGCTGGATTCTTAATACTGTTTTGAGCTTGTTTATTGTTAAATTCCTGCGTTATGCACTAAATCTATTTTTTTTTTTTTTTTTTAATGGTTATTATTGGGATTATGGTTGCACAATAAACTGCATCTGGGATTTTATTAATTGTGGTCTCTTGTAGCCTCTTTGTCTGTGCCTGTCACATCGTTTAATCAGATATCAGCCTTTTCGGTAGGACTCTACTGGTCATGTGATTGTAGCATGGCAACCCCCATGAGATGACCTGCTCTGTGTGAAATTAATCAGCTTTTATTCAGCTACAGATGTCACTGGAGTCTTCATGTGAGTTTATATGATTTTAAACCTATTTTAAAAAGTGTTCAAAATGAATGGACATTAAATATTAATTTTAATTTAATTTATTTATTATGTGAAAATAAAGACATGAAACTAGCACAGATGTGTAGGAAATTAGTTGCGCTGGATAATAATTGGTCATTATAGAGAAATAAATTGACATTAGAATCAAATATTCCAAAGTGTTGAGTATACAGACATTGTTAATTAAAAAATTTAACTCATTTAGACATGGAAAAGAAATACTTCTACATTCTTACATCTTGAACTTTGTACGTCTATACGTCTACTTTACATTAATAGAGTAGCAGCCACATTGCTCATTTGGCTGTTTTCTTCAGAGATTCAAAAACATACTTATAGACTTAATCTCAAAAATGAGATAAGCTTCCATTAATAGCGAGGAAAGACCTCTCTCCGAATACAGAAGACAGAATAAAAAAGGCAGAGAACAAATGAGCAGAAAAGCATCTCCAAACGACAATTAAGCCGGAGCCACAGAAGCTAATGTACTATAAATTGTTAAAAATGCTCATCATTTGTCTCATTTGTTGTACGGGATGGAATGGTAAATGATGGTTCATTTGTTTGGAGGATGTGATGGTGAAGGGAAGGAGAGGGGGATTGTTGATTCTCTTGCTCTAGTTTATTGTCTCATGACTCTGAATCCCTTACTTTGAGAATGTGGCCTGAAGACAGCCTTTATGAAATATTCAAGCCTGAACATTGATCCAGAGATGTAAACACACTGCTAACAATGCCATGAATCCCAGACTTCAGGCACTGAACATCTGTAGCTCACAACACTGAGAGTTCACTGAGAGTAGGACTTCTTTATCTGCTGTCCTCTGTCCCCAAGCTGGACCTGAAGGGACACTTCTGGTAGAGTACAATGTCAACTCAGCCTCAAGGCTCCAAAAAATATATTTACCCAAATATACTTTACTAACACATAAAAAATGCCACCCGGGGACTTCCATTAACATTTTCCATAATGACCCAAACAATAGTTGAATCAGTGTTTTGAATGGATTCATTGAAATGGATAGTTTAATTCACAGAAATTAATTGAATTTAGCAAATCTAACACTGTTTTTGCTTAGTGCTCAAGTTTAAATTGGAGAACTATTAAAACAGAATGTATCTGTCTTAACATGTTTGCTAGTTGCGAGAAAACGAGGGTCGAGAAATTAGTCTAATGTCCCACTTTTTAGAAAAAAAGCAAGTTAAAATCATTGCAAGATTCATGATGTTTCTTAATAGTTTTTTTTTTTTTTTTTTTTTTTTTAAATCACCAGCAAAACCATCATGAGTATTACATATTTGAGTATCAAATGAACAACATTGTGAAACACTAGGGCAATCTGTGCTACAGGCTACAGTATTTTCAAAATAAAAGACAAATGGTTAAATGGCACCAGGATCAAAGCTTGAAAGATAATCTACTGTCTGTGATATTGATGATTTTAAAGACTGTAGAATATTGAAGATCTGATATTCTGTGAATAAATAACTCTTCATGTTTTGACTGTTTGCCATCATCGGAGTGAGAAATGGAATTTATACGATATTGCTCCTGTAATGTGTAGCCTAATATTTTATGCAACATGGCCAATGCAAACATACAATTATTATTCTTCTCTAAAAGACCTCAACCGTACACAAAACTATAGCATGTTGCTGAAATCGATTTTTGGTCATCGTTTGTAGTTGTGCATTGAAGTGTGAAATAAAAAAAAGTGGAAAGAGGTTGTGTTGTGCGAGAGACAGTAGTAGAAAAAAAAAAAAAAACATTACTCTGATTTTCTAAACTAAACACTACATTTGCATGAAATTATATTTCTCTTGTCAGACTCTGAAAGTGCCATTTCCACATTTTTGCTGGCTTCATCCTGCGGCCCAAAGCAAAACCCATTTAGAGAGTTGAAGGTTGTTTTGATAATGATAGCGTCTGGCTGCTTACTGACGAAATGGCGAGGCAATGTGAGGTGAAGCTACACAACAACTTGTGGTTCGCAACTTAGGACAGCTCACGCACATAAATCCCTTGCTGTGTTGATACTCAGGATGAATGTACTCCAGGGCCAGAAGAGCTGAACAATTCTCAACATTTCCCTGGCTTTTATATCATACTATAAAGCCATACATTTCTTCCAGTTTTCTGGCTTTGGTCTGTGTGGCCATTCTAATAATTTCCTAAAAAAGCAAACCAAGTCCAGGTGATTGTGGGTTGTTTGTTACTGGATAAATGGTGCTCCTGAAATTGAGTTTGCTCTAGAGTGTATCCAAGAACCATGAAGCTACGGCACGAAATGGATGACACCCAAATTGGAAATAAAAACGAGAAAGCATTGAAATGTATAGTTATTGTTTGAGTAACTGTGCATATCTAAACCTAGAAAAGTGTTTTGGTAAGATTAAGGTTTAACGTATTACTCCAGAATTGCATTAAGCCCGATTCATTGATTCACAAGGCCATCAAGAGGTCTGTTGAGACTTTTCACTTTCAAAGTAGGCTATTGTTTCTCCATCCTAAAGTCGAAACTAAAGGCTAATGATCTTGTGTTTGACCTGAACTTTATTTTTGTTGGATTAATCCACTTAAAAAGTTAGTCTCTCGAACTTTCTTTGAGGAGTTTAATGTTCACGTTTATTTGTAGTACTCTTTCAAAGTCACCTCAAGATGCCAACTCTCTGTCTGCATTAGCCTTGCTTCACTTCACCATTTTTAATTTCCCACAATTCTCTAATGAACTCTCGTAGGCTCTCTGTATCCTCTACCTCTTAGAGCAAGCGTGAGGTAAATCATCAGCCTTTCCCTTCCAGCAATGTTGTCACTTTTATTACATCTCTCCAAATATTTTGGCTTTTAGCTTGGACGCAACTTTGCTGGTGAGTCTTTATTAACTGAATTGAACCGTGAACTGAAGCATTAAATAAATGGTGCACTTGAGGCAAAGATTTTTCAAGATCTCATCCTGGTGACTCACTTTTTCTCGTTTTCACCATGCTTGCTGATGCCGAGGGAGTAAAGCAATAAAAATGAATGGGTAGAGCAAATGGGAGCTTTAATTACAGCTGAGAATAGAGACCTGAGAATGCAGAGAGAGAGAGAGAAAAAAGCCAAAGTGAATAAAACAAACAGAAGGAAAGGCTGATTAACACTGAATTAATCACATTGATGTTAGTCCTCCATTTCACCACTAGGAGCTTCTGGCTAAAGAAGTTTTGGTAAAACTTTACAACAAGGTTCTACTGTATATGCTATCATAAGTTAATGCATTAGGTATCATGAACTAACAATGAAAATAAATTTTTTACAGCATTAATTAATTTAGGTTAGTTTAAAATTATAAATATACTACTGTTAATAGTTCATAATTCATAAACTTGAAGTATGTAATGTCTATACCACAAGTGCCACCAAACGGAATTGCAAATATTGTGTGTGTATATATATATATGGCCATGACAGGGTCTTGATCCGGTGGTCCTCCATCCACACCTTGATTGACCTGGCTGTGTGGCATGGAGCATTGTCCTGCTGGTAAAACCAATCCTCAGAGCAGAAAGAAGCAAGTTTTATTCCAGGATAAACTTGTATGTGGCCGGATACATGCGTCTTTCACATAAACAAATCTGCCCAATTTCAGCCTTCCTGAAGCACCCCCATCTGCGATCCTCCATCTGGTCGTCTAATGGTTAGACAGAGACCTGGAGAGGCCTTCAAGCCACAGTGTCTTGCACCCACTGTGAAATTTGGTGGAGGATCGATGATGATATTATATTATATATTTACCGATCAGCCACAACATTAAAACCACCTGCCTATTATTGTGTAGGTCCCCCTCATGCCGCCAGAACAGCGCCAAATCCAATAGCATTCTGAGATGATATTCTTCTCACCACAATTGTTCAGAGCGTTTATCTGAGTTACTGTAGACTTTGTCAGTTTGAACCAGTCTGACCATTCTCTGTTGATCTCTCTCATCAACAAGGCATTTCCATCCATAGAACTGCTGCTCACCTGGATGTTTTTTTTTTTTTTTTTTTTTTTTTTTTTTATGGCACAATGTGTGTGTGAAAATCCCAGGAGATCAGCAGAAATACTCAAACCAGCCTGTCTGGCACCAACAATCATGCCATGGTCAAAATCACTGAGATCACATATTTTCCCCATTCTAATGGTTGATGTGAACATTAACTGAAGCTCCTGACCTGTATCTACATGATTTTATGCATTGCACTGCTGCCAAACGATTGGCTGATTAGATAATCGCATGGATGATTGTTGGTGCCAGACGGGCTGGTTTGAGTATTTCTGTAACTGCTGATCTCCTGGGATTTTTATGCAAAACAGTCCCTAGAATTAACTCAGAATGGTGAAAAAAAAAAAAAAAAAAAAATACATCCAGTGAGGGGTTGTTCTGCGGACGGAAACGACTTGTTGATGAGGGAGGTCAACAGCAAATGGCCAGACTGGTTCGAACTGACAAAGTCTATGGTAACTCAAATAACATCTCTGTACAATTGTGTTGAGAAGAACAGCATCTCAGAATGCTATTTTCAGATGCAGTTTGGCGCTGTTTTGGTGGTACGAGGGGGACCTACACATCATTAGGCAGGTGGTTTTAATGTTGCGGCTGATCGGTGTATATACAGTTGAAGTCAGGTTGAAGTTAGGTTTAAGTCATTAAAACTCCTTTTTTAACCACTGCACAGATTTCATATTAGCAAACTATAGTTTTGGCAAGTCATTTAGAATATTTACTTTGTGGATGACACCAGTCGTTTTTCCAACAATTGTTTACAGACAGATTGTTTCACTTTTAATTGACTTTATCACAATTCCAGTGGGTCTGAAGTTTACATACACTAAGTTAACTGTGCCTTTAAGCACAGAACATGAAAATGATGTCAAGCCTTTAGGCAATTAGCGAATTAGCTTCTGATAAGCTAATTGGGTCAATTGGAGGTGCTCCTGTGGATGTATTTTAAGGCCTACCTTCAAACTCAGTGCCTCTTTGGTTGACATCATGGGAAAATCAAATGAAATCAAACAAGACCTCAGAAAACAAATTGTGGACCTTCACAAGTCTGATTCATCCTTGGGAGCAATTTCCAAATGCCTGAAGGTACCACGTTCATCTGTACAAACAATAGTATGCAAGTATAAACACCATCGGACCATGCAGCCATTATACCTCAGAAGCTTGGAAAATTGGACAGCAACTTTTATATATATATATATATATATATATATATATATATATATATATATATATATATATATATATATACAGTACTGTGCAAAGGTTTTAGGCACTTGTGAAAAGATTCATGTAATCCCAGACTGACTCGATGTTCAGTGGGGGCTCTGTTGGGGTCATACCATCTGTTGCAGGGTTCCCTGTTCTTCTTTTCTGTTCTATTATATTTGCAAAAGGAATGTTTGGGAGTCTAAAATGTATACTCCCTATTTACACACTAAAGCTGAAGATATAAATAACCATCTTAAGACAAATGTTTTTGTGAAACATCTTATGTGCCTAATACTTTTGCACAGTACTGTGTGTCTGTGTGTGTGTGTGTGTGTGTGTGTGTGTGTGTGTGTGTGTGTGTGTAAACTACCAGTCAAAGGTTTTGAAACAGTTACTCATTCTTTATTATAATTATTTTATTTTTTTTCACATTTTAGAATAATAGTAAAGTCAAAAAAACTATGGAATAACATAAATGGAACTATGGGAATTATGTTGTGACTAAACAAAATCCAAATTAAATCAAAACTGTGTTATATTTTAGCATCTTCAAAGTAGTCACCCTTTGCCTAGAATTTGTAGACATGAACTCTTGACATTTTCTCAACCAACTTCTTGAGGTATCACCCTGGGATGCTTTTTAAACAGTATTGAAGGAGCTCCCATCTATGTTGGGCACATATTGGCTGCTTTTCTTTATTATTTGGTCCAAGTCATCAATTTCAAAAACTTTTTTTTTATTTTTTTTTATTTATTTTTTTTAATTACATTTTAGTTTTATAATGAAATAAATTAATATGGTAGCACAATTATATTTTTGTCTACAAAACTAATTTCAAACATTTAAGCATACGCCTTCAGATCAAAAGATTTTTAAGATCATAAGAAACATTTCAGTCAAGTGTTTCAAAACTTTTGACCGGTAGTGTATATATAAATATATCTCGATTCACAGTGTTGACACAGGAAATCAACCTACAAAAAGTTTACTTATAGTTGTCTCTGTATATTAAACTGGGATAAAATAAAGGATTTTAATAAGGAAAAAATATATATACACTTCAGCTTTCATTTATGCAGATTTTAATGTTAATATGTAGAAATTAACATTAACTAAGATTTAAAAAAATGAGGTGAAAATTAGTTCAGATACGTTTTTAAAGTTAGCCTTTACCACTGTATTGGTGACAGCAAATGAATGCCACACATAAAATAAAATAAAAAAATATAAAAGCTTTTTATTTGTAAATAAGAAGCCGCAGTATGTGTTTTACCAATTTGTAAAGCAGCACTGTTTCCATTCTTGTCCCTCATTGTTGATTTTCCATTGGTATCAGTTCAAGCTGTCAGACAAAATTCAGCCAAGAAGCCTCCAGACTGTCTGCCACTACAGTTTCCAGCAAAACCCCTTTTTTCTGTTGGCATTCATCAATTCCAATTCAGTGAACTACAACTTTGCAGTGGTGTGTTCATATTCCTGCCAGTATTCTGGTATTCTATATTTGACGGCCCACATTAGCAGTGTTCTGTTTATACTGTGATTCTGTTTAAAGTTATAATTTTAAGGTGTGAGAATGGCATGCTAAATTTTGGTGGAATACTACTGGGTTTCGAGGTGGAATAGTACAGGATGAAATTAGTAAGAGAATATTTAAAGTAGCAGTTCACCCTAAAAAGAAAATTCTGGCATTTTCCAAACCTGTGTGTCTTTCATGACTTTCCTTCTTCTTTCAAGATTTTATGAACTATCCTGGCCACTCTTACTGAACAATAAAAGTGAAAGGGAAATGGGGTTGTCAATCTTCAAAATATAATAGCTTTGTGTGACGAACAGATCAAAAACGTATTTGTTATTCATATTGCTTAAGGAAATTATTTTCACCTTTTTCATTTTTCCTGTCTCATTTGTCATGGTTGTGACGGGATAATCAAATTTGTTGACTCTTCCTGTCAAGCTGGTTGAACGGTTTACTCATTTGAAGTCATTTTTGTATGTACACATGAAGTATGATTTGAAATCATATAAAGTTGATTGATAGTGATAATTAGCAATTAGAAAACAGTGACATGCTTAGTCATGCCTTTGGCAGTAATATGCAGAGAATGACAGATTTGTTGCTGTCCAACCCAGATGTCTTGACTGGTCTGTCATCTACTAGCATCTGATGGATTGAGCTATATGATGAAATCGCCACCCAATCATCCTTTATAGGAGTCCATGTCTTCCGCATAGAGACACTTTTTCCTGAGCTTGTTAGGCACCATATATTTGCGCTGAAGTGTTGCTGATGGCTCCTGGGTGTTTCCGTATAGCCCTGTCTATAAGCCTGAGAATTCTTTTGACATGCTTAAACTCTTTCTCTAACATGTGCTGACAGCCTTATTTTACACACTCTGAATTTGACTGGCCAGAGAAGACATGGGGAAATGGCTGTGTGTGTTTAATTGTTTTGAATATCCTGATTATGCGTTTCATTTACGCAAGCGTCACCATGTGTTTGAGGATAAAGCAATATATATATATATATATAGCGTACCTCTGAAAATGGTTGCATTGTGTTAGATGAACTGAATGGGAAGGAATAAGGGTGTAAAACTGCATCAATGTATTGATCTGACAAAGGGAATATTGTAATGATACTTTCATAATACCCAATGTATTATGCATTAATTTCTTATCCAAGGTACAATTCCACCAGATTCAGAACCGCAATCTATTTCTGTCATGTTCCTCCAGTTCCAATTGGTTGCATATTTTTGCAATCGTTGTGTAGTAAATAGTGTTTAACTTTTAGGTAAGCTTAGCTTTTAGGCCTTGGTTTTGTGTAAAAACTACAGGGAGAGCTGTTCATTCTATGAAATAAACATAACTAACCATGGGTTACCATCGCTTCATGTCATCTACCCACTCATTAAACTTTGACAGGTGAGGCACTGTCAAAATATAGTCATTGTGACGCTGTAAAGTATCGGCACTATGCATTTTTTTTTTTTAATTATACACTGAACATTATATTATTCCTCTAAAATCATATGCAGATGTGAATTAAAGCACTGGAGACCAGTAAACGAAAACAAACATCATGGAACACTTCTGCATTCAGGAAAAAATGTGAATATCACAAAATTAAAAGTCCTGAAATATCACACCTGTTCCGTGAAGTTCTGTACCGATCCAAGCTCACTGTAACATTTTATTATTATTTTTTCATTATAGTGTCGTGAAATCAGGTTCAGAATTGACTGACTGGGCAAGTGACCAATCACGAGTCACCATGTTCCACCAGCACGTTTTTTTGCCTGAGTACGGTTAGCAAATAATACTGAGAAATCCGGGCCAGATGAGGTTTGTAATTACACCATACCGAAACGAGTTTAAATGAAAATTCTGCTGGAACCTTTACTCGTGCTCAGAAACATTTGTGTTGATGTTGGAAAAGTGGCTTACGTTAGTGTGAGGGAAGGAGGTCACTGGGACAGGAAGGTTCAGGTCTCAGGTGTGCTTTTAATCACAAACTTAGGGGTAACACAGTCACAACTGGCACAGTAACTTCTTCAGCTTCACAAACTCTTTAGCGTCACAGCCTCTTAATCATCACAAAGTCTTTATCACAACTCTTTAGCATCACGAACGCAGTAGCTTCACCGTGAGACGCTCGTGTCAGACTCTCTCTCCCTTCTGACGGTGGCGTGGCTGTTTATATGCCGCTCTCCCCAAGCTCACTGGAATTAGAGACAGGTATTAGACATAATTTAGCTCAGGTGTAAGCGCCCTTACCGCTTTCTCTCTCTCCGGACGGGCGCTCGACCACGCCCCCACTGCCACAGTTAGTATCTTTGTTGGGTGGGGTTTTGGAAAGAGGTGGCTGTGTCTAATTTATTGGCCAGGTCTGGCAGAGGTTCCAGAACTGCTAACTTTGCTTACAGTGCCTTTAATTGTGACAAAATAATTGAATTGAAACAAACCAACCTGTATCATGACCAAATTTCATGATTTAATAAATAATTGTTATCCAATCACATCATGATCAGAGCAAATATTTACACCCATTTTAAGGACTGATTCAGTTCCCCTCATAGTGTGAGCCTGGTTCTCTGGCTGTCTGCCAGGCTCCATCCAAGTGCCTCGCAGAACAGCCCCACTGATGAGCTGACTCTCCAGACAAATTGATCTGAATGAAAACCACTCCACCCCAAAACGAGTGCTTATTTCAGGGATGAGATGTCTACCACTCAAACACCATTACCTGAAACACAATCTGCATATACTGTGCAGGACACCCTGTACTCTGGATTTGGGAATGTCCTAGAGCACAGTGTTCTGCTCTCTTACCGATCTACAGATTATAAGATCTAAGGCTAATGGAGCAAAACCCGCAATTTGCATTTATTTCTGTTACGTGTTTCACAATACATCAGCTTTACAATAGAATACAGCCTTACAAACCCCCCAGTAAGCAATTCCATGGCGACAGTGTCAAAGAAAAATGCTCTAGGATGTTTAAGCAGATGAGAAAGAAACCTTATGCGGAGGCAAGACTCCTGGGGAAGGCTGGGGAAGCCCACCTCCTCAGGCTGGCACGTATTTAAACAAAGCATACATACATACAAACATTCATGTATATACCTGTGTACATGCATTTAGTTTGAACAGATGTGGGCCAGCTGCATGGTATTAATAAAAATATTGACTGATTTGTTGTTTAATTAACCCTCATGCACTGTTGGTCATTTTTGACCGAAATCAATTTTTTTTCTTCAACAAAACTGGTTTCCTTGATCTGACGGGTCCGAGACCTTGTGACTTTTCAGTCATTTGATATCTGAACACAAAGAAATGTATTTGATCAGTCTTAGTGGTAGAAATAAAAAGTTACACTTGTGCTGTTCCCGGTCAAACGTGACCGCCATATGAAATGAAAAAACTAAAAAAACAATTTTTTTTGTATTATTATTATTATTTTTTTTAATATTTATTATATAAAATCTAAAACAACAGCCACAACAGCAAAACATTTTTTTTTTTTTTTTAATAATCAGCCACAATGCAGAGCACACACACACAAAATGAACAGGTTTGTTCCTAGAGCAGTGGTTACAGGTAGCTTTAAAACAAAGAAATTCGGATGCACAAACAGTCAGCTATCATTCCACGTTGTATGTAAATGTATAAAAATGCCGTGGTCATAGGAAGACTTCTCTGGGTCATATAGGTAAATAAATTAAGTAAAAAATAACAATAAGGTCTAAATACCCACAATCCCACCCAAAATGCACAAATTTAGTGCTTTTACATGATTTAATTTAGAGTCATTACATTTCTTCATAACAATTTAAAAAATGTCACCTTTATTATTTCCGGTCACTTTTGACCGAGAACAATTAGAACGTGATTTAATGATGAACAGTGCATTTAAGGGTTAAATATGACTATTATGACTTTGAATAGAATAGGAATCCAAGCCTTAATAAGAGGGGTGTTGGTGGTGTAAAACAGGTGCTGGTTATATAAGGCTAGCATTGAATGCGATTCTGCAGAGGTCAAAGGTAGGGCTGGGCGATAAAATGATCTCTATATTTATTGCGATTAAAAAAAATCCACAACATCGATGATAAGCTTTTGAGTAATTTTCAATATTTAGCCTATGTTCTACATCTAGACGATCAGAAGTGTGTCGCTAAAAACGCAAGCAGTTCAGCTTTCTCAGACTGTATGAAGTTGCTAACGTTAGCTTCCTTGATAACAATTAGGCTGCGCCAGTCACTGCGGCCCCGGTCCAGACCCAGTGCAGATTGATTCCATACAGACCGCAAGACTTCATGACGACGGTTCTGCCCTCTCATTGTCTCTAGTGAGCAGCGCGACAAAACAACATTGCTGTGTACACCAGCTCTGATCTGTATTCTTTCATATTTTTCTCTAGCACAGAACACGCTTCATTTATGCTGTCCCGCTCCACACGCATTGCCTGTTTTCCCCGCATGTGAGTAGACATGAGGCGCCGCATAAGTTAACATGGTTCCAAAGCGCCTTTAGACCATCCTTCTAAATTAAGCTTTATTAATCAGCATGTTAGAAGCCTTTAATAATAAATAAATAGATTTCTGTTTTAATTTGTGAAAATTAATTGGATATCATCTCTGGCATGGATGACAAGGAAAGACAATAAAATTGTTAGTTGGTAGCCTAGTCTTTCTCATTTTAATGAAAATATAAAAATGGTCCATTCAGACTTTTACATTTTCTAAATTTTCTCTCAGGGGATACCCCTGAACTCCCAGTACCATTCCTCAGTCACTAGAGATTCTATGCCCCCCATACTTGGGTATCTGAATGTAAAGAAATATAAAAATATATAATCTGAATGTAAAAATATTCAAACAAATACTGGACCGCTGTCATTATGTTTCAAAACAAACAGATGATCTTTTAACATTCATATCCAACTGCACTCGATTGATAAACTCTATAAAATATTTTAGATCCCTCAGAACCCACTGCTTTGGCTGTCTCTGGGCACCCAGTGCAGTATTGTAGAGACTATTTTGACTGATTCGGTTGATTTTTCCCCTCTTTTCTTCTGCCAACTTAGAAATAAAAAATGTGCAATGTGCAAATGTGAATGTATATTGTGATAAACATTGATATCAAACGATATGAAAAAGAATATTGTGATAATATTTTTGGCCATATCGCCCAGTCAAAGGGGAACAGGTGTGACATTGATTGTGGGCTAGGGGTGGATCTGGGCATGACAGGAGCTTGGGATGGGTTTCCCGAGACATCTGAAGTAATCGTTAATACATTCAGTCCACTAACTGCATATGCACCCAACCAGAGTCTTAAAACCGAATTGTCTTAAAACCAGACCAGGGCTCATTGGAAAGAGTGACAAGCCTGAAGGGGGACTAAAGCCATGGCAGTTCCAACACTTAGCTACTGTGGGGCCAGCTCATTTACAGATCATGAGTGAGTGGAGACATAATGCTTGATGGCAGTGTACGGTTAATGATCAACTAAGCATTCAAACTGCCTGCAGAAACCACCAAGTTCCTCAAAAGACTTCCAGATACGTAGACACTCCAGGCTACTTACTATGTTTTTAAACCTGAGTGAGTTGAATTCTGCCCTTTAACAAATCCAGAACTTTTCATTTTTAATACATTTTAATGTTTGTTTGTTTGTTTTTTACAACAAAATTCTGAGGGAAGAACTTGATCACATCACTCTTTAGCAAGCGCTTCAGTTGTTGGCGCAATCTCACCCGTGGTATAAAATTGATGATGCACGAAATTTTTATAAAAAAGTACCCTGACCTTTTCTGGGGCTATTTAACACGCACACACACACATCCACCCAGTTGTTCAAGGACTCAGCTGTGCATGTGATACAAGCTGTTATAATGATTTTTGTTTTTTTTTAAACACTCATTGGTATCATTAAAAATAGAACATTAATGGGTTCTTTGTGAATTGTGCTGTACTCCCTCCTTAAGCAGTAAAGTATAATTAAAATCCCACTTGTACTGTAACCCCCCAACCTCTTACTTTTACCTGCTATATGATCTCTCTCTCTCTCTCTCTCTCACACACACACACACACACACACACAGACACTCTCTTTTCCGACTTAATTTATCTCCATTACTGACTCATTCTTTTGACCTTTAACAGTGAAGCCTTAAAAACATTGAAAAAAAAAATGAACAATGATTTGTAAAGGTTACTAGATCAAAACCATTAGGTGAGGGTACGTCATCATAATGGAGAATTTATCTTTTTTGCAATTAGAAATCACACATCCATCAGCAAGAGAATTTGGATTGCTAATTTAGTGCGCCATTACAGCAATTAAGTGTGAAATTTGAAAAGTTTAAACAGCAGGTCTTGTTCTGAATCCCACACTGTGTTGCGTGTGTTGTTAATGTCAGAGTACGGGCTGAACACAGAAGTCTCATGCATTCTTACCCAGGAGAAAGGGAAATTGATTTTTCATCGGAGAGAGGATAAAAACATCCGTAACAACTTCATGTAGTGTCTGTAATAAAGGGCAGTTCACCGACTGTACTTTGCCCCATGGACATATTTAAATATGGTGTCTCAAGCATCTAGTGAGCCATGGTTGTTTAAAATCACATTTTTACATTTAGACCCAATTTAAAAATTCCCTTCCTAATGTGTCCACATTGTCCCCAGTGTGATATTTAGTAACATATAACAGCAATGGGATGCTTAACTGCTTGTATCACACCACTTTTGTTTACAATTTTCCAGACTGGCTGTCAGTCTTTGCGTTGTTCTGCAAAATGCAACAGTTGATCTTGCTTTGTCTTTATTTGGAGCTATCTTTGTTAGCAGAAATAAAATAGACAAAATAAATGGCCATATTGTGTCTATGTACATTAAGTTACTCAATATTAACAGTTTTGTTTATAGAACTGTTTTAGTATTGTTTACTTGCAATTATCACAGCTGTGCTGACCGTATATTCAGTTAAACAGTTTGCTTATGTGATATTTCTTAAAGGTATTGTTCATGCAAAACTTACAATTCTTTAATTTATTCTTCTTATCATTTACTCACCCTCATGTCATTCCAAACCCATATGACTTTTTTATTTTGTGCAAAAATACAAAAGGAAATGAAGTCCCATTGACTGAATTCAACGACAGTACATAGTGACTCACTTTAACGCTTTATAAAGCACCTAAAAGTGTCATAATTAGTCCATGAAACTTGTGCGTTAAATATTTTATTTTTCTGAAGTCCTGCAGTCACTTTGTATGATGAAAAGGCCATAATTTATGTCAATATTCAGTCTAAAATCAAAACAGACCATTCATAAAGTCCGTAAACAGTGCTGAAATCAAATATGTATTTCATATAATCAAATCTCATGGGTTCTTGCGTGTCTCATGACCAAACGTTTAGTTTGCAGGCTTTATCAATAATTTGACTTCATTTTAGAGTGAATAATGCCTTAAATTATGGTCTGTTTAAAAAAAAAAGTTATTGTATGTCTTCAAAAGACTTGGTATATGAGTTGCATGGTCTACTTTCATGACACTTGTGGGACACTTTTTTTACTTTAATAAAGTAATGGTTCACCCAAAAATGAAAATGCTCTCCCCATTTACTCACCCTCATGCCTTCCCAGATGTTAATGACTTTCTTTCTTCTGCAGAACAAAAATGAAGGTTTTTAGAAGAATATCTCAGCTCTGTAGGTCCATACTATGCAAGTGAATGGTGACCAAAATTTGAAGCTCCAAAAAAACATGAAGGCATCATAAAATAAATCCACTCCAGACTCCAGTAGTTTAATCCGTGTCTTCAGAAGCGATCCAATCGGTTTTGGGTGAGAACAGACCAATATGTAACTCAATTTTCACTATAAATCTTGACATCAGCAGTCTCCTTGGTGATGATTTCAAGCTCAATTATACTTCCTAGAGCCATCTAGCACTCGCTATGCACATGTTTCAGGCACTAGGAAGTGTAATCGAGCTTGAAATCATGATCATCCTAAAGACTGCAATAGCACACATGGATTAAACCACTGGAGTCATATGGATTGCTTTTATGCTATCTTTGTGCTTTTTGGAGCTTCAAATTGTGGTCAGCATTTACTAACACTGTATTGACCTACAGAACTGTAAAATTCTTCTTAAAATATTTCTTTGTGTTCAGCAGAAGGAAGAAAGTCATACATATCTGGGATGGCATGAGGGTGAGTAAATGATAGAATTTTAATTTTGGGTTGAACTATCCCTTTAGGTGTTAAAGCGAGTCACTATGTATTGTGATTGTATTGAATTCAGCTAATGAGACTTTCATTAAATTAATCCTTTTTTGTTCCACAGAGGAAAAAAAAAAAAAAAAGTAAAATGGGTCTGATACGACATGAGGGTGAGTAAATAATGACTGAATTGTCATTTTTGGGTGAATTACTTCTTTAATTAACCCCCATTAGATTGCACATTATAGCAAGCCAGTTGGGTTTGCTTTCAACTTTAAGCATAGCCAGTTTGGCAATCATGTTCAATCATGATCTAGAATTCAAACTGGCAAAATCAGATTTTACGCAAATTCAAACTATGCACTTTTATGAAAGCTCTACAAGAGTTGAAACTGTGCCATATACTCATAATAGTGCTGAACATATAACTTTATGGATTCTAACATAATATTTTATTCCTTCCTTGTCTCACGGAGTAAGCTGCAACTATTTTCCCTGTCTGAGAAAGAGGGAAAACATAATGCTCAATTCATCAGATCAATTGGAAGCGGCGCAGAGAGTATTACGGTATTTGTCATTGCGACTATCGTGCACGACTGCAATTTGCTATTCGGATTTATTTTGCTGCCCTAATGTGTCTTGCATGTTCCTCTGACTTTTTGAGTAAAAGCTTTGCATTGTTTCACAGACTGAAAGCAGCATTAAAATAAGCCATTCAAGTGGAAAATGAAGCGCATTAAAAAAAAGGAAAAAACATCTGCTGTGATGAAATAATGTGGAATGTTGTTTATTGGGAATGCTTGCATGGGACATAGGGAAACGTTATTATGTTCTTTCGTTCTGGGAGGAGCTCGTTAAAAAGGCATCAGTATCATGTGAGCTAGACAAATAGCTTTTCAATAAGAGAACTTAAAAGCGATGGATGAAACTCAACGCAAATGAAAGTGATTGCAGTGACAATCTTAACCTCTCTACAAAGGGACGTTTGTGTAGTGGGGTGTCTTTTGTTGATCTTTACTAGATGATTACAAATAATTCAGAGCATTTTTTCTGGAGATATTCCACTAGGATCAAACTCATCTCTATGTACTGCTGGTGGCATTGAACTTAAAGGGATAGTTTACCCAAAAATGAAAATTCTCTCATCATTTACTCACCCTCATGCCATCCCAGATGTGTATGACTTTCTTCCTTCAGCAGAACTCAAATGAAGATTTTTTGAAGAATATTTCAGCTCTGTAGGTCCATACAATGCAAGTGAATGGTGACCAGAACTCTGAAGTCCCAAAATGTACATGAAGGCAGTGTAAAAGTAATACATAAGACTCCAGTGGTTAAATCCATGACTTCAGAAGCGATATGAAATGTGTGGGCAAGAAACAGAACAATATGTAAGTCTTTTTTTACTATTAATCTCCACTTTCACTTCTACATTCTTCTTCTTTTGTTTTTTGGCTATTTGCATTCTTCATGCACATTGCTACCTCCTGGTTGGGGCTGGTCAAAGGTGGATATTTATATTAAAAAAAGGACTTAAATATTGATCTGTTTCTCACCCACACCTATCATATCACTTCTGAAGATATAGATTTAACCTCTGGAGTCGTATGGAGTACTTTTATGACCTCTAGGTACTTTTTGGACCTTCAGAGTTCTGGTCACTATTCACTTGCATTGTGCGGACCTTCAGAGCTGAGATATTCTTCCAAAAATCTTTGTTTGTGTTCTGCAAAAGAAAGAAAGTCACATACATGGGGAGTGGTGGTGGTGTAGTGGACTAAAGCACTGAACTGGTAAGTGGAAGGTTGTTGATTCAATCCCTGCAGCCACCACCATTGTGTCCTTGAGCAAGGCACTTAACTCCAAGTTGCTCCAGGGGGATTGTCCCTGTAATCAGGGCACTTTAAGTCGCTTTGGATAAAAGCATCTGCCAAATGCATAAATGTAAATACATCAGAGATGGCTTTTTTTTTTTTTTTTTTTTTGTGAACTATCCCTTTAAAAAATTTTATGTAAACACATTTTCATGTTTCAAGTCCTATTACATATGCATATTTTGATTGCTTAGTTATATTTTATGTGGAACCATAGTAAAATTCATACATTTTTCTGTGAGTAGATACTGAGGTTATTAAACTACATGATTGCCCATGCTATAAACATTACAAGAAAAAAAAAAAAAAAATCAACTGTAGTAATCTCTTAAGCAGGAAAGGCACACAAGTATTGGATGTATTCTGGAAAGCCCTGCTCTCAGGGACTTGGCAGAGCAAGGTAAAGTAGAATGATGTCAACTGCTGGCACTTGTGTCTTTAACCACAAAAGTGTCGCTGCTGATTCATTCTCCTGATGGCACTATGGTCTGTTGTTTTCTGGAGGAAATTTGTGGCATTATTGAGAGTCCAGTACACCATTACGCCATTATTGAAGTGTCCCCAGGCATTTTTGACTGAGTATTTTTTCTTTGAATTCAAGGCGAAACCTAACAACCCACTATAGAAATGTTTATGGAGAGGAGGCTCTTCTTGAATTATTTTCATCTCTCTCCCTCTTCTTGTTGTTATATATTCAGCACATCTTTAATTGCTTCTCCTTTGCTACTCAACACTATTAGTGTTCATAGACTAATGTATCCTAACCTCGTTCTTAGTGAAATTATTAATGAAATATGCAAAAGACATATTTCAAACACTGATTTTGCCAAAAAAAGAGTTCTCTAAGGTGATACTTAACCCAAAACTCCTGGCATTATTTACTCACCCTCATGTTGTTCCAAACATGTATGACTTTCTTCTGGGAAACAAAAGAAGTTAGGCAGAATGTGAGGAGCTGGCAGCCTCAGTCACCATTTACTTTAATTATTTTGAAAAATGAGCAGCATTATCATTCTTCAAAAATGTATCCTCTTGTGTTCAACGAAATAAAGAAAAGATTAAATTTTTGCGTGAACTAACCCTTTAAAAATGTTTCATTATTATTTTGCTGTACCTACATGATGTACTTAAAACAGTGTTTAGTTTTTTTACATCAGAAGTACTAAAAAGTGCTACTTTTCCCCAACATTAGTCAACCAAAACATTCTTTTTTTCAGACAGTGCACTTTTCTTTTTCTCTTTTTTTTTCTTTTTTTATCCCCCTTTCTCCCCACATGTTGCAAGTCTCCCCACCTCGTGGTGGCGTGGTTACTCACCTCAATCCGGGTGGCTGAGAACAAGTCTCAGTTACCTCCGCTTCTGAGACAGTCAATCCACGTATCTTATCACGTGGCTCGCTGTGCATGACACCGCGGAGACTCGCAACATGTGGAGGCTCATGCTTCTCTCCGCAATCCACGCACAACTTACCACGCGCCCAATTAAGAGCGAATCACTCAGCACACCATGGATTCGAACTCGCGACTCCAGGTGTGGTAGTCAGCGTCAATGCTTGCTGAGCCACCCAAGCCCCCCAGACAGTGCGCTTTTCTAAAGTATAGGAGTGTAGTTTTCACATGAGTCAAAAATAATACCTTTTGTATTCAAATGCATGGAGGCATTCGCAGTGATGATATTCCCTGATTTATGCTCCTACACAAACACTAAATATGATTTCTGATGGTTCACTGAATGGTGACGTCATCTGTAACTCCGGTGGACTATGGGTCAGCTCTTCAGTGCACTGCCTAAAAGCACAGAGCAGAAGTCAACTCCGTGTAAATGAACAGTGTCAGTGCATGAGTATATCTGCCTACACAATGACGCCAGCACTTGTTCTCCTAACTACTGAATCACTCGCTCAATGTATTACACCTCTTCATTCATCCCTCTGTTTTTCTGTATTTAACCCTCTTCTGGTCACTCTGTCAACTAAAGGTTGGCGCATTTGAGTGTGATGAAATAAGGCATTGTCCTGGCATTAAATGAACATACAAATGGCACATTGAAATAAAATAAAATGTGTTTATATTTATAGACGCACTGCATGGTAGCACATATTTGTATGTTTTTGAAAGAAAATTATACTTTTTTTCTTCACAGGATGCATTACATTGCTCAAGAATAACAGTAAAGACATAAAAAATGTAAATTACTATTTCTGTTTAAATAAATGCTGTATTCTTCAAACTTTTTGTTTATTAAAAAAATCCTCCACTTTCAGCAATGACACCTTAGGCATTCTAGCAGTCAGTTTATTAGATATTCAGGTGAAGTTTCATCCCATGCTGATTCTACTAAAGTTATTCAGTCAAGATCAGTGTGTGGTTGTATTGTTTCCTCATTTCCTATATTATTTGGTTAGTGTTATAAAGACATACTAGACAGCAGCAGGTCTATTATGTTGCATTTATACTTCAGGTCTGACATTTTGATAAATCAGTTAAGCACTGTTTACATTCGCTTGACACAACTGACTGTATTTACATTAGTACGCCAAGATGGGCATTTTTGCAGAATTCTGAAGTGTATTTTACCATTTATGCGCATATCTGCATTAACACGAGTGCTCTTGGAGCACACATGCATTAAGCACACATAGGTTGCCTGTCATTCAAAAAATGAGCGCCTGCAGAAGCGAGGAAATAAAAAGTAAATCTTTAAGATTTTTGGTATTTTGGCATTTCTGTCTCTATCCTCTGTCTCTTTTGGCCTGTTATCAAGATCTACCAAATGACAGTCTTATGATCGACATAATGAACACACCTGGCTTAAAATATAATGTGCTCAGTGCATGTAAGCAAAGCAAACGAATCCAAACTCGGAGAACATCTGATACTCTGTGGACGAGATGGAGTTTTGGACCACAGAACTGCTCTGGAAACACTGTAATAATACAGACAGGACAGTGCATTGCGCATAAACTCAGTGAGCAGATTATTTATTTATTAAATTAAATCGCTTCCCTAATGCTACATTCACACCGCAGCTGAATGTTACCCAAATCTGATCATAACAGCCGGCACTTGTTAACTGACCTGCATACATGTAGACCATTTCAAGGACTGTTTGTTGGTGAGGTCAAGTGACGTCACTGTTCCATGAACGTTTCCTGCTTGTCAAAACAGAGACCATTTAGCAGAGACTGACCACTTCTATTTTAAAAGAACTGACAAAACTGGAACGCCCAACGGCAACCAACAGTCAATGAAAAAAATACAGCCTCATCACCGCTGCCTTTAAACACCAAGCGTGCCTCTCCTCGGGAGACCGGTCTCTACCTGCTGGCGTGATCTGGGGAAGGATACGCAAAATGTTTGCCTGCATTGCAGGTTCCCAAGAGCACAGTGGCCTCCATAATTCTTAAATGGAAGAAGTTTGGAAAAAACCAAGACTCTACCTAGAGCTGGCAATCTGGCCAAACTGAGCAATTGGGGGAGAAGGGCCTTGGTAAAAGAGGTGACCAAGAACCTGATGGTCACTCTGGTTGAGCTCCAGAGATCATGTGTGGAGATGGTTGTCCTTCTGCAAGTTTCTCCCATCACTACAACACTCCACCGATCTGGGCTTTATGACAGAGTGGCCAGACAGAAGCCTCTCCTCAGTGCAAGACACATGTAAACACATTTGGAACTGGCAAAAAAGCACCTAAAAGACTCTCAGACTGTGAGAAACAGATTCTCTGGTCTGATGAAATGAAGATTGAACTGTTTGGCCTCAATTCTGTGCATCATGTCTGGAGGAAAGCAGGCACCGCTCATCTGCGCAATACCATCCCAACGGTGATGCATGGTGGTGGTAGCATCATGCTGTGGGGGTGTTTTTCAGCGACAGGGACTGGGGGACTGTTCAAGGTTGAAGGAAAGCTGAACGCAGCAAAATACAAAGATATCCTTAATGAAAACCTGGTTCAGAGCGCTCAAGACCTCAGACTGGGCCAAAGGTTCTCCTTCCAACTGGACAATGACCCCAAGCACACAGCCAAGACAATGCAAGAGTGGCTTATGAACAACTCTGTGAATGTCATTGAGTGGCCCAGCCAGAGCCCGGACCAATCAAACATCTCTGGAGAGACTTGAAAATGGCTGTCCACCGACAGTCCCCATCCAACCTGACAGAGCTTGAGAGGATCTGCAGAGAAGAATGTCAGAAAATCCCCAGATCCAGGTGTGCAAAGCTTGTCGCATCATACTCAAAAAGACTTGAGGCTGTAATCGCTTCCAAAGGTGCTTCAACTAAGTACTGAGTTAAGGGTCTGATAACTTAATAAATTTGCAAAGTTATCAAAAATCTGTTTTTTAATTTGTCATTATGTGGTATGGAGTGTAGATTGATGTGAAAAAAATATATATTTTAAGGCATTTTAGCATAAGGTTGCAACATAACAAAATGTGAAAATTAAGGGGTCTGAATACTTTATGAATGCACTGTATAATGACTTATGCCATCAGGAGTCTGTGCGGTGCAAGTTGGTTCTAAATTTTGTTCAAAATTTGATCTTAAATTTTAAAATATGTAAGTGCAAACTTGAACCAAATATGTGTGTATGCACGGTTATTAAATGAGACCCATAGTTTTTAGCAGACAAAAAGAAGTTGCAAAATAAGTAAAAATACTTCCAGGTGTTTTCAAAAGTAGAAAAAGACTGTTTATAAGAAATCCATTTAGGCTCAATGAACAGATACAGCACACTAGTAGACTAATACAGTTGTGTCTCTAGGTTAGTGCTGGAAGTGCTTCTAATTTGAATGCTGTTTTCTTTAATATGCAAATATGCAGCAGTATGGCTGTGTTTAAATAATAGCAGATGCCTTTATCCCAGAGGCGACAAGTGACATGGCAGTGATAAATGCACTGGCCTATTTGCTCATATACTCTCCTTAATGGCCCCCTCCTTTCCAAAATCCCTTCCTATATCTGACTTTTTTTTGTCTCAGTATGAAATGCTGCAAATGACGACAGCCCAAGTATCAAGGAGCTGCTTCCGGCAGTGTTTAGGTCCTCCGTCTTTTATTATTTTCAGGTTTGAGTCGAGTTTTCAGGTTTTTTTTTCTTTTTTTACTGTGACGAGGAGGAGGGCGTGGCCATGCCGTGATTGTGCACACCTGGCTCTGAGTTGCCCCAATCAGCTGGAGAGGGAGATAAGGAGCAGCCGGGGACGCCAGAGAGAGAGAGAGAGGAGGAAGAAAAAAAAAACTCTCCGGCTCCCGAACATGCCACCCACACGGTCCACAGCCAGCTGGACTGCATCCGTCAGAGATGCCGGGCGATGTCACTGGACCCACTCAGCCTGCTCTTTCGGTCGCCAGCTGATGATCCACTCCAGCACCACTGGATCAATCGTCTCCTCGGCGTCGCAATCCTCAGCCAGCGGCAAGGGCTCCAGGACAGCATCTTCCTCCTCCAATCCTGGGTTTTGGCACCAATGTGGCAGACCTCTGCCTTTCTTAAGATGGAGGAAGCAGGAGCCATGTGAACAATCCACAATCCAAGACATTTAATGGACACTTTACAGTGTATAACAAAAACTTTGCTTTTCAGCAACACATTAAAACACACACTGCTTTTCAGCCAGCTACGTATAAACATAAAGACACACAGACAGGCTTCATGCATTTCTCTCTCTCTCTTGAACTGCGGCTCTGGCTCCTCTTTATCCCTCTCCCTGCTGATTGGGGCAACTCAGCGCCAGGCGTGCACCCTCACGGCCCGGAGACACCCTCCTCCTCGTCACAAACTCAAAGATACATCATTCTTAATGTGTTTATCTCACCTTGAAATAGTTTTCCACTGTATATTAATCTAATACATGATCATTATTAGATACTGTAAAATTCCTTTGTAACCTTAGTCAAGTCAAGGGATCAAATATGTTTGTTTGTCCCATATCTAGAGTAGTTTTACACTTGTTTCATGACAGAGCAAGTGCTTCACCTCTCCTTACCTCTCATTTCAATCTTTTCACTGACCCATTAAAGCTTTTATCGTTTCAACTTTTCTTTGCATTTTGTTTTAGATTTTCCTTTCATCTTTCCATATATCTGCCTTAACCTTGTTATGATTCTTTCTTGTCTTTTGACTAATTTCTATTATCTAACCTTTTCACATCCAAGAATAATGATTTTAAGTTATTTATTTGTTTAAAGGGAAAGTCAGTAGTAATGGAGGTGGTATATGTGTGGTCAGGGACGGATTATTGCACAGCCGAGGCTGTAGCCGAGGGGCCCACAGTGATCAGGGGGCCTTTTGCGACTGCTGGAATTCCCAGTCATCAGCCTGGGGAGCACAACCAGCCACCGCAAATGGCTGCTCCTGCACCTAACAGCTGTGCTATAATAGATAATGCAGAGCCATCGCCTACCTCTTCAACTTCCCGGTCAACTAGCCATAACTGTGTCAGGTCTGCAGATTAGCTTTCAGATTTGACGAGCCACAGTGCAGTTTTGAGGTGTCCGCGTCGACTGCTATGTGGCAGCAGCACCCACGCGAATGCACATTATTATGTTATTAAAAGCAAATTGTTTTATTTATGTGCTGTTAACTTTTGCCAACTGTTTCTGATATCAGCAGGACAGTCAATCAGTTTTGTCATATGATGCTTTCTGTTTGATCCGTCGCCATTTATTTACAGTCCTGAAATGCATCCGTTTGACAGGATATGTTCTCTTTTTTATTCACATCTGTTACACAAGTAGTGTTAATATAAAGTCTGCTATATTAACCCTGATTGACTTGGGGATAATACACATCTGTTAAACTTACTCGCAGGAAAACTCTTACACTCATCACATCGCGGTCTTAACGACATTTCATCTCTCTCTAAAGCTTCCGGTTAGAAGTCACGGACAGCGATTTGAAAATGAATATATTGTTGTCTTTAGTGCAAAGAGTGCATGAAAATATATATGAACCAATAATAATTTATATTAAAGTTATAGAGGAAAATAATTCCAAGCAGAAAGTAATGCAATGAAGTTCTCCTTAAAAATAATAATAATAATATGAATTTTATTGAAATACATTTTAAAGATTCATGATTTTGTTCTATTTATGTTTGATCCAAGTAATATTTTTCTTCCAGTTATTTCAGTCTGAATCATCCCCATAACAGTTCTAAAAACTTCAATACATTAAGGATTATTCTTGACTCTGTGCTTATGCTTGTAACACTTTTGGGCCATGCAGCAAACTAATACGTTGACAGGCCTAACATGAATTTATTCTTGTTGATATTTTACATCAGGGCCCTTTGGTAGGGCCATGCAATTAATAGCAATAAAATTATGGTATAAGCAAGTGCAATTTCTAAATTGAAGCTAGCTACATTTTTAAAAGTCAGAAACCTGTGATGTTTAATTCTGATTGGTGCACATCTTTTGCACACTGACAAGATCTTGCAAATCAGAGTGCAGTGCACCAAGTAGGTAACAGTGAGAGAACGGAACAGAAATTCATAATTTATGTAAATGTATATACAGTACCTCTGGAGACCTCCAATCCTATGGGCCTGTGCAGACCTTAATCCGGCCCTGTGTGCAGTTTGTGTTCATGCCTTTTTGGTATGATAAATACAACGCGTTACTGATCATAGAGACACAGTATTATACATCCATGTTTCCAGTGATAGGACTTTGTGAAAACAGAGTTTGAAAGGTCTATTGTCTGCTTGTTTGCCTTATTATCTTCTTAATCTCTCTCTCTCTCTCTCTCTCTCTCTCTCTCTCTCTCTCTCTCTCTCTCTCTCTCTTTCAGAGTTATATCCATGGCAGCAGTCAAGCTCAATTTGTGGCTGAATCTCACATTATTCTTCTATTGAGTATCCTTTCAGAAAAAGCCTCACTCTACACCATGAACTTGCCACATTTTTCTGTAAAGGAAGTAAACCTTTAACAACCCTCTGACATTTTTTTCCATACAGATCTGTATACCATACTTGGTACCATTGTTTTAATTTATTTTAATGAATAATTGAGGTTAGTTGTGTGTTTAAGGAATAGTTCACATAAAAATGAAAATGCTATCATCATTTACCTACCCTCATGTAGTTTAAAACCCATATGATTTTCTTCTCTGTAACACAAAATAAGATATTTTGCAGTAGGTCCAAGATGTTCTTTTCCATGTGATGGAAATAAATGGAAATGATTACCACGTTGGACTCAAAAAGGACTGCATAACATATTTGTGTCCTACATAAATCTAGATAAGACTTTACAATAAGGTTCCATTTGTTAACTTTAGTTAACAATAAATAATGCTTCTACAGCATTTATTAATCTAAGTTAATGTTAATTTAAGAAACACTAATATAATGTTAATATCAAAAGATGTATTTGTTAACATTAATTAATGCACTATGAACTAACTAGGAACAATTATATTTTTATCAACTAATATTAACAGAGGTTAATTAATTCTGTAAAAATTGTTGTTCATTGTTATTTTATGATAACCTAATGCATTAACTGATGTTAATGAATGAAACCTTATTGTAAAGTGTTACTGAAAATTACTTTTATGTTCCAAGAAAGAAAGAAAATTTATATGGGTTTCGAATGATGTGGTTAAGTAAATTATGACAAAATGTCCATTCACTCCTTTATTCTTGTCTGCCAAATTACTGACAGATGTTTGTTAACAATTTTTTTTTGTTGTTGTTGATGTTTGTTTCTTGTTTTGTCTTGTTTTTTGTTTTGTTTTGTCTCATCTTGTTTTGTTTTTTGTTTTCTTTGTAAATGCTTACAAAAACATGAAAAGTATGCATCATGACAATAATAACCAGATTTTAAACAGTTTGGGTTTGTTTTAGTTTGTCTTGTCTTGCCTCGTTTTGTTTTATTTGTGTGTGTGTGTGTGTGTGTGTGTGTGTGTGTGTGTGTGTGTGTGTGTGTGTTTTGTTTTGTTGTATGCATCATGACGATAATGAAGTAATTTAAAACAATTGGTGTTTGTTTTGTCTTGTCTTGACAAGTTTTTTTTTTTTTTTTTTTTTTTTTTTCTAGCACTAACAACAACAACGAGATAAAGCTTTTTCAAATTTCTTCAGCTCTAACAAAAACTAGATGAAAAGTATGCATCATGACAGCATTGAAGTGATTTTAAACAACTGATGGAAGCTATTAATCACTCACTCAGCTGGCCATGTTGGGCATGTTCTTTTGAGTGTCAGTCTATGTGTGAACTTCCACTGTAATTATGTGGGTTTGTTGACTGTGCCTGATGGGTTGCAGGCAGACTGACAAAGACCCTCTGCTACAATCTGGCTCTGCTGGTGGAGAAAAGAGGAGCTTCTGGCTACTGGCAGAACGCCTAGTGTTTGTCTATCCACCTTCCACCAACCAAATTTCACGTTTTTTTCAGCGCTAACAAAAACTAGATGAAAAGTATGCATCTTGACATTATTGAAGTGATTTTAAACAGTTGACGTCTATTAATCACTCACTCAGCTGGCCGTGTTGGGCATGTTCTCTTGAGTGTCAGTCTATGTGTGAACTTCCACTGTAATTAAGGGGGTTTGATGACTGTGCCTGATGGGTAGCAGGCAGACTGACAGAGACCCTCTGCTACAATCTGGCTCAGCTGGTGGAGAAGAGAGGAGCTTCTGGCTACTGGCAGAACACTTAGTATTTGTCTATCTACCTTCCACCAACTCCCAACCCCCCCCCCCCCAAGGTGCTTCTTGTAAAAAAACAATCACATCCAGCTTGGAGGCCACCACTTTTACATTTCCTTGACTTCCATCACAGATGCGGCCATCACAATGGGAATGGTCCTTCTGAATGAAGCCGCCACCTCCAAGGGAGACGTGGGCAAGCGGAGGAGTAAATTCATTTTATTCATACTGCTTTCTCTCTTTTTAGTGGTGCCTGCTAAGGCAAGCATCACTATTATACAGCTCATACTTGGGGTTAGGGGTTTAAACAAACCACTAATGGCACTTTTCCACTGCACATTACGGTTCGACTGGACTCTACTCTGCTCGCTTTACTTTTCTGAGCTTGCTTTTCCACTGCAATTTAGTGCCACCTCAACGTGGGTGGGATTATAGGCTGATCGTAATAGTTGCGCCACCTCTACTGCCGTGACATCGTCTTAAACGCGACACAAACATTACTGACCATAAACAATAACACAACCGCTAGCTGTTAGCTACTAGCTCATTGTGCTGCATAAAGCAGTTGTTGCTTGGTGATTTTGCCTGGTTGTTTTAGAAGCAAGCTTTCCAGTAGCTGGTCAACTAAATAAAGTGAGGCTTTCAAGCAGAATATAGAGTTAACGTAACAAAACGTACCATCCTCCATCGTGGACTCCAGCAACGTCGAGTCCAGGGCACTCTCCCTCCCATTGCTCGCTGGTCGTGCGGCCAACAGCTGAGACACTTCCTGAAAGACTTTTTCGTTTCGCGTCGTTTCGTCCGTCACTAACGTGAGGAACGTCTGCATCTCGTTTATTGACCATGGCGTGGTTTTGCGCACAGCCATTTCTTTTTACAATTCGAAAGTCGCGTGAACAAATGATATTGCTGTCGCTGTTGCTAACTTTAAAACTAGCGTGTTGATGTCCCGTTTCACAAATCCAGTGACGCTGGTACTGACGATTCTCTCTGACCAATCAGTGATCTGCAGGGTTTTGACATCACATTTAGTATCGGCTCGGCTCGCTTGGAACCTCGACAGAGGTGGTACTAAAAAAAGTACCAGTTACCAGGTACTATCCACAGTGCAAAACCCCCAAAAAGTCGAGTCGAGTCGAGTAGAGCTGCACCATGCAGTGGAAAAGCCCCATAAGCCAAGGTAATAAACTTGGTGCTCATCCTGCACCATTTGTGCTACAGCAGTGAATGATACCTCATTCACACAGTGTGTTGAGTAGAGGTGTGTTTTTCACCCATTTAATCACAAATTCTACCCAGGTAAGTGGGCACATGTGTTTTACTCCTTGGATAGCCCAATGAAACAAATTTACAGTTTTAACCAGTGGGAAACTAATCAGATTTTGCTCAGTTTAGCAAAATCCAGTTGAAAAAATAAAAAAATAAAATATATATATATATTTTTTAATATATATATTATTATTATTATTATTATTATTATTATTATATTATCATTATTTTTTATTTTTTTATTATTATTTTTTCTTTATTTTTTTACTAGCGGGCATTTATGGGGGGAAAGGAAATGATAAGCCAAGAATAAATGCATATTTATTTTTATTTTTACTTTGTTTCATTTATTGTGACAATGCCTCAAAATGTGCGATTTTATAATGACCCTCGATCTGTTACACGTTTTCTGAGTGATCAGACTTATGTTTTTGCCTTGCTGATGATAGAACACGCTAGGAAACACCCAGAACTTCCTAGAAATTGCATAGCTAAGTCCTGTCAACCACCCACAACACCCTAGCATCATGGCTGCGAGTTTGCACAGGAAAACACCTTTTATTTTCTATATATAGATATATATATATATATATATATATAAAATATTGTCTATTGTGTATTCTATATATACTTTCTTATTATATTTCTTTTCAATATATATCTATTTTATATTCAATTTTAATTATTTTTTAAAAGTCGTGTTGCTGTTTTTGTATTGTTGTGTACTGGAAGCTCCTGTCACCAAGACAAATTCCTTGTATGTGTAAGCATACTTGGCAATAAAGCTCATTCTGATTCTAATGAAGCATAAAATGATCAAAAGGGGCATATTTTGCCTTCGCATATTTGATAGTATCTTTTACTTTTGTGTGTGTGTTTTAAGTGTGTGTTTGTCTGATGATAACTGTCAGCATGAGTGTGTGTCTTGCATAAGTGTGTGGCCCTGAATCACCTCCAGCCTTTGTCCCACTTACAGGATTTTGTTACATGACTGCTTTTTTCCCCTCTGAGCTTCTAACGTCACACCCACTCTCACTCCCCCATTCAAAGTGCTTCTCAGGGGTTCCCATAAAGAGAAGTATCGCCTCCAAACTCTGACACATGAATGCTTTCCATTATTATCACTGATTTAGGTGTGGAGACCACTTAATGTGATGGCCTCCATCCCACCTCTATAGTCATCCCCAGCTTTTGATATGTTAATAGCAGGAATTATGGGTAATATTTAAATGCTGAGTTATTTTTGCCTTGGTTTTAAATTTACCTTGATGGCAAATGAGGAAAGTGCTGATGGCAAATGTTTCCAATTTTTGACCATTGAGAAAAAGAGGAGAAAAATGGTTGTAATTACTATATGTGTGTGTGTAAAATTATGGTAATTTCCATTTATGTGTGTGTGGGAGCCTGTGTGTAAGTCAAGAGTAGCATTATTTGCATTTAGTGTACAGGTCATTTTTAACCTACTTGTGTTATACACTCCTATTAAATACTACTCAAATTCACATCAGTTGGAATTGAGAAGTGTTACCACTTTAGAACTGGGGCAGAATTGTGATATAACATGTGAACACATTCAAATTTTTGATAGAGTAACATTTTGGTGTGCAGTACTCTTATGAAACAATACAACTTCAGTTACTTTCCTGCGGGGCCCCAATTATTCAACTGAAAAGTTGACGGGGGCCAACATTTTTTCCTTATATTTTAAGTAACATTTTATCATGAAAACACAACTAAACACCATTAATATAAACATAAAACATTAAAAAAAAGTCAGGGGTATTCAATTAACATTTTCAAGGACTGGCCACTGTTCCTTAAAGGGATAGTTCATCCAAAAATGTATTTTCTCTGATAATTTATGTCATCCCAGATGTGTATGACTTTCTTTGTTCTGCAGAACACAAATTAACATTTTTAGAAGACTATCTCAGCTCTGTAGGTCCATTCAATGTAAGTGAATGGGTGCCAAAATATTGACACTCCATTAAGCACATGAAGGCATCATAAAAGTAATCCATACGAATCATGTGTTTAAATCCAGATCTTCAAAAGTGATATGATAGGTGTGGGTGAGAAACAGATCAATATTTAAGTCAATTTTATCTAGAAGTTCTTCTCCCTGCCCAGTAGGGGGCGATATGCATGAAGAATGTGAATCACCAAAAACACAAGTGGAAGAATGTGAAAGTAAAAGTTAAAGTGGAGACTGACTGAGCAGGGAGGAGAATTTATAGGAAAAAAGAACTTAAATATTGATCTGTTTCTCATCCACGCCTATTATATCACTTCTGAAGACACTGATTTAACCATTAGAGTCTTATGGATTATTTTTATGCTGCCTTATGTGATTTTTGGAGCTTCAAAATTTTGGCACCCATTCGCTTGCATTGTAAGGACCTATAGAGCTGACATACTCTTCTAAAAAATCTTAATTTGAGTTCAGCAGATGAAAGAAAGTCATTCACATCTGGGATGGCATATGGGTGAGTAATTATTATAATTAAAGACTTAAAAAAAGACTTATAAAAAAAGACTTAAAAAAAACATGACTTAATATCCTTAACTAACAAATAGATTTTGATTTAACTTTACTTTGAAAAGAAAAACATATGGATCATTTCAACACATCTGGGCTATTGTTTACAAACTATGAAAATTATGAGGAACTTAGTCTAAAGCCCATATCTTTGAAAATATAACAATATAACCAACATAAGAAAACAATGGCCAACTAATATAGACCATTTCACATATTAATATATTTAGAACTAAAAAATAAATTAAAAAAAATCTTCCTCTTTCTCCATTATCCTTCCATTCAATGAGGGGAAAATGAGCCTTTCCTTGTCCTGCAAATATTGTGTATTTGCACACAGGGGCCAGTGCATTAGCCAGATATTTGTGCAGATAATCATTAAACAGAACAAACTGATTTGATGATCAGGATTGCGGACACATATCTGTACATAGAGCCAAACACAGTCATATATGCATATATGCAGGTTCAGTGGCGCTTGACGTTAGCACTTTTTACGAGCTGTACAGACCCTGAACAGGTGAGACATGCCCGTTTAACACTTGAAGCATGGAGAAAAAAAGCAAAGTTTTCTTAGAAAATTCACTTTTCATCATCAATATCTCTTTTGTAGAATATGATTGTGCAGTTGCCATCAACTGCTGTGATAATATATTTTTACGTCAATATTTGTCTGCAATCCACATCACAGCTTAGCAATGTGCATAAATATATTTAATTGAATAAGACACAATCTAATATGCTCACCTTTGCTGGTTCGTGTTTTGGAAAGCAGTGTCACTGGACGTTAGCCAGAAAGTAAAGTAAACAAGCACTCTCCGGTCCAAATCTGTGCTCTGACGACAGCTGAATGGTGTTGGACGTGCCTCTGAGTATTTTTAAACTTACCGCTAAATGCCAGTCTGCATGCCGCTGATTGCTGTTAAAATTCACCACTGAGTTTTGCACAGACAGAGTACTGATTATCAGATAGCGAGGTGATTTTATCAAAATTAGATGGAGGGCCAGATAAAAATAATTGACGGGCCGCCAATTGAATAGTCGTGCAATACAGTGAGCTTAGATTTAAACAATATGAACATATCAGGCTACCTTATTGTTTATTATGTATTTTAGAGCAAGCACTGCATTTGCAATTGTTCTATAGTAGTATGTGTTAAGGGAAATACTAATCCTTGCAAGGCTGCAAAAGTATGCTGTGGGAGTTCTAGCCTTGTATCTGCATATTTGAAATACCGCATGCATGAGAATCAACACATAAAGTGACACCGTCTTTGCAGTGTTAAGATGGTTAAATAGATATTAGAAAGGGCCAGTCACAATTTGGCATGCACATGAATGCAAGAAAAAAGATGAATTGCAATTCAACATGCAGCTGTTAATCGATGCAGTCAGATGTTGTAAAATAATTTCATTTGTCATAAAGCTCACATTAGTGGGTGCCTAATGACACACTCCTTAACTTGCTCTCTCCAGAGGTTGTGTCTCACATTTCTCCTCCGCTACCTAAATTTGCTGAGGCCATCATCCGCCACACCATGGCTGTGGCACAGGGGTCAGAGGTCACCTTAGGTCTGCGGATAATTAAACCAGCAGTGGCACCTTGTCTGCCCAGCGCTGGCTTTTCTTACACCTGTCAGTTTTTATTGACCGTTAGGCACATATGAATCTACATTATAATAATCTCATCAGCCAGCCTCTGAAAAGGTTTGAAGTGCTTTTGTCTGAAGCAAGTCAGTTTACAGAGATAGACAGTGAAGAAGGAAATGACAGGGTTCCCACAGTCATGGAAAATGTGGAAGTATCAGGGAATTTCAAAATTGTGTTTTCCACGCCTGGAAAAGTTATGGAAATTAATGCAATATTAAAAGTCATGTAATATTGTTTTTTTTTTTTTTTTTTTTTTTTTTTTCTAGTTGCTCTGCAATGTTTAATCGGCTAGATATTACTCTTGCTGTCGAGTAATATGTATGCAGAACCCATAGTGATGTCACAGAAAGGAGATGTTAGGCAGAATGTTAGGGACCGACAACCTAAATCACAATTTTCTTTAACAAAATGCATTTGAAAAAGAAGCAATGAAAATGAATGGTGACTGAGACAGTCAGTCCCTAACATTCTACCTAATCCTTTAAAATCTAATCCTAAATCCTTAAAATCACAAACGACTAGAAAGAAATACGGAAATGAATAGAATTTAGTCATAGAAACTCACTGGTCAAAAAGTATTGGAACCCTGATAGAGTATACGTAGACAGAAGGGCAAGAGAGGAGGGTAGCATGCCCATCTTGAAGCATGTTCCCTGGGGTGTAAGAGGAGGAGGAAGGCCCTGCAGCTGAGGTAGATGTTTGCTCTGTAGGCACTGCTGGGTGACCCTCTGTCAGCCTCTGGAGATACATGAGATGGGCACACTGATTTATTTATGTGATAGGGTTAGAGTAATAGATTGATGGCTGTGTCTGTGTGTGTCATTTGCATATGAATGTATGCACAAGTGTTTTTGTGCACGTCACAAAGGTGAACTTACAAGGGCTGAAAAGACGGTGACAGACCGGTGTAATGGCCACGCGGTGTGTCCCGTGGCGCCATGCCCGTCTCGGGACTCGAGTCTGGAGCCAGTGCTGAAGCGGCCTCATATGCATCAACCCGAGCGGGGTGGCCACCGCCGAGGACGCCATATGCCCCAGGAGCCTCTGAAAATGTTTCAGTGGAACCGCTGTTTTCTGTTTGAACGCCTTCAAACAGGCCAGCACCGACTGGGCGCGCTCGTTCATAAGGTGCGCCGTCAAGGAGACTGAGTCCAACTCCAAACCGAGAAAAGAGATGCTCTGAACCGGGAGGAGCTTGCTCTTTTCCCAGCTGACCCGAAGCCCTAGTCGGCTGAGGTGTGAGAGCACCAGGTCCCTGTGTGCGCATAACCCGTCTCGAGAGTGAGCTAGGATTAGCCAGTCGTCGAGATAGTTGAGAATGCGAATGCCCACCTCCCTTAACGGGGCAAGGGCAGCCTCTGCGATCTTCGTAAAGACGCGAGGAGACAGGGACAGGCCGAAAGGGAGGACTTGTACCGATACGCCTGACCCTCAAACGCAAACCGCAGGAAGGGTCTGTGTCGAGGAAGGATCGAGACGTGAAAGTACGCATCCTTCGGGTCTACCGCCGCGAACCAATCTTGATGCCGGACGCTCGCTAGAATGCGTCTTTGCGTCAGCATCTTGAACGGGAGTCTGTGTAAGGCCCGGTTCAGTACTCGCAGGTCCAAGATTGGCCGCAACCCACCGCCTTTTTTCGGTACAATGAAGTAGGGGCTGTAAAACCCCCTCTTCATCTCGGCTGGAGGGACAGGTTCTATCGCGTCCTTCCGTAGGAGGGTAGCGATCTCCGCGCAAGGTAGCAGCGTTTCCATCTTCCACCAAGGTGAAGTGGACACCGCTGGACCTGGGCGGATGCCCAGCGAAGTGAATCGTGCAGCCGAGTCGGACGGTCCGGACCAGCCCTCGCGACGGACTGGAAAGCGCAAGCCATGCACCCGAGTTCCGCGCAAGGGGGACCAAAGGGACAACGTCATCGGATGTACCGGCGGGTGGGGCCTCGCGGCGGGGCGGAGCCTGAGGTGCCACACCCCATCGTGGCCGTGCTGAGTCAGAGGACATCGAAGCACTTACCTGGCTCCTTGTGACCACCCCCGGAACAGCCTGGGACGGGGGAGGAAGAGGCCTATCCTCATGACCCGTGGAGACTGTCACATCGGGGGCAGATTTGTGCCACAGCTGGGCGCTCAGGGCGGGAGGCCGCCGCTGGAGCGCCAACCTGCCAAATGGAGTGGTGGACGGTGGTCGTGATGCCAGCCGTACACACCGAATATGTGACCCAGGGAACAAGGAAACCACTCTTGCGGAGCTCTTAAGTACTGCAGCCACTTGGGCATGCAGCGCAATTAAATGCAAAAGGTAACAAAAAGAAGATCTGCTTACCAGCTCCAGAGCAGCGGGTTTCGTTGTCCCTGGGTCGCCCGTCTCAGGGGCGCTTCGAAGACCTCCGTGGGTTCTTCGGTGCCGGCTGTGAGACGGGTGGCGTCGGCTTCCTGCGGTGGGCTCCACGCCGGGGCCGGGCCGGAGGGGCGGGCTGCGGCGGAGCCGGTGCAGTCACCGCAGGGGGACGCCCTCGGCGATGAGTAGATGGGGGGATCTTGAGCCACGCCGGGGCAGGACAAGCCGGCTAGCACCCATCTACTGCTCTACCATCGAGAACTGCTGGGCAAAGTCCTCGACAGTGTCGCCGAATAGGCCCGCCTGGAAAATGGGGGCAGCAAGGGATCGTGTCCTGTTGGCCTCACCCATCTTGACCAGGTTGAGCCAAAGGTGGCGCTCCTGGACCACTAGTGTGGCCATCGTCCGCCCGGGAGACCGTGCCGTGACCTCCGTCGCTCGGAGAGCGAGGTCGGTTGTCGAGCGCAGTTCCTGCATCAATCCCGGGGCGGAACTACCCTCGTGCAGTTCCTTTAGCGCCTTGGCAGACTTGCAGGAGAGCCATGGCGTGCAGGGCGGAGGCGGCTTGTCCAGCAGCGCCGTAGGCTTCGACCGTCAGAGACGACGTAAACCTACAGGCCTTGGACGGGGCTTTGGGCACCCACGCCAGGTGGCGGCGCTCTGCGGGCATAGGTGCACCGCGAGCGCCTTTATCCACCGGGGGATTGCCGAATAACCCTTGGCCGCCCCACCATCGAGGGTAGTGAGAGCGGGGAAGCTGAAAAGATCGGGACCGGGCAGTAAAAGGTGCCTCCCGCGATCTTGTCAGCTCTTCATGCACTTCCGGGAAGAAAGGAACGGGGCGGGGCGTGGCTTTGAGCGGCGCCGCGAGCCCAGGAACCAATCACAGAGCCGCGAGGGTTCAGGGAAGAGCGGTGAAATCCACTCTAACCGACGCTCGCGGCTGTCCGGGAAAGCATGTCGTCATCTCCGCGTCAGCCTGTGACTGGGCGATCGACCCCGAAGGGAGGAGCCCAGCCGAGGCTTCCGACTGGACGAGCCCGCTCTCCGATGCTGCGCTCGAGAGCTCATCACTTTCGCGGGCTCCGAATAAGAGGTCGAACTCGCCGTGAGACGAGCCGGCGGACTCACCCGGAAGCCCGATCGGGGCAGACGAGCGTGCTGGGGGATGGGAGTTCCGCGGGGGGATACCCGCCGGAGGCGGTCCCATTGGGGTCCCCAAATCGCCCCCAGTGCTAGCCGCGCTGGCCTCAAACCCGTGGGTAAAAGGACCGAAGCGGGAACCTCTGGGGTGGCTCGCTTCCTTACGAAGGCGAGCCGCGACCGCAACGTTGCCATGGACATATTCTCGCAATGAGAATGTGACCATCCACGAACGCTGTCTCCGCGTGAGCAGTGCCCAGACACGAAAGACAGTGATCGTGACCGTTAGAAGGCGAGAGATAACGAGCACAACCAGGAATAACACACAATCGGAAAAGCATCTTTAAAAAGACGCGTCTTTAAAAAGACGTTCTGTGTGTGCGCTCTTTTAGAGAAATATATACTCTTTTAGAGGGGAAAAAATGCTCTTTCAGAAAATATACTCTCTAGTTTTTCTGCCGAAGCGCCCAGGGGCATTCTCTGCAGTGCACCAGTGCAGAGGAGGGAGAAGCCGCTGAAATGCGCCGTCAGATCCAGCAGGTGAATGAACAGTAGTATTCAGCTCAATGAGCATGACCGTTCGGCTCCGAAGAGAAAATCTGAATGAGTGGTTGCATACCAGCTCCTTTTATACCCGTATGTTCGGGGGAGTGGCATGCAAATACCACTCGCCAATTTTCATTGGCCTTTTATCAAAGACCAGAGGTGTCTCGGGCTCCCAAGAGTGACCCCTAGTGTCACTACATCGACACCAACGTCGAGTGAGTGACAGATAGGGAACTTAAATTACATAAGTGCGATACATAAGTGCTAACTCATGATGTTTCTGGTCTCTGGCCTTCTGATTTAAATCATGTTTCAAAATGTATAAATAAGTAGGAATGTGCACGGTAGGTCGACATTCGGTTAACTGTTCGACGTGCCACTATTCGAATACCAAAATCCCCATTCGGTTATTCTACACATACATGAGCTCTTCAGCCCAACCCAAACTTGACAAGTCCAATAAACCGGCCGGTTTGGGTCAGTTTTTCAAGAATAGGGTGAGTTATGGGCTGTTCAGAAATGCTTTTGTGTGCGTCTGCACTGTTTTTCTATATACTGTTAACATGTGTTGGACGAACGTCTTTGACTGTTGCACAGAATCTCACAGTTTTTTCGTTCAGTATCTTTTGCAGGATCGCCATGGTTTCAGACACTAAGAAAAATTTAAAAGATTTTAAATTTGTATAAATGTATCTCCAAACACCTGCGTTGTGTTTCATACATTGTGCTGCGTTCTGAAGTTCAGGTTTCAAAGAAAACTTAATGTGACTGTTACACCATCAAACATGATTCAAGGTTGTTTTTGACTCCAAGCAAAGTTTCAGCTCTTGATAAATGGTAAGATAGTGTTTTTTTTCCTTTTGCTCTAGTGTGCATATTTATGTACAATAATTAGACAAGTGCAATGCAATTTAATTTGAAACCATTTAAAATCAAAGCCCCCTGAAGAGGCTATTTAACCACAGCAGTGTAACTCCACGCACATGATAATACTTGCATTTGCTGCTTCTCGGAAATGTGAACCTTTCTGGCAGAGCGCATATACAGGCAGTGACAGTTTGATTATTTTTGTTTGACTTAAATGTGAGATTTTATCATTTAAAGATCTATGTGTTGACTATTTAGGCTCATAGCTCACTGTGCACTTTATTTTCTGCTATTTTGAGTAGTATTTGAGGAAATTACATTCCATTAAATTTATTCCAACGTCCCGACTCCCAACGAAAAACCGGTTAACCATTTATGAAACCTTGTGGTTAACCGAATGTTAAAAAGGGTACCATACACATTCCTAGAAATAAGCAGCAATTACATTGTGTACCAAACTTTATATACTGTTTATATTTTTTGCAATAAACCTAAAATATATTGTTACTATAGGCATCAACTTTAAATCAATAGTTTTATATATTTTCATACCATTTTACTTCATTCTTAACTGTTCAGGTTCATGTTTTAGAACTTATTAATGAAGAATTTTTTTAATCACTATAAAAAATGAATGGGAAAAATACTTTTGCCACAGTGGTTTGCCAAAATATTTTTGCAAGAGTAAAATTGTTTTGCTATTCTAAAATAGCCCCTGCAAAGTCAATATTAATGCCAGTTAATATCATGGGGATATAGGGAATAAAAAAATACTGAATACAAGTAGGATACAAAGTCTCTCGTTGTACTGTTGAAATCTAGCCTCGAGCTAAAAGCTGATGGGTCTATAATTAGTGACATTCTGAGGTGGCGTGCAGCTTAAACACTTACACTGTAGACAACCTAAAGTCATCGTTGTGCGACTTGACACATCTCGTCACATGTCAGGCGTAACTCTGACACTATAATGTAACACAAAGTAGAGATTTTTCCAGTTGGGTATTTCAGTGTACAGCATCTGCAAAAGCATGAGCTGACATTTAAATATAAGTCTGTTTGACTATATATATTTGAACATAGACTTTAAGCATTCTTCAGAAAATGGCTGCCGAGCTAGTCCTCAAATCATGTCCGACGAGACTCACGCTTTCACTCAAGGAGAGGGCGACAAACATGAGGAAGAATCCGATCGCACTCCAATCTTCTCAGACACAAAGCCAAAATCCCAAACTGCCCCCACACACTGAGCTCCAATCTGGAGGCCATGGAACTGGAACAAGTGTGGATAATGCCTCGTGGTGAGAAATTGTGAGCCTCGAACAGTGTCGCTGTCCCCGTTGGACCCTTGTAATGTTTGGAAAAAAACACATTAAAATTGCTCTGAAATTATGCTGTATAAAACAACGTGAGTCGCTTCTTAAATTTCATCCTGTGTTGCCACTCAAAAAGGAGAATAATAGTGATCCTCGCTTCGACTTGAGTCATTGGTCCAACACGGGCCAGACAAGATTGTGCACTGAAGAACAGAATATCTGACTTGATGGCCTGAAGCGAGCGCCTTTATGAAGCCCATGACGTAGCTCCCTAGGGGCGTCGCTTAAGCACCATCAGCCAATAAATTGGTGTGATTGTATGAGGGCTTCAGACCACGTGACCCTCAGGGCGTGTCCCAATGCGATTACGCAGCTCGAGTTCCTACAAAAGAGAACATCTTTTTACCTAGTTATTTTGTGTATCTCTGCACACTGCACAGCACTCTTGGAATAACATTTTGATATTGTTTCCATGACAAACTATATCTTCTAGTGGCACTTAAGCTATTTGCTTAATAAAATAACTTTTTAATGACAAATTCTGTCCATTCTAGTATATTTATGATACAGTAAATATTGTATAAAAGCAATAAGGCATCTAAAACTGCATAACACTTATTTTTTATTATTATTTATGCAGATATTATTACATAATAAATAAGAGACTACATGGAACAATTTTCTTTTAAAGTAAAGGCAAAAAGATGATTAAAAATAGTTACATATTTAAAAAACTTGAAAGATAGGTGACTAGTTGGAGTGATATTAAGTTATATAATTTCCCATATACAGTACATTCATGTAAATGTTAATGTAAAATATTGCTATTCATAAAAAAAAAATATTGTACAGTATGCATCAGCAGTGTTTGATTACCTCTGAAATGTAATCTAATAATGATTACAAATTACACAACTAAAATTGTAATCAGTAATGTTAATTTTTAGATTATACTTTTGGGTAATCTAATCTGATTACTTTTGGACTATTGATTATTTTTGCATTATTTATAGCATGTTTTGTTGAAAATCAAATTTTAGGTGCATTTAGTTTCAGTTTAGACTTCTTCACATGAAGCATGAAGTCAAACAAGAAATATGCTATTTGTTAGTACCCGCTCCTGCGATTCTTTGAAAGTCAAGGGAAAAAAGTATCTGTTATCTGATTGTACTTATTTAAAAATCGTGCGTAATCGTATTACAATTACTTGATTTTTGTAATCTGCTACATAAACCAGATTAGATGTAGTCCATACTACCCAGCACTGTATCAATTACCCAAATATTTGGTTTCAAATTAGTTTTGCACTTTTATTCTATTAAAAACATTCACACACTCGCCATGTCTTGCTACTAAAAATAAAAGTGCAGGCTACAAAACAAACCTGAACCTCTGGTGACCTATAATGTTAATTGCTGCTATGCAAAATAAGAAGACTTTCAAAGTCAGTGGTAAATCAAACCCAGCTGTTGTCATGGAAACACACTGACTCAAAGCATTTTAAGAAAGGCAGACGCTATAGTAAATGAAGACTGTCAGAGCTGCAAGGTGTTTAATCAAGTCATATGAAGTCAGCCAAATGTGATTGCACCAGTGCACCATTATTCTGCGACATCACATTAGTTACTCCACAACACAGACGAACCTGAAAATAAATGTTTTGCACATTTTAAATGTCATATCTCAGTTAGTCATCTTTGTATAATGTAAAATCCTTTTGCTCATAAAGACTACTATTCCACTTCTTATGTGAAAGCTTTTGTAACGAGTCATTGAAAGATTATAGAAATGAGCATCAAGGTAAATGCTGTTTTTTGGAGCCTTGAAAACAATATATAGGGAAGTTCAGTAGACAGTAAAACTTTAAATTAAAAGCTGGATAAGACTGTCATGGTTTGTGTGACTGTGTGTGTGTATGTTTTGTTTGAGATCTCAGTATAAGACTGTGTTTCTGGATGACTAAACTGAAGAGCACCAGTGCTGGTGGTGTGGTGTAATTGGAGGTGCCCCTATTTTGAGGAGGTTAACACACTTTGATTAAGCTCTGATTAGCTTCTCATTCAGCTAAACAGCAGCTGCCACTGCCTCGCTCTTTAATATGTTTACTCCTTACACACTAACTCTTATACACATGCATTGCCTTTTGCACCATCTTCATGAGCTTTCACTAACAAAAAATGGCCATGGTATTACAATGTTTTTGGTAATGGTACCATGAATACCATACAATATTGTAAATTGATTATTATAAAACAAATAGAATTGTGGGTTAGGGATACATATTGAAGATGCTGCAAAAAAAAAAAAAAAAAATGCCCAGTAGCCTTTAGGTATCCTCAAAGCCATAAGCATAGCCAATGAGAAGACATTCTTATTCTAGAAAGAACTTTATAGGACCAAAAAATTGGACATACCCATGAGAGACATCAACATTTTTTTTATTATTATTATTGTTTTTGTTTAGTTTTGTTTTTACAGTTTGAGAGTGTGCATGTTTAAATGTTTAATTTCAGTTCAAATGTTTTTTAATCTGTGAAATAATAATAATAATGATCTGTCTGTTTAATGACAGTTATTTTAGTCATAAAAAAGTGAAAAAATTAGATCAAGATTCCCACAATCATGGAGACTTCAAAATGGTGTTTTCCAAGCCTGAAAAAGTCATGGAAATTAATAGAATCTCCAACGTCATGGAAATTGTCCTAAATTTAAAATACTGTAAATATTTCAAGTTTTTTCCTGCTCTAAAATATTTAATAAGCCACTGTAGATATTGCTCTTGTGTAAAGTAAAACTTGCTCGCAAGCCAATGATGTCTGATTTGTCAGTGAATCGTCTTTAGAGTCAGTTCTTTTCAGTGAATTAGTCGGAACAGTTTAGGAATTGGTCTAAATTATTAATCTGCAAATCAGTCAAAAAAAAAAAAAAAAAAAAAAAAAAACATCTTTATCCAGTGATCACAAATGCCTGGAAATGTAATTGAATTGCCATGTAAAATTCATTGGTCAAAAGGGTGGGGACCCTGAATAAAAGATACACAAACTTAAATGGGTTTATTGGGTATGTAATGTGTCAAGTTGCCTTTGTTTGGCAACTGTAAACAGCCTGCGGTTATTCAGTTGAACTCTATTAGTTGCTGGAAGCACTGTTTATTATTTTTATTATGACAATTATGTAATCTATTTATTGAACTTTGGTGTCTTTCAACATCTTGCTTTTGCCAGTCGTTGTGCATAAGAACACTCCGTGCCCATGCAAAATCATTGTAAAGCGTAAGCTCAAGTACTTATTGTTTTGTTTTATTTCCCTTGATAACATCAGCTGCTTATAAAGTATTGTGCTTTTGTTGAAATGCACAGTCTTCAAAGCATTATTGATTAATCTTTAAAGTCACCTTATAATGTGATATGGTAGGTTATGAAATTGTGGTTGCCATCTCATCTCAGGGAAAAAGCAGCTGATGCAGCACATTTTATAAGCATTTAAGTAGCGATTTATTGTTTCATTCATTAGTAATGGCTTAATTTAAGATGGCTGTATGGGATTAGCTCACGGATCAAAGTTCATGAAAAACGATTTTTACCAAAGGATTAATCCCATTATAGAAGACTGTAGCAGCGGCATACTAATTAAGATTCATCAATGTAGCTTATCAAGAGAGTGACTCTTTGTTTTTCTCTTCTAATTTATTCTTTACAGTTATCTGTCTTGTTGGGCTCGGTTTAGTGGTGTTCTTCTTTAGCTTTCTTCTCTCCATCTTCAGATCAAAATATCATGGTTATCCTTACAGGTAAGACTTTGAAAACATTGATCTATAACCATTACTGTAAAAAAATAAATAAAATAAAAGCTACTTTCAGAGCTGCATTGTTGGTCAAGGAAGGGATAATGTACAATCAGCCAGCTGTAATTGCAAAATCAACCCTGACATATTGATCAGGACCGCAACGTGAAGGGGTTTATTTTGCTATTATAAGCAGCTGACTACATATCCTTCTTTTCACATCACTTTATAGCAAATAAATATTAAAAAAGGAATTGTTGAACATTTAAAAAAAAATCAAGGCAACATGATGCAGTTCGATTTTTGAGTTCTCTCAGCAACTGTTTGAATTTGTTTGTTCACTAAATGCAAAAATCCTTGTTTGAAAAACTAGTAATATCTAGTTCAGCAAACCATCAATTCGCAATATGAGAACTTTCATTTTGTCACCATTTCAATCTTATATATGGTTTTTATATACATTTTTATGAAGTTAACTGCAATCTTTGCCTCTGAAAAAAGGTATGTCTTGCCTTGCAATAGACCTCAATAGACTTCAAACCTTAACACACAAATCTTAATAACGATGAAACTCAACAAACCTAATTAACATCAGGGGCTTTTTATGAGCACGCAAAGTGCAGCACTAAGCGCAACAACCATGCGCAACGTCTTATCCAATTTTCGTGAGAGCGCTAATTCTAATTGCAATTTTCGTGTCAATGCAAACCGCAAGTGGGCACGGGTGGGAGTGTTTGCACTATTGTGGGTGTATGCGTGCAAACAGTGGGTATATTGTATGTTAAAGAAGTGGTGCAAAGCGCAATTTGCTCTTTTCCTGAGAAATGGTCATTGCGCAAAGTTAACTCCGTTTAACTCTTAACTCTTCTTAAATGAAAATATAGTAGAACATGAAATTAAGTACCTGACGATCAGAGTTGTAGCCGTCTTGTATGAAACAAATATTTAACTATCTATAGGTCCTGGTTTATTTTTTTAATTACAATTATTACTATTATGTTTAAATTTGCAATTGTATTTATGATCTAATTTGCAATGCTATTTTTCCACCTGTTGTCGTAGAGTGATTTTGAAGTCACTGCAAAATGGGCTGGTGGAAGAAGTTGGAGATAGTAAAATGTTTTTGATTTGGTATGATTTATTTGGCCACTTTGTTATTTAAATTATATTTTCGTTAAATTTGAAGTGTAATTTCAATTTAGAAATATTTTTCATGTTTCAATAAATTAATTACATTTTTCAAAATCGACCAGTAAAAGTGAAGGACGTGCCGATACGGTCACTGTTAATACTAGTCATAATTTGTATGTCAGTAGATGAAAATGATTAATAATACGAACGTTCTTTATAATTTAACAGAGCGTACATCCAAATTCTGACGAGAATCACATTTTCCATGCGTATTACAGGAGCATGTAAATTTCATAGATATATGCCCAACAATCATCAAGGACGAAGTGAATGCACAATAGAACGTAATTTACATTTTTCTAATTAATTGCATACAGTCCATTTACACTACCAACTTTATGAATGTGCTGTCTTTGTTTATATCGCTGGTGCTTGAGGGAATAGACTATATAATAGGACGCAGATGGTGGAATAACCGGAGAAAACCTCAGAATTAAATTGCACTGATTCCAGCCCATTTGAGCGTTGCGTGTGATTTCGTCAAACCCAATTGTGTGTTGACTTAGCGCATGCTTGCACGAAAATACAAAAACTTCATGGCCATGCACACTGACTTTGCGCTCATGATTTAAAGCATAGCGCTGTGCTTAGCGCTCTTAAAATAGGGCCTAAGCTATTAACATCTCCACACAACAATTAACTAATCGTGGCAACAAAAACAACAAAATCAGCAAACAGCAATAAATAAGCCTATAACAATAACCGCATAGTTTATTAATTTTGCAGTGCATGATGGGAACTCACAAATCAGCATGGAATTGTTTGTTCAGACAGCTCTGTTGTCTGAACAGAGTTGATAATATTTGGGGAAAATATTTGGGGGAATATTGTTGGTCTAACATGTGTTTTTATGTAGATGCAAAGTAATTCACATTGTGTAGTATCTGTGTCTCAAAATCCCCATAAGCTGGATAAAATGTAAATTCATATTTTACAGTGTTTGAGTTACAATTATTTCATTATGTGACAAGAAAGAGACCAAAAGAGATATTGGAGAAATCAAAGTTTATGGAAAATGTTGGTTGCCTGGGACAATTGTTAATTAATCAGTCTAAAAAAAAAATAGACTGCAGAATGCTGTGTTCGTAGAATGTATTCCAACAATACTTGGATTACCAAGATTTAGAGCCAAGAATTATTAAAAATGTATTGCATGTAATAACATTTTACAGCTGGAAAGAGGCTCTTGATTTTTGCTTTTACTTATCACTTGCTGTACATCAGCCCAGGCACAATTTGTTAAACGAATTTAGCAAATAATATACATTAATAATACATGAGGAAGAATTGTGTGACAGAAGTTCATGAGCTTTTCCAGTCTTTAGATACCTTTTCTTATGATGATGGACACTTTATCATTAAAATGTTTCTCTTTCTTTGTCTCTCAGCTTCCTGATTAAGTAAGATTGTGCCGTGAAAGAAAAATAATCTGCCATTCTTCAGAAGTTTCAGGCATGAATTTAGCTGCTGATACTGTTCATACTGTAACGCAATGCATGTGTGACCGAAGAGAAATAAATTGAACAATTACACACCACTGTGCACTGTGTGGTCTGTTTGCATGTCCATTGAAGTTAGATGAATCGTATGCTTGCTTGTTTCGCCAGTTTTTGCTTCTAAATGCAAATCGAGAACTGCGAATTATGTCCTCAAGGTTTTTCTGTGGAGGGAGGTGCATGTGCATCTGTGTATGTGTTTTTTTTCTTTTGTTATTGCGGTTTATGATACCTCTCTCGAGGCCATTGTGTGAGCTGTCTCAGCTGATTGTGTCCTCTTTTTGTCCCCTCAGTCAGTTTTCTCTTCCTTTTCCTGCTTGTCACTCACTCACTTTCTCCCTTTCGCACTCTTCTGGCATTTGTGCAGGGCTCCCACGGTCATGGAAAACCTGGAATTATGAGGCTATTTTAAAATTGTGATTTTCAGGTATGGAAAAGTTATGGAAATAATATAAAATCATAATAAAATCAATAATAAAATCATGTGATAGTGAATAGAAAAGTTCCTAGTTATGCATATGTCTACAATATTCTATTGGCTAGAGATTGCTCTTTGTGAGTGTGATTTCTATAAAATTGCTCTTAATAATCCTTGTCCAAATGAAGGGAAAAATCATGGAAAATCTTTTAGTCATAAGTGTAGGAACCCTGTCTGTTAAAATAGATTCAAGTTCTTTAGTGGATAAGTAGTGAAGGGGGCTTGCAGTCTTTATTATTAAAACCAGATCAGCTTCCAGTGATCCAATTAAATTCATTCCATATCAGAACTAACATATTTATTGAACTTCTCAAACAAGAGAACTGGGTGATAACGGCCATGACATTTTTCTTGGAGGCTAAGATTTTTGAAAGGATGTTATCTCTATGTTATTTTAATGATAATAATACAATAATGTCAACCCTGCCTGCCAGTTTTTAATGCACATTTATTTGTAAGCTTACTTAATCCATAACTATTTTTGTTTTGTTGGTTGTAAAAGAGCGTTCAATCAGTCATGGGAGCAAACCTTTAATTTCAGCATTTGACGTCTAATTTAACCACTTCAGTAACCATGTTTATCTTAACTGTACAAATACATTCACTTCATATATGATTATAATGTGCTGTAACTATACTTAATGCTCAATTAATATAGAAGCATTAAGTATGGAGATCAAGGTTTATTTAAAATTCCTGCAAATAAACATGAATTGTTCATATTTTGGACATTGTAGATCATCTAGGTGATTTGCCCAGGAATTGTACAAGTAAAGGATAATGTACAGTCATAATAAAAAAATAAAGAAACATAAAGCAAAGGCTAACTGTACATTTATCCCAGTAATAAACAAAAATGAAATGTTTAAATTATTTTATTATGTGAAAATAAGAAAATAACACAGCTATCTATGTAGGAAGGAGTTTGTCAGTTATACAGTTAAGTGGCCATTATACAATAATATTTGACCATAGAATGTTGTGAATGACCCATCTGAACGTTTTGGTTACTTTCGTAACCTCCGTTCCCTGATGGAGGGAACGAGATGTTGTGTCGATGTAGTGACACTAGGGGTCACTCTTGGGAGCCCCAAACATCTTTGCTTTTTTTAAATTGCTTGATTTTCTCAATTGTAATGCTGCTGTTGGGTTTGATTTGAAGCCAAATACCCTCTTTTCATATTTGCTTGAAACCCTAATTCAATCTAGCTTCAACAAACATAACAACAGCACTAATATCATCACCATAATGCAGTGGTATAAAGGGCCAGTGTGCTTATATCTGCATGCTGCAGGTTTGGAAAATGGATTTACAGTGGATTGAAAATCATTATAAAAACGCACAGTTAATCATTTGGTGTTATTACACAGCACTCTGGAATACTTGGTTCCCTATCTGTCACTCATTCAACGTTATGTCGATGTAGTGACACTAGGGGTCACTCTTGGGATCCCCAAACACCTCTGCTTTTTTTAAAAAAGGCCAATGAGAATTGGCGAGTGGAATTTTGAGTGGAATACATCACATGGTCTTACCGAGTTTGTCGGAAGTATGTCATGTGGAGAGGTCCCATGATAGGTCCTACCCAAAGGGGGAGGAGTTTCTACAGAGCATGGCGACCGGGGGCAGAGGGGCCTCTGCCCAAGGAAGACGCAGTTTGCTGTCAGGGAAACAATTTTGTGGAAGATATCACATGGGGTCACTTTCGGTGTACAAGCACATGTGGAGCACCTACCTCAGTACGGGGGCTCATTAGCACACGTACTGGGCCGGTCAGCGAGTTTCTCCACAAACTCAGCTGCCAGAGGGCTAAAGAGGAAAGTCATCCAGGGATCACAGTCTGTGAACACGACTGGGAGTCAAGAGTGCACGTCTTCACCTCAAGGGAGGGGAAAGGCGCAATGCGCAAGCAGTACACCTGGCCAGTTGTCCCGGAACTTACCTGCTCGTGCCTGCCAATACACGGGACGAGACCAGCTCAACCCAGAGATTGTAGTACCTCACAAAGGAGTTGGGTGTTGCCCAGCCCACTGCTCTGCAAATGTCTGCCAAAGAGGCGCCACTGGCTCGGAGTGGGCTCGTAACCCTGCAGGGGGTGGCACGTCCTGAGCCTGATATGCCAGCGTGATGGCGTCGATGACCCAGTGGGCGATCCTCTGTTTGGAGACAGCGCTTCCTTTCCGCTGTCCACCTAAGCAAACAAAGAGCTGCTCTGAGCTTCTAAGGCTCTGCGTGCGATCCAAATAGATGCGTAAAGCTCGCACCGGACACAGCAACGCCAAGGCTGGGTCTGCCTTCTCCTGGGGCAGCGCTTGCAGGTTCACCACCTGATCCCTAAAAGGAGTCATGGGAACCTTGGGCACATAGCCCGGTCGGGGTCTCAGGATCACAAGAGAGTAACCCGGATGGAACTCCAGGCACGATTCGCTGACAGAGAACACCTGCAGGTCCCCTACCCTTTTGATGGAAGTGAGTGCAGTCAGGAGGGCAGTCTTCAAAGAGAGTGCCTTAAGCTCAGTTGTCTCCAGGGGCTCAAAGGGAGCTCCCTGTAGACCCTGAAGGACTACGGAGAGGTCCCATGAGGGGACGAGGCACGGTCTGGAGGGATTCAACCTCCTAGTGCCTCTCAGAAACCTGATGATCAAGTCGTGCTTCCCCAAATACTTACCATCTACTGCATCGTGATGAGCTGAAATATCGGCTACATACACCTTCAGGGTGGAGGGGGACAGCCGCCCCTTCAGCCTCTCCTGCAGGAAGGAAAGCACTGATCTGACTGTGCATCTCTGAGGGTCTTCGCATCAGAAAGAACACCACTTAGCGAACAGATGCCACTTCAAGGCATACAGGCACCTCATAGAGGGAGCCCTAACCTGAGTGATCGTGTCTACCACCGCAGGTGGTAGGCCACTTAGGTCTTCCACGTCCCATCCAGGGACCAGACATGGAGATTCCAGAGGCCTGGTCGTGGGTGCCAGATGGTGCACCGTCCCTGAGAAAGAAGGTCCTTCCTCAGGAGAATTCGCTGGGGGGGGGCTGTCGCATGGAGCGTGAGATCCGAGAACCACATCTGGGTGGGCCAGTAGGGTGCTACTAGGATGATCTGCTCCTCATCCTCCCTGACCTTGTACAGGGTCTGTGCAAGTAGGCTCACTGGGGGAAACACGTATTAGCATAGTCCAGGGGGCCAGTTGTGTGCCAGCGCATCTATATCGAGGGGTGCCTCGGTCAAGGCGTACCAAGCGGGCAGTGGGAGGATTCCCGGGAAGCAAACAGGTCTACCTGTGCTCGACCGAATCGACTCCAAATCAGCTGGACCACCTGATGGTGGAGTCTCCACTCTCCCCTGAGGGTAACCTGACGTGACAGTGCGTCCGCTGTGGTGTTGCAATCGCCCGGGATGTGAGTGGCTCGTAGCAACTTGAGGCGCTGCTGACTCCAGAGGAGGAGACAGCAGGCGAGTTGTGCACCTTGCTGGCACCTTGGCGGTTGATGTATGCTACCGATGCTGTGTTGTCCGTCCGGACCAACACGTGCTTGCCCTGGATCAACGGCCGAAACCTCCACAGGGTGAGCAGTACTGCCAATAACTCTAGGCAGTTGATGTGCCAATGCAGCCGTGGGCCAGTCCAGGAGCCAGCAGCTGTTTGCCCATTGCATACGGCACCCCAGCCCGTCTTGGAGGCATCTGTTGTAACCACGACGTGCCTGGATACCTGCTCTAGGGGAACCCCTGCCCGTAGGAATGCAAGGTCAGTCCAAGGGCTGAAGAGGCGGCGACAGATCGGCGTGATGGCCACGCTAACTGTCCCGCGGCGCCATGCCCATCTCGGGACTCAAGTCTGAAGCCTGTGCTGAAGCGGTCCCATATGCATCAACCCGAGCGGTGTGGCCGCCGCTGAGGATGCAATATGCCCCAGGAGCCTCTGAAAAAGTTTCAGTGGAACCGCTGCTCTCTGTCTGAACGCCTTCAGACAGTTCAGCACCGACTCTGCGCACTCGTTCGTGAGGCACGCTGTCATCAAGTCCAACTCCAGACCGAGAAAAGAGATGCTCTGAACCGGGGAGAGCTTGCTCTTTTCCCAGTTGAGCTGAAGCCCCAGTTGGCTGAGGTGCCGGAGCACAAGGTCCCTGTGTGCGCACAGCAACTCTCGAGAGTGAGCTAGGCGATCTCGGCGGTTGCATACCAGCTCCTTTTATACCCGTATGTGTTTGGTGTTTGGGGCTCCCAAGAGTGACCCCTAGTGTCACTACATCGACACAACGTTGAGTGAGTGACATATAGGGAACCAAGTATTCCAGAGTGCTGTGCAATAACACCAAATGATTAACTGTGTGTTTTTATAATGATTTTCAATCCACTGTTAATCCATTTTCCAAACCTGCGGCATGCAGATATAAGCACATTGGCCCTTTATACCACTGCATTATGGTGATGATATTAGTGCTGTTGTTACATTTGTTGAAGCTAGATTGAATTAGTGTTTCAAGCAAATATGAAAAGAGGGTATTTGGCATCAAATCAAACCCAACAGCAGCATTACAATTGAGAAAATCAAGCTGGCAGTAATTCCTTTTTAGCTGTCGAAGGACATTAGTGGCCATCCTTCATTTGTGCAGAGAAGAGATGGCAGTCCAATTTGTGTTTTTTTTTTCTTTCTTTTTTTTCTTACACTTCTCTAATGCCTGCAATGCAAACCCCCTCCCTCTCACCACACTAGCTCTCTCTGTTAGGCCAGTGGAAATCAAAGGATGAATATAGAGGTTGATTAATGGAATAGACACAATGGTAACTGTCGGACCATCTGAACATGCCCAAATCTGAAATATTAATTAGTGCTTGCAGCCAAATGATCTTTCTGATTAGCATTTCACTAAGTCCTAACAAAGTGTGATGCAAGAAGTTTTCAGCATCAAGTAATTTGTCTGTTTTCAATTTTAAAAAAGTGTTGCACTGAGTGACAAAATCACAGCCAGTCAGAATGAGTTTTATAATTAACATACTGTATATGCAGATATATGAACCAATAATGTGGACCAGAGAGTTTTAATTGTGGGCAGGAATACCCTACGCAACAGATATAAAACAAAACAATAAAAACAAGCAACTTTTTTTTTTTTTTTTTTTTTAAGGATAAAATCTCAATGTGGTGTTCACACTAATAGTAATTTATATGCAGTAATAACGCGATATGAGGCGACATGAGTGACCGTTGGCAATGCCAAGTTAAGTGGAATTTAACTGTATGCAAATCCACAGCGACATAATGCGGCAACTACCAATGGTAGTTCAGACTGTGAAACTCTCATAATCCGCCTCAATACATCTGGATATTGCAGTCGAGTAAAAACACCTATTAGAAAGCAATAGTATTGTGACATGGTGCCCTCCAGCGATTAAATTGTTATCAATGTGAACATACCTTAAAGGGGTGTTCACACATACAATAAGTTAATGGAGGTCACCTAGTGGATAAATTGTTGGGTGTAGTGACCGTTCTACTGCTTGATGCCCTATCGTTATTGGTGGGCTGGACTAGGGATAGCATTTGAAAACAATCACAAATGGACTGCATCCTGGGAAAATAATATTTTATTCTAATTTGGCAAGGAATCAGTTTTCTTGGCCCTAAAATGAACATTCTGGAAGGGAAAGCATTACTTTATAAATTGCAGCAGTGCATAATGAATCATATCATCAACGAGATGAATTTTCTTGGAATACCCACGATTTATGACACTTTTTATTTATTTATTTATTTATTATTTATTTTTTATTTTTGTATCATATAGAAATCGTATAAAACAGGGAAACTGCTCACAGTAGCATTAACTTCTCCATCTTTAGACAAATCTCATAGAAAATTCAGCAGTTGTATTATCTGCCTAAATCTGTCTATGCTCTCCAAATTTCAAAAATGCCCCCCAGAGACCCAAGCTGTAAACGTGCATGTGCACCTTCACGTGACACACTGCGCAAGACATGAGAAAACATTATACGAATTAAACATTTGCCGTGAAAGGCACTAATATTTGGACGAAAAAACAAAATATTACATTAATATACCCCTATCCCCAACCGTGAACCCAACCCTAACAGTACTTAGACCAAAAAAGCCTAATGTATGTATATTTAGGGCATGAACATTCGTTACAGGGTGACAATTGTCCAGAATATGGCACATTGGGTCCAAATTTAGGTGGAAAACATTTTTGAACTAACACAACATTTTCCCATGTGATCATCTTGCCATCTTGCCTACACTTGACTACATTATGTAATTAGATGCATCTTGTGTGCTGCAATGGCTTCAATCCAAATGGTAGTTACTGTGTTGTGTCACTTCTCATTTGCATAAAGTTTAACTTTATCGAGTGGCTGGACAATGCTGTATTGCCTTGTAGGTCACGTAACTAGAAAACGACAATAGAAAACGGCAATCATTTCTGGTCGCTTTGTAGCTGCAATTCACTGTATGTGTGCACTCCCCTTAAAGAGATAGGATTTAATGTTTGTTGCTGGAAATACCTGGTTCAGACACAGTTTTAGGACGTTACATCATATGAACATGATGATGCAGGTGACTCATAATAACCTAAATAAAAGTGTGATAGATATGAACTTATTACAGTTTAATTTAGATGGTGTCACATGGCAGAGAGGAACTCTTTGGATGATACTCTATTAACTGCCAGCACACAGTCATCTTACTTTCAGTACTTATCCTTTCGGGGATAACTGGATTAAAAAATTACAATTACTGGAGTCATAAACACAATTTGCATTTTTCTCTCATGTCCTCTAAAAATAACTTAATGAAGTAACATTTAATTGCAAGGCTTATTTATTTATATATTTTCCCTTTTTTTTTTTTTTTTGCTGCAAATAACAGGATGTTCTGACGTTTCTACATTGAAGCTACTTAATGAGGCAATATTTATTTTTTAATGTTACTATCAAACCAATAATATTAATAACAAAATTTACACTAATGACATTTATTAATTAATGTATTAATTAAATACATTTAATGTGTTTAATTAAATATATTAAATGTATTTAATATAATTAATGAATAGTAACATTAATACAGTTAATAATGGCCATAAAATAAAATACAACAGTATAAAAAAATAAAACAAAATAAAATGGCATTAAAAAATATTTTTTATACTATACTTCACACTTTTCAGTCCTGCTGTGGCCAGGTGTAGCCTACTTCCCTAGAGATCACATTTTTATGACAAACTCTCCTTGGGCTGGCATTTTTTGTTCTTGTCACATAATATTTAGTGTGGATAATATGTGAATAAAGACTCTTGGGCTTGTTTCTCCCCTTACCTGGATTCATGCTCATTGTATTTTCTGACTTTTTTGCCATTGACATGCAAGTGCCAGCTTTACAGGTCACATACAGAGGTTACTCTACAAATATTTGTTTGCTTTGTTCAGGTCCAAAAAAAGTGGATGGATGGTCATCCTAGATTGTTGCATAATAATACATGCCATAAATGATTTCTTTTACCAATCATTTTATTTATTTTACATGAAAATAATAGTTAATTAAATGCTAAGAAATGGATAAATCAAATAGTTCTGCATGATAGTAATTATTATAATAATATAAACTGTATATTTATAAATATAATAATAATAATTCACTCGCTGCTCCCAATAACCCACAGATAAGCGAAATAAACATATTTAGAACAGAAAAAAAAAATAACTTTTTGAATTATTTTATTTAAAATAGTGAAAGTAAATATGCTGTTGTGTGATCTATTAAGAACAAAGTGTTTGAAACATTCTTTGTTTCATAGAAGAATAAAATGGTGTTCTTTTATCATTTTCAGATTTATTTGCCCCTGTACGTCTTAAGGTAAACAAACTGTGGTTGCTCGCTTTATATAACCATCAGACAATCTCTTCTTATCCAAGTGAGCTGTAATAAGCTCTCAGTAGATGGCGGTAATTCAATACTTTTGTTTGTGATCTGCCATTACAAAAGAAGAAGACAACACTGCCTGATTCTGATCAGCAGACAGAAATTGGCTTCTACGCAATAAGGAAGGCTATTATTTATAATCTGACCAACATGATGTAGCGTTTGGTCACGCAACACCGCTACTTGATGGAAAAAAATAGTTCACTACTGGAAAAGCTACTCTGTTTTAAAAGCAGCTGAGCTACTGTCAAGCTACTGAAAAATGTAGTTAAGTTAGTAGCATCGCTACATGTAGATAGCTACTCCCCACCACTGATTACAAATTTATGAAAAATCCATGAAATGGGTTGGTTAGATATAGACAGTTTTACTGCTATTGCTGTAGTGCATTGCCATCAGCTGTCATAAACTGATTATTGCCACTCAATTTACCAACTTAGTAACATTAAAGGACAGACATTTAGCTGGTTTCTTCTACGGAACCAAACAAATTGCTTCTAATCTGATTCCCTCTCTCTCACACAAACACACACACACTCAAGGCAATGACTTATGAAATCAATGAGCTTATGAAAATCACTTTTGAATCTGGATTCAATTTACTGTTAAATCAACACTAATTAATCATTAATTAATTAAAGTGCTTAGCCGGAACAAACCACTTTCATGATCCATGAAGTCTCTGGGGAAAATATTTTCCCTCCCCTTCACTTGAAATGTGAAAGTGGCACATAAAAGCACACCACTCGTCTCCTTCTCAGCAGATGTGCATGTTTACCCTGCCAAAATCATCAAATGTGCAAGATCGTCATGTAAAATAAATGTTTTTTTTTCATCCTGTATTAGGGATAGAGTGTCTGAATAATTGAGCGCTCGGAAATGACAGCAATTATCAATCATGGAAACACAGTTATTGTATGTCTTGACTTTTGTTTTTACAACCTAAATGCATTTAGTTTTTAATTCTGTGATTGGTTACAGTGGCATTTTGGGCGGAACCTTGCCAATTGGTTGGAGTTGAGATAGCAACTGCACTTAGTGACTTTCTGTCTAGTGCAGCAACATCGCTTGAGAACACGTCAATAAGGCCATGCTTCACACAAGTGCACCGATGTGAATTCTTGGCCATAATGTGCATTAAGGGATAGTTCACTCAAAAATGAAAATTGTCTCATTTACTCACCCTCTTTGCATCCCAGATGTTTATGACTTTCTTTCTTCTGCAGAACTCAAATGAAGATTTTTAGAAGAATATCTCAGCTCTGTAGGTCCATACAATGCAAGTGAATGGGTGCCAAAATTTTAAGCTCCAAAATCAAAATAAAGAGAGCATAAAAGTAATCCATATGACTCCAGTGGTTTAATCCATGTGTTTAGACACAATATGATAGGTGTGGATGAGAAACAGATCAATATTTAAGTCTTTTTTTTTTTTTTTTTTTTTTTTTTTACAAATTCTCCTCCTTGCCCAGTAGGGGGCGATATGCATGAATAATGTGAATCACCAAAACAGAAGGAGGAGAAAGTGAAAGTAAAGGGAAAATGACTTAAATATTGATCTGTTTCTCACCCACACCTATCATACAGCTTCAGAAAATATGGATTTAACCACCAGAGTCTTCTGGAGTACTTGCTGGAGTACTTTGTGTTGCCCTGATGAGGATTTTGGAGCTTCAGAATTTTGAAAAAAAAAAAAAAACTGACCGTAGTGGATGAAATCTGGAACACAGTGGTCTTGAGACCCTGTTTTATAAAAGTGGAACCAATTTAAACTTGACATACCCTCTTAAAATGTGACACACATTGTGTAAAATGCTGAAAAATAACAAGACGGCAGCTGTCAAACACATCTATCTGCTGCATATTTAAACAAACCAACTATTAAAAAATGAGGCTATTTGCACCAAGTGTAAATGGCAACCAAAAACATCTTCATTGCACTCAGTGCAAACAGTGTTAGATGTTATTTGTACCCCAATGCAGATTGTTGCAGATACTGTTTGCACTCCTAATTAAATACTAACATACTGTAAAGGGGCATCATTAAAGCATGTTTATTGCATTTATTCAGAATCCCAGAGAAGTTGCTGCAGTTATGGGATGCCTGGAAAACTCAAATGATTTTGGATAGTTAGTTGCATCTTTTGCCTATAGCTATCATGTTTAAGCTCCGCTTTTTTCAGCTGATCGACTGGAATTGCATGTAGAGGACAAACAATGGAGATTACTTTCAAAGAAAACAACATGATCTCACTGGGAGGAACCTCAAGTGCCAGAAGTACACATTTTTATATGAAAATGTATATCCACCCACTGGTATGCCAAAGCCACAAACACAGGCCTTCTCCTGAGCCTGTCATTATAATAAAAATAGAAGTTGGATTGGTGCAAGGAAGCAGAAGAGGAAGATAATGAATTGTGGTAGTTTCCAATGTTGTTGTCTTAGACCAGCTCATCCGAGTCCAAGTTCAGGCTGAGACTAGAGTAGGTCGAGTTCGAGTTAAGACCGAAAGGACTGTTTATGAATGTATTATAGTTTAAACAACTATTGACTCTAGGCTCATATACTCAAATATACCTCATTTGTTATGATTAAGCTTATGTTGGTCAAACAATATTACCAGTCAATAACAAAAATTAAATAAATTCCACATCCTAGGTTAAGTAAACACAATTGTATTACAATTGCTGAATTTGCTGAAAAGAGCCAACTCAGTAGAATTATTTATTTGTAAATCGGGCATCACTGGTTCAGATTCTATGCAGCCGACTGAAATATGGCTGATATTTTCAGTCAAAAATGTTTGTCAGATAAGTCAAATCTTTCAATGTATATTTTTCTGTCTAAGTCCACACTTGTTCGAGTCCGAGTCAAGACCAAGTCCAAATGCTCACGAGTCCATGAAAAGACCAAGACTTTGAAAGTATGGTCTTGGAGTCCGATCTCAAGTACTACAACACTGGTGTTTCGGACAATTGAACAATTCAGTGGTTTTGAACGAATCTTTCAACTGAACAAATCGTTCACAATGAAAAGATTATGGTATATAAATAAATTGTAGATCTGCTTTGTTGGCATTTGTTAAAAAACACTTTTTCAAATCTCTTAGTAGGTTTGTAAACTTTCTGTGATGAAAAACAGTGAATAGGCTGGTTTTTGTGCAGTTAAGTTCTGTGCAGAACTGATCATTAGTTAATTTATTTCATTTGTTTCATATGTTATGAAAATTATTTATGATTAAATACATTATTTGACCATTATTATTATAAAAAGTGGGACTTGTCCAACTGGATAGCTCTTTTTTGACTTCCCACCCTGACTTCAACCACCTGCTCTTGTCTACTTTCAAGGTGAGGCACTTAAGGCATCTCAAATGGACAACTACTTACTCATAAGACTCAAAACGATACTAACTGGTCACCACACACTGGTGTAGTGATGTACAGTATAGAGAAAGGGTCACTGAATGAAATATTGAATGAATGTGCATGTGTCTTTTTTTTTGTGAACAGATTAGAACGAGTCACTTAGATTAATTAAAATCCCCACTACCAAATACAAGTGATATTGTTTGGGGACAGGGCATGATAAAACATTTAGTAAGTGCTCCACTGTGGAGCTGCCCCCATCATCAGATCTGTCATCCAGGCAGTGAGATTAAATCACAAAACATTTTGGAGCCCATTTACATCTGTATTTAGTATCATCCAAAATGGATGTTAAAACTGATGTGTAATGTTGGCACCATCATTGTCACAAAATGGAATTACAATAAAAAATAAAAAATAAATCACTGCATTTAAACAGATTCCAGAAATCTTCCGCGTTCTCCCATTGGTTGTACAAACAGATAGTCCCATCCCCAAACTCACACCATTGGTCAAGCCAATCTTGCAGTGTCAGGCCGGATGGGCCACTCAAACAAATAGAGGAATGTTTTTATAGTGCTAATATAGTGGAATGAAAAGCAAAGTGGATTGTCATTTATGCATGAAATTAATTTAACATGGGTTCAAACCTTTACTAAATTTGCAGATGTGCATAACTGAAACTTTTGCATGTTAATTGACGCCTACCATCCTTCATGTTTTTATTATAAAGAGACTTTTCTCAGCTGATAGGAAAGTTAGCTACCTACTGATCTTTACTGTCAATGTCTTCATCTGCAGTCCAATTCAATAGGAAGGTACAAATAGTACTGCAAGAACATCAATAATGACCCCATTTCAAAGGGTGCTTATCTCCTGAGACCCAAGTGTGACTGCTGTGTGCATTTTTTCATTTCCCTTTTTGATTTGCAACTAGTAGCCCCTAATAAACATGTGGAATAAAAAAGTTAAATGGAAATAGTTTTCCTAAAAATTGATGTCAGTTTTATAAAATTGTTTATTATATTTCCAGGAGAGTTGGTTTTTCATGTTTAAGATGTTACAGACATTACAGCTGAATTTCTGTAAGGCTGCTTTGGAACAATATGTTTTGGCAAAAGCACAAATAAAAAATAAAAAAATATATATATTTTTGACTTGATTTGACTTGTTTGTTTTCTACTTTGGCAACAAAATCTCAGTGTTTTCAAAGTTAAAATTATACATTGTAAATGTCCCATGTCTGCCAACCATGTTGAGTGGTGCAAACATCATCTGCAGCCTGAAACTGAACTTTTGTTTGGATGTTAGGAGTGTAAGCACTTAGCTGCATAGGAAAGCTATAGGATGCTCACTTACTCCCTTGCTCCATATTTAGTGAATGACTTCACCTCCAGTGTGCTCTCTGTCTGCACTGGTCTCATAACAGTTCAGAATTCACCTTATTTTCATCCCAAATCCATATAAAGCCTCTAAAAGCAAATTATTTTTTCTCAATGTGAAAATGCACAGTAAAATGTCCTGGTTACTTTCGTAACCTCCGTTCCCTGATGGAGGGAACGAGACGTTGTGTCGATGTAGTGACACTAGGGGTCACTCTTGGGAGACAAACTAGAGGAATGTCAGTGTAACCTGTCACGACAGCGCGTCCGCTGCGGTGTTGAGGTCGCCTTGGATGTGAGTGGCTCATAGCAACTTGAGGCGCTGCTGACTCTAGAGGAGGAGATTGCAGGCGAGTTGTGACAGGCAACGGGAGCGTAGACCGCCGTGACGGTTGATGTACGCTACCATCGCCATGTTGTCCGTCCGGACCAACACGTTCTTGCCCCGGATCAACAGCCGGAACCTCCGCAGGGCGAGCAGTACTGCCAACAACTCGAGGCGGCTGTGTGCCTGTTGCATACGGCACCCAAGCCTGTCTTGGAGGCGTCTTTCGTAACCACGATGCGCCTGGAGACCTGCTCTAGGGGAACCCCTGCCCGTAGAAATGCTAAGTCTTTCCAAGATCTGAAGAGGCGGTGACAGATTGGCGTGACGACCAGACGATGTGTCCAGCGGTGCTATGCCCATCTCAGGACTCGAGTCTGAAGCGGTCTCATATGCATCAACCCGAGCGGTGTGGCAATCACAGAGGATGCCATATGCCCCAGGAGCCTCAGAAAAAGTTTAAGTGGAAACGCTGTCTTCTGTCTCAACGCCTTCAGACAGTTCAGCACCGACTGTGCGAGCTCGTTCATGAGGCGCGCCATCATCGAGACTGAGTCCAACTCCAAGCCTAGAAAAGAGATGCTCTGAACTGGGGAGAGCTTGCTCTTTTCCCAGTTGCTGGCTGAGGTGCCTGAGCACCAGGTTCCTGTGTGCGCACAGTAACTCTCGAGAGTGAGCTAGGATCAGCCAGTCATCGAGGTAGTTGAGTATGCGGACGCCCACTTCCCTTAGCGGGGCGACCTTCATGAAGACACAAGGGGACAAGGACAGGCCGAAGGGGAGGACCTTGTACTGGTACACCCGGCCCTCGAAAGCAAACCGCAGGAAGTGTCAGTGTCGAGGTAAAACTGAGACGTGGATGTACGCGTCCTTCAGGTCTACCACCGCGAACCAATATTGATGCCAGATGCTTGCTAAAATGCGTTTTTGCATCAGCATCTTGAACGGGAGTCTGTGCAAGGCCCGGTTCAGAACTCGCAGGTCCAAGATTGGCCGCAACCCACCACCTTTCTTCGGTACGATGAAGTAAGGGCTGTAAAACCCTTTCTTCATCTCGGCTGGAGGGACAGGCTCTATCGCGCCCTTGTGCAGAAGGTTCGCGATCTCCGCATGAAAGGTAGCGGTGCTCTCGACCTTTACCGAGGTGAAGCGGATGCCGCTGAACCTGGGTGGGCGCCTGGCGAACTGAATCATGTAGCCGAGTCGGACGGTCCAGGTCAGCCATCGTGACGGGTTTGAAATCGCAAGCCACGCATCCAGACTCCGGGCGAGGGGGACCAAGGGGATAATCACGTCGGACATACCAGCAGGTAGGGCCTCGCGGTGGGGCAGAGCCTGAGTGCTGAGTCCAGGGACATCGAAGCACTTACCTGGCTCCTGATACCCACCATGAGATTGGTCGAGGAGGGGGGAGGAGGAACATCATCCCCACAGTCCGTCGGAGCCAACCCGGTGTGAGCGTGTTTGAGTAGGGGCAGGGGGTCCGTCGCTGGAGCGCCAAACCTGCAAAAATGGGACAGTAGACGGCGGTTGTGACAACAGCCGTGCACACCTGACATATGACCCAGAGAACAAGGAAACCACTCTTTTGTTGAAGTTTTGGGTACCGCAGCCTCTTGGGCATGCAATGAAAAAGACACTCCTCCCGGCCCTCCACCGGGGGATGGAGTGGTCTGTCTGCCAGCTCCGTAGAAGCAGATCTCCTCGTCCCTGGTTCGCCCGTCTCAGGGGCGCTTCGAAGCCTTCCTTGGGTTCTTGGCGTCTGGCCGTGAGATGGGTGGCGTCTGCTTCCTGCGGTGGGCTCCATGACGGGGCCAGGCTGCAGGAGGATGCCCTTGGTGATGATCAGACAGGGTGCGGGGTCTTGAGCCGCGCCGGGGCAGGATGTGTTGAAAGGCCTCCGTCTGCTGCTTCACCGCCGAGAACTGCTAGGCAAAGTCCTCGACGGTGTTGCCAAATAGGCCAACCTGGGAGATGGTGGCGTCAAGGAACCATGCCTTGTCGGCCTCTCTCATCTCGACCAGGTTGAGCCAAAGGTGGCGCTCTGGGACCACCAGGGTGGACATCGCCTGCCCGAGAGACCGCGCCGTGACCTTCATTGCCTGGAGAGCGAGGTCGGCCGGCCTTAGCCATCAGGGACGACGTAAACCTACAGGCCCTGGACGGGAGCCTTATCCACTTGGGGGATCTCCGAATACCCCTTGGCCGCCCCACCATCGAGGGTAGTGAGAGCGGGGGAGCTGAAAGATAGGGATCGGGCAGTAAAAGGTGCCCCCCATGATCTTGTCAGCTCCTCATGCACTTCCAGGAAGAAAGGGACCGGGGCAGGGTGTGGCCGTGAGTGGTGCTCTAGGCCCAGGAACCAATCATCGAGCCACGAGGGTTCAGGGGAGAGTGGAGGTTTTCACTCTAGCCCGATGCTCGCAGCTGTCCGGGAAAGCATGTCCATCATCTCCACGTCGGCCTGAGACTGGGTGACCACACCCGAAGGAGGGAGCCCAGCCGAGGTGTCTGCGTCAGAGTGGACAAGCCCACTCTCCAATGCTGTGCTTGATAACTCATCGTCTTCCCAGGCTCCGAATAAGAGGTCGAACTCGCCGTGGGACGAGCTGGCGGTCTCATCCGAGAGGTCTGTGGGGGTTTACCCAGTGGAGGTGCTCCCACTGAGGTCCCCAAATCAGCCCCAGTGCTAACCGGCACGGCCTCATACCCATAGGTAGAAGGACCGAGGCGGGGAGCCGCTGGGGTGACTTACTTTCTTACGAATGCAAGCCGCGACCGCAATGTTGCCATGGTCATGTTCTCGCAATGAGGACAAGACCCATCCACGAACGATGTCTCCGCGTAGGCAGCGCCCAGACACGTAAGACAGCCATCATGGCCGTCAGAAGCAGAGAGATAACGACTGCAACCAGGAATAACACACAAACGGAAAGGCATCTTTAAAAAGACATTCCATGTGTGCCGCTCTTTTAGAATGAAAATATACTCTTTTTAGAATATACTCTTTTTGTTACTCTGCCGAAGCGCCCAGGGGCGTTCTCTGCACTCCACAGGTGTAGAGGGGGAGAAGCCGCTGAAATGCGCCATAAAATCCGGCAGATGAGGTGAATGAACTCACGGATGAATTCAGCTTCAATGAATAGAGCTGCTCGGCTCCGAAGAGAAAATCTGAACAAATGGTTGCGTACCAGCTCCTTTTATACCGGTATGTCCGGGGGAGTGGCATGCAAATTCCACTCGCCAATTTCCACTGGACTTTTTTCAAAGATCAGAGGTGTTTAGGGCTCCCAAGAGTGACCCCTAGTGTCACTACATCAACACAATGTCGAGTGAGTGACAGATAGGGAAATACAATTTCTAAGGGTAAAAAAGGCCTATAGTACTCATCAGTGGTCATTGTGTTTAACAGCATGCTGTTTCGTGATAAATCACTTAAATTTTCAAAATAGCATATTGAATGAAACTAGAAACTCTAGTCTTTTGACTCAAACAGGTTTCAATGTAAAAACTTAATGAGGTTTCTCACCAGAACTAGTTTTGTTGGAGTTTCTCCCAAAGACAAACTCTGATGTGATCAGCGCCATTTTGTTTTGTCACATGCGTGCGTCAAAAGTTTAACCCTTTACTGACAGCCCAGAGTGTTCTGAACTGAGATCAGTCAGTTTAATTTAAATTAAATTATGCATAGTGTATAGCGAAGACAAAACACAATGTCCACGCAGGAGGACGCAGGGTCGCACAAGGTTAAGGGAACAAATTTTGTTTTTTGTTTTCCCATGCACACTACATCTCTTTTGCTGTCTGTGTGCCGTCAATGTAGAAGTACAGTATTTATTTCAAAATTATCTGACAGGAAATCAGCATGTTAGATTTTTTTTTTTTTTTTGCACCCAAATGCAGCCCAGATGTGTCGAATACTGGATAAGCGCCACCATATGGCAAAAAATAATGCTCCAAAAAATTGAAAATGCAGTTTTGGTCTGAGTATTGTTAGGGTCAGGTTTAGGGTTTGGGGTAGAGTTAGGTGTATACTAGTGTAACTAAAACTCAGATGTTTAATTCGGACAACGTTTGCTCATTGTTTCAACTGCTTCAGCCAATGGGGACAGTTTGGAAAATTGGAAATCACAGACTGATTTTAGCTGACAAAATTTTTTACCTCTTGTCATTGATTTAGTACATGCCCCATTAATGGATTTTGAAGATTTTCAGAAGCTTGTGATCCATCTGAGTAATATACAGTATATAGGATACAAAGAAACAAATGTAATGCTATTTGCATGTATTAAGACAGTACTAATGTTGAATTCTGCAATGCATGGTGTCCACTACAGTGAACACGCCTCTAATAGCCATTTTAAACGAGGTATGATCCAAACCACCATGAATGGTTACTTTTGACTCTTACCAATAATTATAAATGACTGTTCTCTATATTCGTCATTGTTTGTATTAGTTTTTTTATTCTAACATGGCTGATGAAAGTACTATGCACCAAGTACCATTATCTTTTGCAGGGGGTAGATGTGTAACAGATGTGTAAAAAGAAATATCGAGATTTTGTTTTTTTTCCTGGTTATCATATATACCATTTCCAGGTATAGGCTTTACCAGACACCAAGCATATGATTTTTATTAACATTGCATTAGCTTAATGCAGAACAAATATAAAACTATTTCAATTCATCTCTTCATAGCAATGTGTAACGTTGGCCAGCTGATAGATAGCTGTGCAATGTATAAACCTCACTCTCCTGACCTCAAGAGATGCACTAGCGACTCTCACTAAGGGTTGTAGCCTTTAGCCTCCTTGTTAGTGCACCCGCCTCGCAAGCAAGAGACGCTAGTTCAAGTCCCATATGGAGCGGGTAGAACAGGAGCGTCACAATGCTTAACACATTTATGGACTGAGTAAATTTCTCCCTTTTGTGATTTTGAAATTTTTTTTTTTTTTTTTTTTTTTGCTTGTTTGTTTTGTTTCTTGTTTTTGTTGTCTTTTGTTACCCCCCCCCAAAAAAACCTTATATGCCTCTTCTAATTTAAGTGCCATGTTTTTACTATGCAACAACAGACAGCATGCATATTTTCATTAGCTGCTCTCAAATACCAGCAGATGAAAAGTGTGCCAATGATAGCTGCCTTGAATGCAGCCTTTTTATTTTTGAGATACGGGAGTAGTAAACTGAAGGACAGTTATGGCAGAAGTTGAAACCTCATTCAGAATGTAGCTATACAAATAAAATACGAATACGAATTTTGAGTAATTCTAGTTTCAGTTTAATTTGAAGAGTCAGGCTGCAAGAGACTTCAATGCAAACTGAGTTAATTAGTTTGGAGCTGGCAGTGGAAACAGCGTAAAAGCATAACCTAAACCACACCTTGCTCATGGTATGTGAAACATTACTATAAGCGTTACTCTCCATTTCCCTCTCTTTCTGTGCATAAATGCCTTATCAATATTCTATAAACTAAGTTGTTATGATTTGAATCAGATATAATAAATTACAAATCTTGGGTTAGAATACTAGCTGTCATTTGTTATTTGCTTGGTATTGCTCATATGTAGGGAAGTAGCATAAGTACAGGCAGTGCAGGGTGTGCAGTCTGGGGTGAAAAGGGGACCGCGACAGGCGACCGAAATGTAACGCTGCAAATGTAAGCAAAGGGTATATTGTTACACTAGATTATCAAGTTATTATTATTTATTTTTTTTACTACTAAACCTGGATTTGTTTATTTGAAAGGACTTTTACTGAATAATTTAGTGTTGTGGAACAGGTCTGGGGTCACATGATCATAAGTGTAATTTGTTGTTTGATATTTTCTTTTCATTTTCTTTGTGTATATATCTTTAATGCTGCCTTTTTATTTTTCTATCATTAACAAATTAGTTGATATGAACAAAATGGCAATACTGGGCATATTAAGTTAAGTCATGCATGATTTTGGGAGTAAAGTCAAGACTATATCCAGTCTCGTTCTCTTTTGCTGTACCCCTTCATAATGAGAGGTATGTTTCTAGTAGCTCCAAAAATTGCTTAAAGATACTTTTATTTACCTGTCTATTTTGTATTTTTGTGGTTAAATATGTTTGTTTGTTAAGTTCTCTAAAATGTTCCCAACATGAATTAATGATCAAATATTTCAGAGTATGTTTATTCAGAGTTTTATTTTGGGTAATTATCACCACTTCACCTGCGGTTCATGTGCGTTTCTCTATTAAGAGATATAGTTCCTTGCCATCTAAGTGGCTGCATTTTCACACAGTGTTACTCCGTGAAAAGTTGATATATACTTGTGAAAGTGCAATATTGCATTTGTGTTCTCTTTTGTATGATCCATTTGACATGTGAAAAGTCAGTTTCTCTCATATCAATTGTACCTAGGAATTATTTGATGATTAACAGGCACAGCCAGGCAAGATATGAGCACTATGAGAGATGCCTGATGTTGTGTTGTTTTCAATGCAGGTATGTAAATGGATCATGGTTCTTTTATTATTGTTAATTGTATAGTTGTTTATTATAATTTGGGGCATCTGAGAAATTAATAGAATATTTATAATCTTTGGAATACTTTATAATATTATTATTATATCATATCTTACATGGACATATCATATATTGTCATTATACATACTATACAAATATTGTCATAATTGTTATATTATAATTATTTTTCGTTCTGTCTTTTGCTGTACCCCTGTGCACCATGAGAGATGCCTGATGTTGTGTGTTGTTTTTCAATGCAGTGCAGAGTGTGAATTAAATGAACTGTCAGAGCCTCATTATTGTGTGAGAGTCCATCATTCATTTAAACACAACTCAACGCAGAAGTAAACCCGCTACACAAACACCATGACGGGCAGAGAATATAGGTGATGAAAACGACCCTATGGAACTCAATAACGCAGGGGGAGAGGGTGTGGGGTCTAGTTGGTGCTTTGCGCTGGGGCCCGTTAGATCCAAGTAAGGCCACTTGGCCTAAGGATCTGAACAAATCTCTAACTAAAATGACTAAACTTTGTCACGTTACTTCAGTACCATTTTCTGTACTTTCGAAGTTACTTACTGTGTGTGTGCATTTCCATCTGAATTGCTTATAAATATGGACTGATTTGGATTTGGTGCAGTTTTTACTAATATACATATTAATTTGTTTAGCGTGTAACCATCTCTCCATTATAAATTTACTCCCAAAGAAACAATTAAGGAAACAGCTTTATTGTAATTGTTATATTGCATATTGCTGCATGTTCATATTTAACAAAGTATATTTCATCACCAGCATTACAGAATCCTCTTTTTTGTTTTATTGTTTGCATAGTATTTTAATATTATGGTTTACTTGTATTATCCACTGAGGCTGTAAATTGTAATATAACGATAATGATTTGTCTTCCATTGAACTCATATCAGCCATATTACGGGTTTCACCTCTTAAATTTGGGCTATTTTATGGCCACAACCGCATTTTAATATGGGAGTGAATCCCCTAAAATTTCATTCCAACACTTGTGTTCACAAGACTTTGTCATGTGCTAACAGCACACAGGGCAAGATTATAATATTGTATTTTTTCCGCGGCTGCTGCATGTCATTGACCATCTCACAGAGATTAGGTTATTCAGCTGGGATTAAGCTTTTATTTATTCAGTTCTCTTTGATCAGGGTTCCTGTAGCTCAACTGGTAGAGCATGGGGCAAGCAACACTAAGATCATGGGTTAATTAATACATATTTTTACTTTATAATGCTTAATGGCAGAAAAGAGTCTCATACTAAATTTATGTTTATTGCAGTGTATTTTATTTAAAACCTTATTGGTTTCCTAAGTGTCAGCTTTGTTTTGGAAAAACGTGATTGGTTAGGAGGTGGGTAGTGTGTGTGTGTGAGATCAGAGTGACACGTCTTGTGACTCTTCCAACCTTGTAGCTCTGTGTACTTGGGTCATTGGTCTCTGGTTCTTTGATGCTTCCTGGGTTTTCACAGGCATCCTCACCAAGTAACCAATGGGAAGGAGGTGGTCACGGTGCACTGTTTTTACAACACATATTCCCCGTTCTGGCTTGACTCGGTAAACAGGTAAATTAGGAAGCTTTCCAATCACCAGTCTTGCCATTTGTGCTTAACGGTGTGTCCTAGGTTGTGCATCAGCACTCTGTCACCTTCTTCAAGAGTCTGATTCCTGACTCTAGCATCATAGAGTCTCTTGTTTCTCTCATGATTGTTGGAAGCAGCATTAGTGGCTAGTTCGTAGGCACTTTTCAACTCATGATTCTTCCTGTCCATGTACTGGTGGTACTTTCTGTCATCTTCACCGTCAGGAGATATCCCAAAACACAGGTCAATGGGTAGCCTTGCCCCTCTTCCAAACATTAAGAAATATGGAGAAAACCCAGTGGCATCGTTTTTGGTGCAGTTGTATGCATGCACAAGCTGGTTTTTGTGCTGGCTCCATCTTGACTTCTTGTCTGGATCGAGAGTTCCAAGCATTGACAACAATGTGCGATATAATCTTTTGGGTTGTGCGTTTCCTTGAGGGTGGTATGGGGATGTTCTTGACTTTCGGACACCAAGCATTCCGAGCACCTCTTTGATGACTTGACTTTCGAAGACAGTCTTTCTCCTTGTTCGGATTGGATTCGAGTTGGCAATCCATAATGCACAAAGAATTTTTCAAATAGGACTTTTGCAACTGTCAATGCTTTTTGATCTCTTGTTGTGAATGCCAGTGCATATCTAGTTTAGTGATCTGTCATGATCAACACATTGGCGATTCCTTTTGATTCAGGCTCAATGGACAAAAAGTCAATGCACACCAAGTCTAGGGGACCTGTACTCATGATTAATTGCAGTGGTGCAGCTCTCTGGGCCACTGTCTTACAAGCAACACATCTACCACAGTTCTTGGCCAATAATATTTATCTTTAATGAGCTCCATTGTGCGTTCAGTTCCAAAATGACCTATGTCATAATGCATGGCTTTTAAGACCATAGGCCTGTACTGAGCTGGCAGTATCAACTGATGCACCTCTTTCCCCATTCTTTGAACGATTATAGGTATAGAGGTCCTTTCTTCATCTGGATCTTAGGACTATCTCTTTTGAAGTATTGCAGCATCTTTGTCTTGTGTTTTAAGGTCTGAAATTGGTTTTCCAGCTTCTATTTGCTTCAGCACAACACCAATAACTGGATCTGACCACTGGGCTTTAATTAAATCCTTCTGATTCAACTGCACAAGAGGGCTCACTTCAAGTTGTGTGGGGAAAGTGAAAACATCAGGGATGGCATCTGCTGATCCACGAATCTGGTTGTGACTTCAGTCTTACTTGCCTTGCCTTATTAGCATAACCCTGACGACAAAGGGCTTTCACTCCAGAAGGTGGAATGCTCTCATATTCTTCCTGGGTCTCTTGTGCATTTCTGGACAACAAGTCTGCATCAGTGTTGTTCTTTTCAGGCTTATCCTGTATGTTGACATCATAAGTGGTCAAAGCGGCTAACCATCTATGGCCAGTAGCATTAAGTTTCGCAGTTGTCAACACAAAAGTGAGAGGATTGTTGTCTGTCCTTTTGGTAAATTTGGCACCATAGAGATAATTGTGAAATTTATCCTCGATGGACCATTTCAGGGCAAGGAATTCCAACTGATGAATTGGGTAGTTGTGTTCAGACTGACTCAACTTTCAGCTAGCAAAAGCAACAAGACGGAGGCCTTCTGGGTATTCACATGTGAGATGTAAGGTTTACTTGGGTCAGCAAAGGTTAACACCGGGGCGTTTGTGAGACAATGTATGATTTCCTTGAAGGAATTATCATAAACTTCATCCCATCGATCAGCAAAATTTTCTGACTCTTTGAAGTAGTGCTGTTTTTTGGAACTACTTGATTTTCTTTTCTTTTGAGCAGGGGGTAGCCTTTGATCAACTCGGTCAAAGGTCTGACAATGGCGGAGTAATTTGCAATGAAGTGTCGGTAGTATCCACAGAATCCAAGGAACAGCCGTAGAGACTTGAGATCTGTGGGCTTCTTCCAATCAAGAACTGCTTTCACAGGGGCCTGGGTAGCTCAGTGGTAAAATCCCAGGGCATGCTGAGTGACTCCAGCCAGGTCCCCTAAGCAACCAAATTGGCCCGGTTGCTAGGGAGGGTAGAGTTTCATGGGGTAACCTCCTTGTGGTTGCTATAATGTGGTTCGTTCTCAGTGGGGCGCATGGTGAGTTGAGCATAGTTGCCGCGGTGGATGGCGTGAAGCCTCCACGCGCTATGTCTCCGTGGCAATGCGCTCAACAAGCCACATGTTAAGATGCGCGGGTTGACGGTCTCAGACGCGGAGGCAACTGGGATTCATCCTCCGCCACCCGGACTGAGGCGAATCACTACGCGACCACGAGGACTTGGGAATTGGGCATTCCAAATAAAAAAAAAAAGAACCGCTTTCACTTTTTCTGGGTCTGTGGCGATGCAATCGACAGAAACAATGTGGCCCACATATTTTACTTGTGGCTGACAAAACTGACACTTGTAGTAGTGTGTGAGATCAGAGTGATGCAGAAAGAAGAGTTAGACACGCAGAGTGTTGCTCGTTAATATTTCCCTCATACTTTTGAGTAAAGTATGATTTCTCTTTTCTTTCATAAATTCTGAGAGTAATAGAAATGTTGAAAGTGTACTGCTTGTGTAGACTGCGTATTACTCGCTCGCTAGGCGCGAGGTTGGTTTGGATTAAAAAGAGACTGAGCTCCTCTGGCCTCATTGGAGATCGTTAACTAGGTAGCACTCCTGGTAACTGGGAATACAGCGAGCTCCCCTGGCGATGCTGGATTTTCTTCTTCAGATAGAGTTCCGGGCTACCGGGTATGTCTGTGAGTTCCTCTGGCAATGCAGGAGGCGCCGACTCACATGCGGATCGCAATCACTCGCTCACCTGCTGCTCGCTCGCTGCTCTCTACATTTCTCACTGATCACCAAGACTGTGCTTGGTTCAAGGACTCCGTTGTTGTCTGTGAGTAAAGTTATTTTATTTCCTGCTCTGTTAGAGTGAAGTGGTGATGTAGTTTTACGCCTCAATGTACACGAGTGTCGTACATGCCTGCAACGGGGTGGTTTGTTTTATTTACATTCATATTTTAATTTATTGCCGGCAGATAGACACAGTTACAAAAGTCTGGAATTGAACATCAGGTACACAAAAGATAAAGAATAAATACAAGTAAATACAACGAGAATCTGTGATTAAGGTAATAGTGTATCCAGTGATTAATACCAGGGTTGTGGACGCTGACCATGGTGCCCCCTAAAAGAAAATAGGTGCATGACGCCCCTGACCGCATTCTACAACCAAATTAACTTCCGAAAAATTCAAGTAGTGACAACTGCATTTTCAGAAATTACACGTAGTGTACAGCGGTTGTCACTCCCATATTTTACTGAACTTTGTGTGTACAGAACAGGATTAAGCACTAAATAATGAACTGACAACCAAATTAGGTTGCAGTGTGTAGCACATTACAAACATCAATGCTAGGTGGATAAAACACTTGAATAATCATATTAAAATATGTACAGTAAATTAGAGTTATTTATTTTCATCTAAGCAATATATTGATTAAAACATTTTCCTCCACTTGCCATCTGAACACACACAAAAAAATTGGGCTTGATTCGATACGTTTTGTTATTTTTTATTTTTTTAGATTCGATAAAAAAAAAAGGAACACCTTTGCTCTTTGCTGTCAAAATTGACTGACCAATAAGAAATTAAGGGGAAAGACAAAAAATCAGAGCAAACTTTCTTTAGTTTGCACAATACAATATATTAATCAAAGTGCATAATTGTTTTTACTTTAGGGAAGAGGAAATGTTATAATTTATTTAAAAAACAGCAAAGTAATAGGTCCTATCTGATCAGAATTGGAGGGTTAATCAAATAGTAAAACATCAGCATGAAAATAGAACATCATGACTTGTAATCATGTCACGGTTTGGCTGGTGAATATCTCTGAGTTGATCTGATCACAAGCAACCACAAAACATGAGATTCATCCATGCAGAAGAGCAGTGCCGAAACACAACTGACGTAAAAAATGCAACAATGTTCCTCAGCAAGTTACATTTCAGTTTTAGGTTTCAATCACAGATGTCGATAGAGCCCAAATGTTCCGTAGCGCAGCTTTAAGAATATTTTGTATTCCCGAAAACACTTCTTAAGAATGTTCTTTTCTTTTTTTCTTTTCAGTTTATAGCTAGATACCTTCTTATGAACTTCTTATAATTTATCCTAAGAACTTTTCTTAAGAAGATATTTGTGAAACCTGCCCCAGGATATCATAGAGACTTAGGGATGGGCTTTTTTTACTTGAGCCAGTAAGAAACCACCAAGCAACCACTCAGATCACCCTTGCAACCTCATAGCATCTCCCTGGCAACCACCCAAAACACCCTAGCATTGTGTTTGTGAGTTTTGCATGGGCAAGCACCACTCACGTTTAAAATCTAGTTTTGATTTATAGCAACTTTCTGGCATAAATTTCAACATAAATTACTAATGTCATAACGTAAACCCCTATTTCTTCTTTTTGACCTCTGCCATGCTGTCATGCATGACTGAAAGTCTTTTGTTTTGTCTGTCTGGAGAGATAACTGTGTCTTTTATTCCTCCGGTTTTCAGTCTTATTGAATCTATCAAGCAGGAAGGAATATTAATAATGTATATAGCTTTGGGGAGCCTACGGGGCTGTCACTGTATGACAAATGAGAACTGTTCACTCATGACACGTGAAGACGCAGATAATGTAATGTAAGTTACTGCTAAAAGCATGTTGAACTCCTTTTACTATTTATCAGCTGTCATCAGTCTCTTTCTTTGGAAAGGAAAATCATGTCATAGCCGAAAGTTTCTGATTGGCCAAGCTGCCTAGGCGTTTCCACAGTGATAATATGTTTGTAAAACAAAAATAATAACAAATTTTGTTTTGTAAATACACTGGTCAGCCACAACATTAAAACCACCTGCCTAATATTGTGTAGGTCCCCCTCGTGCCACCAATTCTTCTCACCACAATTGAACAGAGTGGTTATCTGTGTTTCCATAGACTTTGTCAGTTCAAACAAGTCTGGCCATTCTCTGTTGACCTCACTCATCAACAAGGCGTTTCCATCTGCAGAACTGCCGCTGATTGGATGTTTTTTGGTTTTGGCACCATTCGGAGTAAATTCTAGAGACTGTTGTGTGTGAAAATCCCAGGAGATCAGTAGTTACAGAAATACTCAAACCAGCCCATCTGGCACCAACAATCATTTATGCGATTATCTAATCAGCCAATCGTGTGGCAGCAGTGCAGTGCATAAAATCATGCAGATACAGGTCAGGAGCTTCAGTTAATGTTCACATCAACCATAAGAATGAGGAAAACATTTAATGTCAGTGATTTGGAGTGTGGCATGTTTATTGGTGCCAGATGGGCTGGTTTGAGTATTTCTGTAACTGCTGATCTCCTGGGATTTTGACACACAACAGTCTCTAGAATTTACTCAGAATGGTGCCAAAAACAAAAAACATCCAGTGAGCGGCAGTTCTGCAGATGGAAACACCTTGTTGATGAGAGAGGTCAACAGAGAGTGGCAGACTGGTTCGAACTGACAAAGTCTACGGTAACTCAGATTACCACTCTGTACAATTTTGGTGAGAAGAATAGCATCTCAGAATGCTATTTTGAGATGCGGGTTGGTGCTGTTTTGGCAGCACGAGGGGGCCCTACACAATATTAGGCAGGTGGTTTTAATGTTGTGGCTGATCGGTATATGTTACTGATGTACCCACAATAACCATGAAAAAATTACTAGAATATGAAAGTGACTTGTCATGCATGAAGGAAGGTGAAGGAAGGTGATCAGGACCCCGACGCGAAGTGGAGGGGTCTTGTATCACCCTGAAGGGGTTTATTTTGCGATAACAATCTAATGACTGAACATTATCCCACTTATTACTTTGCTACTAACCAATTAAATAAATACATGGACACAAAATATTGATTTACATTGAAATTATTTAATTTGAGAAGAAGGAAATTGCTGAACAGCTGAAATCCACCTCTGGTTTGTGTCTGAGTTCTTTTGGTGTTTACTTCGTAAAAATGACCATCTGACTCCTCATTATCCACCCTATTCCAAGACTGCTTGCCAAATATATGGCCATGAAACACTGATTTGCATTGAATTTCTGTAATTATGTTAGAAGAAAGAAATAGCTGAAGAGCTGGTGGTGTTTACTTTGTAAAAATGACCGTCTGACTCCTCAATATTCAGCTAATTACAAGACTGCTTGCCAAATAAATAAATAAATGCATATGAAACATTGATTTGAGTTTAAATGATTTTATTACCTTACTTGTAGAGATTGCACAGTAATCCGAGAAGCAGAAGAGATGGCATGTAGAACCCGGATGAGCGGTCTGATATGTCTAAATCCTCGGATGTGCTGTTGTTACACAGCAATATCCGACCGCTGGATGGCACCATTGACCAATCAGAATCGAGTATTCCAGAGAGCTGTGTAATAACATTAGTTAATGCATTCGGTATCATGAACCAACAATTAACAACATATTTTTAAAGCATTTATTAAGTAAGGACTAATTGATGACGGACCGTTGAATTATTGAAAAATAATGCATTATTAGTGCATTATTTTTCAATAATTCAATGGGCCGGAGTCAATTATTCCACTTATACCATGGTTACCACACATTAAGATATCATTCAGGGTTATATCTCAAGACATTTTCTGGTTTTCGTCCCTAAAATGCTCTTGTGAGATGAACTACTTTCTTCCGCCACAGATTCAGGTCTTGCTTTAATACAGTCCGAGCCTTCGTTGCTAGTTTGAAAACATCACTTTAGAACTAGCAACGGAGGATAGCAAGGCTTGCTTTGCTTTACTGGAGCACTTACTGGAGTAATAAGGTAGGTGTGTGTGTGTGTGTGTGTGTGTGAGTTTGTTTTTGAGGGATCGAAAGAGAAAAACTGAGAGAGATCGCTTCTGGGATTACCTTTTTTGTTACAGCTCTCGTCAGAAGTAACATTGCTTCAAAATCACCAATTTAAGCACATTTCTCAGCAGCAGCGAGTGTTGCCATATTTCCGTTGTAAACCTTAACAAGCAGCGAGAGTCACCATATTTCCGTTGTAAATCTTAAGAACTCTTTTCAACCCCACTGAGATGCAGGTGTGCGCTGACATGACAGCTCAGTTTATCGTTCGCAAGTGTGTGCGTAATGTGTATATGTATGTGTGTCCATGTGTGTGAGGGGGAGCATGCTTCCCACAGATATTTCAGATAATATAGAAACTGTTGTATTGATCAAGTGTATCTAGCTTTGATATAGCTCAAGCCTTCGTTGCTAGTTCGAAAATGTCACTTTTGAACTAGAAACGGAGGATGAGCTGCTTTTCGGCATTGGAGTAACAAAGTAGTGTGTGTGTGTGTGTGTGTGTGTGTGAGAGCGTGTGTAAGTGCGGGTGAGACGAGGGAGCGCTAGGGCTCTTTTTAACTGTTATTGAAATAAATGTAGGATATTTTAGACATTGTTAGACTTTCTTAACCAATTTACTTTAACCAATGTCTTTGTTTATATTGTAATTTTGCTGTGATAGCATTTATGGTGTGTGGGTGTGTGTGGGTGAGATGAGAGCAAAAGAGAGAGAGAGAGAGGTAGCCCAAGGGTGATTTACAATTGAAGTTAAAATAAATTTAGGATATTATAGACATTGTTTGTCATTCTTATCCGATGTACTGTACTTAACCAATGTCTTTGTTTTAACTGGTTATTTAGTTGTGGTAGCCTGTAGGGGTCTTTGAAATAATTTGGTGAAGTGATATGGAACCGTTAAGTGGTCAAGGCCTGAAACTACTTCATAGCTGTGCGTTTACTGGAAAATAATGGCACACCTTAGAACATCCGTCAACCAATCAGAATCAAGCATTCAACAGACCCATGGTATAATCTTTGTTAATGTTAGTTAATAAAAATACAATTGTTCACTGATAATTCATGTTAGTTCATAGTGCATTAACTAATGGTATCTATTACAACTTTCGATTTAAAAAATGTATATGTTGAAATAACATTAAAGGTGCAGTGTGTAAGATTCAAAAACCCTTGTTATTAATGACAGTTGTGGCCGTTAAGTGAACTGCAGCCTGTTGCTCGTGATCGCGCGCACGCGCACATTCTATAGGGACCAAAACAAAGAGACTGAACGAGATTCACTGGCATCATGATCACAGATGAGGTAGCATAATTAAAATTACACAGTTATGATTGTTTTACTACAAACTTTGAGACTGTATATTATATTTGACTCTCCAGTGCTGGAACAGGGCTAAAACAAAGTGTGGATATAGGTCTGGCTATGCGAGACTGTAGTTTGAAGTAATCACTTTTCTTTGCATGATACATTGACTGCATTTATACGATAGCCTATGTCGGCATTAGCTAGCTAGCCAGCTTTATCAATAGCTGTTAGCTAAATTTGGTGGATGATGACAGTAGCTGTTTATAAAATAGACTGTACATTATAAATATGTTGACACAATTCAGAATTGATGTGATTCCATCACAACTGTCATTTTGATATATCGATGCGCTATTGTTTTATAATTATAGATTTTATATATTTTCTGTATAACCAAGTTACGTTACACTAATGAATGGAGATTTTGCATTATCTTGAACATTGTCTAGCATTCATTTCATGTGTTATTGTAGTTTACCTTGCTGAATAATTACAGATTAACATTATGTCAGTTACTGTGAATCAGCACACCTGACTTTTAGTATAAAGAGAAGATCGTTGAAATTATTTGAAAGTTACGAAGCATGGTAGCTTGCAATTCATCAGCGTTAGCAGGCAAGGTCAAGTTAGCTATGATTACACAGATCAATCCTTATGGCACTTCATTTCACATGCTTTGCAGTTATGTAAGCTTATCTGTCCAATAAGAAGAATGCCAATTCAGGGTCAGTTTTGATCCCCAAAACTGAACAAAGGTCCCTCCAGGAATCAAATGCCATGCTGATGTTCACTCTAGTTTTCTCTCGACCACGGTCACGTTCCCACTTAGCCAGATGGGATTCAGTAAATGTTTTTTTTTTTTTTTTTTGGCTTACTCGGAGTTTGTGTAGGTGTCGGTGTTGTGCTGGGAGCCGGACGTTTGCTGGATTCCATCTCTAAGACAACGTTACCTAGTGTTGCAGTTTGTTGTTGCTGTTGAATAGCGGAAGAGAAGCACTGAGGCAAGGCTCTCGGGAGCATGCATATTCGTCACATCCTTTGGATTTTCCTGGCAAAAGCGACCCGCTCCCTTTGCATGAAAATCAGTCTACAGGCTTTAACAGGCAACCTAGGAAGTCCGGGAAGGCCTCATTTTTTAAGTTGCGTTACAAGCCGTTCACACATTGGCAAAAAAAAAGGCAAATATTACATGAAAAAAGTTACATATTGCACCTTTAACTAAGATTAATGAATGCTGTAAATGTATTGTTCATTGTTAGTTCATGTTACTGTAAATAATGTTATCTCATGTTAACAAATGGAACCTTATTGTAAAGTTTTACTAAAACATTTAATTAAAGTTTGACATCAATTGACCAGAAAAAATAGGATGGTCAATTCCACATACTGTAGTGCTTTGCAGTGTTATCTTTGAAAAAAAGTAAAGGATAAAACAGTGCTAAAATCCGTTATTTTGCTAAAATATATTGCTTTTTATCCCATGACCTTGAATGAGTTTTAAAATCAATGTGGGAGAGTTGAGAGGAGGGAGCTTTTAAGATCATAGACCACTCTCGCTCTCTAACACGTGGCACACAGTACATGGATTGTATTTAAAGATGGCTCATAAAGTGTAGAAACTGTGATAATGGAAACTGCCTTTGGGTGGCATTTTGACAAACAAGTGTTATTAAAAAAATTGCTTTATCAATGTGTTTACCACTTACAGTTCTCAACCTCATAACTGAACGTTGAGGTGACTCAACTGCTAAATGTGTTTGCTTTCTTCACCTTTTTTTTTTTTTCATCTCACTGGGTGGATATAAAAGGGTTATTCTCCCCCACCCCCCATTACAACATCATACTTTTTAGCCTGTTTTCTTGTGATTATAGTGGAGATAAGAAACCCATTTTTTGTACATTAGGGGAAAACCTTTCCAGAGCTGGCAAAGTCAGTTACATAATTTCCAGGCAGTTTTGGGTGTAAAGACCAAAAATTGCAGAGATGCTATTTACACTAAGAGTAAATAGCAACCAAAGCATCTTCTTTGCACTAAAGGCAAATAGTGTAAGGTGTTTTCATTCCGGTGCAAATAGTAGCAGATTCCAGTTGCACACCTAATTAAATGCTAACATGCAGTATGGGGCATCACTACATCATGTTTATAGTTATTATTTAGAGTCCCACAACACCATACACCAACCCCTAGCCCTAAACTTAACCCTGACCTTCTCTTTTTTAAAAATTAACCATGGTTTTACTACAGTAACCATAGTATCACCATGGTATTTTGTAGTAAAATCACAGTAACCACAAAATTAAACATGGTTACTATATTAACACCATATTGCTGTAGTAACACCATGGTTAATTGGATTAAAAAGAATGGCTATTGCCAAAAACATGGTTACTACAATATTACTAAATACTATATACATGTACTAATAGTACAACCATGGTTAATTTGACCCCGATCAAACCTTTTTCTAAACTTCCCGACTTTCACATTGAACAAATGACTGCAAGGAAATCAACCTTTATATACATTTTTATTTATTTTTATAAGTAATATTAAAGAAAATATTAAGAGTGGAGACAGGAAACAGGATGTGAAAAACTGGGGCAAAAGGGGGAATCGAACCCGGATTGTCCATACGAGAAAAACACAACAAAAGCATCTTTACACTCCAAGCAACTGAACTTGGGGTGCAGTTTGTCTTTAATTTTAGTATTTCCACCAGACTATTTGAGTGCAAATAGCCATGCTGTGTGGTCGGTGCTATTTGCACCATGTGCAAAGGGTCACTCTGTAAAAAAAATACTGTAATCACTTTTTCACAGTAACAAAGTAATGTAATGTGTTGCAGACTGATCGCACTGTGAATTCTGCAACAGTAGGTTGAAAGTTCTGCTGCTGAAATCAGTCTGTGCCTGCTAAAATTAGAACCACTGGCCCCATGTTTCAAAGCTGGAAGTGTTGTTGACCTATGGGCACGTGTGAGGACCAGTTTCTGAGTGAAATGTCCACCAGGTGGCGCCAAAAGCGAGTTGTTTCCCAAACCCCAACCCTAAACCTGACGTAAAACTGAGTGCTTAACATTGTTTTATGTGATGGCAATTACTACCTGGTTCCCATGGGACCAGATCCCATGTTAGAGGGAAAAGTGATCAAGTGGGAATTGATGTGAACATGTCTGATGGCATTTGTTTGTAATTCGGCAGAATGGGATCAATTTCAGAGAAAATGAACTTTTGGAAGTAACATGTCAATTTCCTGTGTCATGTTGAATGTGTTACAGTAATTAGACTACTGACTAACTACATTTATTGTTATATTGTTATTTCTTTACATGATTTACAAATATTATTAAGATAATATTCTTTACAAGGCATACTTCTATAAACTTAAAATAGCAGAATGTTTGCTTATCCATATATCTGTCTGTTTTGCATTTCTTTTTACTGAAAGAACTATTGAGTGTCACATTTGTATTTTTGTAAGTTTGTAGGTGTTATGGGGCCTATTAATCAATCGGATTTGTATCAGATGGGTGTGCACATTCCATTTACACTTGGCAACATAAATTAATCTCCACAAAACATAAATTCATCAACTATTCCCCTGCTATATGCAATTATCATGGAGTTCACTCCTGGGATGATGCTAATGCCAGGTGGCAAAGTTTTGCTGCACTTGAAGTGGTTAATAAAAACTAAAACAGGGGGCCTGGGTAGCTCAGCGAGTAAAGACGCTGACTACCACCACTGGAGTCACAAGTTCAAATCCAGGGCATGATGAGTGACTCCAGCCAGGTCTCCTAAGCCAACAAATTGGCCCGGTTGCTAGGGAGGGTAGAGTCACATGGGGTAACCTCCTCATGGTCGCTATAATGTGGTTTGCTCTCGGTGGTGAGTTGTGCGTGGATGCCACAGAGAATAGCATGAAGCCTCCACACGTGCTCCATGGTAACACGCTCAACAAGCCATGTGAAAAGATGTGCGGATTGACAGTCTCAGATGCGGAGGCAACCGAGATTTGTCCTCCACCACCCGGATGAGTTGAGTCACTACGCCACCACATGGACCTAGAGCGCACTGGGAATTGGGCATTCCAAATAAAAAAATTAAAAGAATTAAAAAAATTACAAAAAACATTGTCCACTTTGGGCTCCAAAATTTCCATATGCTGATGTAGTTCTGTTTGGGAGGAGTAAAGTTTACATATGTGGCCTATCAATCAGATTTACACCTGGTAAATATGTGTCAAATTGATATCTGATATCTCGAATGCTCTTGGAAGGCATTGACACTTGGTCTTTTCAAGATGGAATGGGATCAGATCAGTAGAATTAGGGCTGTCAGTCGATTAAAATTTGTAATTAATTAATCACCTGATATGTTGATTATTTAATTGAATAAATCGCAAATAAACACATATCACAATTTGCTGAAAAAGGTCACCAAATAAAGATATTTCAATATTTAATTATCAAAATAACTACAAATTTAATTATATACTAATAATATACTATAATTCTAAGGTTATTTTATTGTGGCAGACGAGTAAAGCATTGATTATGCATTACAAAAAGTGGATTTGGAAATCAGTATGTTGTTTGGTTTATTTCCATACCATTGAACATAAACCTTTAACTGGCCTAAAGGCTACAGCAAAGCATTTTACAATTTAGTCAGTCAACCTGTCCCTGGTAGACTTGGGCTGTTTTCACAGGGCACATTCTTGCATTAGTTAGCACTATTTTTGTTGCTCTATGTACACATGCTTCAGACAGACCAATTTAAAGCATCTCACTGTGCTTGCATTGCTTTTCACTGCATGTGTAGCCATAAATGTTTATTATTTGTCGTTTTGATAACTCTACAGCTGGTGGTTCACTGACTGCCCCCTGCTGATTGCGACTCACAAAAAAACACAAAGGTGGTACTTCAAGCTTGAATTCCTCCGATAGATGGAAACTTCCTTATTACAGAATTTACGAATGGTCGGGGGCATGATTAATTGCATTTATTTTTTTTATTATATTTTTATATTTACATTTTTCATATAGCCTAATTAATTATAGCCTGTGTAAAAACATATGAACTAGGGGTGTGACAATTCGCTCTGACAACGATTTGATTAGATTACGATTCTCTACCTAAAAATTACGATGCATCGTGAAATCTGAAATCTGAAACCAGTAATAACAGATGAAATGTCATGTGCAGTCAGATACGATCCAGGTTTTAATGGAGCAGGCTCAGCAGGGTCATAGAATGAAAAACTGCCTATTAGTAGCATGTTAAAGACTGCAGTAAATATAGTTTTCTATTTGAAATTCAGACTTCAATTGGCTCTAAATCCACTATGCGCTGTGGTAGACATGTAAATAATGTTGCATTTTATTCTTCATGATTTGTGAATTCGGAAGACATCATCCTACGCTACGCAGTCGGTCTGAGTTTTACGACTCTTCAAATAGCTCCAAAAGTTGAACACCTAGAAGACTGAAACCACTCTCACCTTGACCAGTCTGATTTGTGAAATTTTCATAACAGTTTGTTTTCCTGTCAACCCTTTTTAAGTCTATGAGTCGGAAGGTGAAAAATAAGCACTCTTCACTTTTAACGGCTTTTTCCAGCAAACACGCAATCTGGGTTCATGCAAATTCACTTGTATTTAATAGAGCTTGATTTGTGAAAACACGTAAAGGCGGTAACATAGGATGTGGTAACCGTGAGTTCCCTATTTATTTTGGGATAGGGAAAGAGGCGCCAGGCAGCTAAACGGAGACAAGCCCGTTCACGAGAATTATATCGCACTTCATTTTTCTTCCCCAACACTGTGTCCAGGTAAGATGACAGTCCTAATCCCCTTTTGTATTGTTTTGTTTAATGAAGACGAGTGAAGCATATTATTTGTGTGTTGCCTGATTTCTTTGTAGCCATGTGAGGCCTGTCTTGGCCTGTGATCATTAGCTGTTGTGATATGACAGGAAGGCTCTGTGGGGAGTTTGGCCTTGAGGATCCCTGATGGCTTCCGTACTGCCAGTGTGTCTTGTCAGTGCAGTGAGTGATGGTTTGTTTTCACATGTCTCCTGTGAAAGGGCCATGCCATATCGATATGTCGTGTTTCAGCCATGGCCTGATGGAATGACAGCTTTTGTGTGTGTGTGTGTGTGTGTCTGTGTGTGTGTGTGTGTGTGTGTTAGTGTGTGTGTGTGTGGGCGGGTTTGTGTGATTTACGAGGACATTTTTTTAGGTTACAAACTGGTAATTACAAGGGTATTATGCTATAAATGTGGTTTATGAGGAAATTTCTAGTGTCCCCATAATTCAAATTGCTTAAAAATGTACTGAACTGTGGGGGTTTTTTTGTTGTTGTAAAAATGCAGTTTTGTGAGTTTTTTGTGAGGGTTAGGGGTAGGGTTAGGGGATAGAATCTATAGTTCGTACAGTATAAAAATCATTATGTCTATGGAGAGTCCTCATAAGGATAGCCGCACCAACGCGCGCGAGTGTGTGAGTGTGTGAGTGTGTGAGTGTGTGAGTGTGTGAGTGAGTGTGTGAGTGTGTGTGAGTGTGTGTGTGTGTGTGTGTGTGTGTGAGAGAGAGAGAGAGAGAGAGAGATAGAGAGGGTTCAGATGTGGATGGGTTGTTGTAGTGATAGTTGCTCATGCAATGGTGACTGACAAACTTACTGCCCCTAGGAGAAGGCCGATCACACTCTTTCACATAACCGTTTGACGGTACCTACTGGTACCTACTCTCCTCTCCACCAATAGCTGGTGTGTGGTAAGCATACTGGCGCACTATGGCTGCCGTCGCATCATCCAGGTGGATGCTGCACACTGGTGGTTGTTGAGGAGAGTCCCCTGTTCACTGTGTAAAGCGCTTTGAGTGTAGTGTCAGAAAAGCGCTATATAAATGTAACATTCATTCATTCATTCATTCATTCATTCATTTAGTCCAAAAATAAATAACTGCACAGGGCAAGGTTGACACCCAGTCCAAACTGACAGTGGCAGTTTCCAAATTGCAGTGTCCCCAATAAATATTTGGACACTTAGGCCACACTTAAATTGTATGGGTTGCATTGCATTAGATAACAAAATATCAAACAAACCCAGTGGCACTTGCAAACAAATTATACTTTGCTCAAAAGTATCTTCACTTTTTAGCATTTTTTGCAATAACTTTAAACAAAGTGGGCCCAAGGTCATTTTTATTGGATGTATGAAATCAATTCCCCTCAGTTTCACACTGGTGTCCTAGAAGAATAACCACACATGTTGTCCATCACATTAACAATGGACATTTTCCACTAGTACCCTGTCTACAGCAGATGCAAGCATTGCATCAAAAGTAAATAGATCTCATTATTACCAGTTATGCCGTCTACATTGGAAGTGTCCATTGTAGCGCGTCACATCGCACCGATATTAATTGCAGGTGTGCTGCAGAGCTACTCCATCCACTTTATTTTACCATCCATCTGAAATACAATTATTTTACTTACCAAATATCATACTCTTGGATCTTTTTGCCATGAATTTTGTTGGAGTAAATATAGGTAAAGTGGGACAATTAAGCTTGATCATCCTTATTATATCTACTGTATATTTATATCCTTAAATGGTTAAAATCATTACTAAACTTATCTTTGGGAAGTAAAAGAAATTAACACTTTATAATAAGGTTCCGTCTGTTAACATTAGTTAAAATGAACTAAAAATGAACAATACTTTAACAGCATTTATAAATCTTGGTTAATGTTAATTTCAACATATACGATACTAATATTTAATATCAAAAGTTTTATTTGTTAACACATTAATTTACTATAGACTCACTTGAATTAACAATGAACAATTGTATTTTTATTAACTAACATTACTCAAGATTATTAAATGCTGTAATAATATACAGTATTGTTCAATTATTAGTTCATGATAACTAATGCAATAACTAATTATAACAATTGGAGCCTTATTGTAAAGTGTTACCTAATTGGTTAACTTTTTGAGTTTTTAAGTAGCAGAGTTTATTTCACAATCACCAGTGGGAAAAGTAAAAGTAAAGAAAATTACAAATAAATTAGAGGGTAAATCTTGCTAAGGTTATAGAAATGTTAAGTTAATGTTAAAATTTTACATATAATGATTCATGATGTTAAAGTGTATCAAAAAATGTTAAAAGTAATACCAAATAATTTGTAGATATTTTCTAAAGAATCAGTTTTCCTCCCACTTTACTTGAGGTATATTGGCAAAGTGGGACAAGGTGATACTGGTAAAGTGAGACAGCATATCAGGACATTTAATGAGAAGTTATGAGTTTATTATGAACTTACATAGCAATAATAAGGATCAAATGGCAGTTTAGTTCTGGTCAGTGCACAATGTTGTGTATTTTTTTATATGTGTAGTGCAGTGCAGTACACAATGCAGTGTATTCACACGCAATGAAGGGAAAAATTATTATTTCCATTTGTTCTCTTGATCATATTCTAATCTTTATTAAGCATGAATATAAAATACAAATAAAGTGTCCTACTTTAACAGTACTGCCTGACAAAAATTAGAGATTTGGTCAAATGTTATTCTTCCCAAAATTTAGTATTTCTTGATTTTTGCTTTTGACTAAGGTAGGAGACACCCTAAGTTTTCCATAAAGGCAGTGTCTGGTTATATGGCATTTGCATCAAAATTAAAAGTGCAAAGAAAAGTACATTTTTCAAAAGTGTCCCACTTTGCCCATATTCACACTCTCAGAAAAAAAGCAATGACTAGGGTCATAACCATATTTTGGGTTCATATTTGTACGCTTAAGGTCACACAAAAAGTGTTTTTTTTTTTTTTCAGAGGAACAAAACATATTAATGTTCCTTTCATGGTACACAATAGGTTTGGGTAAAATAATATTCCAAAAATGAGTTAAACATTTTAATTAGGGGTACAAAAAAAGTCTCCTTAAGGCTGTTGTACTGTAACAAGTGCTTTTTTTTTTTTTTTTCTGAGAGTGCACGGTGCATAATTTTTGACTGCTAAATTCAAGCTAACTCATGATGTTTCTGGTCTCTGGTCGACTAATTTAAATAATCTTTTGTTTCTAACCACATTTCAATGCAATTTTAGCAAAAATAGCATTACAATAATTATTTAATAAGTACCTGTTGCTGCTGTGTCAGTTTTAATAACAGTGGATTTCCGCTGAAAATAAAGCAGGATACAGATTATTTTCCCATTAAACCATTGCTGAAGTCTACCCGAGCTCACAGCTGATATAGGTCCATGCTTTCTGCACAAGGCACCAGTGTAGACAGCCTCAAGCCTTGCGTCGCGTCAACACACGCACCCGGTGTAGACAGGGTGACTACACTGGCAACATTTTGTCTGAAAGACAAAAGGCATTCCACTTGAAATTCAAGCCATCTGTATTTAAAGTCGATATACTTCATTTGTCAACTGTCAGGTTTTGATATAAAACAATTCAAAATGCCACTCAGCCAGTCTTCTTCACTTTAATCATCCTGCTTGCCTGCCTCAGTTGTCCTAGCTTTAAAGAAAAACACAAACACCATTATCTGATTAAAGTACAGAACATCAGCCTCATGCATGCTAATGAGATAGAGAATTAGTGGAGTTGTGAAGTCTATTACAATAGAGGGACATTGCTCTCCATTTGGATGAAGTTAGCTCATTAGCACAGCTTCAAAGATCTCCAATGTGCAAAATAGCAATTACAACTAAAGGAGAACCATATCACCTTGTCTTAAAAATAAACATTTATTCATCTGTGTTGCTGGATAGGGTGACATTGTTGAATACCCCCATGTGTGTATATTTGAGGTGAGAGTACTATTGGATGGTGATACATCTCTGTCAATGGTTTCACACAAGAGGGCGCAGAGGTGAACACCCTGTGACTTGATGTGGCCTTTACTCCACATTACTCCACAGACTGAACATGGCTTGAAAACAGTTTTTCATATAAAAGCTGTGTAAGACGTTAACCGGATTAGCTTTTATTGGATGGACCACAGCATTGGCATTTGGAAAGTTCAAAGGCATGATGTTGATCTCCCCACCAGATGAGCACTCTTTTCTCCCTTTTCTCTCGGACTATATTTGGAATGATTTACTAGCATACTGCATACTGTGCAGTATACTGCTTTTAAAAATATACATTTTATAACGATTATCATTTCAGACAGTAATATGCTACATTGCTGTCTCATGATTCATGATTTATCTGTCAGTATCCTGTCACCTTTATCTGTCAGGTTTATTGTCGTGACATGATCCTGACACGCACGTTCTATGTATCTGTGTAAGCGCATGGCTTTGATTGTTTTCCTGGCCGTGTGCTCTTCTTTCTAGTCTGTGTCTCATGTTCAGAGCATGGTGTCTTGATCCTGACTCTTTGGTCTGGTTCGGTCTTGTTTTCGGAGTTGAGATCCGGACACTCATGCTCCATGTCTTGTCTTTTTGTTTGAGCACACAGCCAATGATGGCTTCATTGCCATGTGCTCTTTCGGTCCGGTCTGTTGTGTTTGTTGCGAGCACATGGTTCTTGTTAAGTTGTTTTCCATGTGCTCTCCTGTCTCTCGTCCTGACCCTGCCCCCTTTTTACCTAATTATTAGTTCATTTGCTTCACCTGCTTTCCTGATTTCCCTTGTTGTTTTCTATCCTATTTAACCCCATTGTGTTTTTTGTCTTGTGCCTGTTCTTTGTGGTTTATCACCCTGTTAGGTTCTCCTGTGTGTCAGTTCCTGTCCTGCCTTGCCCTGCATGCCAGTTTAAGCCTGGAGCATCGAACCCAGTCTGTCCTGTAGTGATCTGCCCTGGACTTTGGAATTTTCCCCTTCAGGTTCGTTTTAATTTTTTTCTTTATTTTTTATTAAAATAAAAGCCCATTCTTCTCACTCGCTATGAGTCCTCACCTTCTCTTCAGCCGAATTTGACATTATCCAACTTAATTTTATTTCAATGTTAAAAAGAAAGGAGAAAAAAAAGGGGGGAGAAGTATAAAAATAACAGATGATATTAGTTCAGTTGTATTCATCATACTGGAAATGGAAGGTCAAGGTACAGAAATACTGTAGTATGAGTAGATTGTTAATATGCTATTCCACAAATATCTCAAATCTTCTAAAAATACTATTTCCTGTGCAAATCTCCTCATGATTCTGTTACATACTTTGTTATGCTCTTTCAGTTTGTTCCTTTAGAAGTGTGCATTTAGACATACAAAGTCTGATGAAAGACATTTTATTCTGTAAAAGGCTCTATACTCATAGTGCCAGTCATCACTCACATACACAGAACTTAAAGATAAGATCATAATGAGCTCTCTGTCAAATAATTTCAACCTACTATAGCCTGATTTATAAAGTGTTTACCACAGGTCTTTAGTATTCTGCCTAATATCAGAGAGAACATAAAAGAAAAGGTGCACTGATAAAAGTATGATCTATTTCCAAATCATGCTCCTCATTAACTGCTCTAAGACATTATGGCCATTCTGATCTTTCCATAATTCTCCAATTAGCATAAACGTACAATACATCAGTGAATATGTGGCAGGGTGAATTGATTTCCCCCTAATTGCATATTGTGTGAGGAAGTTGTTTGGTTTTCATTAATCTTCATTGGAAGCAATGAGGGAAGCACAGATGAATTATAGATTATAACTCTTTTCATATGGTGTGCATGCTGGTTATTATATGGTTGTTGAAGCTGCGACTGAGTTGGCAGTCAGGACTGGTAGGGTTGGGAAAATTTAAGGTTGGTCCTAAGAGATGGAATTTGATTTGAATAGGCCACATCCCACAAGATGTTGAATTTGAATGACAATTGATTCAACACAGTCACATGATAGAGGAATTTTATTAGTTTGGCACAATTTTTGCAAAGGAGGCAAAAAGGAATCTGCACACCAGGCCATAAGTTGCAGTGGCGCAGGACTTCTTTTGTATTTTTTTTTTAACAAAAGAATATTTTGCATATAATACAAGTTTTGCAAAATATAAAAACTGATCATTAATCTGAAAAAAAAAAGAAAAAAAAAAATATGCGTATTTATTTCCTAATATTTAGTATGTCCAGTAGTGTCAAATCTGTTAATGCAGTCAATGCAGCCATCCAATATATATATATATATATATATATATATATATATATATATATATATATATATATATATATATTGCCATAAAGCACCATAAAATGTCCACCACATTAAAACATTAACCTATATTTGATTCATACTAAAAAAAATAATATATTTTAAACTAAATTTACAACAGTTCTATTTCACTGACAAGACTTTGCTAGTCACATACTCATGGGAATTCCTTCTGCCTTATGTAAGGATTAACCGAGATTGAATTATCAATGAGTAATTACATACAGGTGTGAAGCATAGCACCCCTTTAAATACCTGAATGACTCACACGACGTTTTTTACAAGCAGGACACCCTAATCTTGCAAGACTTCGTTATTTTCTGTTGCTTCTTGTTCTCATGTAATAACTTGGTCTTTCTAAAGCACAGTTATGGGTTCTCTTAAAACATGAACAAGTAGTCACAGAGTTGCTCTTATGTTTGTCTATTCTCTCCTTTAGGAAAAAAAAAACCAGAACGAGTGGTCACTGAGTTGCACTTTACATTTGTTTTCTCTCCTTTAAACACAAGTTAATGAGTGGTCACTCAGTTGCACTTTGTTCATTTGTGCTTGGCTGTGAGTGTTTGTACCGGCTGTACAAGTACCACACCCATCCGAGTTAGCTCAGTTGCATAAGAGCTTGGAGATTCAGAGATCATGGTTCGAGTCCCACCTAAAATTACATGAAGTGAAGGTGGCATTCTTGTGATAAGTGTGTCATAGGTCTGGCCAGTGCTGATGCTCATTCATCTTCAGTCATGCATCAGTCAGCCTGATGATTGGGGCCCCAGCATTGAATGCTTCTCCCACAAATAAAGATAAGTGTGGGAGTGGATAGTGGAGTCCCCTTGCATTCTAAGAGCAATTATACAAGGATACAGGCTCCAGTTCCGATTCAAAGCCACCTGCCTTTAGGGGCACTTTCATGACCTTGATAAACAACCCCGAAAAACATCAAGCCCTTCTTATGGAGATTGCATCCATAGTGGACAAGAATGTAATTCAATCACCAGGGCAACACAAACAGCTGAGTGGGTTCTATTCCATGTATTTTCTTATTCCCAAGAAGGGGGTCTGGTTCTGCCCCATTCTAGACTTGAGGCCTCTAAATCGCAGCCTGAAGTGACTACCCTTCAAGATGATGTCCATAGCACAGGTTTTTCAGGCTGTCAGCCAAAGTCTTGGGTTCACCACTGCAGAGATGGCTGAACACTCAGCGACTTTGCCCTCAGCATCACAGACAATACTGACTTACAGACACCAGAGAGTTCCTGCTTGCTGTTGTGAGATGGCACTCTCTATCTGTTGCAGAGTGTCCATGTAGGGAGAATATATCGGCGAGAGCCTGTTCGGATGGACGCCTCACAGATATGCTGGGTAACCATGTGGAGGGGGAGAGTCGCCAGTGAACACTGAAAACCCATAATGGACAGCCTGCATATCAATGCATTGGAACTCAGAGTAGTCCAGTTAGCTCTGTGCCACTTTCTTCCATGGCTGATGGACAAATATGTTCTAGTCCAGACAGACAACTCATGAATGGTGGCATATATAAACCTTTAGGGAGGTCTAGGTTCTCTACACCTCCCCTCTATGACTTAGACTCAGTGCTTCAGTAAGCAATACAGAATCTCACCTCCCTGCAGGCAGCACACATTCCAGGGCACTGAACACTGTGGTAAATCTTCTGTCCAGAGGTGGTCCACTACAAAGAGAGTGGAGATTACACCCAAAGGTGGTGAGCCTCCTGTGGGAGAGGTTCAGCCAAGCGCTGATGGACTTCTTTGCCAACGCAGAGATCAGTGTCAGCTGTGATTCTTAATTATCATTCCCCCAGGGCCACTTGGCTTGGACTCCTTTGCCCGCGAGTGGCCAAGGGAAAAACTATATGCCTTTCCTCCCTTTCCTCTGATTTCAGCTACTCTAGACAGAGCTCAGGGAGCAGGGACCCATCTTATGCTGATTGCCCCAAGAAGGCACAACTGCTACTGGTATGCGACAATGTTGTCACTCCTGGAAGGTCCTCCATGGGAGATACTCGAAAGCACACATGGCACCTGAACCCTGCGCGTCTACATCTATGGGCTTGGCCACTGAATGGCACAAGTGGAACTGTCTAGACCTCCAGCCTGCGGTAGTTAATGTCCTGGAGAGCTCCAGAGCTCCTTTCACCAGGACAGCATATGCTAAGAGGTGGGATCTGTTCTGTAGGTGGTGTAGCCTCTCTCCTGAATTTTGCAGTATTGCTGCAGTCCTTCAGTTGCTGCAGACACTATTTGAAGTTAACTATTTGATGTCCGCATGTTGCGTCTAAGGATATTACCTTCAAGACTTTTAGGTCCACTGATTAGCTTTTTGTATCCTTTTGAGAGAGAGTAAAAGGCAAGCCTCTTTGTCCCGCATAGATTGGGCTCAGTAGTGTTTAACCAGCCACGTTCTTATCTAGATCATAGCAGGAGGTGGTTCTCACATTGTTGAGTCTTGGGCATTGACATACTCTGATATAGTCCCATGAGTTTGTGACTAGCATAGTCCAATCAGTGAAACAGAGTGAAAGGTTACTCACTTAACCATGGTTCTATGAAATGAGGGACTAAGCTAGTCAAGCAATCGGTTCCCTCACCGCATCAGAAAGACTCGAGGAAGTGGTGTGAGGCACTCAGGTATTTAGAGGGGTGGTAATTTTTCACACCTATATGTAATTACTCTGATAATTCAATCTTGGTTCATCCTACCATGAGGCGGAAGGAGTATGTGACTATTATAGTCCCACAGTTCATAGAACCGTTGTTATGTGAGTAACTTTTCATTACTAATTGTGAATTGCTTTAATTCAAATTTTATTCTGCTTCCTTAAATTCAAATCCACATGAATTCAGGAATTAGACTGGAATTTAACCTTCTGGGGTCTGAGGGTGTTTTGGGCCCTTGAGAAGTTTTGACATAACTTGACATTTGTGTTTTTCAGTTGCTTAAAAACATATTAATGGCTAAAGTTTGATAACACTGTATTCAGCACAAACGGGGCTACAATAATATGTGAGCAACATGTATGTACATGTTTGTATTTTTGAGAAAATAATGTGCATGGTTTTTGAAAAAAAAAATAAAATAAATCACTGAAATAAGGCCATATAACACATACTAAACATTTGTTCACAAGACTTTTGAGGGCTGGATCTTGTAGCCTAGAGTTTTTGCTATAAAATGATGTGAAAACCATTCTGATCACTCATTCATACAAAACAATATAGTCATTTAACTTTTGTAAGACATTTTAGTGTTAGAAAGGCCATATGCGAGGAGGCGTGGATGATCATGAATATTGATGTGATTCACACCTGAGGAGACAAAGACCCCTCCCCTGAGAGAGAATGAATGTTTGTAGCTTATTCACAAAATCAAGTTTAAGTTAAAAGAAGTAATCTGACTATACATTTTCTTTACATAAAGACTTTAATTTAGACCTACACTACCATTTAATATGTACATGTTTATATAAAATAGCATGTCAACTAATGTTAAGTAAAACTAAATGACTTACTGATCCGGAATTGTATCCTCGGCTGAATCAAATCGCTCTTCAAAATGTAAACATTCATTGTCGGATTCCCGCTCTTCTTCTGAGGAAAATGTGAACTCTTCGTCACTATCTAGGACCATCTGTAGAGCTTCCTCACCTGTGTAGCGTGCCATCTTCCAAATGCGCAGGAAAGTGAATGAATCTGATGATGAACTTGATGTTTTTTAAGGCATTGTTGGGGGCGTTTACCATTTACATTGATTGCCTCAGCACATTAACGTATAAATAGCACGCTCTGCTGGTGGTTGTGATCTCATCAGAGATAATGAGCTGAGCCAGGAGAAACTGTACATCGCTTTGTTTCATACAGATTACAATGCAGGAGAATATTTGTTTTAAATTTGAATTGTTTTATTTAAAAGTAGTCATTTTAAGCTTTCTTTAGACATATGTTTCATGTTTGTCTGATAAGTATTCGCAGAGTTTCGTGACATGTTTCAGAAAGATGCTTGCGGAGACAGAGACAGCTGAAATTGCACCCTGTTTATATTCTTTATTTTACAAAAGCACAAGGTTTTGTTGTTATTGTGAGTGTACACAAATAAAAGTATGGTTTCTAATGATGTCTTACACTTATCTGTATTCCCAAAAATGACGGAGGAATTTTAAGTTGTTTCCGCTGTTATGCAGAAAAAATCCAACAGGACGCGCCGGCGCATCCGTCGACCCCAGAGTGTTCTAAAAGAGTTACACAACCCTGATGTCTGGTGGCACTCTGGATCTCTCTAATGGCAAGAGACTAGTTTTTCTTAAACCACTTAGCAACACAATGTCTCAAAATTTTACATAAAAGAAAATATTTTCTGCTGACAGACTGTGAAAAAGGTCTGCAAATCTAAATCTCTGAGAAGGTGTCATATGCTCCGATTTAATGCACCTTTAGTTTGCATTTCTCACAAATTCTGTTTGCAAATATGCTGTCACAACAGAAAGTGTCCCATTGAACACATTTGCTGTGGCCTCCTCCCCACGTTATCTGTTTTCTCTATTTTCAATAATACTGTTGCCTCAGTTGGAATCAGTTTAGCTCTGCTCTTATGAAATTTCCAAACCTCTGAGGTGAGGAGGTTTTCTCACATCTAGAGCAATTTTCTCAGATCTGGAGCCATTCTCTAATGCCAAATGACATGCCAGTGTGATGGCTGCAAGTGTACTTGTGCAGCTGGTACAAACACTCACAGCCAAGCACAAAGTAAAAAATACAAGCTGCGTTGAATAGCAAGCCACTACATGGAATCACACATGTACAGAAACACAGTTAATTGGAAAGAACTGGCTTTAAATGTCAAGGGAACCACATTGTTAATTTTTATTTTGCAGTAAAAGCACAGATGCCAGCAAAACTTGGAATAGAAACAGAAATAAGTGGGCAATACAAGAGAATAATGGGCAATTTAGTAGCCTTACATCAAATAGCCTTGATATGTATACTAAAAATTGTCAATTATATAAAAATTGGTGCTGTGGGTAGTAATATTGCCACTTTCTACACTATATGAAAGCACAGTAACATTATAAATGAAATTAAAATGAAAAAAGTTTGACTCACTGCTAATAAAATAATTTTGAGGGAAATTTCTTGAGGATTTCGCAGCAATTGGTATGGACTGTTCATTGCCATGTAAAAATCAATTTTCGTTTGAAAACACCTTGATTTTGCTACATTTACGGCCATAATCCTCAATGGAATGGCATTTTCCTCCACTGAAAACTGAGACTTTTGAAAATACTCTCCATAAACGTATACTTTAGAAACAATAACAATAGGAGACTTAAAGTGGAGTTTTAAAATTTAAACAAACTAGTGTGGACGTGGCTTAAGTTTACCTGTGTTACGCTGTGGCTGTTTGCCATGACCATGACCAAACACAAACTTCTTTAAATTAGCTTGAAAGCCATTTAAAAAGATCTTGTCTAAAGTTTTCCCAGTTTAGACTCCTCCAGCTACCCTCTAAGTCTGAAAACATCATTACTTTCTCACGTGTTGGCAGACTGTGCTTTGTCTATTCTAGTTTATACCTGAAGCTGTATCGTTCTCCTTTTCCTGGTCAGGAGGCATTCAGGCTTAAAGTGAAGAAATACAGCCTTTTAAATTTAATCAGTGCTATTAGTCACCAACTGTTACTTCCTCTGCTGCTAAATGATTTAAGAAGAGAGTAGTTTTCTTAACTCTGGGAAAACCATTGCATGGTTCATGAAGTTGGTTCCCAATAAGAGTCATTGAAACAAACCAGGAAAGGTAAACACAGAAGTAAAAGTGATTAATGATAGCGTTGGTGCGGCACATTCTCCATTTTTCTCAGCATCACGGGGGACCTTTGCCCCAAGAAAAAGCCATTGTTACGTTAGGCTATATGGCTGAATGCTATTTACAAGATTTAGCTCATTGCTCAATTTCATTCCCACTGAAATCACCACAACAGAGTTTCCACAGTGGGAGATCTATGGTGGCCATTTTAATGCCACTCAGAGATCAAGATAGCTCTTCAATTTTTTTATATTAGTGATGCTGTTATTTCTCCTTTTAAGGAATAGTTTTACCCAAAAATGACAATTCTGTCAACATTTACTTATTCTCATGTTATTTCAAACTTGTATGACTTTTGATCGTAGAACACAAAATTAGAAATTTTGAATTATGTACTGGTCACTCTTTTCATGCTATTACAATGAATGGGGACTGGAGCTTCCAAGCTTAAAAAAGGACACAAAAGTAGGCTACCATAAAAGTATCATAAAAGTTGTCAATACACTACTTCTTTCATTAACTCTTGTGAACTTTCATTTCTTAGGAGTGTTTCATTTCAGGTCTATCTGCCCTTAACATGCAATTTTGCTGTATGTTGTATGTTGCTGTATTCAAAAACATGATCACACAGGAAGCCGGCATGGTGTTTCCAAGAAATCCAGTACCCTAGGATCCCTAGGCATTATGCCGACTCACTGACAAGCGGTATCTCCTTTCAGACATTTTTGCATTACCTCCAGTGTGTTTACCTTTCACTGTGGCGAGACCAGAGGCATGTTGGTCGTGGGAACCTCGGTTCAGATACCACATTGAAATTGGGAAGTAATCACATTGGCATAATCAGTGACGAGCTTCACAACTAGTTTTTGGTGCCCCTCCATGGTCATTTTACCTGAAAAAACGGAGCTCACACATGCCCATACACCCAACAACACTTAACTCTTTGGCCAGTGAGGGCAGTGTTTCACATTTCGGTAAGCACAAACCAATTTTAGTTAAATACAAGTCAACTACTCTTTCTGATTTCACTGTGAGGCCAGTCGGCAATCTCACCAACCAATAAGATTGGGTCATATGTCTGTAACCAGTATTTCTATGTCAGAATCACCATGCTTATTTTTGGTACAGTTGCACTCTTGATCATATGATATTTGACAAATAATTTAAATTTGTATTATCAGAGCTTGTATTTTGCATTAAAGCAAGTGAAATCTGTATTATCTGATGTCTTTTATTTCATAGCACATGAATGACAAGAGCTTTTTTGGTTTGTTTTTGGTGTGAATATACCTTTTGTGTGTTGCGCAATTTTTTGTGACTTTTTTCTCTGACTTAAAAGTGATATTTACATTTGTATTTAACACTTTACAGTGCATGTCTTAAAGAGTATACTGACCTAATTCTGTTGATATTATATACTGTATAAAAAGCTAGTAAAGGCCTTAAACAATACTAGTAAAGGAGTAATTTACTAACAAAGTGTTGCTGCACTTACATGTTTGAATTTGAAAGGTAATATTTATATTATTTATTATTTTTTCAAAAGTCTTAATTTTGCAGAACAATATTTGGCTATAACGCAAGGAATTCATAAAGTACAGTACATTGATGATTTTGCAGTTACTTAAGTCAGGAGTCGATTAGGGGATGCACATCTATTCTGTTTACTTGAGAGGTCACCTGTATCGATAAATCATTCATACATTTTGAATACAATTGGCATAGAATAATAACAGAAGATATGAACAAAGGTAACAATAACTTTTCTTTTTCATCTTCAATATGTTCTTGAACAATTTGTTCCTATTGTGAAGAATACAGTTGTATGTCGGAGAAGACACACAGGCAAATCAATTCAAAATGTAAAAAAAAACATTCTAGCATTGCAGGAGCTGCCAGATTACACTAATACTATTTTGTCGATTGTGATCAACAGAAGAGGATTATTTTTCCTGGAATTATAGCAAGGCCATTTACTTTTCAGCAATATGGAGTCCTGTGTTTTGAGACAAACCTCATGTTTGACAAAGGAATATGTCTTGATTAAAAAGAGCTGTGAATGTTATTCCTTTTTTGCACCAAGGCACATAATATACTTACTGGGAGGGAAGTAATACCTTCAGTTTCAGGGTTCCATGCACACGGATTCTTGAGGAAAAGATTTACGCATGAGAAAGGTTTGTTCTGGGTCCTGAAGGCTGAAACATCTACCAAGCATGTCACCAAGCTACAGATTTAATCTGCTCCTGGAGCTAGCAATTTCTTTATACATCAATGAGGATGTCTGCAAAAATCATGCTGCTTTGACATTGTGTGGTCAGTGTGTACTGGTACTGTATACCAACCAGAATGTCTGATTCGGCCCGAAACATTAGAGACTTGAGTCCTTTTGATGTCAGAGTTTTATTTGTTTGGGTGGAGTGAGTGTGGTTTTCTAAAGTTCTGAAACAACAAACCAGACCTTTGTAGACATAGACGGGGGGTGGAATCAATCTCAGGTTTAGACCAAGCAATCAAACCAATAATGAAAACAGTCTTATAGTCTTACAATCAGACTGGCCTTATCAAGAATCTCTGAAGGTTTGACTGGTTTATTATTACAAACAGAGTTGGTCTGGGTCTTGTAATCCAGGATTCTGATGTTAAGACAGTGACTTGACATCCTGCAATCAGAGACCGCTATTCTGAAAATTTCAATTATACAAAAGATTACTTAAAAGCAAGAATGAAATAATAAGCATCAAACTTGTATTGACACAGTTATGAAAAATTAATGGGGTTAACTTTTAAACATTAAGAAGGTTATAGGAGTTGTATTTTATAATACTTTATGAGCAAAACCTTTGTGATATTGGCCAGTGCATATTTTGGGTAAAGTGTTTGAAATAACCAGACTGATCTCACTGTGAAATCAGAAACATTGGGTTGCTAAAGCTAAAATCAGTCTGTGCTTACCGAGATGCAAAACACTGCCCCCTGTGGCCAAAGTGGTAATTGTTGTTGTGTGAATGGGCATGAGTGAGCTCCATTTTCTGGGTGTAATGTCCACGGAGGGAGTTGTTTTCAGCTGTACAGGATCTAACACAGTGAGGAGGGATGCATATTTTATAAACTGTACCACCTAAACATCAGTGAGGTGGTAATGTAATGAGGGAAAAATGCAAATTTTGAATCGTGATTGTGACTGAAATGCGAAAGCGATAACTTGGGATCTGAATTCCGGTCTTCCATGCTGCTGACGCAAAGCCCTTCCGGTCACACCACAAATGAAGGCAAACATGCTGGAGCAGATGCAAAAATGTCTGATAGGAGATGACGCTTGTCTGTGGCAAATCCTAGGTAACTGAGCTCTCGGAAACAACATGCCGACATTCTGTGTGATCATGTTGCAATAATAAATTAAGCAATGTTTTTCTGGCACTAGATTGTGTTGAATATGACATACAACAAAGCTTGCAACAATGGCCTCTGTTTTAGAAGTGTTGAAAAAGCAAATTTGAATCAATCAAGGCTAATCTTTGTTTAATAGATCAAACTTTGCAGAACTTTGAAAAACACCGGGACAAAACCTTTTGAGATTTCTGTTGTATCGAAACCAGACAAATGTAATTATTGGATTAGTCATACAAAGTAAATGTGTCCTTGTATTGATTCAAGCCTAGAGTCATTTTCTGAGAATAAGCATTCAGTCGCTTTGAAAATCACTCTTCCTTTGACAAACACATACATACAGAAATGTGAACATCTTTATCAAACTTATGAACTATAAGTCATAATATGCATAAATATGCAAACTATGAAATTCATGTACTTATGTATGATGTATGGGTATATCAATAGGCTGTTTCAAATATGTATATTATTTCTTTCTTATATCAAACCTTTGCACATTTCTTCTGCCTGCGGGGAAACCTATGCATGGATTATGCCGTATTTTTTTTATTTTTTTTATTTTTTTATTAATCAATCTGTGTGCCTCAGGCACATATTGCATTGGCTATTAAACAAAGTTTGTGCTTTTCTATGGAGTCATAAGAAACACTCCAAATTCAAGTGAGTGAGTTGGGTAGGTCTTTTATATGCATGCCCTTTACATGATTAACCTTGTGGCTGACCCAAAAACAGTTTTGCAGTGTTTGTCATAATAGTGAATGTTATGACTTGCAAGTCCTGGTCCTTTATCGGTGCCAACAGGCAATATCTACTCAGGGGATCTGTTGTAAGAGAGATGCCCATATGCTGAGCCATATGGGAGCTGGAAGAGAGCTGTGTAATTCTGAGTAAACACGTCTGGGCTCTCCCCTACGAAAAAAGGCTATTTTTAAGCCACATGACTAAGAGATTCTAATTCAGACTGCCAGAAACAAAGCAGAGGTTTGATACTAGCCAATGAACAGAGGAGTTTAAGCATATTTTCCTGTATGTTCTGCATCTGGGGAGCATGTCGTAACATTTATGAAGGTCATTATGGAGTCTTGTCAACATATGTCTTAATGGTATAGTGTCAGTGTGCTTTAGTTTAAACCAGTGTTTTGCTGAAGCTTGTAGCTACAAGCAACTCATAATTTCTTAGTAGTTTGTAGTGTAGCTAACTACTGTTTAAAAATGGTAGCAAAACCCACATGTCCATATAAAAAAGGACAGAGTAATAATAATAATAATTATTATTGTAATTTTTTTATTAATTTTTGTTTTTGTTTTGCTTATAAAAGTCACATTAAAACTCACTTGGCAACTTTTTGCCAGGCATTCATCATTTATTTTTGGAACTTTTTTAATGCCTTTTATGTACATATTTTACTGTTTTAGCCAAGTCCAAGATCCAGTTTTTTTTATATTAAACTATGAAAATCCATTATAAAAATGCAAATTCTTGCATATTTAAAACTATGATAATCTAAACAATGTTAATTATTATTTCTAATTACTAAATATTAGTACAATTATTTCTATATTTTTTTCAAAAATTGTGACTGTCCCACAGTTGTGGCATCATTTCAACCATATCGGTCAATTTTGCCCCTATTTTTATTTTTTCAAAGATTTGTGTACTTGTAAAGCAAGTCGACAAAGTGTCAATGAAGAACATGCTTGAAATGAAATATGAAACAAGTGATGTTTGTAGAAAACAAAGAAAATTCAAAGTAAATATAACTTGTGAACAAAATATTTTTATTGGTCGTCATTACCAATCAAGCTTTACCAATGACCTCTGTCATTATCAAGCCGTTTTCGGCCTCAGAACTGCTGCTCGCTGGATGTTTTTTTTGTTTTTCGCACCATTCTCTATACACTCTAGAGACTGTTGTGCGTGAAAATCCCAGGAGATCAGCAGTTACAGAAATACTCAAACCACCCTGTCTGGCACCAAAAATCATGCCACGGTCGAAATCACAGAGATCAAATTTTTCCCCATTCTCATGGTTCATGTAAACATTGAAGCTCCTGACCCATAACTGCTTGATTCTATACATTACACTGCTGCCACACGATTGGCTGATTAGATAATCGAATGAATATGTTTGTGTACAGGTGTACCTAATAAAGTTGTTGGTGAGTGTACAGTATATATATATATATATATATATATATATATATATATATATATATATATATATATATATATATATATATACATTGTTTAAGATTACTTGGTAACACTTTATAATAATGGTCCATCATTAATAGGTAACTATGCAGGAATTGATACAGGACAAATGAGTAGTACTACATTAACACTTTAGTTACTACTATTAACTAATAAGGAAACACAATTAACTAATCAGTAACTAATACAAACTGATGACTGTAGTAGTTCACTGTTAGGTAATCAGTAATTACTGAATTCAAATTGCCTCATTGAGAACTGTTAAATATGGCAAATTTAAAATAACTACTAATGAATTACTAATCAAAACATTAACATGTGTCTAAAATGTGAATTATTATGTTTTTGTGAACAAGATCATGAAATGTGCCTTTAGAGAAATATGCGCCTTACGTGCATTCTTTGTGGAAATTAATTTATGAATGTAACAGCATTGTAACGCATTATTAATTAATGAATATACACAACATTTGTATTTTATTTTTTACAAAATATTTTAACAATGAATTTTTTAGTCACAGATACTGTAGGTTATTCTTACAAGAAGCGTTTAATTTTATGTGAAGTTCATTTTTATTTTTTAAAAGTAACAATGTATCCAATGAAAAAAAAAATAGAATGAGTGTCACGTCCATCAAGCTTCTAATCCAATCAGGGTTCGCCATATTCAATGCTCACGCTGAAAGTGAAAGAAGAACGAGTGCAATTAATCTCCGCCCTCCCGTCGCTCCGCCTGCACGTGGTAAACTTCAACATACGTTCTGTTCTGTTCAGACCAAACATAGGCAAATGAGGAAACATGTCAAATTAATTTAATAAAAACTGTACATATTTACCAAGTGGACTGTCTAGGTCGGAAGAACACAGGTGGAATCGGCCTCATAGCTGCATGCCGGTTTTCTCTCCATTTTCTGTTGAAGTCTTGTGGAGATCAACACACATGCCCTTTAGACACATAATTTTAATATTTATCTTGATTTATTATTTTACTTTATGTTAAGAGATAAGACTTTTAAAACATGTAGTAACCGTGAGCCCCATCTATTAAAAGCATTATCCTGCTAAAAGTTTGTAGCCTATGCAATTATGTTCAATTATTTCAACGATTCATAATTCAGTGCCAGGAAAAACAATTTTTTTTGAATGTCTGTGAATGTTTGTTAACTATCTGTTTGATTAAAATAAATTAATTAAATGTAGGAACAAACACTTGAGTATTCATTACTAAGTGACAAGTAACACATCTATTACTATTAATGGTTTATAATGTGGTTTCACTTTATAATAATGTTTCAGATAACCTTTAGCTACCAAGGAAGGAAAAAGAAAAATCTCATTAATTAATAATGTGTTACCATGACCCTCACTCTTAGAATAATGGTCCAGATAATTAGTAATTCCTTAATGTTTATGTGGTAACACTTGACTCATTACTTATGGGTTACCAAAATTATTTAAAAAAGACCTTCAGCAATATCAAACATGCCAAAGTTAATAATTTGTAAAGAACAGAAGACATATCCCAAGGAATACACAGGTTGGGCACATGCACATATTTCTGTAAGGTAAGCTGACTATGATACTCTCCCAGACACTGTAGCCTTGATTTAGAGAACTGTTACGTTCATTAATTAATTTCCGCAAAGAACACACGTGAGGCGTATGTTTCTCTGAAGGCACATTTCATGATCTTGTTCACAATAAAAACATAATCATTCATAAATAATTTAGACACACGTTAATGTTGTGATTAGTAATTAATTAGTAGTTTTTTTTTTAATATGCCATAGTTAATAGTTCTCAATGAGGCAAATCAAATTAAGTAATTATTGGTTACCTAACAGTGAGCTACCTCAGTCATCAGTTCACTATTACTTACTGATTAGTTAATCGTGATTTCATATTAGTTAATAGTAGTAACTAAAGTATTACTATAGTACTACTCATTTGTCCTGCATTAATTCCTGCATAGTTACCAATTAATGATGGACCATTATTATAAAGTGAATTGTGTGTCCTATTTAATAATTTGCAGAGTTGGGGAATGTACTGTACTTCTTAAAGTGTTCTTACATTATTGATGTTTCTGGTTGAGAGCAGCAGAATCTGGCAATCTTTTCCGCACAAACATGCACAAATAGCGAGTGTAGAGAGCGGGAAGTGAGCGATCGAGAGAGAGAGTGGGTATAAAAAAAAAAAAAAAAAAGAGTGTGCGCTGTCAGCCAGAATAATTACATAAGGACAAGTAAACGTGTGAAAACCAATGTGCTGTATCCAATACACAGAATGTATGATAGTAATTGTATAAAGCATATCCAAAAAAGAGGACATATCTGGGAAAAAGATGTATGGTCACCATAATTCAAGTGCAATACAAAGTAACAAAAAAGGATGATGCAGCATTTAGACATATAACACCACCACCAAATAGAAAAAAAGTTGCTTGCTGCTGGAAAATCTATTTTGTTTTGAAAACAAGTAAGCTACTCTCATGCTTCTGAAAAATGTAGTTAAGTTAGTAGCATCGCTACTTTTATTTTTTCACTCCCCATCACCAGTTTCAGCATGCTGGAGATCCCACTCAGTGGAGATTCTAGCTTGATTTTCAGTGAATTTAGCTGCCACTCCGAGCAGAGCTTTAGGAACGTATCCACTCTCTACCCAAAGGATTCTCCTGGGCAGAACAAAGAATAGCCAGCAAACCCTTCCTATAGGATTGGATGACAGCTTTGCTCAAATGCGCCAGTTTGGATGCAACATGTGTGAGAGAGATAAGTAGCCCACAGAGCCTGAATATATGAAAGGCATTCTCTAACATATCACTACTTGCCAGATCACTTTTTAAAAATAGTTTTCAAAATACCCTCTGGTGTCTTGAAAGGCTTCCAAGGTTTTTTGGCGATGGAGTTACCACCCACATTAGGTTTCAAAGCACTCTCAGTCTCTTGAAACTGTGAGATCAAATTTTTACCATGCTTGATCATTACTAACCAAAACAGTTCTCTCACTTTCTCTCTGATTAGTACCATACAGTGACAACTGATATAGCCACATTAGTTTCTAATTTATATTCAGATTCTGAGGGACTTCTCCATCCAGATCCGGAACCCTCTAGGATGGACAGCTGGGAGTGTTCCCACAGACAATCTGGAGATGATGGAACTTCTGAAAAATCGAGATTCACACACACAGATCAGTGTTGGTGGTAATTTGTGACAAGTAACACGTTACGTAATCAGATTACCTTTTTGGAATAACAATTAAAGTAACGTGTTATGTGTTGAATTTGAACCATAATATCCTTTTATTCCTATATTTACGCTAATGATACATTGTTTCCTCACGATTGTGATTCCTGTGTAAATACATGTAAACCATATCAAAATTTGGGAAATGCACCTTTCGTTGTGTATGTTATTGTATGCACCTCTGTCAGGGGGGAAACTATAGCAAAAATAGCACAAGGTAAAAAAGATTGCGAACCTTTATGTTCAGTCAGAATCTAGAGTCTCAATGGCGAGAAAGTCACACAAAAGTAACTTAACGCAATACTTTCCATTTCCATGTAACACAATAGCATTTTATAATGGGTAGCATAATACTGTAATGTGCCAATTTTAAAACTAACATTCCCCAACACAAACGCTCACACACGCACATAATTTAGCATGATTTATTATTTTTCTCAGAGGACTCGATAGTATGGAATAACGTGAATAAGTGATAGATTAGTGTTCTTTGACGTAAGCACCGTCCTACGGTTCAATGTCAGGATTCTCGCTCGAACCATCAGATCCTGCCAGAAGTTGAAGACGACAGGGGAGAGGAGCTTACGGCAAAATGAAAATTAGAAATTCATTTAGACTTGTATGCCCCCAAAAGAGAATTAAACTAATAGTTCAACTTAGAATGAACAGGCGAAGGAACCTGAAAGAAGCAGAAATATAGGTAAATACATAATTATATCTTATATGTCTAGCATACTTGAAACCCTTATAAATTGCATGTAAAAGTGTCATACATGGAAGAAGGACGATTAGCTGGTGAAGTGGCATAGCTTGCGATGTGTCTGCGCAAACAGTATGCCCATGAACTGGGTGGCATTTCTTTGTGAAGTGTCTGTGAAACAGACTGCACATGAAATCGGATAGGTCTTAGCAGTGTATCCCAGCAAACAGAGTACCCATGCGAAACTGAGGCAAGCTGTAATATGTCAAATACATAAATGTAGATTGATAAAGTCGATCATATAATTAAGAACATTATTAGGAGAGTTTAACCTACAATGCAAATACCTACGGTGGTACATTGAAAGACCACTTATGAAAGGAAAATGCATTGGAAAACTGAAGTACTAAAAAGAATAAATAAAATATGCATGAGACTGTATAAGAGTAAACCAACCTGTTATCCTTATAAGAGTATGTAATTGAGCCATGCCCTGTAGGAGAAAGACTTTTGAGAGTTGATCTTTGTGAATGGGTGACCATTGATTGTGTAATATATATGTGTGGGGTAAACAATGCTAATGAGTAATATGAGGGAGGGGGAGCATTGTTTGTGCAACACCCTTGAGAAGGATAAATAATTCTAATGAGGAATATGAGGGAGGGGGAGCATTATTTGTGCAATTCCCTTGAAAAGGATAAAAAATGCTTGATGTATTTGAGCCCGAATTGGACAAATATTTGGTAGTGAAATACCCTTGAAAAGAGTAACCAAAATGTTGATGAAAATGAGCCCTGGATTGGCAAGCCTTGGTCATGCAATATCCTTGAAAAGGATAACCAAAGCTTTTAACATATATGAGGGAGGGGAGCACTGATTGTGCAATACCTTTAAAAAGGATTGACAAGGCTTGCGAGGGAGAGCAGATGTGTTGTGCCATTGAATTAAAAGTACTGCAGTTGCAGCACCTAGACAGCACATTTGTGCTGCCTAATAGATGTACTGGGCAGATAGCAGAAAACACCAAGTTGTGGTGTCGTGGGATTCTTAGTCACACGCAAGAAAGACAAGCTGCAGTTGAAGCACTTAGACAGCATGTTTGCGCTGCATGGGAGATGGATTGAGCCACTAGCAGAGCACTGCGGTTGCAGTGTCGCAAATCTTATACACACTGCCCAAACAGAGAATGAGCCGAGAGCGCCAGAATAGTATGATGTGTTGAAGGAGATTTGCAGTTGTGAATTTGTGGCTCCTTTTGGCTACGTAGAAGAAAGACATAATTTATTAATGAAGGTTTTATCCCAATAAAGTAACACAAATACCTTACTTACCTGCAAATACACTATATTGCCAAAAGTATTCGCTCACCCATCCAAATAATTGAATTCAGGTGTTCCAATCACTTCCATGGCCACAGGTGTATAAAATGAAGCACCTAGGCATGCAGACTGCTTCTACAAACATTTGTGAATGAATGGGCCGCTCTCAGGAGCTCAGTGAATTCCAGCATGGTACTGTGATAGGATGCCACCTGTGCAACAAGTCCAGTCATGAAATTTCCTTGCTACTAAATATTCCACAGTCAACTGTCAGTGGTATTATAACAAAGTGGAAGCGACTGGGAATGACAGCAACTCAGCCACGAAGTGGTAGGCCACATAAAATGACAGAGCGGGGTCAGAGGATGCTGAGGCGCATAGTGCGCAGAGGTCGTCAACTTTCTGCAGAGTCAATCGCTACAGTCATGTGGCCTTCAGATTAGCTCAAGAACAGTGCGTAGAGAGCTTCATGGAATGGGTTTCCATGGCCGAGCAGCTGCATCCAAGCCATACATCACCAAGTGCAATGCAAAGTGTCGGATGCAGTGGTGTAAAGCACGCCGCCACTGGACTCTAGAGCAGTGGAGACGCGTTCTCTGGAGTGACGAATCACGCTTCTCCATCTGGCAATCTGATGGATGAGTCTGGGTTTGGCGGTTGCCAGGAGAACAGTACTTGTCTGACTGCATTGTGCCAACTGTGAAGTTTGGTGGAGGGGGATTATGGTGTGGGGTTGTTTTTCAGGAGCTGGGCTTGGCCCCTTAGTTCCAGTGAAAGGAACTCTGAATGCTTCAGCATACCAAGAGATTTTGGACAATTCCATGCTCCCAACTTTGTGGGAACAGTTTGGGAATGGCCCCTTTCTGTTCCAACATGACTGCGCACCAGTGCACAAAGCAAGGTCCATAAAGACATGGATGAGCGAGTTTGGTGTGGAAGAACTTGACTGGCCTGCACAGAGACCTGACCTCAACCCGATAGAGCACCTTTGGGATGAATTAGAGCGAAGACTGCGAGTCAGGCCTTCTCATCCAACATCAGTGTCTGACCTCACAAATGTGCTTCTGAAAGAATGGTCAAAAATTCCCATAAACACACTGCTAAACCTTGTGGAAAGCCTTCCCAGAAGAGTTGAAGCTGTTATAGCTGCAAAGGGTGGGCCGACGTCATATTAAACCCTATGGATTAAGAATGGGATGTCACTTAAATTCATATGCGTCTAAAGGCAGATGAGCGAATACTTTTGGCAATATAGTGTACCTTAGTAACTGCTAATTGTTACTGCCTTGACTGCAAGCATTCAAATTATTAGTGAAAAGAGCAAAATGACCATTTTTGCCTTGAAACTTAAGCAATGAAGCAAGCTTCATAGAGTATTAGTAGGGACAAGTAGGAGAGCCATGTGAAACTGAACTTGGCCGCTTGACGCGCCACCATGCTGGTGGAATGCGCTATCCACTAACATGATAGTGAGCACCCAGCACTTTAGGAAACAAACATTGCAGCTTGAAAAGCAATATAGATGGAATGAAACAATAAGATGAATGTGGCATTGAGAACATGATAGAGGAAGACCTAGAACCCCAACAACCACCAGCTATTTGTTTTGATGATTGTTCCACCAAAAGAAGAATAGACGGAGCACTTAGCATATTTCCTTATGGAGAACAGCTGTGTTGAGGAGCATAAACGTACGGTGAGTAGACCACCGTGTGTAATCCAACATGAAGCAACTGTTGCTTTGAAAGCAAGGCATACAGTAGTAGCATGTGGCAGGTTTGTGTGTTCCACTCACATGTGCATGAGTGAAAGCGCATGTCGTACAAGCAAAGGAAGACAACTGTGGGGCCTTATAAGACATAAGCTAGATCATGACTGGATGAGATTCCGGGACTGAATGAATGAATGACGTAATGCTACCATGGGTCCTCCATGAGTACTATCGCTTACACTTTAATTTCCTTATAATAAGTGCACCTCAGGACTACCCAAGATTTAAATTGGCATGTCTCCATCCAAATATTTCTCACTCAAAGATTAGTCAACAGGCTTGTATTGATGCATAAAATATGTTAAGTGGTTTATAATTTAATCATTAAAGGTGTATGGTAACCAAAGGAATTGTACTGTATAAAAATGTTTTCTAAACTTTATCAGGATACATTGTCCATTTTAGCAGCAAGAACCAAATCTGGTCATGTGATGTCATAGTACATGCATAATTTATTAGCACACGATCCTTCAAATGTATCTTGAAATGCTTCATAAAAAGTGGAAAATAATGGCAATATTTCATTCACAATTACATTCATGGGGACCAAATTCATTACTGTTTATCATGTTCTAGTAAGTGGGCTGTCAGGGAAATGCAGGAATAATGAAAGTCAAAATATTAATAAGTCACTCAATGCCCTATGTGGGGGTCAACAATCACTAGAATTCCACACTGCTGCACCACCGTCATGCTGTTCAGTCGAGTTATTTCAACATGCACCAATTACCTGAAATTCCAGTTTTAAAATGAATTACCAGCAGTGGAATAAATTATCATGGCTGAAGCCCTGAACAGACTAAGAGTGAGCTTAAACAATCCTTTTAGATATATTATGTATGTAATTTTACTTGGGTGAATATCAATAGCACAGGCTCTCGGGAGCAAAAGGAAGGTTTCCAAGCTCTCCTGCGGAGAAATTGTTCCCCATATCAAATCAATTGCTTCAGCAACACTTTGGTAAATGTTTTTTTAGAAATAAGCCTTGTTGAGGCTTGATGGCATAAGCAGATTTAACTTCACAAAAGAGTGCAAAATGTTCAAGCAGCAACTTCTTCACAATCCCATATTGGTTGAACAATTTTTAAAAAGTTTATGGCATAGTAATCTGATTGAATAGACAAAATTTTTTATAGACACAAAGATGAAGAAAGCAACCATAATAGCCTGGATACCAGCCTTTCTGGATTTGCCTGGATTCACCATTATTTGTATTTTATCTATTTTCCCCTGAAGTCCATTTATAATGTTATCAAAGTGTTTTGCCCATAAAGTAATTCAGTTTTTCATGGCCTTAATCCACCCTCACTCTGACCCTTACAATTAAACAAGCTTTTTTTTTTTTTTTTTTTTTTGCTGTTGTGTCTTTAAGATATTTTATATACAGGCTGCAGGTTTGGTGTTGGATCCAGAATTGTTTTTCTGCCCTATTTTCTTTGCAAAGCCTTTATTACTTGGTAACAGGTTATAAAGACAGTCCATATTGAAATGTACCACACAAACTGTTAAGGTCAGACTACGCTGGGCAGCAGGTGCTACACAGCACAGCCATTAGCAGCACAAGGTTTGGTGAACTTTCTCAGGTTTTACTTTTAGATTTTCTGGTGTTTAGGACTAAAAGTGTCTATCCTGCTTCCCCCTTACCTTACTGTGACAGGGTGGTCAAAGGTTTTGATCACCCAATATAAGTTGATGTGTAAATGTGGGTGGTCATGTGGTCAAATGTATTTGACTGACATCAGAAGTGGCGGAAGTTCAGAATGAGTCATTTATGAGGCTTGGTTTCAATAAATGGTCTTGCTGGACTTTTATGAAGTTTTGAGTTTTGAAATTCACAGTATGTTTTTATACTATCAAATGTTTTTCTAAAAAAAATCAAGAAAAATTTGATTTCACATAATATGTTTTAGTCATGTATTTGCAAATTCACATTTGATTGGCTGACAAAAATGCTATCCCAAAGACGTTTACTAATGTTATCAACATTGACACACAATGTAGCAAGATCTTTTTATAAATAGGCCACTCTTATAAATGCAAATTGAATGGGCAGAGGCACTGACTAGCACCAGAATTTTGGTAATTAATTGGTTACAGATTCAACAGAATAAAGCTTGCAGAAAGAAATAGAGACTACATTAACAAAAACCGAAGGGCAATCTATGAAAAGATAAGAAGATAAGAGACTCTCAACTTGAATGTTAAAAGTAATCTTAACATGTATCTCTGGAAGAACTTTGATTTTGTTAAAAGTAATCTTATCAGTACAAGGGCTACATTTTTGATAGCCTACTTGTGCAGTTATGCTCAATTAATGTGCTAAAAAATCCTTCAAGGAATGATACAATTACTTATAATTCTCCAAGCATTCTACATTTTTCTTTAGTTTTTGCAGTGTATACGATTATTATTTGTGTCTGTCCAATTCAGTGTCTTATTATTAATTATTATTATTATTAGTGGTTGTTAGGGGCACAAGATTTTTTGTTGGACTCGCAGGTTCATTAACTTCCTGACAGTAGTTATTAAAGTCCCAATATGAACGCACAGCTAATTTGGTCTGAATGGGGAAACAGACGGCAGTGTTGTTGGCTTCCGTCTCTGGTATTGAGTTATAGCATTTCATATATGCACAGACACTGATGAACTCATGACATAGGCTGCGTTTCAGTTCCTCTCATTAAAGCACCCAATCAGCAGCCTGTGTGAGTGATGGCTGGATGGGGGTGCAGAGACAAGTTAAGCCTGACTAAATAAATCACACACGTACACACATATTCATTCACAGTACAACATCACAAGTTAACATCTGAGACTTTCTCTGCTCTAGACACATAATATCACTCCTTCATTTGCCACCTATTCCTCTGATTTATATTTTGTGTAGATTTTTTGTGCCTCTTGTCCAATGAATTCTGATCATTGCAACATTGAAATCACTGGCACAGGTAAATAAATAAATCAATGGCACAGCTTGAATAGCATCCTATGGGCTGTGTGTCCACTGACATATATGGCCATATTTGTAGAGACAAAAGGGAGTAGTTATTGTGACGTGTGATATTTAACACTTTAACTCGCTAAAATTATTAAATGCACCAATATTTAATATGAAATATAATGTTATACATCCTCCTGAGACCTGAGCGCGACTGCTGTGAGCATTTTTCTTTTCCCTTTTTGATTTGTAACGAGTAGCCCCTAATAGACATGCAAAAAAATTAAATACAATTCTGAGAAAATATTTTTTCTAAAAACAATGTCCTCGTATAGAGACAGCGGGACTAACTTGTGAAATTTTAAATAGTACCAAGGTATAGAAAGTTAGATTTTTTAAATCAAATTGTTTATTATGTTTCCAGGTGTAATGATGAGTTGGCGGAGTTGAGATCCATATGCAGCTTTTAATAACAATAAACATAGTAATACAGACAGGCAGTGGTCAATCACCAGCAACAGTAATATCCAAGGTAATCCAGAGAGATAGACAATAAACAGGCAAGAGGTCAGGGCAGGCGGCAGACAATCACAGGTTATATCCAGGTAAACGTGGCAGTAATAGTAGGCAGGCAGTAACGGGTCAAACCAGGGTGAACAGTCCAGGATCGTACACAGGTAATGCAATAAACACAGAGAATGCTCAGAAATGTCAGCCAGGGCAAAACAACACTTTGCAATGACAGACAGTGAGTGTGAGACTTAAATAGCTGAATAAATGAGGGACAGGTGAGCAGATAATCAGTGCCAGGTACGGGAATTATGGGAAATGGAGTTCAGAGTGTAAAGTCAATACTCAGGTGATGAAGCCCTCTGGTGGTGAGTGGGAGGAACTACAGAGGCGGGATTCATGACACCAGGAGTGTTGGTTATTCATGTTTTTAGGACCTTTTAGACTTTATAGCTGATTTTCAAAATCTCAATGTTCACTCTTTGTACTGTTAAATTAAAAAGTGATAGCCAGTGCAGAAGCATTTTACCAATCAGAAATTAGCATGGTTAATTATGATACAAGTAATGGCCAGCATCCTCCAATCACCATTGGCAACCATGTTAAAATAAAATTATACCTAATAAATTCAGAATATAAGTACTGATTACCATTGTCCCATGTCTGCCAACCATGTTAAATGGTTCAAACTTCATCTGAAGCCTGAAACGCAATAGGAGTGAATGCACTTGGCTGCATAGGAAAGCTATAGGATGCTCCCTTGCTCCCTATTTAGTGAATGATTTAACCTCCAGTGTGCTGTCTGTCTGCACTGGTCTCAGAACAGTTTGAAATGCACCTTATTTTCATCCTAACTCCATATAAAGCCTCTGAAAGCTAAATATTTCAGCTTTTGGATAAACCCATTGATTCTCAATGTGATAATGCATAGTAAATATAGAATTTCTAAGGGGGAAAAAAGGTCTGTAGTCCTTGTAAGTAATCATTGTGTTTAACAGCGTGCCATTTCATGACAAATTGCTAATATTTTCACAATGACATTTGGGATGAAACGTCTTGGTTACTGATGTAACCTCTGTTCCCTGATGGAGGGAATGAGACGTTGTGTCGATTTAGTGACACTAATGGTTCGATCTTGAAAGCCCCAATCACCTTTGCTTAAAATAGAAAAGGCCAATGAGAACTGGTGAGTGGAATTTGCATGCCACTCTCCGCCCCGGACATACAGGTATAAAAGGAGATGGCATGCACCACTCATTCAGATATATGCTGAGGAGCCAATAGAGAGTCCCGGCCATGTCAGCGGCCGAATCAGCGCCACAGCAGGATGGACACAACACCTCGTTCCCTCCATCAGAGAACAGAGGTTACATCAGTAACCAAGACGTTCCCTGTCTGTCACTCACTCGACGTTGTGTCGATGTAGTGACACTAGGGGTTCCTATAGGAAATGCCACAGGCACTGAACCGTGTCACGAGGTACGGAAGAGTGGACATGGGCAAGCTGCTGCGTGCCTCGCAGCGAGCGCTCAACCACATCGTGACCTTCCAGTGAATTAGGTTAGGCGTCTCCCTAGTCCTGTTAAGGGGGAGGAGGCACTTACCCAAGGAGGCTACCGGTGGAGTCTTTCCTGATTTGCTGTTAAGCAATTTCCCGCCAAGCACTTTCTAGAACAGCGCTGGGAAGTGCTCTTCCCTCTCCAGGAGGGAGGTCACTACGATGACCACATCCTACCGGAGGGAGGTTAACATGTGGAGAATACCTCACATGGACTTACCAACGGGGAAGTTCACATATGGAATGATACCACTGGAGGACCCTATCTACAAAGAGGGTATGCAGCAACAGTGGCCGAGGCGGAGAAAGCTCTGGCAAGGGGAAACACAGGGTTCACCTACGGGGAAACCGAACAGTGGAAACTCATCATACGGGGTTACTAAGGGGAATCACCACATATGGAGCACTGAGCCCGAGCACATGGGATCACCTGAAAAGGGGCATACCATGCGTACTGGGCCTGGTGCCGTAACTTCGGCGAGGTCAGTCGCAGTACACAGTTCCTGCGTCAACCCCGGGTCAGTCCTCCCCTCTTGCAGATATTTCAGCACCTTGGCCTGGTGGACCTGCAGGATGGCCATGGCATGCAGGGCAGAAGCAGCCTGACCTTACAGGCCTTGGAAGGGAGCCTTGATCGGTCACGCCAGGTGACCTGCGGGCATAAATGCACCGCTACGGTGCGTTCTACCTGGGGAAGCTTGACATATCCCTTAGCCACTCTGCCGTCGAGGGTAGTCAGAGTGGACGAGCCTGCGAAGCATGCACGGGCAGAAAAAGGTGCCTTCCACGACTTTGTTAGCTCCTCATGCACTTCCGGGAAGAAAGGCACAGGCAGGGCGCGGCCATGAGTCACGCTCCGAGCACAGAAACCAATCATCCAGCTGCGAACACTCAGGGCAGGGTGGAGGGTTCCATTTTAGCCCGATGTTCGCAGCCACCCGGGCAAGCACGGCTGCCATCTCAGCGTCCGCCTCATCCTGTGCTCTACTGCCCATGGGCAGGAGCTCAGAAGATTCGTCCGCTTCCGATAGCAGAAGCCCACCCTCCGATGCTGCGACCGAAAGCTCATCCTCGTTGCGAGCCGTGAACGACACATTAAACCCGCCCTGAGGCGGGCCGCCTGCATCGCTCGACAGCTCTTCCAGTTAGAACGAGCATGCTGGGGGACGGGAGGTCAGTGGGGGCTGAGTCAGTAGAAACGCTCCCATGTCCACATCCAGATCGCCCACGGTGCTTACCGACCCGGTCGGTTGAGCATCAGCCCAGAACGGACCAGGTTGGGGAGCAGCCGTGGTGGCTCCTTGCTGCATGAAGAAGGAAGTGAGCCGCAACTGCAACTTTCTCATGGGCATGTTCTCGCAATGAGAACATGACCCTTCCACGAAAGCTGCCTCGCGACAGATTTCATGGCTGTCCGGAGGGGAGAGATAATGGCCACATCCAGTGGCGCAAATGTGGAAGGACATCTTTAAAAAGACACCAAGTGTTTGCGTGAGCTCTTTTAGAAGGAAATATACTCTTATGAATATACTCTTTTAGCACCTGTAGACTCAGCTGCCGAAGCGCCCAGGGGAAGCACAACACTTGACCGTGTGAGGGTGACCACTGATATGCGCCGTAAAATCCAGCAGCGTAAGCGAAAGGTGAGAGGATGAACACAAGCATGCATTCGGCTCCGAAGAAAAATCTGAATGAGTGGTGCACGGCATCTCCTTTTATACCCATATGTCCGGGCCGGAGAGTGGCATGCAAATTCCACTCGCCAATTCTCATTGGCATTTTCTATTTTAAGCAAAGGTGATTGGGGCTCTCAAGATCGAACCCCTAGTGTCACTACATCGACACAACGTCGAGTGAGTGACAGACAGGGAACTAGAGACTCTAGTCTTTTGACTCAAATAGGTTTCGATGTAAAAACTTAATGAGGGTTCTTACCTGATATAGTTTTGTTGCCATTTCTCCCAAAGACAACCTCTGCTGTGATCGGTACCATATTGTTTTGACACATGACTTGTTTTAGCCCTTTACTGACAGCTCAGTGTGTTCTGAACTGAAATCGGTTGGTTTAAATTAAACTAAATTATGCACAGCGTAGAGTGAAGACAAAACACAATGTCAGTGCAGAATGATGCTGGTTCGCACAAGGATATATTATTTGTACATTTATTTAACATTTTATTGCCGCATTTTGATTACATTTTAGGGGAACCCGTGCATCCTCTGCAGACTTAAAACAATCAGCACTGTTCAATTAGCAAAAATGTATTAGTATTATGTATTTTGATGGTGTAACAAAAATAAATAAATAAATAAATGATAGAAGACTAAGCCAAAGGCTCTTGATCTATTCCACTCTCTCCTAACACACTAACCTCATGACCTGCTGACCTGGATTCACCACTGACCTGGATTCACTTCACAAGTTGGTTGCATAAGCCTGGAACTCTAACTGGGTTGTTATTCCATTTGATCCAAAATCCTCCAACCACCAGGGGTAAAATATCTCAGATCTGAAGGATGTGTTTTAATAACCCTGTAAAGGCAAACTTGGTTTGACATGTCATGCCAGGTCTGACATCGATGATGTGTTTTCTGTTTTATTCTTAAACATCGTTTTGTTCCTCACACAAAGCATCTGATTAGCTTCAGAAGAATTGGAATTTAGTTATCAAGTCATGTCAAGGGCCACTTTAATGGTGCTTTTTGTGATTATTGGAGCTCGACAGACCCAGGGAAAACAGGGTATGCAAAAAACTGAACCAGTGACATGTGACATGTACAGTTAACGTCTATTGCATTAATGTCTTTTTAGCTCTAAATAATTATTTAGCCTTGTGTGATGTTATAATGACTTATTTAAAAATAAAATATCAATGAATAATACTACTTTTGTCAATGGATTGTTAATATATCCAAATATTAGGCCTCATATTTAGTCATAAAAACTGTAATCTGTCACAGATAAATAAATTTATTTAGGAACTATTCATATTTAGGCTATTTTCCAAAATATGCTGAAGACACAAAATGTAAAAGGGCGAATAAATTTGCATTATAAAGGATAATAGATTAAAAATACAAATTTTTATTCACTGCCTCAAAAACAAATTCTTCATGAGAAACTAATGTGTGATGCAATGTGGAACAGAAAAACAGCAGTCGGAATATTCAAAATCTTTATTGAACATTCTTTACATTTAGGGAGAACAGGGAGGTTTGGTTTAGCTGTGACTGCAAATATAAACTAAAAAACAATAATGTGTGGCGAGCCAGTCGTGTGCTTGTCAGCGTCGCCCCTGGCAACCATAATTAGCAGAGCAGAGACACGTGATTGGGAGCACCCGAAGCTAATCACTGTTATCAACAGAGAAGGATTTAAAGAGCAACAGAAGGTGAGCAGGATCGCCAAGAGAAAAGCCCATGTGTGTTCTGTCTTATTATTACAGAGACTGATTGACTGCTCCTGCTGTTGTCATGGAACCTTTGCCTCTAATGTAAAGACTCACTCACAAAGTCTTGGGTTTTGATGCCATAAAATAAGACTTTATTAAAAACATATCAAAGCAGAGGTGGTCCATGGAGCATCTGAAATTACACTTCAGAATCATCCATTTTTATACAGTTTCTGCTCCCCTTAACTCTTTGAGGGATGGCCTCTTCATCCAATGAAATTGTCTTATGCCTCCCTAGTTTCATCTTCGCCATCTCCCTTCCAGCTGGTCATCTTTGGCCACAACTTGTGTTTCATCTTAATGCTAGCACTTAGTAGCGCACATATATCGTTTGCCTGTTTTGGTAATCTTGGCTTTATCTGCACCAGTCCTGCTCATTAAATTATCCTTTCAATATCCACATGCCCACCTCCCTTTGGGCGCTACAAAGTTTGATAGAAAGAAGCTGTAATTCTTTCCAGAGAAGCCAAGATGCTACAGGTGGTGTTCCTTATCTAAAACTCCTTACTCATTCGCTTGACACAGGCATCCCATCTCCAAGGTCTCCTACTTTCTGTATTACATCAGTAAATGTTCCCTTAACACAAAGGCCTTACACAGAGAGAGAGACTGCAAGCTAAGCTGTTTCCTGCACTTTCAAACTGTATCTAAATAATCAGAGTAAATCAGAGTATTAAAATAATAAAAGAATGGTTAAATATGTAACATAATGAATAACATTGATAATGCAGCTTATCATAATACACTGATTGCAGATTGTCATTTTTAGATCATTGCATATTGCATACATATTAATTCAATTATCAAAAACAGATTAACTGAAAGATTAAATAAAAATATTCCATGCTGTCTGCTCTACTCTACCTGCACCTCTCTTCAGCACTCTCACCAACGGAATTCTGGACTCCGACGCAGGCATCCCCAGCCTTCCTCCTTGGATACCGGTACTCACACTTGCCAGCACCTCTCCTCACATTCTCCTCCCCATCACCTTCACTACCTTCAATAAAGAACCCTTTTTGGTATAAAGCATACCTGTTTGTCTTGTGCCTCATTTGACATGTCCCACACTGGTGGAGAATACAGGCAATATCAGTGTCGAGGCTAGAACAGGCAATTGAATGCTGGGCGTACAGCCTTACTGGATGCTCGCGTGTCAGCCTACCACACACTACAAAGCTCACAGAGCAAGATGATGTGGAGGCCTATTTGCAAATGTTGGAGGTCATGGCCGTCCGTGAGGGTTGGCACCTGGAAGAGTGGGTGAGCATTTTGGCTCAGTTATTAAATGGAGATGCGCAGCACACCTATTACCCTCCCGGGGTGGCAAACGACAATGACACTCTGAAGGCTGAAATATTGGCCTGTGTGGGACTGTCTCCGGTATGTACAGCCCAGCATTTCCAAGAGTGGGCATACGATACTCGTGGATCAGTCCACGTTCAGACTGTTCAGCTGTCCCATTTGGCCCATCTATCATTGCTTCACGGTCAGCCTAAGGGGGCATGTGTTGCTGAAAAAGTGGTCATATAGACAAACTTCTCTGTGCTCTGCCCCTGGCACTGCGGAAAGTGGTGGGGATTAGAAATCCAGTAAATTTTGCTGAGCTGATCGAGGCAGTGGAGCTTGCAGAGGGAGCGCACTCTAGAGATGTCAGGGAGAGGGTCCCAACATTCACTAAGCGGAGCCAACCAGAGAGGCAAGTGCCGGAGGACACCTCACCAGCAGAGTGGATGCTTGCAGCAGGTCCACGTGTGGAGCCCATGCAACTGGATGTTCCAGAGGTGCGCACCAGAATAGTGGGATGCACAATCCTTCACTCTACACCCCCCAATGTTCCAACTAGAGCGGTCCGATTAAATGATGACCAGCTGAAACACTGTTGGAGCCAGGTGAAGGTGGTCTAAGGAGCTCCCTGGCAGCCAGGAGCACTGCCTTCCTCTCATTTTATCATTGAGAATGGGCATCTGTATTGTGTGGCAAACTGAATGGGTGAGGAAAAACGGCTGCTGGTTGTTCCCAGGGGAGAATGGAAACCATCATGTTGCCACACACTCCCCTTGCTGGTAATTTGGGAGCCCAATCATAAATTATCATTATTGAGGTGCCCTTCGAGGGCATTGGCATGGATCTTGTGGGGCTTGTCAGTGGTGCCCCAGGCAACCATAATTAGCAGAGCAGAGACACTTGACTGGGAGCACATGAAGCCAATCACTGTCATCAAGAGTGAAGGATTTACAGAGCACCAGATGCCACAGAAGGTCTTCAGAATCTCCAAGAGAAAAGCACATGTGTGTTCTCTCTTATCATTACAGTGACCGACTGACTGCTCCTGCTGTGTGCTTCACTCTGCCTGCACCTCTCTTCAACACTCTCACTGCCCGAATTCTGGTCTCCGACACAGGCATCCTCGCACTTGCTACAACCACTCCTCACACTCTCCTCCCCATCGCCCTTTCTACCTTCAATAAATAATTATTTTGGGGTATAAAGCATACCTGTTTGTCTAGTGCCTCATTCAACACCACCCCAAAAATATTACATTAATCATTGAGCCAATATATGAATTAAGGATAACAATGTCTGATGATGCAAAGTAACAAACAGATGGTAGTAGACCATTAATCATGGATAATAGATTTGCTTGCATATTAATGACAACTAACAGGAACATTCAGCCTACTGAACCAATAATTGAGTCTTACACGTTATAAACAAATCAAGTATAGGAGCGTTACAGTAGCCTTAATTTCCAAGTGTATTCTCCAATTATTCCATAATATGCATATATTTTAACTGAGGAAGAAAATAACAAAAACGTAATTCTTTTGCTCATATGGATGAAGGCATCATGAAAACTGACTAAGAAAGCCAAAATTTTGATTTTAATTTCAAAATTTAAAGTGCACACTTGTTTCCTCAGTCACGTGCTTCGCATCTGTTGTGAGAGCAATCATGTAATCTAACACACTGAGTATTATTATAGTTATTATAATCAATCATATTTCATATAAATGTGTCGACCTTTCATCACCACATGGATGCATTTTACATCTCTTCTATTGTTAAGCATTAAAAAAAAATAATTTGGGTGTGCAAGCTGACATTTTGGGTGGCCTTTGCACACCCTGGCACATTTTGATGAATGGAAAAGAGCAGTGAGAATATTGTTCAAAATTACTGCTTTTGTGTTCCAAGGACAAAATAAGCTTGTACATGACTGGAATGTCATGAAGGTGAGAAAATAATAACACAATCTTAATTCTTATTGAACTATTACTTTAAGTTTGTCAGCTTATCCCTCCCTTCTTTCCCTGAAGCAACTAACTGTTCAGGTAGCATTTAGAGAGCTGAGGCAAAGTAAATAGGTCATGGTTTAAATGCAAAACCTTTTAACTCTTAGATTGCAATCTTCATTAATCCCTGAGTGCTGAAGAGTCTACTAAAAGTCTATGACTTTTCCTTGGGGAAAGATTGGGCCAGTGCATATCTGGCCTTTTCAGTTAATAAGGGCCTCCCTCTCTCTCTCTTTATCTTTAGGAGGCATCTTTCATGTGGAACAAGATGGAGTGAATTTTTTTTCTATTGTGTTCAGTTTCAGACAGCCTCTGGGCTTGTTGGCTTGTTTGCATCCTGTTCTCTTCTCTCATCAGCCAGCAGCTTCAGAACAAAGCTGCTGGTGCTGATTGATTTTCTATATAGTTTGTTTTGAGAGTCCTCTACATAATTTATTTTGTATTGTTATGATACGTTGGAGTGAATAATACGTGTTTTTGAGTCTGCTTTTTTTGTACCATGTGTTCTAGGAAATGAATTTCACTGACTGTTTGCAGTCTGCGATCTACCTACAGGATTCGGCAGTTGCGTGTAAGTGTGTTTATTTCATTGTTTTACTTTGTTGTAGAGTGGTATTCAGTGCTAGACTTGTGCTGTTTGTTTACTGTCTTGAACTTGTGCTGTTTGCTTACTGTCTTGAACTCGTGTCGCTTAAACGTGGGTTGGTGTGTGTGTGTGTGCTATATTGTTTTGACTTGTCCCAGGGTATTCACTGCTAGATTTAGCGTTGGTTGTCCAGTGTGTGTAAAACTATCGTGGTTTTTAGAGTCTACAAACAGTGCTTCACTTGTTTAGAGTATTATTTATTGCTAAAGTGCAGCATCATTTATTTGCGGTGTACGTTAGTCGCGCAACCTTTAGTTTCAGTTTCGGTTGACCATGTGACTAGCTTTGTTGTGCTAAGTAGCATTAAGGCGTGTACTGCTTTTTTCATTGAACGGCTCGTTATCATCGTGTATAAATTTGACTTAAATGCTGACGCAGAAGCGGCAGCGGAAGTGGTAGCCCTCATGTAAAGCCCTCCTCGTGTGAAGACCAGCGAGTCTACCTGTACGAGTCCACTGAGCAAGGACACCAACAAGGCACCACTCACCATAGCACTTAAGTATCTTGTTATTGTATCTCTTTTCTTTTTTTCCTTCTATATACTAGCATGTCTACTTCATGAATAAAACATGCCTTCAAGCACATCCCTGTTATCTGTTACAGACCATTTACACGATATCAATGCAAGACCAAATGCAACCCACACAACCTACGGCCACTTTGAACTTCAGCACCTGCTCTGCTCTCTTTCTCAGTGGGACTCTGGAACTGCCAGTCAGCTGTGAACAAAGCTGACTTCATTTCAGCCTTTGCCACACAGTCCACCCTCAGCATCCTGGCACTGACAGAAACATGGATACATCCAGAGGATACAGCAACACCTGCTGCTCTCTCCAACAACTTCTTCTCTCACACTCCTTGACACACCGGTAGGGGTGGGGGAACAGGTTTGCTCATTCACAACAACTGGACTTTTTCACCACACTCTTCACTATGTAACAATACTAGTTTTGAATTCCATGCTATTACTACAATGCAATGCACAAAAATACATGTTGTTGTCATCTGTTGCCCTCCAGGTCAGCTGACAAACTTTCTTGAGGAGTTGGATGTCCTGCTGTCCTCCTTACTGGAGGATGGTAGGCCACTTGTGGTTGTTGGTGATTTCAACATACACCAAGACAAGCCCCAGGCTACTGAACTGAATACTCTCCTGGCCTCATTTGACTTAGAAAGACTACACACCACAGCAACTCACAGATCGGGCAACCAGCTGGACCTCATTTTTACATGTAACTGTACCAACTCAAATATTCTCGTTACTCCTTTACATGTCTCTGATCACTACTTTGTTCAATTCAACATGACCCTCCCATCTACATTAAAACAGTCTCCACCTTTGGTTTACTTTCGCCATAACCTCCGTTCTCTTTTACACTCACGCCTTTCCAATGCTGTCTGTACCTCTCTTCCCACACTAAATGTATTTACCATGCTTGATGTAAACACTGCCACAGACACACTAAGCTCTACTTTAACAACCTGTCTAGACAACATCTGTCCTATCTCCTCTAGGCCAGCATGTGCTACAGCACCCAGCCCCTGGCTGTCTGACGACCTTCGTGAACATCAGACTGACCTCAGGGCAGCTGAGAGGAGATGGCGGAAATCTAAAGATCCAGCAGATCTAGATAAATATCAGTCTCTACTTGCAACTTTTACAGATAATGTTAAATCTGCAAAAACCTCCTATTACCAGAACAAGATCAACAGCACCACAGACACTCGCAGCTTGTTTAGAACATTCAACACACTTCTCTGCCCTCCCCCTCCACCACCTGACACATCACTGACAGCAGATGTCTTCGCCACATTTTTTACTAATAAGGTTACAACCATCAGCAATACATTCTCAGCACCACACCCTGTCAAACACCTGTTTCCTGTATGCAACTCTTCTGTCTATAAGTTTTCTCCTCTGACTGACACTGAGGTCTCTAAACTCCTCCTCTCCAACCACCCCACCACCTGTTCCCTTGACCCCATTTCTTCTCACCTTCTCCAGGCCATTTCTCCATCCATCCTACCTGCACTCACACACATAATTAACACATCTCTACTTACAGGCACTTTTCCCACTAAATTTAAGCAGGCTCGAGTAACCCCACGGCTGAAGAAACCCGCACTTAACCCCACACAAATAGAACACTACAGACCAGTCTCTCTCATCCCATTCATGGCAAAAACACTTGAAAGGGCAGTTTTCAATCAAATCTCTGCCTATCTCTCACAGAACAAGCTGTAGGATGACAATCAGTCAGGCTTCAAAAGTGGACACTCCACCGAGACTGCCCTGCTGTCTGTCACTGAGTCGTTGAGACAGGCGAAAGCTGAATCCAGATCATCCGTCCTGATTCTGCTGGACCTTTCTGCAGCCTTTGACACAGTCAACCATCAGATCTTACTCGCTACCATCTCCTCACTGGGCATCACAGGAACTGTGCTTGACTGGTTTAACTCCTATCTCTCAGGTAGGTCATTCAAGGTAGCCTGGAGAGGTGAGGTATCCAAGCCACATCACCTACTTATTGGGGTACCTCAGGGATCAGTGCTTGGGCCACTTCTCTTCTCTATATGCACAACATCACTGGGACCCATCATTCAGGCACATGGTTTCTCTTACCACTGCTACGCTGATGACACGCAACTCTACTTGTCTTTCCAGCCCAATGACACCACAGTGACTGCTCGAATTTCTGCCTGCCTGGCAGACATCTCGGCCTGGACGAAGGAACACCACCTGCAACTCAACCCAGCAAAGACTGAACTCCTTGTCTTTCCAGCCAACCCTGCTGTTGAACACAACATCACCGTGCAGCTGGGTGCAACTACAGTAACGCCTTCCAAATCGGTCAGAAATCTAGGGGTAACATCGACAACAGACTAAATTTCTCAAAGACTGCAAGATTATGTAGATTTACACTCTACAGTATCAGGAAGATAAGACCCTTCCTCTCTGAACCTGCCACACAACTGCTTGTCCAGTCACTTGTCATAACTAGACTGGACTACTGTAACACTCTCATTGCAGGCCTCCCTGCATATGCAATTAGACCCCTGCAAATGATCCAGAATGCAGCAGCACGTCTGGTCTTTAATGAACCAAAGAGAGCACAGGTTACACCACTCCTTGTCTCTCTCCACTGGCTGCCGGTTGATGCATGTATCAAATTCAAGGCTCTGATGCTGGCATACAGACCAGTCACTGGGTCTGCTCCAGCATACCTAAAATCATTTATGCAGAGCTACGCACCCACTAGAAGCCTGCGGTCGGCTAAGGAACGTCGCCTTGTTGTACCAACACAAAGAGGCACCAAAACACTTTCCCGGACTTTCAGCTTCATCATACCACGTTGGTGGAATGACCTTCCCAACTCCATCCGTGAAGCTGACTCACTCTCTGTCTTCAAAAAACGACTAAAAACACATCTTTTCCATGAGCACTTAACCAGTCAAAAAAAATTAAAAAAAATTCTGTTGCACTTTATTCTGTTTTGAATACTATTCTGATGCTAGTGAAACTTCGTAATATGGCACTTTTCATACCACTGTCTCCTTAAGATGATTCGCTTGTGTTTTCCTCTTTTGTAATTCACTTTGGATAAAAACATCTGCCAAATGAATAAATGTAAATGTAAATGTTATATGAAAATGAATGAGTTTAGAGTCAACATGTTTTGGCATTCGCCACCCATTTTACTTCCATAATGTGATCTACAGTATTTACAAGTTAAATAAGATATTCATTGATTAAAAAGTAGGCAGTACTTGATTTTATCCATCAGGAATTTATTAGATCGTAAAAAGTGGTCATTCCATTACCACAATCCACAAAATATGCGTGGTATCTATATGACAGGTGGAGATTTTATTTTATTTATTTATTTATTTATTTTTATTTTTTATTTTTTGCTTTGCAATAACATGTACCAATCAATTCATTGAAATTGTTACTAAATTGAATTACAAAAACTGAACAGATAGTCCCACCCCAAATTCATGCCATTGGTTGAGCAAACTTGTTGAGATGCTCAAACAAAATGAGAAATGTTTTATAGCGCCACAGAGCCACATTGTTTAAACGTTTCAGGGAATCAGCCAACACATGGCTTACTTGTCTCTGCATATTAAGCTGGGATAGGAGAATGTACAGTATTTTAACACAAAATTACACACTACTGCTTTAAGAAAGAAAAGAGGACTGATTTAATGTTGACTTTAATGCTATTAATTAAGCAGGATCGAATCATTCTGTGTGAGTGTGTGTATATGCGGGTGTACCTACCTACAGATAAACCTGTGTTTACTTTTTAATTATCCTTTTTTCCAGCTAACCTCCACCTTACACTCTCTGGTCCAATTGGAAAACCATTCTGCTGTTGTAAAACATCTTTAAAGACCACATTCTCCTTTTCCACCGATCGCATTTTTAGCCTCCAAATCTAGCCTATAAGTCCCTGAAATCAAAACCAGAGACCCTTTGCAGCATAATGCCCTTTCATTCACACCTGCCATGTGTTTAATAACTGTAGTTCATGGTTGATCTACAATCTCTGGTATTATGTCTCACATGAAGCAGAGAAAAGAGATTATGAGTAAAATTCATGAGGCATGACATGCTACATCTGTTTCTGAATTGTTTTATCCATATCTGAAGTTGTTTTTTATTTTATTTTTAATGGCATGTTGGTGACAAGTTGCTGAATAAGGACTAATGTTTTTGTTTCGTCAAGCATGTACACTCGTATGCTTAGCCACCAGTGTTGGAGATTTCAGTCTTTGCTAATTCAAATAGATACTTGTTTGCAACCTAGCTGCTCGATAGAAATTAGCTTCCTGGGGAGCGTGGCCACAATGGCTGCTGAGTGAACTGATTTGCCTTTATGGAACTTTGAGATTAGTTTCTATATAATGTCTCTAGTGCTGAGTTAGCAGGCTGTGGTATGGGGGGCGTGGTCATGTGTCAGTCTGTGGGAGAGGGAGAGTGGTAAGGCTCGTCACCTGGGTTGTGAGTACTCTAACGCCTGTCTCTAATTATAGTGATGGCGGAGGGAGACCTTAAAAGGCATGGCAGAGCATCAGTGTGGGAGAGAGTGTGCCTATAAGCAGTGGTGTCTGAAGGACCAGCAGCAAAACACAGAGACTGCCTGTATTGAAAAGCCCTGTTTGAGTTGGCCACTGAGAGCCGTTTCTTATTTTGTGTTAATCTGAAGTGTGTGTAGAGAATACATACTCAACTGTTCGCTGTCTCCTGACTCCTCCATTGCCCACGAACTTAGATCTTTCACACAGGCGTTGATGATTGCACTCATAAACACATTAGTGTGTGTGGGGGCAGGTTTGGGTGGTTTACGAGGACATTTATTTAGGTTACAAACTGGTAATTACAAGGGTATTATGCTATAAATGTGGTTTATGAGGACATTTCTAGCGTCCCCATAATTCAGATCACTTAAAAACATACTAAACAATGTTTTTTGGAAAATGTAAAAATGCAGAAAGTTTTTAGTGAGGGTTAGGTTTAGGGGTAGGGTTAGGGGATAGACTCTGTAGTTCGTACAGTATAAAAATCATTATGTCTATGGAGAGTCCTCATAAGGATAGCCGCACCAACATATGTGTGTGTGTGTATGTGTGTGTGTGTGTGTGTGTGTGTGTGTGTGTGTGTGTGTGTGTGTGAATCTCTGTAGGGGACAGTGTGAAGCAGATGGCAGTGGCTGCTGGTGATGATGTTTGGTGGATGGAGGGATCAGAACCCTCCTCTCTTATTTTTTCATTTTTTTTCAAGGTGGAACATTACCACTCAAGGTAGCAACAAATAAGCATATATTTTTGTTATTAGTGAGTCATTCAATCATTTTGACTCCACTAATTTTTTAAAAAACACAGTCGCTCATGACTGAAACAATGAAAGGAAACGAGAAAGACTTGTTCAAATATGCTGATTTGTTTACGAATGAAACACCATGGCTTTGGTTTGTTTTGGAACTATTTTTGCTCTCAGAGATGAAGGCATTAAATTATTGGTCAATTTTTATCTTAAAATAAGTTATTTTATATTATTCAGTTGTTTGTTGAACTACTTAAATAAAAAAGCAATACTTGCAATACAAAAAATCATACTTGAAATTGTGCTGTTTTTCTGCTGATGTTTAAAACAACAGCACTCTTGCTCATGTGGTATTGCTTAAATTTGGAACAGCAATATACAAGCACTATTCTACCAATTAAATCTGAAACATTGTCTGTTTGATGAAAGTTTTAGAAATTTAGAAAGATTCAAGTACAAGTGTTGTACAGTGTTTGGTCCATCATAAATCTCCCCTATGAGACTGCACTCCATTAGATCCAGATCTGTCTTTCTCTAAAAGCTTGCCACTCTCATGAGGAAACTAATCTCATTTTCAGATCAAAATATATTTAATCTGTGAGTGAGACTCGTGTGAAGGAAGTCATTAGTCTACTGTTCCCCATTATTCAAACGCACATCCGATGTACAAAATCGAATGCATTTCAAACAGATATTCCTAATTGACGCTGGAAGCTTTAGACATAATCTGGATCAGTTTTCCACAGTAATTTACTGTCACTCAACCCTTTTATCACTTGGATGTGTCTTCATTGAGACGATTCTGGCAATTGGCATGTACCTGCACCAAAACCTCCCTTGCATAGCTCTTTTTAGCATGAGATTTATTTGAGGAAATTAAAGCAATTACCATTTGATTCCCAGTGAGCATGCCATATTTCTCTCCATGTCCTCAAATGTCTCCCTTTCCCTCCCCTTTTTATACCCCACTCTCCGAAACACTGTTAATTCAGTTTATATAATCAAGATGATAAAAATGTATTAGGAATAGACTGAACTCTTGATCTTGCTCTCTTTGCATTGGACGGAGGTGCATTAAATTTCACAGAAACTTTGCCACCTCAGCAAAAACACTGACTCCACCGTCTGCAACTCATCGTGTCTGTCAGGTCATTATGATGGGAGGTAAAGGAAACAGAGAAGAGAGACAGGTATGGTAAGTAGATAAACAGGATGTGATGTGCACACACACACACACACACACACACACACACACACACACACACATACTTGCACAATAAATCTGAGCACACACTCATAAAATTCAGAATGCCAATTTGAGGAGAATGATGCAGGGAGATGCTGCCTGGCAGAGTGTCCCAAATCAATCTTTAATGAGGTTCCATGATGGTCAGAAAGCTGCCCTATTGCCTAGGTAGGTAGCAGGGCTATACACACTGTCCACAGACTGGACAAGGCACACACAACCAAACACATGCCTTAACTGTGTGCGTAGAAGGTAACAGACAGGTTGACTGAGTGTGTCCTAGTGGTTTATTGAGCCAACACTCCCACTCAGCTTGAGAGCAATGGAAAGCAATTTCTTCTCTCTCTCTCATTCTCATTCTCAGGTGATGCATTTGTTGTGAAGTGATTATGTTCGGTCTGAGTAGACGTTCATTTTCCCAGCAAACTGTAATCAATAGAGATGACTGGTTTCTCGCAGTCAGAGATGCTTCAGCCTTCTGGCTCTAATCTGGCTGCTCCTGGAGCCCTGTGGTCTCCATGATCTATGGGAAGACAACCATCATCATATTCCTACTATGAATGATGACCAGAGCAAATAGGAATGCATGTGAAATACAATTAGTTGAGTCTGTGTGTGTCGAAGAGTGCATGTATGTGCATCTTTTGCAAAATCTGAACATCACAAAAATCATGTTAGCAACATTTTTAATAAACATTACAAACTAAAAGTGGAGGAACACAAAACTGAAAATGAGTTTTGTTGTAGAATTGCAGCGCTCAAGTGCATTCATTTTTGGCCGTTCAGAGAGCGGCGGTGTTTCTCTAGTCTTTAGCTAGATTATTAAATAATGGCCTTTTAAGGTTGAGGCTCTGGCCTAGTGTCATACGTGCTTGTACATGTTGAGCTGTGTGAGTGATGTGGATTTAAATTTGGCTTGCATTGTTCCTTGAACTCCTTCCTTCCTCTTCTCCACATAATTTCCTTTAATCTTACAACTACCCCTGTCAAGAAAAATCTCAAAAGAACCATTGATATTACATACTCAAAACATATGTATACTTAAAGCTGAAGTGTGTATTTTATTTCACACATTTTAAAATACTTTCTCCTATACTTGCTTAATATGCAGCACGGTTCCTTCTGAGCAAAATCTGTATTTTTTTCGGTTCAGAAGTACTGCAGTGTCCTTTCCAAATGGTTACCGGGTAGAACAACATAAAAGAGCAGTTAATAACGTTATTTTTAAAATGGCCATACTCTGTGCTAAGGGATGGGTGAAATACCAGTTGCAGTGTTGCCAGATCTCGCAAGACAAACAAGCAATCTGGTCTGGAAAAACAAGCCCACAATAAGCAACTTGCCTCGCCAAACTAAGCGAAAATAAGCAATTTTTTTTTTTCATGTGTGGTGGATTTATCAGCATAGAAATCATAACAAGCATATAGTTAATTAACAGTTAAGTCTATTTTAATTACAGATCCGCTTCTCAGTCAAAACCTGACAGCATCAAACCTGTATTTCTAACAATAATTCAGTGAAGACTTGGAAACAACTGAGAAATTAACTTTTTACATCAAATAGGCCACATTCACACAGCAGAAGAATACGGTTGTCTGACCTGTTTTGAGTGCTTAATACGGTTACATTCACACACAGTTTGGTTAATTACAAGAGTGACAACTGCATTCTATAACCGAACTGACACCTGCAAATTTTCAGGTCTCACAACCTTATTTTCGGCAAACCTGTGCTGTGTGAACGGAACCGTACTGGACAACTAGTTGTTAGTTACGTCACATACAGTGAGAGACACGCTGCACTGTACACGCATGTGTCTCTTGTGTTTCATGTGGGGTTTTATCTGTGACATGCACAGAATGGGGGCAGCAGGGGCACTGCCCCTTTCATTCACAAATCTAAAGGTGCCATTTTGGTAGTCCAGAAAAACGAAAGAAATTTTAACATTTAAATTAAATTAGTTAAATAAAAAAATAATAATAATAAATCTCGTAATAATATAAAAATAACATTAATAATGTGTTATTATGAGATTTATTTGTAAATCACGGGCGTGTAAATGGAAATTAAGCGGAGGTGCCTTTAAGAGCACACTACAGCAGATCGGGGGTGGATTCCAATCGAAAGTGATCCTCCCTATGCCCTACTCACTCCGAAGTGCAGAGCTCTTGAAGTGGGTACTCTGAAGGAAACATGGCATTACTGTATGAATGTACCCTTCGTTAGCAGTCTTTTGGAAGGGCCCTTTGAGAAAATATTAATTATCTCACTTTCGTTTAGAACGTACTTTGGAGTGGCATCCCCTCCCGCAGCAGTGCCCTTCAAGGGAGCAAAAAATTCAGTTTGGAATTCATCTCGGAACATCAAAGTTCCATTACCTCAGACGAGTAACAGGTCAGATAAAAAGTCCACTCCACGTGTTGTAAGTTCATCGAATTATAATACTCGATTGCTACCACATTGTAGTGTAGACAGCTTTATTAATTATAATAGGAGTGGTCACGTTGCTTTCAGTGACAGATATTCAATTTGTCTTTTATAGAATACTGCCATTAACTGAAGGAGTTGTCTGATTCAGCCAAAGCCAGTTGGTTTTTTTGTTGAATCTAATAAGCCATTAGACTAATCACTTTCAGAAAAAATACCATGGTATTACCATTTTTAGACATGTAGTCTGCCATGGTAACCATTCAAAACCATAGAACCATCTTGACACAATCATTGTACCATGGTTCTGCCATATTATTGCTGTAAGGTCCTGTATATACTGTATATAAATATTAATGACAGAATACAGTAGAATAACATTATATGAATATTAAAAGAAATAAAGAGAAAATAATATAAGAAGTTTCAGTTAGGATGACTGGATGAAGTGAGGGAGCAGAGATGAGAGAAAGTGAAAAGAATGATGAGACAAGAAAAACATTGGAGCCCTATAACAAAAAAAGGGTAATACCATGGTACTGAATAATTATTATATTCATTGATGATACCGTCATGGTACTCCAAGGTACTTTAAAAATACCATGGTTTTACTTTGACATGTGTCAAAAACATGGGGTTATCACAGACCATGTCTGAAAAAAATAATAAAATAAATGTAATACCATGGTGCTTTTTGTGAGAAATATAAAAGAATAGGCTATTACTTTCATTAAAAATGAAAAATTATGTACAGTATATAATAATTTTTTTTTTTTCAAAAAGCAAAGAAATTAGTTAAGTGTATATTATTACTACTCATTTAACAAAACAAAACAAAAAATCAGTGCCCTTTTTCATTCTTCCACCCCTGTCCCTGCTAAGGTTTGAGCTGCGTGTCATCCGAAGATTCAGCCGCTGTCTTCCTCCGGCTGCTCACAGGTGCGAGCTGCGAGATATTAAAGCTGCGCTCTGCATGCGGTTAAAAAGCATTCAAAGCCGCAGTTGGTTAATTATGATCTGATGGATGAACTTGCGCCTCGATTGGACTCATATTAATAACCCAGTGGCAAATGTGATAAGACATGCTGGTGCTATGGATGTCGCTATCTTTTAGTCACTGTCACTATGATTACTGCTGTTAGAATACGGTTGTGACTTCAGTTGATCATTCATACAGAAAGTATTCGAACTGCTACTGTAAGCTGTTGTATGAAAGGGACATTCAAGACTCACACCTGTAAGTAAATATGGTTGTCAATCCCAAACACTGACTGTGTGAACGTAGCCATAATGTTTTCCTTGTATCTGGATTAGCCGTGCATGTACAGTATATGTAGTAATTATAGTTGTTAAAAAGGTCTTCATTCAAAGAATGTGATATCCACAATGGGCAATTAGGCAAAAAAAAAAAAAAATGTGTGATGCAACAGTTTCCTTCAGGATCAAAGTGCATGTTTCATTTATTCAGGCAACATGAAATGCGTTTCGAAAAATGTACTGTGATAAACCCTTTGGCCTCTGGTTTCATGAAAAAAAATATTACAACAAAATTAACTGGTTATAATCAGTTACCAGCATTTAAAAATAACATTTTCACTCCGGTACAATTGAAAATCACTTTGTTCCCGTTTTCGGTTACGTTCTGCAAAAAATTATTTTTCGTTTTTTGTTGGAAACAATTCATTATATTTTCAATTCTGTTTAATGGTGCAGAAATTATACACTATATCTTTCGTGTTGGTAATGCAAAAACGTTTTTTTTTTAAAAAAACCTACAGAGATTGTTCATTCCTAAAGGGTGTTTTTGATGATAAGAAAGTTTGAGAGAGTAGCAGATTGCAAATGAGGTGAGACAGGGAGTGGGAGGCAAGGTATTTGGAAAACAGGAAGGATGAGAGTGAAGATGGCATGAAGAGAGAGATGGAATGAGTTCATTAGTAACAGAGTAAAGATTTCCACAGTTTGAGCAGAAATTCAATAAGGAGGAAATAAGAAGAGCAAAATAATACACAACGTCTTTGTCCAATTACAGACTGAAACAAACATACACATATTTGCATGTAAATGTTATCTGGTTGTTCTGATTCTGATTAAATTAATTGCAAATAACTATGAAATGAAATACCTGCATATGATTAAATCTTGATAATACTATTATTGTAGAAAGAATTTGACATAATTAAAGATTGCTTGCTACACCCTCTCACCAACTAAACTAACATTTCCTCTCATCAGAATGTGTGTGTGTGTGTGGGCAGGTTTAAGTCATTTACGAGGACTTTTTTTTTAGGTAAATGGTAATTACAAGGGTATTATGCTATAAATGTGGTTTATGAGGACATTAATCACTTAAAAAACATACTAAACAATGTTTTATTGAAAATATAAAAATGCAGAAAGTTTTTTGTGAGGGTTAGGTTTAGGGGTAGGGTTAGGGGATAGAATCTATAGTTCATACAGTATAAAAATCATTATGTCTATGGAGATTCCTGATAGCTAAACCAACATATATATGTGTGTGTGTGTGTGTGCGTGTGTGTGTGTGTGTGCGTGTGTGTGTGTGCGTGCGTGCGTGCGTGCGTGCGTGTGTGTGTGTGTGTGCGTGCACGCGTCCACAGTACCAAGTATCACAGTTGGAGTTCGATAGTATAGATTTGTTTAGGCTGAAGGATGCTGACACATAAATGGTGTGAAGCTGAGAGTGGACTTTCCCTGAAGGGCTAATGTGTGTGTGTGTGTGTGTGTGTGTGTGTGTGTGTGTACGTGTACATGTTTATATTACATTGTGGGGACCAAATGGGGTCCCCACAAGTTACGTGGGGTCCCCACAACAATTGGGTCCCCACAAGGATAGTAAAACCTGAGATCACCTACCTTGTGGGGCCCATCTAGTGGTCCCCACGAGGGAAATGGCTTATTAAACATACTAAACTATGTTTTTTTGAAAATGTAAAAAATGCAAAAAGGTTTCTGTGAGGGTTAGGTTTAGGGGTAGAGGATAGAAATTATTGTTAGATATGTATGATGCATGGAAGTCTATCGAGAGTCCCCACAATGACATAAAACAAATATGTGTGTGTGTGTGTCCTCCAGGCTTGCATGTTTTGCCCCTCTGCCATTACTCAGGAAATGAGTATCAGAGCAAAGCTCTCGAACCTTGAACACTACCATTAACACACACACACACACATAAACACATACAGGTATGTATACGTATACGCAGGGTTGGGAGGGTTACTTTTGAAATGTATTCCACTACAGATTACAGAATACATGCTGTAAAAGGTAATTTGTGATTACTCAAGGTCAGTAATGTATTCTAAATACTTTGGATTACTTATTCAGCACTGGTAGATTTTTTCACTTGTTTTGACTCTAAAAACTCTGCCAGTACAGTAAGACAAAATACACATGTTAAAAATACATTCTCTGAAAAACCTTAATATATTATGCAGTGTTGTTTCTAAAACAAGATCAATCAAACTGATGTTGTTTTAAGGATTTTTAGATATTTTTACAGGAAAACAATACAAAACATATTATCAAGAATATGATTTCTGCCCTAATATCAAAGGTCTAAGGTTACTATTAAGACTTCTACAACTCTGGACATGCCTCATGACACCTTCACTGAAAAGCCAGTCAGTGTGGATATTGATTGATATATATAGTGTGTTCTAAAGGATTGCAGCTTGTGCATCATTGTGTGATAGTCATCTAAGGGAGATTACAGGTGGCTTAGGGCATTTTCACACTAGAGCTTTTGGTGTGTCTGTTTTACATTAGGGTGAGCTTGAAATGGTGGTCTGGGGTACGGTTCATTTGCACTTCAGTATGGTTTGCAGTTGGTATGAATGCAATCCAGCCTATCTTGTAGTGCTTTTTCAAATGCCACTGCACCACTGATGATGTCATATAATTTCCTTTTGTATTGCTCATTGCAGCTTGTCTCCACAGAAATTTCCTTTAATGAGCTGCTTGCAGTCTCCTAGCTACAGTCATTACCTAGTTATAGCTGTAAACAGCTGCCACTTGTACTCATGGTAATGGCACAGACATACCACTGTTGTGAACCAAATACTAAAATATGTAAAGAGATGCTTGCTGATTCAGGCAGAGGAGTCAAACTCAGGTTCTGACCAAGCAATAAAGCCAAATGTGATTGGGGCTGGTGACTAAATGGTTGCAGTCTTAAATTCTACAAAAAGCAATCCATGAGTAATCATAAATGTGGCCTTGGGCATAGTGCTTAATCCCAAGTTTCAGGATTGTCTCTGTTAAAACCCAGCTGAAAAGACTAATTTAGACCAGAATAAATTTCCATGCTGGTCCAGACTAGAGGGATAGTTAAACCAATTCTCCCATCATTTACTCACCCTTATCAAGGATTAAAAACTAAATGTTTTTAATTTCGGTTCATTCTCAGAAGAAACTGTATTTTTTTAGTTTCAGCTCCTTTTCAGCATTCCACAGCCTCATTTCCAAATGGTAGCCAGTTAGGATGAAATAAAAGAACAGTAAATAACATTCTTTTCAAAATGACAGTACCCTGTGCTAAGGGTTGGTGATATACTGTACAGCTGCAGTGTTTCCAGATCTCACAAGAGAAACAAGTGAACTGGTCTGGAAAAACAAGCCAAGAATAAGCGACTTGCCTCACCAAAATAAGCAATCCAATTTTTCCCTTTGTGGGGGATTGATCAGCATACAAATCATAACAAGCATACTATAGTAGCACATATAATAGATTGTATTTTCAATAAACACATCCTGATATGAAATATATTCCTAAAAGTATTTCAAATATTTCAAATATACAACTGGAATCAACTAAAACCAATTAATAAATCTTTGTGCATTTATATGTAGTAATTACAGGTTATATACAGTAGTTGTCAAAAAGGGCTTCAGCATCTCATGGAAGGCTACACCCATAATGTCCAATTAGGTGAAGAAATGTGTGATGCAGTGGTTTCTGTCAGGATAAAAACACTTTTATAATGTTCTACTAAAAAGAGAGAAGCTTAATTTCTCAGGCAACAGGAAGTAGTGTAATTTCCGAACTTTACTGTGATAAACCTTTTGTTCTTTGGTTTCATGAAAAAAAAAAAAAAAGATAGAACAAACTAATACAGACATTAACTGGTTAACAGCATTTAGAAGTAATGTTTTCTCTCTAAAATAATTCAAAGGGACTTCATTCAGGTTTTCAGTTGCATTCAGCAAAAAATAAATAAATAAAATAAAAAACAAATAATAATAATAATAATAATAATAATAATAATAATAATAATTTTCAGTGTACCTAGTCCCTGACCCTTATTCTGTCTAAATCTCATATTACTTTCTTCTTCAGAACACTTACAAGTCATTTTGAAGGATGTTTGATGTGTTTCTGCCCATTCGAAGTCAATGGGGTTCAAAACTTTCAAGCTCCAAAAAGGGCATAAAAGCAGCATAAACGTAATCCATACGACTCTAGTGATTTAATCTAGGTCTTCTGTAGCAATACAATCGGAATTGGGTGAGAAACAAACCAAAATGTAACTCCTTATTCGCTATTAATCTTGACATCAGCAATAATCTTGGCATCAGAAATCTCCTTGGTATGTTCATGAGAGTGGCTCGTTTATGCTTCCTTGCACATGACGCATGCACAGAGTGCATGTAAAGCAAGTCGTTTCAGTTAAGATTGTTAAAAAGTCTGAATGAGGAATCCCATGCTTGGGACCAACATAAAACATATGATGGTCCAAGGAGGTCTATAATACCTGAAGAGAGCCATTAGTTAGCATTCCCATTCATCTCAAAGGCAGTTGCTTGGTGGGCGCATGTAGCCCCGGAAGTACGCTATTTGAATTTTACCATCTTTGCTCATTGACAATCAGTCCCAAGATCAGTTTTTGATCCAATCACCTGAGCCAAAAATACCATATGACTAATTAAGCCAGCCATACCCTAACACCTTTTGCTGATCTGTTCGGTAGGTAAGCCTTCCGATAAAAATGTCTGTGAAATGGCTACTTACTATTTACACATCAGTCAATAACCACTCTTCTCCTTTCACCATGTATTTGTGTGAATAGCAGTCATTTCTCCTTCCCTCACCTTTTATTGTGTCCATTCCTCTCCAACCTGCAATGCTTGGCACAGCAAAATTACCCAAACATCTTGCCTGCCCATGCCCTCGGGGCACTTTGTTCTTGCCCAGCACCGACTGCTTTTATGGGTGTTTCAAAGGCTGATGGGAATAAGCCAGATGTCCACAATGTTGGAATCTCTCAGTGGTATCCTTGCTGATTAACTACCACAGGAACACTGACCACTCTCTGCCAGTCAGCCATGGTGTGGTCACGCCCGGCCTTCTCTCGTCATTAGATTTCATGCCAGCTCACAGCTCTCGTATTATAACGTTAGCTGATTTATTTTGACCTGAGGGTTGTTGACTTTCAGTCTTAATTTTTTTGCCTCCAGGTCATTTGATTACATGCTACTTTCTCTTTCTAGGTCATTTAATTAAGGTTTGTTAGCACATCAGGGCCGCACTATGGTTTCTTGCCAGGCTAATACGATACACACAACTCCATCTGCCACCGCTCAGTGCACCTCTCCTTACTCCTGGAGTTCTGCCACCATCCTTTGAGCCTCTGCATCTGGTTTCATCGGTTCCTGGTTGTTCAACCTATGCTTGTTCTGTGTGATCTCATTAGTATTTGTTGATATTCGGAAGTAACTAAAATTGCATGGACTGCTTTTTTGACACTTTTTTTTAAATAGGTTTTTTTATATAGGGTACCTCTAAGCTGCCATTGTATCAAAAAGACAGACCGAACACAGAATACCATTGTCCACTGCATGAAAAGGCAGATTTCCTGGATAAAATTGGCATGGCATCCCTGTCACATTTAAGGTGTACGACCTGTGTGTGGCAATTTCTCCATCATGTGTGTGGAGTCACATAAACATCCGGACACTGGTGGAGCACTGAGATTTTCAGGTATAGGATATTCCCGGCCATACACATTGGAGATGTCTAGAGATTTACAGGTGTCCCACCTAGCTGACGTCCCATTTTTGTTGTGTGTAAAGAAATAAGCTTTTATATTATTTAATATTTATGGAATTTTAAACCACTCGCTTGACCAATATACTGTACATTGGTCATGGTCACAATATACATAACATGAATGAACATAAAGCTGCTTTGGGACAATGTGTATTGGTAAAAGCACAAATAAAAAACTATGCAAATAAAAATTATTTGACTTGATTTTACTTTTATGTCACAATGTTGTTGATGTTTTTGTTGTTGTTGTTGTTGTTGTTGTTTTTGTACATTGGCAACAAAATCTCAATGTTCTCTCATTGCACTGTCAAACAAACAAGTGATAGCCAGTGCTAACGCAATCATTGCCAACCAGTTAAAATAAAATTTAGCATTATACTGTAAATTCTGAATCTACGTACTGATTACCATTGTCCCATGTCTGCCAACCATGTTGAGTGGTCCATCATCTGCAGCCTGAAACTTAACATTTGGTTGGATGTTAGGAGTGAATGCACTTGGCTGCATAGGAAAGCTACAGGATGCTCCCTTGCTCCCTATTTAGTGAATGACTTAACCTCCAGTGTGCTGTCTGTCTGCACTGGTCTAAGAAATGATCGAAATGCACCTTATTTTCATCCTTACTCAATATAAAGCCTCTGAAAGCAAAATGTTTCAGCTTTTGGATAAAACCATTGATTCTCAGTGTGATAATGCACAGTAAAAATAGGATCTCTAAGGGAAAAATAGCCCTATATTCCACATCAGTGGTCATTGTGTTGAGCAGCATGCCATTTCGCAATAAATTGCTCAAATTTTTAACATGGCAAATCGGATGACACTAGAGACTCGTCTTTTGACTCAAACAGGTTTCAATTTAAAAACTTAATAAGGTTTCTTACCAGAGACAATCTCCGCTGAGATCGGCACCATGTTGTTTTGTCACTTGATTCCGAGCATCAAAAGTTTAACCCTTTACTGACAGCCAGGAATGTCCTGAACTGAGAAACAAACAAACATAGCAGATGCTGCAGACTCTTGGAGTAATATTGAAAAATACCTGTGTATTCAAAAGCTACAGTTTAACTGGCTGTGAAAATGGGGCGTGACACTGAAGCGTTGAGAAGTCAAAGGCAGTCGTTTAGTGTGACACCTTCCCTCTGTTTTAATTGGTAAATGTGACAGGCCCACCAACCAGAAGGGAAAATTAATCAAAAACAGTCACTAAGTGTGATACCCCCCACCCAAATCGAGTTGTTCTGAGTCTGTTAGTATGGAGCCAGCTTAATAATGATTTGGCAATGTACACTTGTTTCTCTTACCAATTAAGTTTTATATGAATTGAATCCGTCCATTTGATCCTTTCAGTAAAAAAAAAAATATATAATACATATATATTTAGCACAAATTGTAAATACATGTCCAATGATTTTATGGCATGTTTATAAATATACTTGTAAAAACTGAACATTTAAATGTACATATTTAATAATTAAAATAAATGATTAACCATTTCTTGCAAGTTCTTTGAGACTAAGTATAAAGGAAATTTATTTGAGCATTTATTTCCAGTTAGTTAAAAAAAAAAATAAATAATCGATTCACAGCCCTAGGATTAATTTAAATTATGTTTAAACATTAGGCTACATGCACACATTATTTTGAGTCCTCCACATGCACTTTGCGGTATTAACGTTAACGATTAATCGGTTAATTCATTATTAATTTCCACGACGATCGATAATGAAAATGTTTTAAAATTGTCATCCCTAATACATACTTTCACTCCTTATTCAGGAATTTGTATTTATGTGGGGGTGTAAAAACAGCTTTTCAGTGTGGTACAGCACCAGTCAGTCTTATTGACAAAAATAGCTTTGGCATCACTTTAGAGTCTGACTCATTTAAATTATAAAAATAACAACTAATGCAATGATAAAATATGTGCATTTTCTTGAATCTTTTTGTCTCAAGGCCATCCAGCAAACATTTATAACACAAAAACAAACAAGTATTAGTCAAGATTAGATATACTCTTAAGTAAATACAGTAAACAAAAAAATGGCATTCCATCGAACAAAATGACTGAAACTGACAACAAAAATTCTGAACTGCCATAATAGTGGGTATTTAACTATGTTTTGACACTGACATTTAACAATTACATAACAACTAAATACCCAACTTTACCTTAAAGTTACCTGAACTTTATCTCTAGAGTTCTTTGCATTGCTGAGAGGCAGGTCGAATGTTAAGTCGTAAGTTAGTTTATCTCTGAGCACTTTATAAATCAGTCAGGGACAATCATCCTACATTATGCCACAAATTACACTGATTGTGTGTGAAATCTGTCACCTGTAATGAAGCCGTTTTATGTTGTTCCTGCAAAGAGACTGTACAGCCTGGTAGATGGCTGGCACAAATATTGACCGATCAAATAAATGTGATATCATTGTTGCTGTATGGGGTTTTCAGTAGCTGTTTGCACAATGTATGTTATCAACAGAGCAGAAATGTCTTACTTAGCTAACTTCTGGGAGCAAATTTGTCCTCAAAAAAATCCTAATTTAACTGATAAATAACACATTTGTTTTGATTAATAGTAGGAAATTTATATTAAAGGTGCACTCAGTAATTTTATAAACTATGTTGAAGTATGGCTTACACTGGCACCTAGTGGCCTGGATGCTGCAATATTCAAAAACAGTAGTTTTCAGTTATTAATGCCAATGTAGAAATTCAATATGCACAGTAAACCAGGATTAATTTAATCCATTAATGAAAGTGTCCAAGAACAGGGCAGTTACTGAGATTAAGGGAGTATTATTCAGTTGGTCATGTGATCCTAACATGGCTGCCCCCATGAGGTGCCCCTGCCCCATGTAGAATAAAAGAGCTTTTAAAAGATTACTGATATGACTGAATTCTTCATCTCACATGAGTGGTCATGATTTTATACATACATTTCAAAATTACTATTCATTTTTTTTAGAAGTAAAGTTTTAAATTAGGGGGGAAAAAAATGACTGTAGCAGTTTTGCTGCCTAATTGGTGCAGAAATCAGAAATGTCCTACTTCTGAAGTTGTAATTATGAGTAGGTCACGTTCAAGTGCTTTGTTGTCGGAGAGAATAGCACAACATTTAAGTCTTGCTTATTTCTTGGAGAAATCTTATTTTGACTTCGTAATACATGATAGTCACAGCTTGTTAACAATAATGGAAATTTCCTCAAAAACATGCTATTTTCTCTGTGTAAAAACATCAAATGGTTACTGATATATGTAAACGTATATGACCAAAACGGCAAGCAATAACAAGGTTGCAGCATTTAGAAAAATTAATAAAACCTATCATTCACTACAGAATCCATACTGTCCTTCGCCAAGTTGAAAGTTTATGTCTTCTCCCATCTCAGTAACTCTGGTATATAAATCTTTGTTTTCCAGTTGTAATTATGACTTGAGAGGGGGCATACATGTGCAACTTCAAAATAGGAAACTCTTGTTTACAATAATTCCAATAACAGACTAATCCAGACCCTAATCCCAGATATTTTTATATATGAAATAAGACACTATTTTGTCCCTTTAAAAAAGCCATATTCTTTATGTTTTTTTTTTTTTCAGGTTTGACTAAGGGTGTGTTCACACTTGGCAGGTTTGTTTCGATTAAAACAAACTCTGGTGCGATTGCTCTGTTAGTGCGGTTCATTTGAACAAGTGTGAACGCTGTCACCCGAACCTTGGTGCGCACCAAACAAGCGGACCGAAACCGCCTGAAAAGTGGGTCTCGGTCCACTTCCAAACGAACTCTGGTGCGGTTCGATTGATATATAAACGCAACATGGACCAAAGACGTCTAAATGGACCAAAAACAGGAAGTAATTTGCCTAATACTGACCTCAAGCATACCTGGTTCTTCTCATCATTGGAGTTATGTTGCCCATTACAGTTCGGTACAGGCGTCGGAACCACCGTCAGCCGTCCTTGCAGCATATCTTCGTTTGTGTGTGCAACGGAGGAATTGCTGGCGCTGTTTTGACTCCTTTACACATTTTATTAGCTCTTTGTTTGTTCTCAGCTGGTAAAAATACCACCATATATATACATATATAAATATAACGAGCGCATTTCGTCCAGCAGCGTTTGGCAAGTTCCGTCAAAAAATATACGTCATAAAAGCTGTCCCATCAGGTTGTGACTTTTTCCTGATACCTTTGGTTTTGTATCGTTAGGTTCGGTGTTAAAAATGCCAGTGTGAACACTAAGTGAACCAGGACTAAATGTATCAATTTCTTTTTTTGGTCCGGATCAAGAGGACCAAGAGAACCGAACTACAAGTGTGAACACACCCTAAAATTTTGGGAAAGTTTGGCCCTCAAAAATAGTGAAAGCTCACATACTCACACATACACATTTTAAATATTTATTTATGTCAACTTATATATAAAAAGGCATAGATAGTACAGATGCATACTGTATGTTAGAAGGAACTTGCATCTCTAACTTCAAAAGATAATTTGCTCAAATTGTACGGTATCAAAAGTGGAGATATTTATTTTAACTGAGCACCAGGGTAATTTTGCACTTGCAATATGGTTCACTAATCAATAACAATTCAAATGTATTTTTTGATATTTTTTAAATGCTGTTGTAAAAACTACAATTATACTCAGTGATTTCTAATTCAACTACTTTCCAAAACATGAATTTCCCCCCGTAGCCATAAAACTGTCAAAAATACTTTTCAAATCAAGAAGCACCACAATGAGGCATGACATATTGTTACTAGGAGCCCTACCCAACATGTTTGTGCAATAAAACTTTAGTGATAAAATTTTACATCTAAATCATAATCCCAAACTGAAGAAGTGGGTGCGGGTTGTTTTGAATCTGTAGGCATTGCAGTGTGACCATTGCAACTGTATCAGATATAGAGTTTTAATGTATTAACATGAAAATGTCTTGCCTCCTGCAGATGCATATATACCGTAAAACTGATGCCACATCCTCCAGCCCCTCAAGAGCAGAGCAAAAAGGCATTATTTCAGGAGGGGAGGATATTTTCTGAAAATAAAAGCAATTTTTTGTTTGCAGGAGCCAGCCCAAGAGAAATAAACAGATTGCTGGCTTTCCCATTATAATGTCTGGGGACTGAAAGGGCATCATATTCTCTGTTAATAGTCAGAATGGGAGTGAATGCATTCCCTGTCTGTTTCACAATGGATGATTCTTCACAGTCACCTGTCCATAATTGTGACAAGGAGGATGGTGTGGCCAGACTGTGAGGGCACCAGTTTGAGAGAGAGAGACATACATGGCCGGTGTGTGTGTATGTGTGTGTGTGTGTGTGTGTGTGTGTGTGTGTGTGTGTGTGCGTGCACGCGCATGTGTTTTATGTTATGTTTCGGTTCTTTTATGTCATTAAAATTATGTTGACTGTTCTGCCGGATCCTGCCTCCTCTTTGCCCATCCTTACCCATTACAATAAGACACTTGAGTGGAGACTGCACCAGTACATACTGGTACTATTGTCTATTGTCATTCTCTCAGTCATCTTCTGTTCTCTCACTCATTTGCCTCTTCCTCGTGTTATTTCGCTCTTTTTGTCTCCTATCTTCTCCCTCACTATTTCCTGAGCTTTCTCATATTATTTGGTTCACTGGGCCTTTAGATGAATACATCTTTGTGGGAGTAACTCTTGCAGACACACCAGTGGTTCACACACACATACACACACATCTCTTAGTAAGACAATAGCAAGTTCAGTTCATGAACTATGATTCAGTTCCTCCATTCAGGCTCATGGTATGTTGACAGGGTTTTGACACCATTTGACACCTGCCCCTTGTTTTAATCACAGACTTCTCATTTTCATAATGATGGTGCCCCCTGCCTCCAAATCAGGAAACTGAAAATAGTCCTGCAAGCCTTGAATCGATTCTCTTCGCTTTGAGTGTAGTGTCAGAAAAGCACTATATAAATGTAATGTTCATTCAATCATTAATTTAATTCAATGTTCCAGAGTCAATGATTCGGCAACCTTTTTTACATGGAGTGCCATTTTTATTTTCCTGGTCAATGGCTGTGCCATTCTAATTTTATCATTTATTTTTCATTACAAATGATATTATCAGCATAACAGTTTGAGTGAAAACTCGATGATTCTGATATAATCATGATCCTGCATGTGAATTTTCACAGAGCATCTTAAGTGCTTTAATGAAAAAAAAAAACCTGTCCTTTTGTACAAAATGCGTTAACACAGTTAATGTCACAAATTTGCTTATTTTTTATTACTTATCATGAAATTGTGTGGAATCTTAAATATTTCTTATATTATGTCATTGTAATCACTAGCACGCAAGTAACAGCGAGAGGAGAGAGTAAAAGGCTATTTTATTTATATGACGTTTCGCACCTGCATTCCAATCTACATCTTGATGTAATCCTTTCTGATGATCATGCAGCGGGTTTCATCAGCAGAATGGGTGGCTAAACACTATTAAAGTGTGACTAGACTTATAAAATAATAAAAATAAATAAATACAACTTTATTTCCAGGTTTAATTTATATTTTGAATAGATTTAAAAAGATTTTTGAACCCCACGATGTGGGTTTATGTTTTCTCTTTTAATAGTTTAATGTAATTTTGAGTGTGACAATGGTTTAAGGAGGGTGTGTCTGTATGCTGGGTTGGAAATCTCAAGGATTAATAGTGGTGTTTTCCTTATTACATCACATGTTGTTCTGAAACCAAAAAGAAACAAATGAAACACGGAATGTAGGCTGTCATCTGCGCAGCCTGACCGAAGCAAAGCGGGTGCGTGAAAACACGTTGCGTGATCATGAGGAAGATGTAGAAAGAAATGCAGGTGCAGAATTTATATAAATAAAATAGTCTACTTCTCTCTCAACATTGCTGGCGTGCCAGTGATTATCCCTCCATAGGGGTCGGAAACCTATGGAGGGAAACATTTTGAGATTAATATGGTATATAATGTGTTACCCCTATGGTTACCACATTATATACCATATTAATCTCAAAACATTTCCAGTTTTTTTCCTTAAATGCTCTTGTGTGTTGAACTACTTCCTTGTGCCACATTTCACTAACTCTCAGATCTAGTTAACTAATATGTATATTTCAGAGGTGAAAAGTAACTAATTGCAACCACTCTCATTACAGTACTTGAGTACTTTTACAATTTTTTCTAATTTAAGTATAACTAAATAATAGTAATTTTACTTGAGTTGATTATAAATTAAGTATTCAACTTCACTACAGTTATTTTCACCACAATAACAAAGTACAAAAAAATACATAATATTTAGGATTTTTTGGGAAGAAAGTTATAAGCGCTAAATCTGTTTATAAACAAAAATGTGCTGTGCATGGCACAACAAAAGCCCACACGGCACAGCATCATGAGCACAGCAGCAGCTTGCATAAACTGCCACCGGTGTCCTCTCTTTTCTAGCTTCTCCAAGACTTTCTGCCCTGTCACTATACAAGAAATGTAATACTGTGATTTTCTGCATATTTCATTTTATTCTGGAAAGGAGCAGTTCATTCAGGTACGAGGGAACCATCTGAACACATTTAACCACTGATCAAACTTCACTTGTTTTTAAGGTAGGCAATGTTTTAACTGTATCAAATATTAACACAATGTAGTTTGACATATATGTGGGGATGTCTTGTTTACTTGCCACTATATGTCTAAAACTTTTAAATACCTAAGAAGGATACAATGCCAATAGTGTCAGAAATTAATGGGAACTCGGGGCAAAAATGCCACCGAAATTAACAAAAGTATCCCCGAAATTCAAAATATGGAGGCAAAAGAATAGCCTTCATCTCTCTAAAACAATAGACTTTAGGAGAAAATAGAATTTCAGGAGAAGTGTGTTTCTTTTTGCCTATTTTTAAAGCCAAAATTTGACTTGCTAGCGTAAAGCAACTTAATACCTCAGCAAATGGGGGGGGGGGGCACTGTATTGTGATTTCCGCATGGTAGCGCTACCATTTTAAACTGTTCTAATAATAAGAACATTTTCTTGAGTACCAAATTAGCATTTTAGAATGCTTTTGTAAGGAATAGGTGACACAGTATATGTTTGCCATCACGGGTAAAGAAAAAATGGAATAAATACCACTTTAAACAATTATTCCAAACCATAATAATAATTTGCAATTAATGATTTTGACAGTATTTTTGATTAATTTAATGCATCCTTGGTGAAAGGAAGCATCAATTTCTTTCAAGAACAAAGATGTCTTTGTGTTCTAAAAATGGAAGTGTATATACTATATATAATATCATTTTCATAAAGTTTGTAACTTGTAACATAATTACTTCAGTAGTTTTTTGGCAAACTACTTATTTACTCTTATGTGAATCATAATATTTCTCAGTACTTCTACTTGTACTCAAGTGAATTATTTCTTCAGTAGCAGTTCTTTTACTTAAGTAAAAAACATTAGTACTCTTTGCACACTGGTATATTAACAGTATATGAAACTGTTATTTAATTTAGCATGATTATTAATATTATTAAAATCACTTTAAATAAAAAACCAATATTGTGAGACAAAAGCAGGCTTACCGAGTAGCACATGCAGTATATTCGGCTATAAGTATAATCCACACAAATTGTAAAACTTTACAATAAGTTTGTATTTGTTAACATTACTTAACTACATAACTTAAAGGTGTTGTAAGCAATTATAGCATTCTGAAGCTTACATGTGACTGATCCATTGAATTAGCCACGCCCCCTCATTCCAAAACCCCGCCCTCCAAAGATAACTTTGAGACCAAACCAAGCAAAAGAGCAGCATTTTTTTTTTTTTTTGTTCCTGTGGCTGTCAAATTCAACAGTGGCACAGTAGCGCCCTCAACTGACAAACATTGTAAATCATAGCCTTGATCCGCTTCAAATATGAGAACGAGAGAACAAACAAAATGACTGACGTGTGAAAAGCGTCAATGTCCATGGTCTGCAGTCACATTTTTGTTTGCTGTGTACAAAGTCTACAGCTGTCACAGAGACCGGTGAGATATCTCAGGACACTTATTTCTTTAATATCTTTATGGGAGTAGGAACATTTTTTGTATACTTTTCCATGAGAAAAATTGCCTACAGCACCTTTAACATGAGCTAACAATGATCAGTACTTTCACAGCATTTATTTATCTTGGATAATGTCAATTTCAAGATGTACTCATAATTTTATTTTATTTTTTAACATCGAAAGTTGTACGTTAACATTACTTCATGCATTATGAACTAATAGGTACTAACCATCACAATTGTGTTTTCATAAATTAACATTAACCAAGATATTCAAAAAAAGGCTGTAAAAAACTGCTTATTGTTAGTTCATGAAACCTAATGCATTTACTAATGTTAACAAACAGAACCTCAGTGTTAGGTGTTAATACACAAATGTATTAAACTTGCACACTTTATTTTGTTTACTTATTAGATTAGTTTTAGAAGAAGTTTAAATCTTTGACAGCCCTTCTCTCTTATAGTTTTAATAAAGTAAAATCTAAATCTAGTACCCCCTAGAACCTGCTTAAACACCCCCTGATACTTACTGTATGCTTATTATGAACTGTATATAGCTTATTGTATGCCATATAGTGCTCTATTATATGCTGCCTATCGAACATTTCAAGGACTATTTGTCGGTTTAAGGAAGTGATGTCTTTGTTCCATGAACATTTCCTACTAGCTGTCACAGGAAATTATTCATATTCTCATTCAAACCAACAGCGGGAGGCGCTTCATTCATAGTGACTTTAACACAATTATTGTTACTAACGTTAACACGATTGTCATAAAATGCCATTATTAAAATGTGGGCCATGTTGTTTGATGGCTGGATGCTCCCTGGATGCCTGGAACTAACAGAAATGAAAGTGTTTAGATCTCTGAAAAAACAACCACAAATGGATGCATGAATCACTGCAGTGAAGCGAGACAGCTGGATACGTGCAATACTAACAACTGTAGCACACATCTTATCTCTGGTAGGTGAACCACATTTATGCCAATGAATTATAAGTTTGAAATGTAGAGCTCTAAAAGTGACTATAGATCACTCCCATTATAATGAATGAAGCTAGCTGCGCAAGTAATTTACCATTACATTCTGTCATTTTGCAGATGCTTTGATCCAAATAGACTTACAAATTATGAACACACACAAATAAAGAAATCCTTACCTTGTCCGCAGATTACGCAGACAGCTTCATTGAATGGCTTCATTGATTCCCGATCTCTCCACTGAGGATATGATTGTGAACATCGAAACTACGATACAGTGTCATCGCCTCTCTCACATAGACATGCTCAGTATCAACAACACGCCTGGATAAGTCACTTCAGGTCAAGGGCGTAGACTTGGCTTGAACATTGGGGTGGGTTGCAACGTGAAGCATTACACATTTCCATTGATCACGGTATAAATATTGGAGGGGATGTACTTGCTTGTTTTGATTACTGGGGGGGTTGGGGGGGTGTTACCTACCCCCCACCTCCCCTGGAATCTACGCCCCTGCTTCAGGTAAACGTTCAGAGCCTTATTTATAGGATCTGGTAATGATACCGGAAGTGCTCCCAAGCCGCTTTCTAATTCCTTTGTTATTGTTTACATCCTTGAAATTGTCTATCCAACTTTGCATTCACCTTTCACTTCTTGTTGTTTATCTCACCCACGTAATGTTGCACTGAATATACTGTATCCTGTTTAGAGCAGACACATTCAGTCAGCCATGCTCCTTTAGTCAGATTAGATTGTAATGACTGTGTATTGTGTTTTCCAGAGCTCTCACAGAGCTTGTGTCACTGTTTATGAGAGAGACTTGAAAGGAAAGTTTTGAGTACAGTGAACTACTTTCTAATCAGGCAACTTCTTGGCTTCTTGAACTTCCCCTCAGGAAAAATTGAAAGAAAGAGTGAAGCTGGGTTCATACCAGGGGTCAAATGACAATGTCTTTGTTATACATTATTGTGCTCCACAGCCCAGTTAGAAGTATATATATACTGTGTGTGTGTGTGTATATATATATATATATATATATATATATATATATATATATATATATATATATAAGATGTCCGAGTTTGGATTTAGTTGTGAGTTATTATATTTCACCATTAGAAGCAAAAAGAAAATCATAACACAAATGTCATATTATTATACAGCTCTCTGAATTACTTAATTCTGATTGGTCAATCATGGCATTCCACAGTCAAATATTTTAATGACCACTTAACTGTAACTGACTGCATTTCAACACATCTTGACAAAGGTGTGTGTGTCTTTGTCAAGGTTTTTCAGTCCAATGCCAGATGGCAAATGTTTTCCTTGTGGAGCATATCTGTGAGTCATATTTCACCGTCTCTGTCTTATTTACTCTGGATGTTGCCTAGATTATATCGGATGTGTACGGCAAACTGTAATCCTGTTTCCTGTTAGTCCGAACTTGACTACAATATCGAAATTTCGAAAATTAGACAAAGTCTACCGTCTAAGAAAAAGAGTGGAAAATATTGAGAGTAGCAGGCTATTTTCACAGCATCATCTGTCTCTTGTCAGAAACACTTTGATTGTCTTCTGTGCTCACATCCAACCTTCACTACAGGCAGAGAAAGAGCAAGGCAGAGAGAGAGACTCTCTGCTGACACATAAGATAAATGTCTTTTTCCTGAGCTACTGTGACCCACTTGAAAGTAATCTCTTCCCCCACCATCTCTGCCTGTTTCTTGTTTGGAATGAAACATTTAATCATCACTGCATCATTACAACAGTGACAGTAAACAGAGTGCTGGTCAGCACTCTAATACAGTCAAACTGCACTGAACTGTAGAAAGACACAAGTTTTCCATGTGGTAGGTATAAACATGTTGTGTGTGTGTGTGTGTGTGTGTGTGTGTGTGTGTGCACATGAAAACCATGAACCAGGTTGGCAAGAAAAGTTAAGCAAACACAAAGAGATAGACAGGCAAACCTGTTGCTTAAACAGGAAAAGCCAAGCTCTCTGACTGTGTTTACTTACACAAGAATATTAGATATTAATCAAAATTTGGTTATATTCCGAAGTTGTAAGTGTCATGTAAATGCATTAAATATATAAACTATATAAATCCAATATTCCGGTTTCTAGAAATCTGAAAAAGATGGAGTATACATACAGTATATTAATCAGAATGTTAGGTCATGTAGTTACCCAATTAGGAATATACCTGCTCCAAAATGTCCAAACAAAGGTATTTCTGCATTATCTGGCATGTGCATGAATAAATCCAAATTTGGGGTCATGCAGTTACCACTGTAACTGCGGAAAAATATCCAAACAAAGGTAATTCTGAATTATAGATACAGTTGTAAAAAGTCAAGCTATTGAAGAAAGAACATGCATGTCTTTGTTTTTTTTGTTTTTGTTTTTGTTTTTTAGATTATGCTGATTGCATGTATACAGGAGTATTCCAATAAATGCTTAACTAGAATACAGACCTCAATACAAAAAATATTTTGATTCATGTCTTTTAGCCTTGGCATTAATGTTAATCTTACAGCCAATAATTCTTTCTTAAAGGAATACCTTTAAGATCACCCAAAAATAAAAATTCTCTCATCATTGCTGAATTACTCAGCTCTTTTGGTCCATAAAATGCAAGTGAATGATTGTCAAAATTGTAAAGCTCCAAAAATCACATAAGTCATCAAAAAAGTAATCCATAAGACTCCAGTGGTTAAATCCATGTCTTCAGAAGTGATATGATTGTTGTGGGTGAGAAACAGATCAATATTTAAGTCTTTTTCTTTTCTTTTTTCTTTTTTTTATTTATTTATTTACTATAAATTCTCCTCCCTGTTCAGTCAATCTCCACTTTAACTTTCACTTTCAAATTCTTCTTCTTGTGTTTTTGGTGATTCACATTATTCATGCATATCGCCCCCTACTGGGAGGGAGACGAATTTCTAGCAAAAAATGACTTAAAAATGTATCTGTTTTTCAGCCACACCTACTTTATCACTACTGAAGATATGGATTAAAACACCATATGGATTCATATGGATTACTTTAATGGTTCCTTTATATGCTTTTTGGAGCATCAACATTTTGGCACCCTTTCATTTGACATACTGAGCTGAAATATTCTTCTAAAAATCTTAATTTGTGTTCTGCTGAACAAAGAAAGTCGTATGCATCTGGGATGGCATGAGGGTGAGTAAATGATGAGATCATTTTCTTTTTGGGGTGAACTATTCCTTTAAAACAAACTGAATAAATCTGAATTGAGAATGAGCGAGAGGGAAAGTTTATGAATATAGAACATGGACATTGTTACTTGTGAGGCATATTTTCTGCTGCAGGTCAAGGTAGCGAGGGTGAAAAATCAACCGTGATGGATGTGCACACAAAAAGACATGTGGATTATGGAGAAGGGCAAAAAGGCAGGGGGGGGATTATTGGAATCATAACCTCCTCCAGGCACCAGATATTTCAGTTTTCTCATTATCAATCCCCAGGGTTGTCAGGGGAAGTTAAATATTTAGTAATCTCTCTCTCTCTCTCTCTCTCTCTCTCCAGTGGAATGTCGCCACATAGATAGAAAAACCAAGTGTGCGTCTGTATGTGTTCTGTAACTCCAATCAGAGAAACAGAAATGCCTTTTACGAGTGACTCATTTGGGAGATGTGACTTCCCAAAGAGATGGCGCTTGACGCAGGGGTGGTCGGTTCTAGATGGGGGTCCACGGACAGAAGCCTGTCCCCCTCATGTGCCCCCCACTCACAGACACCCGATCGGATGATATAACACTCGCACCAGACATTGACTGACAGACATTGTTACTGTGTTAGCACTCTATGTCTGATCTCAGTGGCAGTGTTCTTACAGTCTCCTGTACATGTTTAATATTTTATATTTTTCTCCTCTGCTGTCATGAACATATTTCATATTCACTCACATTTATCTTCTAAACCTGCTGAACATATGTGTGGTGTGTGTGTCCCTGGTTTGACGTAAGGGACCTTCTTCCATTTCCAGGTATTAAATATGGCATGAACAGTTTGCCTTGCAGTTCCACCTCCAGAGCAGAGTACAATAAAAGAGCAGGACAGTTTGTAAGTATGTGTGTTAGAAATACAATGTATGAGATACAGTAATACAACTAGACCCTCCAATGCAGTGCATGGCACAGATTTGTTTTGAACATTGAGGGTGAGTAAATTCTTTTTAAAGGAATGCGATTCATTAGATTAGGAAGACATTTTTTGAAATACAAATATATATTCTGCTCCCTATCTCATGAAAATCAAAGTCTTTCATTCGAGTGAAAGTGAATTCCATTAAATAGAGCTTCTTCTTTTTCTTTTTTTTTTTTTTTTCTTTTTTTTTTCATTTCAATAGAACTATTTTCATAAGTCAAAAGTTACATTTTGAATTCAAAAAGTAGAAATGGGACTTTGGATGATTTGACTGTGGGTACTTTTTTATTACATTTTATTTGCTTTTTAATCATATAATACCATATTACTGTCAATGCATTCTCCTTATGTAATCCATTCTTTGTCTGACCTTGGTATTTTTTAATGCTTATTAAAAATATTTTTCTAAAGCAGCTATAATCTGTCCAAGCCTATTTTTATTCAATAAAGTTGATCCAATTTTATTATCACAAAGGCTGCAATTCAGATTTACCCACAGACGGAATCTTGCTCCGAGTAAAATGAACTAACCCGACAGCAACATCTTTCATTACAGGAAAGCTAGGTGCACGTAGGGGGGTAATAAAGCAGCATGTGACCCTGGCAGATGGCATGACCCTTAGGGGTGTGAGGCAACCTTCAGTCACATCAGGTGATGAGGCTACTGCATGAAAATGCTGAGTCGCTGTAATGCCAATGCATTATGGGTGTGTTGGCAGGCGCCACACGTAGAGAATTGGTATTAATATTATATTGGGGTGGAAAGTCTGCCCTATCCACTATTACTTCAGATGGAAATGTATGTTTATGCAGCAGGAGTTATTGTGAAACTAGATGAAGCAGTGCAGGGAATCAAAATCTATAGTTTTCATATCTCACACATTAAAGGAATAGTTCACCCATGAATAAAAATTCTCTGATCATTTACTCACCCTCATGCCATCCAAGATGTATGACTTTCTTTCTTCTGCAGAACAAAAACAAAGATTTTTAGAGGAATATCTCAGCTCTGTATGTCCACACAATGCAAGTGAATGGGTACCATGAATTTTGAAGCTCCAAAATCACATAAAGGCACCATAAAAGTAATCCATACTACTCCATTGGTTAAATCCATGTCTTCAGAAGCAATATGATAAGTGTGGGTGAGAAAAAGATCAATATTGAAGTCCTTTTTTACTATCAGTCTCCACTTTCACGTTCACATTCTTCTTCTTGTGTTTTTAGCATTCTTCGTGCATATTGCCTCCTACTGGGCAGGGAAGAGAATTTATAATGGAAAATGACTTCAATATTGATCTGTTTCTCACCCACCCTTTTCATATCACTTCTGAAGATATAGATTTTAAGCTGCTTTTATATGCTTTTTGGAGCTTTGTGAGCTGAGTCTTCTGATCTGTGGCCTGTCTGGCTAAGGTTTGAAAATGTGCATTTGGAAACTTCAGATGGATTTATTTGAATTGGATTCACACAATTTTACAGCTTTATTAAGTTTTCAATATTTTATTTCAGAATGTTATTTCACCTGCAGGTGATTGTAATGTCTGCATGTGTGGTTTGAATTATTTTTTGTTTTATTTTATTTATTTATTTTCACATTGTGGATATTTATACATATTTTATATTTGCTTATGCAATAATAATCAGACCTTTGCAGAATGATGATTTAACACATGTTCTTGTATCAGGTACGCAAGGCCTAACTGTGTATATGAAATAGTAAAAAAAAAAATGTGTGGTTCTAGTGTGCTCATAGAGGTTATTGTTTTGTGGTGCAATGCTGCCCTCTGTTGACTTAATTACATCACTACTATTAGCTGCAGCTTCAGTCATAAAAACTGTAGTCACAGATCCAGTGGCAGATGTAGCAGAAAGTAACAGGAAGAGTAATAGTAAACTAATAGAGTAATTAATTTTCTCCCTCCCTGTTGCTTATTTATAACCTCCCAGGTTTATAAATTGTTTTTCAACAAACCACCAGATGTCAACGAAGTCCTTCACATAACTTTTTTGCAATTTCCTCAAAATCAAATTTTTTATCGATAATTGTAAGACACAGCTCACACCCCATACTAATTTTGGGGGCAGGATCAAACTGCAACTGATACACCAAAACCATTACATTACAAATCATTACCAAACATTCATTAACATATTATCAAACATATTTTGTACAAAAGCATTGTATTTGCAGGGGAAGTGGTCACGACCAGGGTTTGTACTTCCAGAGCTAAATGTGCCACCCAAACAACTTTGATTGAGACAAATTGGAATGCTAACTTATAGCTCTCTACAGGGTAGGGTTGCACCAGCTGTGCGTAAGGTCTCACGTAAGTTGAGACGTAAAGTTCACACTAAGGGCTTAGTAACTACTAGTTAGTTTGTAACTATGTCAGTGCTTAATTTGGTTGGACCACCTGTTCTTAAGGCAAGACTTAACTAGTAGGTTGTAAGCTCTCCGTAAAGTAATACGTAGTCGCATGATATGACGTTTACCTGTATTTATCCAATATGCAGCTTTCAAATTTGTACACAGAACTATTAAAAAGCCATGAATTTCCATGAATTTTATCTTGTTAAAGTTGATGTTCAAACCTTGTTTGCTCATGTAACCGTCAGCTATAATAAATTATATCCCCATTAAAATACAATACGTAGTAAAATTAGATTTGATAAATAGTATATTTGCCCTGTCTAAATATTCATTTTAATATCATATATATATATATATATATATTGAATGTGTTGAAACTTGAGAAAGTATATATTCTAGGCTAAGTTGTAATGTACGTATAGCTGATACAACCGGCCCCAGGTGTATTAGGGCTTCATCCGAAAGCTAAGGCCTTGCTACCTTGCTGCTCAGTCAATAAGTGACTTCACAGAAAGTGGTTTGCAGATGAAGGCACCTTATATGGATAGTGGTTTCAGACAGCCTTCCAAAGCATGACAATGATGTTTAATGATCTAAACCAAATTCAAGTGAGTTCAAAACAGTTTTCAAGTAAATTCAAGACGTTTTTAGACATATTAGACAGTTTATTTCTGGGTAGAAATGGAGTCACAATACACATCTATCCTGCCTTCAAAATCTGAACAAAGGCATCTTAGTATGTGACAGTATGTGATGCAAACATTCAATTTGGACGTGCCTTGATGCTTTCCTACCTCTATGTACAGCCTGCAAAGGCAGCATTTTTCAGCTTTTGGATATAGACTAGAACCTCATGTATAGTATAGCAGTAAAAGCCTCACACACAACCCCTGCTGCCATCTGATGGTCAGGATGTTTTCAAATTCTTTTATGTGAATCCTTGTACCTTTTTACATCCTGGCACGTGTCCAAACACTAATGCCAAATTTATTATGAAATTATAACAAAATTATCCACCAGAAATGTCTGTTTTGGTACACCATGTTAAACAAATACTGATAACAGTGCAACAATATCTTCCCCAACAGGAACAAACCAGTTCAACATCACAACACATTTCATTATATGCGCAGAGTGCATGTCTATCCACCTTATTCCTGGGGGTCTTACTGGGGAAATGGATATGGGATGAACTTCTGCCGGAAGTCATTCTGTAGCATTTGCTAATGTAGACAGCGGTCATTTAGACCAGTGGTTCTCAACCAGGGGGTCGGGACCCACTAGGGGGCCTCAGTACACTTCCAGTAAATAAATATCTAATAGCCTACATGGGGGGCCTTAGAATATTTTCTCCGACAATGAAGACCTTGGAGTCAAAAAGGTTGAGGACCACTGATTTAGACCCCATTTTCAGTTGGTATTAGGATGTGATTCTGATGATCCAATGACAGGTGATCAGCACTATATACAGGTGTAAATGGGGTGCAAAACCTTTTGTGATGGAATCACAAAAAACACATATGGAGGTAGTCAAAAATGCATTTGAAACGCTGTAAAGACCGTCCAGGATGCAGTGATGTACCACTCCTTATCTGTCAATCAACCGCTGTGCTAAATCAAGAGTTTAAACTGTTCATGAATCTGGTGACACATGGCTTTAAAAGGAAATAACTGTTCGATCGGAAAAACAGCTTACATACATGTACGAGATCTTTACGGATCTTCTTCAGTATCTTCGTGTGCACTTACAGTAGATTAAATTTGAGCTGTACCTGGTGCACCATTTTTCAAACTTCTTTGTCTTTTGTGACATTTTTCTGGTTTATTAATTTATGATGTAGTGATGATATATGCCATCATGAAACCCTCCCCTCAAAAAACGATCACAAGTGCTCACAGGAGATGCATCTGTGCAACCAACAGCGATGTGTCTCGCCTGACCACATGTGATCAGATCACCCGAGATACATCTTAATACTGTGATGATGTGCACTAATTACAATACTTGTTGTTCTTCAAGAATCCAGTAGATTGCACTGTGTTACAGAAAATGTTACAAATGGTTTTAGAAACAGATGTACAAGACCAACATGTAATGTGCGATCAGTCAATTAACAGAGACATGTTGAGATGTGAGTCAAAAAGTGAGTCATTTTATTTTGAATCATTGAACAAAACAAATACCAGCAAAAAACAAGGTCTTAGTGAGTATTGTATTATGTTTTGCTCAAGTGATTTCGGCTAGAACACGTTACGAGGTCCTTACAGAGCTCAGGGATAACGTGCGGTTCATAGCTCTACATGCATCCTGAGGCCACTTCTTTAAATCGTCCTCCCAAACCTTTATTAAAGATGGAACGGTTATCCATATATTGTCCTTGTTAAGCTCCGTCAGGCTGTGCTCACACATCTAGAAGTATGAATGAATGATCAACACCGCAACGAAAAGATTAATGAACGTACCATGCAACTACAACTGTGTTTGCTTCTTAGCGGATGTACCTCCCACATTTCGTGCAAAGCATCACGGGGTGTAGGATTAAGGTGGATAGCAGCATAACAAACTGCTGGACAGGAAGCTGTATTACCCAGATGTAATCAGGCATCAGGGTCACATAGTTCAGTAAATGAAGAGAAAAAAAGAGAGAGGACATGCATAGTTAGGTATTGTAGGAGGTCTTATCCCCCTCATTTACTGTTCAGTAATTGACAGGAAGGGTAGAACAATGGCCGGTTTCTGAAAGGTGGCTGACCTGTTCTCAGCTTACCCGCAATACACAAATACTCTTACACAAACACACAAGCACTCAAAGCAGGGGCGGACTGGCCATGGGGAGAACCGGGACTTTTCCCAGTGGAGCGGAGATAAGCTGAAACGGGCCGCCACGTTATGCCGAACGGGCCACAACTGGCTGAAGAGGGCTGCAAAATGGCACTGCGATATGCCGAAGGGGGCCGCGATATGCAAAAAAGGACAGCGACATATATTTAATTTAATACTGAAAAGAATTGCTTACTATAATAAAATATAAAAAATCAGATAAATAAAAAAATATAATATTTTACCAAATATTTGTGTGTACTATGGATTTTATGCTTATTAGGAGTATCGCTTTGTTAGTTTAGCAACATGCTAATGCCAAACTCGGTTAATATCAACCCTTAAATATTTTTGTGACGATGTCACATAAAATGTTATGAATCCAGGTGCACAACTTAAAAATCTGTATCAGTAAACACATGCAACAAAGTTGGCACAGTGTTGTTGCTCCCAAATCAATTTAATGAGCTCAACAAGTGAAAAACAAAAACAAACATGATGTTTGGAGCTACGTGCTTTTCATCAGATTACACATAAAAAATGCACCCATACCTACCCATGAGCACCAATCAATGATGTTGCACTTTCATCGCAAGTCACAAATCATCATAACTGTAATGTAATTATGTCATGCTCCTCATTCTGTCATTCTCTCACCTAGTCCTTCCCTGTCTGATTGATTTATATCGCTTGACCTCAGGACAATAAAACAAATCCAATACACAGGCACCTCCTCAGACAGTCATATGCCACCCTTTGGAGGTCATAGGGGTCCTTATGAGCTAACACACATTCTGGTATTGTTCCTAGGCTCAATGAGGGGCCGCACTGCTGCCCGGTAATCAGGCCAGCACAATAACTGCTCCTAAGGGAGATATCAAGGGCGGGCGTCTCCTGGCCCACCCAGTAAATCAGCTGTTACTGTACAATATGGTGGGGAGGAACAGGAAATGTCTGTGAGGGCTTGCAGAGGTGTGTGTTCACAGGGGGCAAATGAGGAGTCAATCTCTGAATGGTTTAAGAGAAGAGGAAGGACTGGGTTAAAAGAAAAGTTCACTTAAAACTGTAAGACTTTATTCTGTGGAATACCAAGTAGAAATTTAGAGAATTATAATTTTTGGGTGAACTATTGCTTTAAGACACAACAATAGTTTGGGTGTAGTTCGTGCCCCTTGAGCCTGAAAGCCAAGGAAATGGGATTTGTTTGAAATTCTTTGTGAGGGTGTTTAGAAGGTCAAGGAATATACACCTTATAAAGAACAAAAGTACAGTATGTGAGTAACATCCAAGTTGCAGCCGCTGAGGGTCACGGTTTCCACATTATGAAAACAGTGTATTTTAGTATTAGAGTGTTTTAGTCTTCCCCGTTTATTTTTGAAATACTGTAGTGGATCAGCAGATTTTTCACCTTTGTCCTTCACATTTTCTACACATTTCTTCAGATTTCTTCACATTTGTCTGTGAAGAGATCTCAGGCTTGAATCTTCTCCATGTCTCTAAGACACATGTACGCACACACATATGAACGCTCACACTACGCCTCATTGGAAATCACTGGCATAGATCCAACCTGATCAATAAAGATATCACAGAGCTACTGCGGCTCAAAGGGTTTTGCTAATACACTCTACACCAACCGTGACCTACACACTCACACTGTTAGTGTACTCACTCTGCTTAATAGAAAGAGTTTGCCCAAAAATGAAAATCTCTGTCATGATTTATGTGTTCACTTGCGCTGTTTTTACGACTAAATAATGCAAGTTCCAGTGTGAACATGCAAGCCACTATGAATGAGCTTCAATCATGCACTCATGAACGTGCAACAGACATCAAGATTTCCACCAAAAAATTACTTATATTTCGGCTTGTTACCTTTAGAACACTTGGACTATGATGCAAGAGTTGCATGGACTACTGTACTGTAAGTCGCTACCTACTGTCATTGTTGACAAAAACAGACCGGTATATTAAAACAACTCTTTTTGTGTTCCTCAAAAGAAAGAAAATCATACGGTTTGGTACAACATGAGGGTGAGTAAATTATGTCAAAATTAAAATATTTGGTTAAATATTCCTTTAATGTTCAAACAGCAGTAGAAAACAGTTGTCAGTCCTGTTTTATAGTGCTAAATACATAGGGCTATGCAGTGCCACCCTTCTCAAAATTACCTTTTCAATCATTTATTTCTTAGGCAAAATGAATGTTTCTTGGACATGAATCTATCTCTTTACTACCGAAACAGGAGGAAAACCTTTCAGAAGGGGGCACCAATTAATGTGAATTTTCGGTTATCTTCATGAAAACAAGCAGATATATGCACTCTCGCGGGAGTTTCCGCAGTGCGAGCGTTGTTACCATCTTCACCGTGTTTTCATTGTGCAAGCGGTGTCCTGCCTCAGATCCTGAATTAGTGAGTGAGCATGTGGGTTCTGCACACATATATAGTACATATTGTATTGTTCACATGTAAGCACTTATGAAAATTTAGATTACTTTTATGCTTCAAAATGGAGTTTTCCTAACTGCACAAAAACAGCAGCTAGTTAACACATTTATTTGACATTAAGTCAAATTATGTTTTTAATCATTTTTTATCATGACGTGTATGATAATGTGTTTTTACACGTTTAATGCTCAATGAAATATTCATCAATATGATTTCTGTCCTCTTTTTGGTTTTAGATAAACCTGGACATAGCAAACACATTCTAACCTGCTGAAGAGTACATTAATTCATTCATTAAAACTTGTAGCTGCAGTAAGGCTGACATGTTTTGTTTTTGCATAGGTGTATGTATGCTATTAAGAGACATCAAAATAAAGAGAAAGATAGCAGATACTGTAGATAAAGTATTCTTTTTCAATAAGAGTAGCAAGAAGACTCTGATTAGCACAGGAGAATTACAGACAGGGTGATTTAGAGAGGGTAAACATCCTGTCACAACTTCATTATAATTCTCTGTAAGTGTACTAAGTTTACCCTTTCTAATGAAGTAGAGCTGTTTACATGCAGCTCCATATCAAGTAAATAGGACTGATTCACAGGGCTTCTCATTAAAACCTTTTTATCAAAATAAAAGAATACAAGTCTGGCTTTTTCAATCTGATTAACTGACCAGGATTAAAAAGAAAAAAAAAAAGAACGTGTGGGCAGGCTGAAGACACAGGAGCAGACAAAGTAGTGTGAGAACCCAAGTGCAGTTTATTCACATGAATGATATCCAAAAACATGAATCCAAAACAAACAACTTGACACAACATTACAATAAAACAATACTTGACAAATGACAATGGCAAACACGAGGGCTTAAATGCATGAACATTGGTAACTCCAAGAAAGAGACAACCAATGACAAGACTAAACTAATGAACATGAAAGCAATGCAATGAAACAAGAACCAGTGATAAAACAGAACTGATAACAAGACTATTACACATAGACCAATGAAGAGACAGGACTAATAAACATAGTGGACAAGAGGGTCACATGACAGTAACATGTCAAGGAACCAATAAGAACAAAACACATGAAAACATGGCAGGAATAAGGAACTTTCAAAATAAAAGACATGAACAAAAACACATGAAAACGTGACAGAAATAGGGAAAAAGAGTTCAACCAAATGGCTTATTATCTATGAGCACTTTCATTGCATCTTTTTTTTAAATTATTATTTCAAAAATGACTGCTACATTCTGCCTGACACAGAAGTCATACGGGTTAGGAACAATATGGGAGTAAATTATGCCAATTTTAATTTCTAGGTAAACTATTCCTTTAATAAAAATAAATAAATAAATACACATAATAAAAAAATACAGTTAAAATAGCCCAGTATTTTCTTTTCTTTTTTTCTGTACCATCTCATAGTGATTGCTGGCCCCTGTCAGCCACCCCTTGTATAAAATTCCTGGCTCCACCACTGGGGTTATGTTCACAGACAGTTCAGTAATCAACAAGATTGACAACCGCATTCTATAACAGACTGAGCAGGTTAGGATTGGCCATGTAGAGTGGCAAGACTTTTCCTGGTGGGCAGATGGGCCGTTGGCAGGTTGATGCATATTACGATATAAAAATAAATTAAAATAGCCAATTAAACAAATAAATCCCCTTTGAAATATCACATTATTATTGTACAATATATATAATTTTGAATTGAATTGAACTGTGTGTGTGTGTATATATATATATATATATATATAAATACTGTGTGTGTGTTTGTGTGTATATATACACTACCGGTCAAAAGTTTTGAAACACTTGACTGAAATGTTTCTCATGATCTTAAAAATCTTTTGATCTGAAGGCATATGCTTAAATTTTTGAAAATAGTTTTGTAGACAAAAATATAATTGTGCCACCATATTCATATATTTCATTATAAAACAAAAATGTAATAATAAAAAAAAAGTTTTTGAAATTGATGACTTGGGAGCAAGAAAAGCAGCCAATAAGTGCCCAACATAGATGGGAGCTCCTTCAATACTGTTTAAAACGCATCCCAGGGTGATACCTCAAGAAGTTGGTTGAGAAAATGTCAAGAGTACATGTCTGCAAATTCTAGGCAAAGGGTGACTACTATGAAGACGCTAAAATATAACAGTTTTGATTTATTTTGGATTTTGTTTAGTCACAGCATAATTCCCATAGTTCCATTTATGTTATTCCATAGTTTTGATGACTTTACTATTCTAAAATGTGAAGAAAAAAAAAATATTATAATAAAGAATGAATAAGTGTCTCAAAACTTTTGACCGGTAGTGTGTATATATATATATAAATTATTTCAGAATTCATCATCACTCAAAGATGTTGAATCGAAGAAAGAGAAAGGGGCCATGTGTTGTGTGTTGATGCACTTAAAAAAGCCAGATGCAGCTTCACAAATAAAGCAGAATCAGGGGTCTGGAGATATATTTATTTATTTATTTATTTATTTAAGTTCTTTTTAATTCACGCCGTCTAAAAATCATGGCTATTCCCAGTAAAACATTGTCTCTCAATCTGTGTACAACATTTTATTCATTTTTTTAAAAGTACTAATTATTTCTTTAGGTGTAATGAGGAAAAATGTACTGAGTGCACATTTAGCATTGTGTCAGTTATGATAAGATTTTTTTGCTCTTGCAAGCTCTTGTAAGAACAGGACAATTCAACAATTAAATTCCTAGACACTGACTGTGTTAGCGTAGCCATACTGTAGTTTACCAATCTCACTTGAACCCACTGCGTGGCAGCACTGAGAGGGTGAAATCAGCTCTAACTTAGTGTGTGTGTGTGTGTGTGTGTGTGTGTGTGTGTGTGTACTGGTTTGGGTGGTTTACGAGGACATTTTTTTAGGTTACAAACTGGTAATTACAAGGGTATTATGCTATAAAAGTGGTTTATGAGGACATTTCTAGTATCCTCATAATTCAAATCGCTTAAAAAACATACTAAACGATGTTTTTTTGGAAAATGTAAAAATGCAGAAAGTTTTTTTGTGAGGGTTAGGTTTAGAGGTAGGGTTAGTGGATAGAATCTATAGTTTGTACAGTATAAAAACATTATGTCTATGGAGAGTCCACCAACGTGTGTGTGTGTGTGTGTGTGTGTGTGTGTGTGTGAGTGTGTGTGTGTGTGTGTGTGTGTGTGTGCGTGTGTGTGTGTGTGTGTGATCCTCTGACAGAGATTTACATCTCTAGTTCATCTGTTTGTATCTTCCATCAAAGAGCCTCATCATGTTGACCTGCGGGAGAGGGAGATTACCAGCATGTGAGTATGTAAGAGAGCAAGAGAGAGAGAGAGAGAGAGAGAGAGAGAGAGAGAGAGAGAGAGAGAGAGAGGAAAAATCACTAGCCTGTGGCTAAAAGCAAACCTCTTCTGTAATGACAATCCACAACTTCCATTTCTTTCTGAGTCATAGTGTGTGTGAGTGTTTGTGTCTCTATACATCTGTATGTCTATGATATGAGTGTATATGTGTGTGTGCATGTATGATGACGGCTGTAGCTGGGTGGGTGGGCAGTCAGGGCTCTCCGAGAACACACTCAGCCCAGCTGTTGCTGTGATCCTACTTCTCTTTGAAGTTCAGCTATCACCTGCCCCTGTGCACACCCCCATACACACATATATACACACTCACCGGAGAAACTTCCAGACCTCTCCATGCCAATCACAGCTCTAATAGCTGTTTTGAAGTTGAGTGCAAGTTTGCACGTGTATGCATGTGTGTTTTTGTCTGTGATTCGGTGTGTTTGTGAGTCACATTTCAGTGTAAAGATACAGTAAAAGACAGAAAAATGTTAGTGGTGCTTACTAAGGCAAGCTTTCCTATTTCTACTGGTCATTGTTTGGGATTTGGTCAAACCCATGACACAAAATGTTTAACTTTGGTGTATAACTTCAATGATACCTCAGTTGAATGATACCTCACAGGAATGATATCTCAAATAACGTAGCTGGTTGAGGAGATACAATATTACTTTTCTAAGTGATCAGACTTCAGATTTTCATCTGGTAAACACTAAAATGGGTGAAAATAGTTATTAGCATTGCACTGAAAGAAAAACCCGAGCCAATTCTAGGGACCAGAATATCATGGAGACCATGGAGGGATGGGCTAAAGATTTGCTAAAGCAAGCATCACTATTACTTCTGCTCATACTTAGTATTAAAGGGCTTCCACATGACTAATCAGACTGATCACACTGTGAATTCGGCAACAGGTTGAAAGTTTTGCTGCTGAAATCGGCCCTGCTTACCAAAATTTGAATCACTGCCCCCAGTGATCGAAACAGGAAGAGTTGTTGAGTGCATGGTGCCCATGTGAGCTTCAAGTAAAATGTCCACATAGTGGCACCAAAAGCGAGTTCTATTTTTTGTTGTAAATTATGTAATACAGCATATTTTATTAACTGTACATTAATAAATGTACTCCACATTTTTACTCCACAGACATTAGGTTTGGGTTAGGGTGTAGAGCATAAATGCAACATGCTCACTATTTTTTGTGTGAATGCAATTTTTTTCTGAGGCTACTAAGCAACACGGCATTATTGATGCTAGAGGGAAATGTGATAATGCTTGATGTCGGATGGCAGATGCTGCATGTCGGATGCCGTGGTGAGAAATTCGGCTAAATGGGGTTGATTTCAAGGCACATGAACTACCATAAGCAACGTCAATTTCCCTTGTGATCATGTTAGCCAAACTTTGAGCTCTACGGAGTGAAGCGTCAGCCCTGGCACATTGCACTTCCATCAAGTGCTGTAATGCAGTGCTGCTGACTTTGAAGCATCAGACTATTCGGATGATGAATCAAAATAACGTTCTATACAGCGCTTTTCATGTGGTTGTCAAAGTGGCATTTTACACAAGCGTTGAGTGGTGCATCAAGTCATGTAAAAGCCCTTGAACAAATTTGAACAAATCCTTAACCCTAAGTTTAGAATTTGGAGGGTAACTTGTCTTGCACCGTTTGTGCTATGGAAATGAATTATACCTCAAATCAGCTCTTTGGACTTGGGCTGTGCAGTAAGCAGCACCCTAGCAACCACCCAGAAGACCTTAGCAAACATAGAGCAATGGCTGGCAACCACCCACAACACCCTAGCTTTGTGGCGACTAATTCTGTGCAGACAAGCACTATTTTCTTCAGAAAATGTAAAAATCACTTTAATGATAACAGTCCATTTTAATATAAAAAAAATCTGTTTAGAGTTAAGTTTTGACTCTGATCCATGAGTGTGTAGGATATACATCTCATATAAGAGCGTCTCATTTCAGCAATGTGTAGTGTGTTCATGGCTATGTGTGTGTAGTCCTTTTGTCCATTCATGTTCCTTTATGTATGCATGCATGTTTTTGTGCTCATAATTGCACTCTTAGTGTGTCCTTATTCACATTTCCATCAACTGTATCTGCCACTGAAATCTCTCCAGACCTTCTAAGCATTAGGGTCTTATCATGTTACCACGCACCTACCAAAACTCTATTATCTTCTCTAAGTCTGCACTAGCAATGTATGCTAATGTAGCTTTAAAAAGCTCCTCTCTGAGCCTACATGATACCTGTCCTTACCTGGGCCCCCTGTCTTCCATCTGCCAGTGGTTCCCAGCCCTTCTAATCCCAGTGAAGTGGCCTTTTGTTGGTCCGATAAACCCATCATTGTCTCCCGTCCCTCTGATTTGCGAAGCACAGGGGGTATCAGCATTCAGTCGCCCCCATCATCCACAACAACCAGGGTTCCCTTGTCATTTCTACTTCTTTTTCTCATTCACTCATTCTCTTGAGAGCTTGCGGTAAGAGGTGATGGGATAGAGGGTAAGAAATCAGAGAGAAAGAAAAGAATATGTGTTTCACAGACCTTCAAAAAATTTACTGTGGTGGTACTGTGATACAGTGATGGTGTCAGCAAATTCTTGTACCACAATATTAACATGGTAGGCTACTCCATGATACTTCAAAGAATATCATGGAATTACCATGGTACATATTGGAAAACATTTTTTATTTCCATGTCCACAAAACATGGCACTACTATGGTACGATGACCATTAACCATGGTAATGCCATGCTACTTTTTTGTTTGTGAGGTGGTAGAATACATGACTTAAAGAGTGGCTTCAGTCCCATCTAGTATAGAATGTAGAATTGGTTGTGCTGTACTAAATAACAGTACGTTTTGCTGAGAGTGTTTATCAGTGCTACGCTATAGTGTCTATTTATGTAGTATGCCTTTCTGCAAAGTTAACCAAATACTGTAGGTAATAGTTGATTGGTCAATGCTGCCTTCAAGTCATGTCATAATGATCATATTAGCGAGATGAACGCATATGAATGCCACCAAATTGTCATAATTACCAGTGGGAAACTCAGAATTTTCTTCAAACACCAGCTTTTCAAGATGGGAGTCATGTCAAGCATTTTTGCTCTTTCATTTTGTTGCATTATCATTAAAAGTGGTGACAAAAAAACAAACAAACAAAAAACAGAAATTGCCCAACACATCCATTTTGTTTTGACCAAAATATCTTGAACACACATCATGTCATAATTTCAATTTCCAAACCTGCTTGTAGTCCCAGGTGGACTTGAAGTCAACATAAAATTATAGTTACATTGGAGTTGGAGACAATGCGCTTGTTTGCTCTTATTTTGCATTAGCTTGCCATTCACTAGCTTGAACAATGCTGATGAATTGTGGGAAGTTGTTGCTATATCTATGTTAGCTCTTGATAGCATGCCAGTGACACCATGAACATTTAAAAAAAAAAGAATACATTAGTCTCTCTAGACTTTAAATTTCACATTGCAACAACTTATGAAATGAACTTTGTAAGCATGTGTGACTTTGGTTTTCTTAGATCTTTCTTAAAATCTCTTTTGACTTGCAATTGAAATATCACACTTGAACAAATAACTGAACCTTAAACAAATTCCACTCCTTTCAACTGTGTGTTTCACGTTGTATATTCAAAATAACCGACTCATAAAGAGTTATCTCATTACACTACACTGGTTGCGCTGTATGTTTTGTGCTGTAGATTCTAAAGAACTGGCTCATTTGTTCGGGAATAGACCACACTGGTCATGCTGTGAGTCTGTATATAATTGCTCTACATTCAGTAGAGGTATTTTTGTATGGTTACCAGTAAAGTAACCAAAAGTGATGGAAATCAGTCATTCCACTGTTTTCTGAAAAAAAAGTTGAACTGGATCTGAATATAAGAATCTTTTCTCTGTTTCCAACCCTACTGACAGAGCAACATTGCTCAACTAATGGTTTGAGTTTAGGGCAGAACAATTTGTTTTTTCTGAACAAAAACCATTGGGGAAACTTTTATTTATTTTCAATTAGTGGTGCAGTAATTAAATACTTCATCTTTAAAGGTTATTTACCCAAAAATGAAAATTCTGTTGGTTTTTGCTCATTCATCCATACCATTAATCTAATTTGCTTCAGTATAAACCTTCTTTTGACCTCAATATCACTTTGCCATTGTTGATGTCATTGGAAGGTCAAAATTCACAACGCATCACAGCCCCATCGAACTTTGCGATCCCAATACTTGAAAGCAAATAAATCTATACAAGGGTAACCAAGACTGATTGCTTTTGGCATATCACCCATATGCCAACTCCTGGAGGAGCCCCATTGGGCATAGACTGTCAGTAAGACGGATGCGTTTAACAGTCTTTTCCCTTTGTGAGTGACCAGCAGTCTAATGTCTGCTCACTCAGCATTATAGTTACTGGGTTGAGCAGGTTCTGCTTATGGACATGTAGCTTGCTGGCCTTCTCTCTAGAGTCTGCCACATTGGCTTGTAGGCCCTTGGGTGACTGTAATTGATAGATGCCTTGTCTAAAGGAATTAAATATGAATGATTTCAAATTGGAAACTGGACAGAGGAATGGGAAATGCATGCGTGTGTGTTATCTGCCGATTCTTGTTACCTACGAAAAGCCTTCCTCTTTCTCAGAAGCATCTACTGTACAAATTCCCATCAGGATGCCGTCTGCTTTTGTATCTTTCCATTAGAATAGATCTGTATGTGATGTGAGATAGACATATTCCCTTCTTCTCCAGGCTTTGATTTATGTGTGTGTTTAAACTTTAATCTTTAAAAGTACTATGTGTGTGTCATTAGTGTTGGTTTTAAGATGTGCAGCTCTCCAGGGCACCAGGAATTTCCCTTAGACACTCTGATATACCTCCTTCTCTCTCGCTTTACAGTAATTTCTCTCTCTCTCTTCCTCTTTTTCTCCCTATTAATGTGTGTACTGGCATGGCAGTTTGGCAGGCTGTCTTGCTGCCTTCTTGTATCTGTTTGTGGTGCAATTTGTTTGTGTCTGAGTGCAACTGCAACTTCGTGTGCATGTGTATACAGTTCTCGCAACATGCTGAGACCACACAGAGGAATGTTATGCATTTGAGTCAATAGCACACACAGCACAGAAAGTTGACATCATTGCCCCATGAACTGCAAATGTGTGATATTCCCATTGTTTGAGGGTGTTTCTATAACTATAGGCACTTTTATGTCTGAGGGGTTGACTTTTAATTAAAACTTACAAATTTTACGTTTTTCCTTTTGTTACACTATATGCAGGTTAAATTTAAAAGTGTCTTGGAAACTTTTTTAAATCCCTTCAACATTTATTTTTTGCTATTTTTCACATTTCAAACCTTTTATTTATAGTTTTTTTTAGATTGTTTTTCCATGATCCCAGACCCAGACTTTCGATCTTATGATAGGAAAATCCTTCATAAAAAATATTAATAAATTATATAAACTATAATCTACAGTATTGATAACTTAAAGACTAATATAATAATATTAATAATAATAATATTAATAATTTATATAAATTATTAATATTATTATTATTAATATTATTATATTAGTTTTCCATACATATATATTGTGTAAAAATGATTTCAAACAACCATGATTTTACACAAATGACAATTGTCTGCATCATTGTGGCATCATTTACCAATACCAATATCTACCAATCTGGACATAATAAGTTTTATCAAATTGAAGCAAACTTGGAAAACAAGGAGATAAACTTTTCCATGAAGAACATGTTTGAGATGACTTATCCTGTGATGTGTGAAGGAAACAAAGAAAAATCAAGGTAAATATCAAATTTTATTGTGCATTATATCCTACATCATATCAAATTATGTATAAATGTTGTGTACATACACTCACCGAGCACATCATTAGGAACACTATGGTCCTAATAAAGTGCCCAACGTGGTATTTTACTGTTGTAGCTCATCCGCTTCGAGGTTCGACATGTTGTGCGTTCTGAGATGCAATTCTGCTCACTACAATTGTACAGAGGGTTTATCTGAGTTATCATAGCATTTTTGTCAGCTCAAACCAGTCTGGCCATTATCCATTGACCTCTCTCATAAACAAGGTGTTTCCGTCCGCAGAACTGCCGCTCACTGGATGTTTTTTGTTTTTGGCACCTTTCTGAGAAACTCTAGAGACTGTTGTGTGTGAAAATCCCAGGAGATCAGCAGTTACAGAAATACTCAAACCAGCCTGTTTGGCAAAAACAATCATGCCATGGTGTTTACTGTATGGCCCAAGTCCAAAGAGCCCATTTGAGGTATAATTCATGTCCATAGCACAAATGGTGTAGGATAAGTTACCCTCCAAATTCTATACTTAGGGTTAGGGATTTGTTCAAATCCCTAAAGGGGCTTCCACATGACCTGATGCATTGCTCAACACTTGTGTAAAGTACCACTTTGACCACCACATGAAAAGCACTGCATAGAACGTTATTTTGATTCATCATCCAAATAGTCTGGTAATCATTATTTGATGCTTCAAAAGTCAGCATCAAAGGGGTCAAAGTTTAAATTATTTGAACACTGAGCACTGCATTACAGCGTTTGATGGAAGTGCAATGTGCTGGGGCTGAATGAGAGTACTCCCTTACCAGCTAGACTCCACCTATCGAACTTGCAGCTATTTGACAAAAATGTTGTTCACTTACAGAGATAAAATGTGTATTACGCATATCCTACAATTGTTAGTACTGTAGCCTACATATCCAGCCATCTCACTTCACTGCTTTAGTCCATGCGTCCATTTGTGTTTTGTTTTCCGGAAATCGAAACATTTACATTTTCATAAGTTCCAGGCATTCAGGGAGCATCCAGCCACGAACAACACCATAAACATTACCACTACAAGTCACTTTGAATGAAGTGCCACTCAATGTTAATTTGAATGTGTTTGACATCTACTATCCTGAAAATGTTCAAGGAACAAAGAAGTCCCCTCCCAAAACCCCAAATCACTGAAATATTTTTTTTTACCATTCTGATGATTAATGTGAATATTAACTGAAGCTCCTGACCAGTAACTGCATGATGTTATGCACTGCACTGCTGCTAAATGATTGGCTGATTAAATAATTGCCTGAATAAGTAGGTGGACAGGTCTTCCTAATAAAGTGGTCAGTGAGTGTAAACACGAACACACTACACATTGCTGGATCCTACACACTCATGGATCAGAGTCAAAACTTATCTCCAAACAGCTTTTTTTTTTATGTGACTATCATGACTTATTACATTTTATGAAGAAAATAGTGCTTGTCTTGTTGTGGATGGTTGCCAGGCCATTGCTATATGGATGCAAAGGTCTTCTGGGTGGTTGCTAGGGCATTGTTTACTGCATGGCCCAAGTCCAAAGAGCCCATTTGAGGTATAATTCATGTCCATAGCACAAACGGTGCAGGATAAGTTACCCTTCAAATTCTAAACTTAGGGTTACTGTCACGGCTTGTGGCAGTGATGATGAAAGGAGAGGCGATGGATCTATTTGCAGGCTTTTTAATGAAGATGATATAAAACAATACAGAGTTCCATAAACCAGAACAACAACTAACACAAGCATAACACGGACAAGAACTGACAAAGAATGTACAACACAGGAGGGTATTCATACACAACAGAACTAATGAGGGGATGACAGACAGGTGAGGACGATGAGAAATGGAGTCCAGCGGGAAACTTCAAAATAAGAGTCCATGGTAAACATGGAGACAGAACGTGACATTACACCCCCCCCCCCCCACACACACCTTTACAAGGCGACTCCTGGCACCTAAATATGGAGAGGGGCAGGAGGAAACAGGTGACCAAAAGGAAAGGCGTGGAGTCAGGAGGTTTGGGGGCCAGCCTCAGGGCTGGGATAGAGTCAGGAGGTTTGGGGGGTGGCCACGGAGCAAGGACAGGATCAGGAGGCCTGGGAGGAGGCCACAGGGCAGGGACAGGATCAGGAGGCCTGGGAGGAGGCCACAGGGCAGGGACAGGATCAGGAGGCCTGGGAGGAGGCCACAGGGCAGGGACAGGATCAGGAGGCCTGGGAGAATGTGTCATGAGAGGCGGAGCCAAGGAAGGTGGAGCCTTGGATAGCTCGAGGGACGGAGTCAAAGGAGGCAAAGCCATAGAAGGCAGAGCCAGGGAAGACTCTGGGGGCATAGCCATGGAAGGCGGAGCTGTGGAAGATGGAGCCGTGAGAGGCTCGAGGGGCGAAGTCATGGAATGCGGAATCAGGGAAGGTGGAGTCATGGAAGGTGGAGCTGTGAGAGGCTCGAGGGGCGGAACTGGGGATCCTAGTGCCCGGAGTGTAGCTGAAGGCTCTAAAGACCAGGGTGGAGCCAGAGGCTCGGAGGACCAAGGCAGCGCCGAAGGCTCAGAGGACCGAGGCGGAGCTGGGGGAATCGGAGGACTGAAGCGGAGCCGGTGGGCATGAGGTCCAAGGTGGAGCTGGAGGGAAGGAGGTCCCTGGTAAAGCTGAAGGTGGAGCTAGGTGACCGACTGACCATGGCGGAGCTGGAGGGATGAGGGATCCCGGTGACGCCGACAGGCTGATAGCCCACAGTGGAGACAAGGGGACGCAGAGCGGAGGTGATGAAGAGGGATCGGAGGGCCAAGGCGGAGTCCAGGGTTCAGAGGGCGAAGGCAGAGTCGGAGGGTAGACAGATCCCCTTGTCTGTGGGGTCACTGGGGCTGATGGTTGAGCCAGTGATCAGAGGAGGGAGGAGGAGGAGCCAAGGAAGGTGTCGAGGGAGGAGCCATGGGAGGCATCGAGGGATTGAAGGGAGCCTGCGGAGGCAGGGCAGAGGAATTTGATGGTTTTGGCAGAGGAGGAGGGAGTGGGAGGATCGGCGGGAACAATGGAGTTGAGGAGACTTGGGAACTGGATGGGATCAGTGGTGACTGGAGACTCAGCTCACCCACAGTGGCGAGAGTATCGGCAGGGCTCCACTCAATGCCCTCAAACTCCACTAATATGCCCTCTGGGACGGACGTTGGTGCCGGTTCTCGTACCTGGTCAGACTCCACGATGGGCTCAGTCTCAAAGTCTGCGGTGGGCTCTGGCTTTTGGTCCGTTGGGGGCAAGGCTGATGGTTGGCTGGGCTCTGGGTCTGGAGTGGAGCTGGCATTGTCCTCAGCAGGGCAGACGGTGAATAGCGAGTCACAGCTTACCAGCACCCACTCCACATATTTGGCGAAGTTCCCTCGAGGACCTTCCCCAGACAACTTGGCCTTAGTTGCGATGTCGAGTCCGACATAGTAAAAAGTGCATAGGCAATCGGCTGGGTAGTGGGGTAGGTGAGCCAGATCTAAAAACTCATGAGTATGGTCCTCGAGGGAACGATCCTCTTGTGTGATGAGACGGAGGCGAACTGCTGGCAGATCCATCTTGTTTGGGTCAGTTCTTCTGTCACAGCTTGTGGTAGTGATGATGAAAGAAGGAGAGGCGATGGATCTATTTGCAGGCGTTTTTAATGAAAACAATCTAAAACAATACAGAGTGCCATGAACCAGAACAACAAACTAACACAAGCATAACAAGGACAAGAACTGACAAAGAATGAACAACACAGGAGGGTATTTATACACAACAGAACTAATGAGGGGATGGCAGACAGGTGAGGATGATGAGGAACAGCTGGTAGTGATAAGGGCAGTGCACTATGGGAAATGGAGTCCAGGGGGAAACTTCAAAATAAGAGTCCAAGGTAAACATGGAGACAGAACATGACAGTTAGGGATTTGTTCAAATCCCTAAAGGGGCTTCCACATGACTTGATGCACTGCTCAACACTTGTTTAAAGTTCTGCTTTGACCACCACATGAAAAGCTCTGCATAGAACGTTATTTTGATTAAAAAGTTTTGATGCTTCAAAAGTCAGCAGCAAAGGGGTCAAAGTTAAAATAATTTTAACATTGAGCACTGCGTTACAGCACTTGACGGAAGCGTAATGTGCTGGGGCTGACGTTTCACTCCATAGAGCTCAATGTGTTTGGCCAACATGATTACAAGGGAAATTGATGTTGCTTACGAAAGTTCATGTGCCTTAAAATCAACCCCAGCCAAATTACTTTCCACACCATCTGACACCCGGCAACCACAATCAGATATTTTTTTAATCAATTCATGCATTATCACATTTCCCTCTAGCACTAATAATAGCATGTTGCTTAGCAGTCTCAGAGACACGGGTTCTGGTCCCATGGGAACCAGGAAAAAATATAGTTCACTTAAAAAATGGTGAGTGTGTTAGGGTTGTATGTGTTTTGTTCCATGCCATGTTTGTTCCTGTCATGTGATCTTGTCATGTGGTCCCCTGGTCATGTGATTTCAAGTTTCCCTCCATGTTCATGTGTCTTGTTTTCATTGGTTTATTGTCTTGTTAACTCGTTATCAGTTTTAGTTTGTCATTGGTTTAGTTTATTAGTCTTGTTATCTTGTTTATAGTTCTGTCTGTTCATTGGTTGTCTTGTTACCCATGTCTGTGTATTTAAGCCCTTATGTTTGCCATTGTCTTTGGTCAGGTATTGTGTTTGTGTAACGTTGTGTTATTGTCAAGTCAAGTCAAGTCAAGTCAAGTCAAGTCAAGTCAAGTCAAGTCAAGTCAAGTCAAGTCCATGTTCTGTTTTTTAGTCAAGTTAAGTCAAGTTCATATTTGTTTTGTTCACGTTTGGATTTCATGTATGTAAATAAACTGCACTTGGTTTCTCCACATCATCATCATCATCATCTTTGTCATTGCCAGGGCCAGCCATCGTTACAGAATACCTGACCGACCAAAATGAACCCAGCAATCAAACTCCTACATAAGGGGAATCATACCCTGGAGGATTATGTGGAGGACTTCTGTGCTCTGGCCTGCTGGGTGGTCTTTAATGAGGTCGCCCTCAAAGACATTTTCCATTTTAAACTGAATGAGCCAATCTCTTCTCTGATGCCAGGCGGTCAGAGTACCCACAGCCTGGTTCAGTATATTAACCTTGCCCTGCAGATTATTGGTTCTACGTTCACTGTGGGGGAGGCAGATGCCGAGCTGGTGTCCCACATCACGGCCGCCAAGCCGGTGTCCCACGTCACGGCCGCCGATCCAGAGTCCCATGTCATGGTTGCTGAGCTAGCGCCATTTTTTGCCACGGATCCCGAGCTCTATGCCATGTCATGTGGAGTAAAAAATGTAATTGTAGAGTAATACGTTTTATCAAAAGTAAGCGTACTTGGTTACCAAGGAGATAAACGTGTCCATGAAAAGCATATTTGAGATGGCATATCCTGTGATCTGTGAAGAATTAAAAAAAATTTTTTTTAAAAATGGTAAATATCATATTTTATTGTGCAATATATTATACATCATATCAAATATGCATAATGGATAAATTGATAGGTATAAAAATTAGTCTTAGCAAACAAAGGAATCTGCCATTTTATTTCAAATTAAATTTCAAATGTCATTTCTACTGTTGTCATTTCCACCACAGAATGCTATTAAACACAATACATAATTAGAGATATAGTAGAAATTACATTGTAGTGGAAATCATGTTTCAGAAAAATTATGAAAAATAATTCTCCAATGATGCATATATAAACTGTTGGACATAGCTAGCGGACAAATTAAATAAACCATCTAGTGTGTAAAAAGTGTGTTTTAATGGAGCTTATTTTCACAGGAAAAATAAATAAATAAAAATCCCATTCCCAATACTCTTGAATGTTTGCTGCATCCAGAGTTGCAGTGTACTTCAAAAACCATCTGTGTATCTCTCCTGTCTCTCGCTCTCAATATCTCTGTCCTTTTTTCTCTATTTTCATCTCTCTTTTCTTAACCTCATCTTTTGGTCTTTATCTCCCTAGAGTTCTGTATCTCTCTCTCGCCCGCATCCTGTCACCTCTTCACTGCTTGTCTGTCTCGGCAGCCACATCTCTCTTTGATATCCGAGACCAGTGAGTCTCCTGCGGAAACAAAGGCTGCCATTGTGTGTTTGTATGTGTGTATTCGCAACTCTGTCCTTCCATCTGTATGTCTGCTGGTGCGGTCCAAACCCATGCTCAGGCTTAGTGGTCCAGAATCGCTGTGTGATCTCTAAGCTGCATGGGAGAGCTGCTACCGAGTGAGATTGGGATCTTGAAGCACACAAGTGTGTGTCAAGGTGTGTAGGGAGTCAGACCACACCATTGCCTGAACTTCAAGTGTGTGTGTAGGTGTGTGTGGCAAGACTACATTAAGCAGTATTGTTTCGTGTATCTCTTGGATTTGAAATGATGGCATTGGTATATTTATTTTTGAATATGTTTATAATTCATAACATTTGATACAGATAATGACATCAGACTCAATAAAGAGGATGTAATTTAGAACAAACAGAGGATGGTTTGGGTTGCTCTACAGCAAAACCATTAAACACAACTATGTACTCATACAAATTCCCTTTGGAAAGAAAATACCAAATGATATCTCCATAAGGCCAGAGATACTGTACACAAACAGATGCAAGTGCTTGGCCAATGCATTGCAAACACGTGGTACCATATACAAACTTTAAGTATATTCTTGAGTTTCTGAGGCAACAAAGGTAACAAACCTCTGAACTCAAGGGGAGTTCAAACCCAAGGTGGCATTTCCAAGGACGTAAACAATAAAAAAGGAATCGCCATGCTACTGCGCATGAATGGTCATGAAGCATTTCCCGTATAGCGGCATTTTATAACCAAGAACTGTATAAACAAACTGACTAGCCCATACTTTTTAAGGCTAGCTAAAACTGAACAAATAAAATATATGCAAAAACTGAAAATAAACAATGAGGTGTCTTTACTGGATTCTTTAAATAAGACTTTGAGGGAACAACATTTTCCAATGACATCAAATGTTTACCTGAATTGACTTATCCAGACGTGTACCAGGCATGTGTCATGGGCTTTGAGACTGGGCAAGCATCAAAGATTTTTAATACACATTATTAAACGCTGTGCCCAAAACACATCCAGTAGTTTGCAGTTAATGTAATCCTGTATTAAGAATAGTGCCTATTCTGTGAGTGATGGACAGGTGTGCCAAAGAATACAGAATCGAGCTGGGCCACTAGTGGAGGCAGCCTCACGCTAGGGTCCGTTTCGTGGGATAGGAAACTGGGAGGTGTAGGGTAGGAGAGGGCATGCAAGTTGAAAAATTGAAGGGACGGTGGTAGTATCGGTCACAGAGAAATGAGCTCACGGAGAGCTGTTGTGCGCAGGAGGGATTGTTACGCCCTAACACAGGGGGCACCCCCATGAAAGGGCAGGGTTTCCCTGGACAGAGGCATGAATCCTGACCGCCCACGCCAACCTTAAGTCTCCATCCTGGCTTGGTTAGACGGATGGGCTCGTGCGGCAAATGGTGCGAGCCCAGTGGGAGACTCGGTGGCCCCTCGAACAAGCAAGTCCAACCAGAGTTCAAACAGGAAGGGCATTCAGAGCATTTGACGGGGGAGTCAACCCGGCCACGAATGGGTGAGCCCACGATACAAATAAATATGAATAGCTCACGCTGTGTTCGAGCAGGAGATCCCGCTGCTGAACAAATGGGAGAGCCCTAGAATAGATTCTGTTGGAGGAGTCTTTAACACCCTATCATGGGGGGCACCCCATGAAAAGGCAGGATCAGCCTGAGCAGAGGTGTGAATCCTAGCCACTCGAAACTGACCTGGATCCCCCTTCAGACACAACGGAGGGGCCCTCACAGCGTTTTAATGGGGGAGTCCTCCTTGCCCACGATACAAATAAACGTGGGTTAGCTCGCACACTTTTGAACGGGAGAACCCCCTGCTGCGATTTGAACGGGATGGCCCTTGAGCGTAGTGGCGGGCCGTCCAGCATTTTGAGACTGGGGGGCCACCGGACTGGCCATAGAGACCCCTGTGGCATCCAAACAGTGGGGCCAGCGTGGTTGACAGGGATAAGCAAGCAAAGTTTCAGTCCTGAACATGGAGGGACTGGGGTTGGGTTCACTTCTGGGGCCAAAACTCTGAATTTCTGCAAGGAGGTGGTTGGAGACTGGCAGAGGTTCTGAGACTGCAACATTTGAGGGAATGGCGAGAGGTATAGCTGTTTGTAGAGTGAAGTTGGGTAGGTGAGCTGGAAAGTCTGGATTGGCTGGGAAAGCATTTGGAAACAGATTCACTTGCTGAGGCAGCCTCACGCAAGGAATGGCTACGGAGGGGGGGAGATTAGGATGATAGAAGGAAGAGGGGTAAAGTTGGGGAGGGAATGGGTTTGGGGCAAAGTTCTCCAGCGGAGGCACGTGGGAATCCGCTCCCATAGCCCATGGATAGAGGGGGAAAGAGGGATGGAATTGATCTGATTTGGGATGAAGTTCACTTGTGGAGGCAGCCTCGCATAGGGAACGGTTCCGGAGAAGGAGAGATAAAAATGGTAGAAGGGAAGGGTATAAAGTGAAGAGGGGAATGGGTCTGGAGCGGGGTTCTCACATGGGAATCCACTCTAGTGGCCCATTGATAGGAAGAGGTAGCAGGATGGATGTTGGCAGAGAGAATAGGTTGCATGGGAAAACTAAGGTGTCTGGAACATATGCGAGTCAGTGTCAGGATACGTGCTTGCATGGGCATAGAAAGAAAGACATATATATAAAATATATTATTATAGATATATAAAAATATAACATTTAATGTGGTAGAAGTCAATACTGCAAAAACAAATGAGCTGCTGTGGCAGCTTCTGTTGAATAACGAGATTGTTTGGATGGAAGAACTGTTCTGATGAAGGTAAATGCTTTGTAACGAAGTTGCATCCGATGATCCGAGTCATTTGCATGGAGGAAGTCAACCAGGGAACAAAGTTTGTGAACACTACTGGGAATTAATGGCGCACGTCTTCAGCTCCGAGGGAGGTGGAAGGCGCTATGTGCAAGCGATACACCCGGCCAGCTATCCTGGGCTTATCCACTTGTGTTGCGTGTGACTACCTGGGATGAAACCGGTTCCACCCAGAGGTTGTAGAACCTTGCACAGGTGTTGGGTGTTGCCCAGCCCGCTGCTCTGCAAATGTCTGTTAGAGAGGCACCCCTGGCCAGGGAATGTCATGGTTCATTTGAGTCATTTGCGTGGGTCGGATCGTGGGCAATATTCGGGGCCCAATGCCGGAAACTCTCAATGCTATGTAGAGGTAAGCAGCTGTTTATATACTCTTACTCTGGCTGTGTGATTGGTCAGATTAAATGAAATTGCTCTTCCCGAACCTTGTTAATTTAACCACATTTATACAGGTGAGTGTAATGTCGTGGAAATGTTATAGATGTAAATTGTTGCCTTAGAACACACCAGTCAATGGAAACAATTATGTCACAATGGCAAACTTCATGACCAAATTGTTTTAAATTCAGGACAGTAATATTGCTCATATCACACAAATAATAGATTGTCATATATTGAGCCAAGCATGTTTATGTCCATTAAATCATACAAAGAATCATTGTGCCAGAAGAACTTGTTTTGACATACAACAAAAAAAAAGAAAAAGAAAAGACCGCAGAAACACTGGAATGGTCAGCAGCAATTAACAAATCTGACCACCAAAGACAACAATCTTAACCTGAACGCACAAGGCAAATGTAACGTAAACACGGCAGTCATCCCTTAATATATTATTTTAAACAGACACTGTGCCCTAATGTTAGAACTATAAAACAGACAGAGCATAACACAAGAATGAAATGATTGGCAGATCACCACTTCATAGCCTCAGACTAACCTATGTGAATACTACTGGGAATTAATGGTGCACGTCTTCAGCTCCAAGGGAGGTGGAAGGCGCTATGTGCAAGCGATACACCCGGCCAGCTATCCTGGGCTTATCCACTTGTGTTGCGTGCCACTACCTGGGATGAAACTGGTTCCACCCGGAGGTTGTAGAACCTTGCACAGGTGTTGGGTGTTGTCCAGCCCGCTGCTCTGCAAATGTCTGTTAGAGAGGCACCCCTGGCCAGGGCCCAGGGAGCCGCTACACCCCTGGTAGAATGGGCTGGTAGCCCTACCGGGGGCTGCATGTCCTAGGTGACATATGCCATAGTTATGGCATCAACGAGCCAGTGGGCGATCCTCTGCTTGGAGACAGCGCTTCCTTTCCGCTGTGCACCAAAGCAGACAAAGAGCTGCTCAGAGATTCTAAAGCTCTGCGTGCGATCCAAATTAGATGCGTAAAGCACACACCGGACACATCGACGACAGGGCTGGGTCTGCCTCCTCCTGGGGCAGCGCTTGCAGGTTCACCACCTGGTCCCTAAAGGGGTGGTGGGAACCTTGGGCACATAGCCCGGTCAGGGTCTCAGGATCACGTGAGAGTAACCTGGACCGAACTCCAGGCACGTTTTGCTGACAGAGAATGCTTGCAGGTCACCTACCCTCTTGATGGAAGTGAGCGCAGTCAGGAGGGCAGTCTTCAAGGAGAGTGCCTTAAGCTCGGCTGACTGCAAAGGCTCAAAGGGGGCTCTCTGTAGACCCTGAAGAACTACAGAGGTCCGATGAGGGAATGAGGCGCGGTCTGGAGGGATTCAGCCTCCTGGCGCCTCTTAGGAACTTGATGATCAGGTCGTGCTTCCCTAAGGACTTACCGTCGACTGCGTCGTGGTGTGCTGCTATGGCGGCAATGTACACCTTCAAGGTGGAAGGGGACAGCCTCCCTTCCAACCTCTCCTGCAGGAAGGAAAGCACTGATCCGACTGCGCATCTCTGGGGGTCTTCCCGACGGGAAGAACACCACTTAGGGAACAGACGCCACTTAAAGGCATACAGGCGCCTCGAGGGGGCCCTAGCCTGAGTGATTGTGTCCACCACCGCAGGTGGTAGACTGCTTAGGTCTTCCACATCCCGTCCAGGGGCCAGACATGGAGATTCCAGAGGTCTGGGTGCGGGTGCCAGATGGTGCCCCGTCCCTGAGAAAGAAGGTCCTTCCTCAGGGGAATTCGCCAGGGGGGAGCTGTCGCGAGGAGCGTGGGGTCCGAGCACCACGTCTGGGTGGGCCAGTAGGGTGCTACCAGGATGACCTGCTCCTCGTCCTCCCTGACCTTGCACAGGGTCTCTGCAAGCAGGCTCACTGGGGGAAACGCATATTTGCGCATGCCAGGGGGCCAGCTGTGTGCCAGTGCGTCTATGCTGAGGGGGGCCTCGGTCAGGGCATACCAGAGCGGGCAGTGGGGAGGATTCTTGGGAGGCGAACAGGTGCACCTGTGCCTGTCGAATCGACTCCAAATCAGCTGGACCACCTGAGGGTGGAGCCTCCACTCTCCCCTGAGGGTAACCTGTCATGACAGCGCATCCGCTGTAGTGTTGAGGTTGCCCAGGATGTGAGTGGCTTGCAGCGACTTGAAGTGCTGCTGACTCCAGAGGAGGAGACGGCGGGCGAGTTGTGACATACAACGAGAGCACAAACCGCCTTGGTGGTTGACATATGCTACCATTGTCATGTTGTCTGTCTGAACTAACACGTGCTGGCCCTGGATCAACGGCCGAAACCTCCGCAGGACGAGCAGAATTGCCAACAACTCAAGGCAGTTGATGTGCCAATGCAGTTGCGGACCCGTCCAGAGGCCGGTGGCTACGTGCCCATTGCAAACAGTGCCCCAGCCCATTTTGGAGGTGTCTGTCGTGACCACGACGTGCCTGGAGACCAGTTCCAGAGGAACACTTGCCTGTAGAAACGAGAGGTCGGTCCAAGGGCTGAAAAGACGGTGACAGACCAGCGTGATGACCACATGACATGTCCCGTGGCACCATGCCCATCTCGGGACTCGAGTCTGGAGCCAGTGCTGAAGCGGCCTCATATGCATCAACCCGAGCGGGGTGGCCACCGCCGAGGATGCCATATGCCCCAGGAGCCTCTGAAAAAGTTTGTGGAACCGCTGTTTTCTGTTTGAAAGCCTTCAAACAGGCCAGCACCGACTGGGCGTGCTCGTTCGTAAGGCACGCCTTCAAGGAGACTGAGTCCAACTCCAAACCGAGAAAAGAGATGCTCTGTACCGGGAGGAGCTTGCTCTTTTCCTAGTTGACCCGAAGCCCTAGTCGGCTGAGGTGTGAGAGCACCAGGTCTCTGTGTGCGCACAACATGTCTCGAGAATGAGCTAGGATTAGCCAGTCGTCAAGATAGTTGAGAACGCGAATGCCCACCTCCCTTAATGGGGCAAGGGCAGCCTCTGCGACCTTCATAAAGACGCGAGGAGACAGGGACAGGCCGAAAGGGAGGACTTTGTACTGATACGCCTGACTCTCGGACGCAAACCGCAGGAAGGGTCTGTGTCGAGGAAGGATCGAGACGTGGAAGTACGCATCCTTCAGGTCTACCGCCACAAATCTTGATGCCAGATGCTCGCCAGAATGCTTGTTATGTTATGTTTTCTCTGACTTGGATACAAAGCATTGTTCCCGATCTGTCACTCACTTGACGTTGTGTCGATGTAGTGACACTAGGGGTCACGCTTGGGAGCCCGAGACACCTCTGTTTTTTGATAAAAGGCCAATGAAAATTGACGAGTGGTATTTGCATGCCACTCCCCCGGACATACAGGTATAAAAGGAGCTGGTATGCAACCACTCATTCAGATTTTCTCTTCGGAGCCGAACGGTCATGCTCACTGAGCTGAATACTACTGTTCATTCACCTCTGCTGGATCTGACGGCGCATTTCAGCGGCTTCTCCCCCCTCTGCACTGGTGCACTGCAGAGAATGCCCCTGGGCGCTTCGGCAGAAATAAAAGAGCATATTTCTCTAAAAGACTATATTTCTCTAAAACAGTATATTTCTCTAAAAGAGCGGCACACACGGAACGTCTTTTTAAAGACGCGTCTTTTTAAAGATGCTTTTCCGATTGTGTGATATTCCTGGTTGCGCTCATTATCTCTCGCCTTCTGATGGTCACGATCACTGTCTTTCGTGTCTGGGCACTGCTCACGTGGAGACAGCGTTCGTGGATGGTCATGTTCTCATTGCGAGAATATGTCCATGGCAACGTTGCGGTCACGGCTCGCCTTCGTAAGAAAGCAAGCCACCCCAAAAACTCCCGCCTCGGTCCTTTTACCCACAGGTATGAGGCCAGCGCGGCTAGCACTGGGGGCGATTTGGGGACCTCAGTGGGACCGCCTCCGCCGGGTATCCCCCCGTGGACCTCCCATTCCCCAGCACGCTCGTCTGCCCCGATCGGGCTTCCGGATGAGTCCGCCGGCTCGTCTCACGGCGAGTTCGACCTCTTATTCGGAGCCCGCGAAAGTGATGAGCTCTGGAGCACAGCATCAGAGAGCGGGCTCGTCCAGTCGGAAGCCTCAGCTGGGCTCCTCCCTTTGGGGTCGATTGCCCAGTCACAGGCTGATGCGGAGATGACGACATGCTTTCCTGGGCAGCCGCGAGCGTCGGCTAGAGTGGACTCCACGTATCAAACTTGCAGCTAGTTGGCAAAAATGTTGTTCGCTTACAGAGATAAAATGTGTGTTACAAATATCCTACAACTTTTAGTACTGTAGCCTACGTATCCAGCCATCTCACTTCACTACTGCAGTCCATGCGTCCATTTGTGTGTTTTTTTCCGGAAATCTAAACATTTTAATTTTTAAAAGTTCCAGGCATTCAGGGAGCATCCAGCATGAACAACACCGTAAATGTTACCGCTACTAGTCACTTTGAATGATGTGCCACCCGATGTTAATCTGAATGTGTTTGACAACAACTAACCAGAAAATGTTCAAGGAACAAAGATGTCACTTCCCAAAACCAACCAATATGAAAGGGTTTATAAATACCTGGAGAATGCCATTCAGTTGCATTTCCATTTAACTCAAAGGCTGTTATCCTTCAAAGTATACAATCTGTAGTTTTGCACACCTTTTTCATTCACAAAAATATGCTTTGAAAAAATATATATTGGTAAATACTGTTTTTTTTTTTTTTGTTTTTTTTTTACAGGATTGTTGTATTGGTGCATATAGTACATTGCATTTATTATATTATAAATTAAATACCATTCTTCCTTGTGTTAATTTAGTGAAAAACTTTGATAAACATGCCATCGTTATATTTAACTAGATTTTTATTTCATTAAACATTTTGAATCTACTTGGCTACAATGTCTGTTTGGATGAATTATAGTTTTATTTATTTTTTTCAAATTACTTTTATGTCATTTCTGTGCAAATAAACAATTATGGAAATATAATTCAAATAACTTCAAAAGGCTGAAATATTGAGAGAAATTGTTGGGAGTCAGAATGCTTCGCTGTAGTTGGAGGGTCGCTTGGGGCCTCTGAAATCATGACCCCATCTCTGAATTTCAACAATTTTGCAAACTGTGTTCAGATTTGCAAAGATGACAAAGTCTGCATTCAGAAGTCAAATATTTCAATAAAACAAAATTATTTGTGCTATGTCACATTAATTCTCTGTCAGTATGTCAACAATTGTCTCTTTTTTATTTCTCCTAAGAAATTGTTGATGAACCATATGAGACAAAGTTGATCCTTAAAGTGGTCATGAAATGCTATTTTTTTATATAATTGTATTATCTTCCCTGAGGTACACTGATAACGTCAGTAAAGTATTTTGCACCAAAACTGTCATAGTTTAATAATAAATGATAATTTTCCACCCTGTTTCTGGCCCTCTGTCTGAAACTCTCAGTTTTGGCCACAGCGACTCTTTTAAACTTCAATGTTTAAAAATGTCCCACTGTTCTGACTGGCTAACATTGTACAGTCCCTAAAATTCATCCATATTAACAGAATAGAATAAACAAGCTCTCCACAACATTCTAAAATTAAATTTCAGGGTTTACACATAATGCACATCCAACCAGTGGTGTAGCCAGGCCCACCCAGAATATTAGAGGTTATTCTTTGACTTCAAATATATATTTATAAAACAGTTTTATAAAATGCATAAATTCTTATTTCTGCACGTGTGAAAGAACTGTTTGAATGCACTGCTTTTCTTTTATTAAGGAAAATTTGGTAAAAATGTTTTTTTAATAAAATAAATCCATTTTTATTGGAAGCCCACACAAAAGTAATTTCCTGGCTACGCCCTTGCATCCAACACATTGCATCAGAATATATTAAACTGTTCACTCCCGTTCACTGTTCACATCAGCACCATGACTATCAAACAGTCATGACATATGAAATATTCATGAATTCTTCTTCAATAACAGTTTCTTTGCAACACTTGAATCGTATTATGACTGGTCCACAAGCAGTCCACGCTGATATTCGCACATTGCATGATGAACAACACATTGATGCACTGAGGCGCAGATCGCCAGATACACATCCAATCTGTCAAAAACGTCCAGCTAGTTCTTGTTTACATACACCAACAATTAAAAATAGTGCAGATTGGCACAAGAACAGCAGGCAGAGCAACTGAATGGCATCTCTGTTTCTGAATTGTAACTTGACACCGCGTCTTTTCAATGCTGCACGATAAACATGACAATGGTCAAAGACGTCTGTGTAATATGCACATAAATCTTCAAAATAGTCCAGATGGGTGTTGTTTGGTGTTCAGGAATATCTGGTCAAACTAGACCCGTCTCTCTCTTTCTCTGTTTGGGTTACGAACTGAGCTCCAATGGGCAGGGCCAAGTGTGCGGTCACACATGTTGTGGGGCATGTAAATACAACTGAGCATTGTCTCATGACGTCACGAACACAGTTTTGAAAATGAGACGTTTCAATAGAGTGGGAGTTATAAATTCTCTTTTTAGACTGGGGTGGACGTTTTGACGTTTTGAACATATTTTTATAGTACCGTTACCTCTTATATGTCTAAATATAAAGGAAATTTAAATTAAACATCAATAGGATGTCTATTAAGTCCCCTAAGCTATAAAAGCAATACATTTTCCTTTGGGCTCATTCTACCTCAAAAAGGGCCAGAATAATCGATAGGTGTTCGGCCTCTCCTGTGTGTGTGTGAAGGATACAAAGAGAGAGAGTGGAGGAAAAACACATTGCTTTGATTGTCTTGTTTGATCTGGGGCAGTTTCACAGGGTTCACACAAGCACTCTCTGTCTCTCTCTCTCTCTCTCTCTCTCTCTCTCTCTCTCTCTCTCTCTCTCTCTCTCTCATCACACACACACACACACACACACACACAAACACACACTCGCTGCCTGAGGCTGAAGGTTGTGCAGGGTGGAGGGTGGAGGTGGAGGACTGATGCTCAGCTGTGTGTTTCCTCTCAGATAGACATGTTTGTTTTCACACAGCAAAGGCTTGTGCTTGTCAGAGCAAATATAGCATTTATCCAATCTGCCCTTGCACACACACACACACACACACACACACACACACACACACATATGTACGTGCGGCTATCCTTATGAGGACTCTCCATAGACATAATGATTTTTATACTGTACAAACTATCTGTACTATTGTACCTTACCCCTAAACCTAACCCTCACAAAATACTTGCATTTTTACATTTTCAAAAAACATTGTTTAGTATGTTTTTTAAGCGATTTGAATTATGGGGACACTGGAAATGTTCTCATAAACCACATTTATTGCATAATACCCTTGTACTTTTGTAAGTTTGTAACCTAAAAAAATGTCTTCGTAAACTACCCAAACCCGCACACACACACACACACACACACACACACACACACACACACACACACACAGATACTCACGCATACCAGCACAAATGCCCACATACAGATACTCACACTTGTTATAGTTTGTTTTGGAGCAGTGAATTATGTTTTTGTTGCATGTCCACACCTCACAATGAGGACTGTAGAGGAAATCTCCTGTATGTAAAAAAAATAAAATAAAAAAACCCCCAAAAAAAACAAACAGTGCCACGTGCATTGAGAGAAAAACAGAGTGTGTGAGAGAGCATGTGCCACCTGGCTCTTTGCAATGCCTTTGGAATGAGATGACAACATCAAATAGGGATGGACACTGCATAGCTGTCCGGGCAAGAGAATAGAAAGTGTGGCGCTTACTTGGGTTTATATGTGTTTGTGCTGGAAAGACTCTGGATGAGCTAATGTGAGTGTTTGTACAAAGGATTTGTGATTCAGGAATACACACATGCACATATACTCATACACACATTCTGTATTGCTCTTATCATCACTTACCTATGTGTTTGAGAGACTGTATGCTGCACAAACACGCACTTGGCAATCTACATGACCATCAGAAATCAGAATCTGAATAATTTTTCCAATTGAGGATGTGCCTAAATGGAGGTTTTGATAGATTTGAGATAGATCTCACTTCTGCAGACAAATTTGTCCTCTAAGAATGGCTAAGAAAAACCCCTCCCCCCATACACACAATCAGTGATATCTTTGTTACTTTTCAAAAGATCTAATTGTGAGTAATCCTTGGTTTTCCCTACCAGGGAATTTCCTTTCCTTCTAAAGCCTCTTTGAGCATGTATGCATGTGTATGTGCGCGTATGTGTCTGTATGAGTAGAAGTGGCTGCACGCCGCACCACCAGGCTTTTGAAGTGCAAACACACAGACACACCACACACAAACCGCATAAAAATCTACCAGATAATGTTTGCTCTCCGACAGGTTACAGCAGCCCCTTACGGTACATGTTGTTTCCCTTTGCACTCGCTGACACATACACACACCTCTTTAAAGAAGTGATGACACACCATGGCAGCAGAGGAGAAGAGCACTTTTTTTTTTTAATGTTCCTTCTCAAAATCAGTCCTGTTCCCATGTGGCCCACAACCCTTAAAGCAGGAACACTTCAAGTGAGTAGAATCTGTTCAGTCAAAAACTCTCATTATTAATATGCTTTATCTATTTGATATTTTATTATTATTATTATTATTATTTTGAAGACATGTTTTGCTCACTATTTCAATAAGAACAGAACTGATTTAAAAAGAATAGAATATGATTGAGAATAATAGAATAATGAAAAGAAGTCTTCCTGTGGCTCAAATGGTAGGACATGGCACGAGCAATGCCAAGGTCATACTGTGCGGTCGATTTCCAAGAAATGGATGTACTAATAATATAATTAGCTTGAATGCATTGTAAACAGATTAATCTCACTGTGAATTTGGCAACAGCAAGTCAGAAGTTCAACAGCTGAAATTAATCTGGTTTTGTAGCACTGCCTCCAGGGCCAAATCTGGAAGTGTTTTTGAACATATGGGCACAAGTGAGCCCTAGTTACTGGGTGAAATGTCCACAGAGTGGCGACAAAAGTGAGTTGTAAGGCAAATTGATTTAGTTGTAAATGATGTAATACAGTCAACAGGAATGTATATTTTATTAATCCTAATCCAAACCCCAACACTAAATCTATCCATCAGTGGAGTAAAAAAATATAGGGATCTATTTTTGTGAGTGCGCAAAGCAACGACATCACTCTTAGTGCAATTTCCATGCCAGCCTAAAGTGCACACTGGTGCGGTTGATAGTGTTAGTGCTATCTGTGGGTGTATACGCGCAAACTGTGGGTGTATTGTATACTAATGTAGTGGAAAAAAGTGCAATTTACTATTTTCCTGAGAACTAGGTAATTGCGCTAAGACATTTTAATACCACCTCTGTTTTCAGCACAAAGTCCAAACTCAGTTCTACATTTTCAGTTTGGAGATTTCACCAGCAGTCTGTAATAAAGTTTATGTCCAAATCCTAAAATATACTGGAACATCAAATTATGTCCCTGACGATCAGAGTTGTATAGCCGTTGTGGCGGGCTGAGAAAGAGACAGACACAGAGGGTGTGGCGTCAGGCCTCGGAGAGGCATTTATTGAAAATAATAACAACATAAAAAGGGTAATAAAGTTTCCAAGGGAGAAAGGGGAATCTGGTGTCCTCGTGGTGCATGGGGCTATATGCGGGAAAGGTAGTGCAGAGAAAGTAAGGTCCAGGTGCTAGTGGGAGGGGTCTGGAGGCAGCACACACTCTCCTCGTAGGTTCTGTGGCGCATGGGGCCACGGCTCTTCTTGAGTGGCCCGGAATCCCTGGGTCTCGGTGCTTGAGAGGAATAGCGGCCCATCAGCCGCAAAGCATGCTTCAATCCCCAGTGTCACATCTAATTCGCTCCGGGGATCCAAAGTGCGGGTCCAGTGATGCATCTAATTCACGCTGCACCCTCCCTGCTCCGTTCCTGGACCTGCGAAGACGCCAACATGTAGAGACTGGTCTCCTGTGGAGAGGCGCACTCAGGTTTTAAAGGCAGCAGTGATGAGGCTCTTCATTATGTTCAGGTGAACCCCATGACGCGCTGCCAAATAGGGAAAATTCACTGCGCCCCTCCTCTATTTCCTTTGCCCACTCCAGTTGTGGCGTGTCGTTCCATCACTGTCTTATGAAACAAAAATTTATGAGATTTTTGTGAAACTATCTATAGGTCATGGTTAATTTTTCAATTATTAATATTATGTTTATATTTACAATTGTATTTATGATCTAATTTGTATTGGTATTATTCCACTTGTTGTCACAGTGTGATTTTTAAGTCACTGCATAAGATGCTTGGTGAAAGAATTTGGAGAGGATAAAATGCTTTCATTTGGTATGTTTTTCTTTTTTATTTCTTTCTTTTTTTTTTTTTTTTTTTTTACCATTTAGTTATTTTGATTATATTTTCATTTTGTCTGAAGTGTAATTTGAATTTACAAATATTTTTGGTTACATTTTTTCATGTTTCAATAAATTAATTTAATTGTTCAAAATCAAATTCGACCAGTAGATTAATACTAGCCATGATTTGTGTCAGTAGATGAAAAGATTAATAAACTTACACTCCCTATAATTTAATGGAGCAAACATCCAAATCCTGACGAGAATAACATTTTCTAAGCATATAAAAGGAGCATGTGCATATTTTTTATTCTTCTAATTAATTGTATACAGTCCATTTACACTGCCGACTTCTTATGAATCAGCTGTCTTTGTTTATATCGCTGATGTTTGAGGAAATAGACTATGTAAAAGCACACAGACTCTGCAATAACTGGAGAAAAACCTCTAAATTAAACTACACTTCATCCAGTCTATCAGCGTGTTGCACGTGATTTTGCCAGAACAGTGACAACAGAACAGATAATCCTTTTTCTATATTCAGTATATGGCTAAATAATTTGCACTTCATCCTGCCCATCAGCGTGTTGCACATGTGATTTTGCCAAACCCACTTGCACCTAGACTTAGCGCACGCTTGCACGGAAATACTAAAACTTCATGGCCATGCATGCCCTTTGCATATAAATGTCTTGTTTTGGGGTATACTGTATCTCTGGTGTGTCATAACAATCATTAACAGTGACAACAGAACAGATAATCCTCTTTCTATATATATGGCAAAAACAAATTTGCACTTCATCCAGTCCATCAGCATGTTGCACATGTGATTTTGCCAAACCCACTTGCGCCTAGACTTAGTGCATGCTTGCATGGAAATACCAAAATTCCATGGTCATGCCCATTAACTTTGCGCTTATGACTTATAGCATAGCGCTGCACTTAGTGTTAGCACTCATAAAATAGGGCCCCTTAATCTTAGAGGGAAAATGCCACTTCTGAATCGTGCTCATCATAGATTAGGTGAATATAATTACTTCCTTGTGTCAACAGGACCAGAACCTGTGTCTCTGAGGCTGCTTGCGCAACCAACATGATCACACGGAAAATCGACACGTTGCTACGGAATGTTCCTGTACCCTGATATTGATACCATTCTGCTGAGTTATTGATAATCAGCATCTCCCATCAGACATTTTTGCATCAGTTCATAGGTGTTTACCTTTTCCTGTGGCGCAGCTGAGTGACTATGTTGCGTGAGTGAACAGTCTCAGAGACATGGGTTCTGGTCCAGTGTTGAAACCAGGAAGGAGTGCAATTTGGAAATGACATTTTCCTTTAAAGATTATATTTTTGCTCCACTGGTAGTTAGTTTAGGGCCATGGTATTCAACAGGCGGCCCACAGGCCGCATCCGGCCCGCAAACCATTTTTTTTTTTTGTGGTCCACGTGATGTTATCACATACAATTGTTGAATGTGTATGGATTTTGAGGTGTAAGTTTTCTAGAGCCTTTATGATAATTCTCAGTTTTGATAAATTGCTTAACCATTATAGAGGAAAAGAAATGGCAAACGGATACAAATCATGAATTAAACAACAAATCCGTGAATATAAATCTCATTATAAGCCACTTTATAAAACACGAGTGCTGCATCAGTCTGCGCGCATTGATAGAAACAGTTTGTGCGCGCTCTCAGTCACTTTAAACATGCGTGCACTGAGTCTCTCTTCCACACCAGCATGCCAGTGCCACAGTGTGAGTCAACGAGTGTTGTGTGACAAAACGAGCTCAACAGAGATATATGCTTGTCGAGAACAGTAATAACAGGAGAGGTTTATCCTGCAATAACTTTGAGATATCTTCTCCCAAATGCTTAATTATTATTTATTTACGTTACTGACCTAACAATAACTCTGAAAAGAGGGTTTGACTAATAGATAATGATGTCTCACTGAAGTGCTTTTGGAGCTAGTTTTGCATATAAATGTCTTGTTTTGGGGTATACTGTGTATCTAGTGTGTCATGACAATCTTTAACAGTTACAACAGAACAGATAATCCTCTTTCTATATATATGGCAAATATTTACATTTTGTATTGTACATTGTAATTTTTTTAGAGTGGTGCATTCTGTTGCAGTATTTGGCCTACTTTTAAAATCATGGATCTTTTAAAACAAACAAAAAACTTATAGGCTTATATGTGATTATTATAATAGTGTATCACACTATTAGAACCACACTTTTACATGAATCTTGCTATATATCTACAGTATATATAATGTTTTATTTTATTCTTGTTAATTACATGTGTCCATGATGTATTAAATAGCATATAGCATAGTCTGCTTGCCTCATTAATATAAAAAAGTAATTAAATGTTTTAAAAAAAAAAAAAAAAAAAGAGTGCAGCCCTCGAGGCTAAAGGGATCCTTTGTCGCGTAATTGTCGCGTAATTGTCACGTATTAGATGGGAACGATGTCCAGCAACGTCATTGGCTGTAGTGAAAGTCGTAGGAATTCAAACGAGTGCAGTTGCACAATATCATAGAAATTAGGCAAATTTAGAAAAATCGTATGAATCCTGACAATTTCGCCATGAGGGTGTGTTGTACTGGAACTTGCGGTAGCAACATGTTGAGTTTCCATGTGAACATGTTGCTGTAACGCCTAATTTATACAATGGAAGAAGCTGAAGTTTTTTTCTCCTGAATGCGCCTTATGGCAAATGTTTCCTGCACTTATACTATGTGCAACATTGTTTTAAAATTAGTTAGTTGAGGAAAATAAATAAAGAAAGAATGTCCATACCCACAACTAGTTTTTTATCATTTTTTAAAGCTCTCCGATTAGCCGAGTTCTCCATGGTCAAGAATTTAATGGAACAAACAAAAGAAATATCCCCAAACAAACACTTTTAGCAGAACAAAGTTTGAGAGAAAGAAAGCAAAATCACCTGAGTCGTTACACCGGTACATTTCTCTTTCTGAAGGCTTGCTGGGACTCGCCCTCCACCACCTCCCCTACTCTCATCCTGTCTCTCGCTCGCTCACTCGCACTCTGATTGTCTGATTGATCTCACTGCTGTCTGCACAAGCTTTCAGTGCTGACTTACTCTTGCAGCACTCGCCACATGCGTGTGTACGCGTGTGCGGGCTGTCTTCGCCGCTTGAGATATGCCTCTGTGATCTCAGTGAAGTGATAACTGCAGGCCAGCAGAAGTGAAATGATAGAAACAAGAGAAGTAGAGAAGAGAAATATAGGAAGCAGAAGTTATTGCAGACCTTTCTTTCAGAAGTTGCTCTTTGTTAGCTTTAGGAGTTCTCAGTTATGTTTCATTAATGTATCAATTTTGTCTCAGATGTTTCTGTTAAAATTGCTTATAGTAAAAGTAAAACCAAAACTGTTGAGACATACAGAAAGCTATAAGATTTGTAAAGGATTATATACAGTCAGCTGAAGTTTTCTTTTTATTATTATTATCATTTACACTCCCGAAAGGGTGATCAGGACCCTGACACAAAGCAGAGGTTTACAGTATTTTGTAACTTCAAGCTGACTGTATATTTTCCTTTCAAAAAGGAAATGTAAAATGCACACAGCAGTCACACTTGGGTCTCAGGAGGATATATATTTTTTTATTTGTAACTAGTAGCCCCTAATAAACATGCAAAAAAAAAAAAAAAAAAAATATATATATATATATATATATATATATATATATTTATTTATTTATTTATTTATTTTGTTTTTGTTTTTGTTTTTTTTCCTAAAAGAGCAAATAGCTTTCCTAAAACTGTTATGTTCTTATATGGGGACAGCAGGACTAAGTTGTGAAACTTTAAATAATACCCAGCAATCTTTTTATTATAATTAAATTGTTTGTTTGAGTGTTGGTTATTCATGTTTTTGAGATGTTACAGACATTTCAGATGATTTTCTGTAAAGCTGCTATGGAACTGTGTATTGGGAATAGCACCAAAAAAAAAATAAATAAATAAATAAATATACTGTACAAATGAAAATTATTTGATTTGATTTGACCTTTATGTTACAATATTTGTTTTTAACTTTTGCAACAAAATCTCAATGTTCTCTCTGCACAGTCAAACAAACAAATGATAGCCAGTGCTGAAGCATTTTAACAATCAGAAATTAACAGACTTAATTCTGATTCAAAGTCATTTCAAACATAATCCAATCACTGCCAATCATGTTAAAATAGAATTATAGATTATACATTCTGAATCTATGTGCTGATTACCATTGTCCCATGTCTGCCAAACATGTTGAGTGGTGAAAACATCATCTGCAGCCTGAAACTGAACTTTTGGAGTGAATGCACTTGGCTGCATAGGAAAGCAATAGGATGCTCCCTTGGTCCCTACTTTGTGAATGACTTAATCTCCAGTATGTCTGCACTGGTCTCAGAGCAGTTCCAAATGCACCTTATTTTCATCCTAACTTCATATAAAGCCTCTGAAATAAAAATAAATAATTCAGCTTTTGGATGAACCCATTGATTCTCAGTGTGATAATGCACAGTGAATATAGGATTTCTAAGGAAAAATAATAATAAATGATAATAAAAATGGAATGTAAAAAATGTATGAGGTTTCTTACCAGATGTTTCTTACCAGACAAACTCAGCTGAGATCAGCGCCATGTTGTTTTGTCACATTGTTTTACAACCCAGAGTAAACTGAGATCAGTCAGTTTTAATTAAATAAAATTATGCATAGCGTAAAGCGAAGACAAAACACACAGTCCACGTATGAGGATGCGGGGTCGCACAAGGAGGATATATATATAATTATAATTGCAGACACAGTATGCATTACGTCTCAATGCATTAAATTTCTTCATGTTTGAAGGAGGTCCTTAATTTTGCTGCATATTTCTATTATCGAAGCTTTAGCTTTATGAATGGCATTCGAAAGCTCCGTCTTAATAACATCCTGAAAATAAAATTAAAAACTTTCCAATAATGTAACTTGTGGGGAGGTAGCCTGTCCAATTAACTTAGTAGAATTTTTTTTATTTTATTTTTTATTATTATTATTATTATGTGTAACAATAAAATTAAACAGTTTAGCAATCTCTATACAAAACTAATAACTGTAATACCAGAGAGCTGTGTAACAAAAGCAAATATCACAGCTCAGATAATTTGGACCTCAAAGAATTTAATAGCATACTCTGGTACCTTTGATAATTTGGTACCAGACTTTGGTACCTTGACAAATCTGAAAAAAAGAACAAACAAGGAATAAACTATCAAAATATTAAAAAATATCTAATGCTCATTTCGTCCTATGTGTACATGCATGCTTGTGTGTGTTCAGGTGCAAAAACTCCTGAGGAACATTGATCCAGTAATTCTAAGGGGAGGGAAAACAAGATTCTCATTTAGTTAAAATCATTACAAACTATCTTCAAAGAGAGATAGTAACCTGCTAGTGTGTTGTTGTGTATGAGATTGTCTAGAGCTGTGTGTCACGGATACACAACAGATTGGTCATTTGAAGGACGTTGAGATCCTGATGTGCTTACTTATAATTTCAGTAGAAACTTACAAACGCACAAATGGAAACATACACATTTTGCATACACATTGTTAAAACAAATTGTTCAAACATAGCCATGAGTTTATATACATGTGTACATACATGCTTATAGATATAACTAAACCTCAAGGGCAAACATATGCTGAAACACACATGCAATGTCATATAGATGTCGTTCACACACAGACACACACTCTTCCACATGTAGACACACTACAGCAGTTCTGAGATGGTGCAGCAGTACTCTCTGCAATCAATATAACCTTACAAGCCATCATTCAGTGTGTGTGTGTGTGTGTGTATGTGTGTGTGTGTGTGTGTGTGACAGAGAGAGAGAGAGAGACGAGTTCAATATTCTTCAGTCCACCGCCACTCTAACTAATTACTTTCACACTGTGTGTGTGTGTGTGTGTGTGTGTGTGTGTGTGTGCATGTGTGTGTGTGTGTGTGTATGCGTGCGTGTGTGTGTGTGTGTGTGTGTGTGTGTGTGTGTGTGTGTACATGCATGTGTATGTGTGTGAAAAAGAGACAGAAAGAAGCAGAGTCAGGTGCCTCAGGACACTTCTGATGAGTTTATTCTGCTTTGTGAGAGCCTCAGTATTTCAGACTGTGATCTGGAGAGGAGAGGAAAGAAGAGAAGAATGAGACACAATGCAATGCACACACACACACACACACACACACACACACACAAACAACAACAAGAATAAGACACAACACAACACAATACACACACACATACACACAACATCAACAACAAAAACAACAACAACAAAAACAATTTAAGTGTAAAAAAAGGAATAGTTCACACAAAAATAAAAAACCTGCATGGAAAAAACCCGTTCTAAACCTGTATGGATTTTCTTTCTCCCGTGGAATGCTAATGGGAAATGTTTTGCATATAATGAAAGCTAACAACGTCCAAAAACTGAGAGAAAAGGGACCACAGAAGAAGTCCATATGACTTAGTATACTCACTATATTCAAAGTCATCTGAAGCCATACAATAGCTTTGTATTAGGAACATTTCTCAAACATAATGCTGCTAATTATACTGGAGATAACTAGGTACATTACAAAAATCAAAATTTTTACTAATTATTTTTATTAGTTTTTCATCATTTTAGTCACGCTTTAGCTTTTTTAAAACGAACAAATGTGTTCTATCAATAAATATTGTATTATGTTGCACATATTATATCTTGTTGCATGTTTTTTGTTTACATGCATAATTTGTACTATTTACAAGTATTTAAATCGATTTGTTGAACAACGTGCTAAAAACCAGTACTGTCTCTTTAATAAAACCAGCTGTTCTGTTTTGAGCATCTGTAAATGAATGCATATAAACCAGAGGACTCCAATGGCTTTACCTCATTCCTGCTATGTGTGACAAGAATTGAAATGTATTTTATATTTTATTTTTTTCAAAAACTGATCGTAAAAATAAGAAAGGGTATTAAAAGAGACATTATTCAATGAGAAATAGATTGCATGGATCTCATCTTTGAAAACACATTTTTACTCTCACCACGGCGCTGAACTTCCTCATACTACACAATGTGTAGTGAAATCTGAACGTTTACCGGCCAGTGGCTAATCATAGATATTTTAGTTGCATTTAGTACTAAGTTTGGTTGCAAATGTGTGCGATTTCCTCTCATTGTAGTAGAGGGTTGCACATACAGTAGAGTAAGAGTTCAATATTGGGATTTAAGAATCAGTATTGAGATCCTTCAAATGAAGATTGCGATCTATCGGAAAATCTATGTTTTTACAGTCCTACTTCTTGGTGCTTTTTGGCTATTATTTGGTGCTTAACAGCCCCAATCCCCATTTAATGTTGTTATATGGAAAAGAGCAGCTAGACATTCTTTAGAATATCTTGTTTGTGTTCCATGGAAGAAGAAAAAACAATGCAGGGGTTCGAAACAACATGATGGTGAGTAAATGCTGACAGAATATTACATTTTTGGATGAACTGTTCCTTTAAACAATCGTATAAGACATCTGTAAAATGGTATACTTTACATATTACATTCTACTTGGCCATTTTGTTTTTCTCCGTCTCAGCTGAAATGTTTTCCAATTAAGAATGTTAGAGTGAACTCTGCAGCACTGACACACAGCATGTTTTCAATAAGACATGCAAGTTAGAGGACTGTCTTTTGGGAACGGGCTGCCACTCAAGCCAAACCTTGAGGCAATACTCAATCTCTCTCCTCCCAAAGCTTAAAGAAGAGTTCAGGATAGGGAGCACAGACTTATTCTACCTCATCCATCATGATAAAACCAGTGCTGTCACAGCCAACTTCCTCTCTGTGGATAAATTAGACATATTTATCAGTGTATGTGTAAATAATTTAATGACTTACATGTATCTTCACAGTAATAAGCAGTGATTCCTTGAGGTATTTTTGTGAAGAATTTACTAGTCAGTACAGGAATGGTTCACTCATGTTCTTTCATAGTTTACTAACCTTTGTCATTTCAAAGACAAATAACATTCTTTCTTATGCAGAACACATACACACACACAAAGTTATGTTTTACTGAATGTTGCTTATGAATGAATGTTTATATCTCATTTGTTTTTAAAGTCTTAGCTTTGAGATGTGTGTGGATATGTACTGTATGTAGCAGGCGAGATAGTGGTTCAGGATCTTAGGTGATGGTATTAGCAGTGAATATGTGAATATGTTAACACTGAACATAACTTCACTTATAATGAGCATGTTAACCTCATACATCTCCAAGCATTATTTGTGACAGAAACAGGACGTGTTTTTTCTTCACTTCTTCAGAGGTTGCTCTTTCAAAGCTCGGGAGACTTATTGGAGATCTCGGTTATGTCACATTAGATTAGTCCACTAAAAGGTTTATGTAAATGATTTCATTGACTCATTTAAGTTGCCTTAATTTGATCAGCTACATTCTTTATCACAATATACATAGTACAGGAAGCCACTATTCCTAAATTCAAGAACCGAAGTTTGTTTAATAAAGATGTCTGAAGTTCAAATAGTATTAAAAAAGTTCCTCCAAATGTAAAAATGTAACACTTAAAAGGAAAAGCTTGATTCTCAGTAACAAGAATAGCTCAGTAGCACAGAAAATGTCTTAAAAAAAAAAAAAAAAATGTATAAATAAATACATAGTTTTTACAAGTGAAAAAATGACTTAGCAGAACAATAATTCCCCCAGCACCCAAAAATCTGACAATTCTTCTCTCTTTCTCATATTTAGGGGTGTGCATGTGTGTATGTTCATGCCTTTGACGTACCGCATGAACACCTGTGCAGCTTTTACTTGAGCCACAAAGACATGCAGGTGAAAGATCAGTGACTTCAACACCTCTCCTTAAACAACACGTGTTGTAGCTCTCTCCTGTCCAAACATATACACAAACACTCGGACACATAGATATGTGGCTACATAGCCTCTCATTCTAGACTGTGGTGGAAATAATGAAAATTATATCTGTCGATCTGGCCACATCAGCTTTATCACATTCTTCAGCTGCAGCAGTGTTTCTGCTCAGGGGGAAAACCCGTGTGTGTGTGTGTGTGTGTGTGTGTGTGTGTGTGTGTGTGTGTGTGTGTGTGTGTGTGCGCAGTCAGCCTGACTCTCAGTCAGGAGAACCCCTGGCTCAGCATCACACAGATTCAAAGATCACACAACATACAGCGTTTTCTGATATGCCTGTGCACACAAATAGAAGTATAATCCCACTCTCAAACTCCCCAAAAAGGGAAAAGATGCTCAGTTCAGACACTTAGACACTCCTATTCTACATAATGTCAGTTATGTAAGCTGTGAATTTTAAAACTGGACAAAAACTCTCTCATTATATTTTCTTTTCTCTTGCTCTCTCTGCTATCAGTGTTATTGGTGTTAATGAAAATAAAAAATGAAAAAATGATAACATTTCCACTAACTGAAATAAAATATGCTTAAACATAATCGGGAAAAATAAAGCGAAACTAAAATTCATTTTCTTTTCATAAAATAAATTGTTAGATTGGAGGCTTTTCGCTATGGATTTGAAATTCTGTTTGTTGATGGGTTGTTCAGCTGAAAATTAGTAAAAGTCATACCTTTTAGTACAAGCCAAGTAATCCGATATCTTACAATTTCGCCATCTCATACATTATTATGCGCTATCATAACACTATGTTGGAAGAGTTGAAAATAAAATAGAACTAAAAACGTACTTAAACGTTCAAAATTCTGCCTGCTACGCAACAGCCCTGCTCCTCATTCTGTTTTGTGTGACTGAGTACCCTCATATCAGTATTATTTTCGAAAAGGCATGTTTGCGAGTAAGGGCAGCCGGTGGAGTTTATGGTGCCTCCATAGAGTATGATGGTCTCCCTCTTGGGAGTTGGTGCCCTACGCAGACTGTGTAATATGTGTATAGGGAGCGGCGGTACTGGGTGTGTGTCCTGTACAATGATGTAACTCACTGCTTACCACCATAGTACGATGCATCATTGGAGAAATTAACTAGCTAGCTACAACTGTTTCCTGAAACCATAGTTTTGTTGCATATCCATCATTCGAACCACGTGGCTTCAACAGTGTAGAGCTGTCGTTAATGACATAACGTAGGGGGTGGAGTTATAACTTTTGCAGATATAAAATTATAATAGCTTATTTATACAGTACGTACTCCAGAAATCTGTTTAATGCGCGAAAGCTGCTGAAGACACAAAAGCGGCGTGCGCTGTGTAATGAGACAGATGCACTGTGCTGCAATAGTGGGATTTTCCTCTAAATCAGACATTGGGGATCCCCGAAGCACTTGAGCACATACACACTCTTCAAAATCATATAAACATATTAATCCCACAAATGGCTGCATTTGCAACACCACTTTCTGCAAAACCCAAGAAAAATCCTGTTTCTTAAATGCATGTAAACGCTGTCAAAGTGTTGACAGAATGAAAGATATAGAAGCCTCAGCAAAGTGAAATGATGTCCACACAGTAAACTAATAAGAAACTATAATTCTAACCACAGTTGGAGAGCTGTAGTTCCAACCACTCAACTTTGTGATACTGTTTGCAAATGTTCTTTGGAACTACGGTTTCGGGAAACACCAAAATGTTGAAACAAAATCGACCAAACCGATTTTGGTAACAATGGAACTTGCAACCATAATTGGCAACCAAACTTGCAATGCACCCCAGATTGACAAGCAGCCAGTGTCATCTCAAAAAATTAATCGCACAACTGCATGAGGGGGGAAGAGAAGCAAAAACCTTTATAAAGAGAGATAAAAAGAGAAAGAACACAAAGCAGTTTCTGGGAGTAATTGTGGTGTTGTAGACCAAACATGACTGGTCCCAGTATGTCTTCTTCCCTGCTACACGGTATGCAAAAGCAGATGTCAAATGAGTGATATGTCTAAAGGTTACTATTCATGATACATTAGGCAATCAATACCCATATGATACACTGCATCTGCTAAGATTCTGCTTGCAACCAATGGACACTTTGCTTTATCCCAGCAATAAGATGCAAAAAACCGAATATAAAATGAGAGAACAGTAATCTCTTTTTGAAGTGTAGGTGCAATGGGTACCAAGAATATTGTTCTTTGTGAATTTAAATAGTTAAATTGTGCTTGTTTATCACACCCAAGTAAAATGCTTTTTCAGTTGTTGTTAGCATGTCATAGGTGAAAGAACACATGGGTCAAAGGACAATGCCAACATGGGGAATATAGTATGTTGGGGAAAGTACTGTATGTATACAGCAAAACTGCCTACAGAACACACTTTATCAGTGGTCGAGAAGTTAGTTCTTCAACTAAATGTTACATAATATGAAAATATGCATGTCTGTCTTGAAATGACCTCATGCTTATGTAGAGCACTTTGACCTGCACTGGTTCAGCAGATGTGTATACCACAGCAGGTCCACCATCCCAGAATGAGTATTCGTCTGTCTACCCAACTTTGAGTGCTTTTAAGAATCCTGGTACAAGGTTTCCAAAAGCCACTTAGCAAAAGAAAAGGCCACTTTGTGGTGGGCTTCCCGCAGGCCAGAGTTCCAGGCCAAGGTGTCACTTGAGAAGGTTGCTGTAGGGAGTAAAAGGGAGGGGAAATAGTTTTTAGGTCATTGTGTTTTAATGTTCACATTGTGCAGCCTTTTTAACTGCAGAGTGTTTGGGAGAGCAGGGAATTGAATGAGAGAGAGAAAAATGAAAAGATTCTGAAGCATGAAATGAACATTATTAGCAAATCCTGTTTAACCCTCATGTTCTGTTTAAATTTACTTTAAGTTATTTATGTTTGGGGTCCCAGAGATCCCAATTCTGTATGTGTACAAATGATAATATTAATTTTGAAATTGACTTCATCTTTTCTTTTCAAATTCTATAGGTATCTATATGTTCCTCTGACCTTGTCAAATCCTGGTAGGTGGATATTTTTGAAGCCAAATCCATCTGTTTTATCACAAAGTAGGCATGCAGTTTTCAGACATGTGACTATTATTCAACATAATAATGCTGCTTCTGGGTCAGTTTGACCCCAAACACACTGCAGAAAAATAAAAAAAAATAAAAAAATAATAATCCAAATATACAGCTGGCAAGAGTGTACTGCCACAGTACAACATGATCAAACAGGAAACTGACATGTTGCTTCTGAAAGTTCATGCACCCTGAAATTGACCCCATTCTGCCAAATTACTGACAAACACCATCCCCTAGACACAAGGGCGTAGATTTGGCTTGAATGGGGGGGGGGGCGTGAAGCATCTACATGTTTCCATTGATCATGGGATTATTATTGGGGGGGTTACCTCCCCCCATCCCCCCTGGAAACTACGCCCCTGCCTAGACATTTTGTATCAATCAAAAATGATCCCATTTCCTTCTGGTGCTATTGTTAGTGCCTTGCATGAACAACCTCCGAGACACAAGTTCTGGTTCCATGAAAACCAGTAAGTAATCATGGTGAAATAAATAATGGTGAGCACGATTTGGAGGTTGACAGAATCTCCATTGACAGTTAGGATTAAGGTTGGGGTTTGGGCTAGGGGGTAAGTTTAATAAAATATGCATTCATGTTGACTGTAGTACATTTACAACAAAAAATACAACAAATACTCTTTTGGTGCCACTCTGTGGACGTTTCATCTAGAAACTAGAGCTCACACATGCCCATATGTTCAACAACACTTCCCGCTTTGGCCACTGGGTGCAGTGCTTCAAATTTCGGAAAGCACAGACCGATTTTAGCAGCAGAATTTTAGACCTGTCGCCGAATTCACAGTGCAATCAATCTGTACGGCGTTTACACCAATCAGAAAATGTTAGCTCGTGAAAATTCAGTGCATTTAATCATGTTTTAAACTGTATCTGGGGTCATACAGAATGGTGTAAATGGTTAGTATATTGTATATTTGTGCTATAGCAAAAGGACATTGGGGTCTTTCAGACCCCAAACAGAACAGGAGGCTTTAGTCATTAAAACACCATTTTAATTAGGAACAAACCATAATTTCATTCTACCACAAAAGGATCAATGAGAAGCAACCAGCTGTAGACACCTGCTCTCCTTGCTTATGTTTCCTTTAAAGTCAACTTTTTTTCCCCTTCTCTAAATAGAAATTCAATAACCATTCACCTTTGACAGGTGACCTTATGTTCTACTGAAAGGACAGACACAACAAAGTGAAATAATTTGAACTGTTTAATTCCCCATTGAATTCTGGAACATTCTTAGGCTCTTAAGGATCTGGTTTAATGACATGAGAGATAAACAAACAGGGAGAGACCCAGCATGTCTTACCACCTTAAAAAAAAACTCTGATACAACTGAAAATTAACAACTCATAAGAAAATACTTTCTTCAGTAGTTCTAGATTTAGAAGTCACTGTCAGTCTATAGTGGTAGAAAATAAAGCTCTCATTGCATCCTGTTACAGCTTGCATATATCCTTGTGAAAATATACTTTAAAAATAAATAAATATATAAAATAAATTATCTTTAAAAAACTTAAATTAAAGGACCTAAAGAGAAATGTTTTGGAGGAGGTTTATGTCTCCTGCTTGTCCATGCCAGTGTTTGGAAGAGTATTAAATCTCAAAAGCATAAAGCAGAATTCCTTCAGAAGCCTTCTAGAATTTTCAGTAGTAGAGTAGTTGTCTTTCATTCTCTGGCAAGCAGTCCGCCAGTGGAAATTTTGCTCTCTCCTAATCCAAAATCCCCTGTGCCCTACATACAGAAGGTAAATGGATCCAATACAGTGTCAAACTCTTTAGGAACAATCCAGGGTCCAGACATTTGGTTCCAGATGCTCGATGTCTCAAACACTCCATTCAAGGGATTTCCATCTCCTGCAAATGCTCCAACCTTGGCTGCAGAAGAGGGCCTCTCTTCCCCAGGATCCTCTGCTGTCTCGTTGAGACAGGTCTGCCCTGCTGGCAAGGGATTAAGAGCATGCAGGTGCCTTTTATCGGTTTGAGTTTGAGGTCCAGTGGTTTCAGCTGTGACCCAGTATCTCCTTGTAAAGCTCAGGAATGCGCTCTGGATCCACAGGCCGTGGCAAGAAATGTGTGAAGCGCTGGTGCCTCCGAGATCGAGCTCCATCTCGAGATGTTCCGTCTTTGTTGAGGGCTACGTAATAGTGAGATCCTCGCTCGCCGTGCCGATACAGGTTAGAGGAGTAGGTGTTGTACCAGTTTTCCTCAAACTGCTCCCTAAACACACACTCTGCTGTCAGCTTTTCCTAAGAGAAAGACAAGGGAGGTTGGGGTTAACCACATTACATAATAAGTTCAAACAAAAGGATAAACTGTGTCCAAAGTCTATTTGAATTAATGCCATAAATCACTCACTCAATTTAAAAAGGCAGGCTATGAATGAATTGAATTGTAGTATTAATCATACAATGTGCATTTGACCCTTTGTAACAAAGAATTTAGTCTTAAAATGTAGATGCATTTATGCATTGCTAAATAGGAATACTTACAGATCCATACAGTTCACCCTTGCTGTTCATTCCCAGATATAATCCGCTATCCACTCCACGGATGCTCACCATCCCCACAGCGAGGCTAATGAATTCCAATATACCTGTGAGAAAAGCGCAGCTTTTAGATCCCAGTTGAGAGAGCGGGACAAGCAATGTGATATATCACACACATGCACCTGCAATAGTGACATCTAACTGCCTTATACTTAAATCATGACATCTTGTACACTAAATCAATGTCTCTTCTATTATAATGTTATCCTAATACAGTGTGACAGTTACTGTATCACAATAATAATAATAATCACAATATTAATAATTTTAAATTATTTGTTATATAAGCACTACACTAATTAACTAAATGTGCTTGCAATTATGCATTGCTGTTATTATTCGTATTACATCCATGGCAATTAATTAGAGTGAATGGACACTGTACTGTAAAGTGTTGCCTTTACAGTACCAATAAAACAATAATAAATAATACTTACCAAATCTGCTGTGGTCTTTTCTCGTGCCTTGCACCATACCGTCCGGTAATATCTCGAGGTGGTAGCCGGTCCTGCAGTAGAGCTGTCGTCGGCGAAGGATCCCTTTGAGATGCGTCAGGTCCGGTGAAGTGCTGCGCGACAGGCGCTCGGCGGAAACGAGGTGCTCGTTCATCAGAGCACCGGAGTCGCCAGGGAGCGTGAGGACGAAATGAGAACCATGCGCAAAGCTCTCCAAGCCGTGAGAGAAGCTGCCAACCACTTCACCTACTGCACCCATCACCGCCACTCACAAACACCCGCCGGAAGAAAAGTTACCGAGTGGAGAATCCCTGTGGTTTCTCTTTCCCGAGTGTTTTGCGCAGTCACTGGTTGCGGCTTTCCAGTCAGTGCGTGTTTACATATGATTATCTCTCTTCTTTCTCTCTCTCTCTCTCTCTCTCTCTCTCTCTCTCTCTTTGTTTAGCAGATGCTCTCTCGACCTTCCAGGCTACTCCCCTCTGCTCCGGTCCCCTCTGTATCCAACACACTCTCTCTTACGCACTCCAACACACGCTTATGCGGCTTCTCTGGTGCTCTTAGCGTGCTGGATGTGACTGGCTCTGCTCTGAGACACCAGCCTAAATATGCCCCTTATGTAAATGCCCTCTTGACATATGCTAATTGAGCCCTTTATAGATGACAGTTTGAAACATAACTCCTTGATCGTTTGATCCTCTTCTGTCCTCTTTGATGTTCGGTTTCGTCTGCATCCCCGCGTTTATTCCATTGATGGATTATGATAAAAGTGCAGAAAGAAACATTGAAAAGGCACGAGATCAGTGTGGAGATGATGATCTTTGTAAAGTGTAGAAAGAAAAGTGCAGATGAACGGATAAGAGGGATGCGCACTGTGTAACGATCCGTTCTGTTCCCGGGGGTTTACGCGTACTGACGCTCTGGCGAATCTCTAGTGTGAAGCAGGTGGAAGCCAAGGAGGAAAAAAGGGAAAAGAAAGGGGGCGGTGCTGGAGAGAGAAAGAGAGAAAGAGAGGGAGAGAGAATAGTCTTCAAGGTGTGTATACTGTATATTTGTGCGTTATTCTATGAAGTTGATGCCAAAACTGTTCGTGATGTGGGTAATCGACGCATAACCTATGCATGTACTTTTTAATAAACATCAATATTTTAGTTTAAAATGTATATGATAGTATGAGGGAAAGTGTATATTTTAAATGTTATAAGTGTTTCACCATTATTAATCCTTTTTGCATTTACTTATTCATTATAAAACGGTCCTGCAGTGTGACAAATTAATTTTGAAAAGTATAATATTCCATGCAGTCTCTCATTTAAAATGTGGTCATAAAACAGCAAGCATAATAGATGTAAAATAATTAGCTAAATGCTTTTTAAAATACTTTTCACATCACACTACATTCCACACATACAAAACTTTCCTAAAGTATTTCACATCACATAACAATTTTCTTATTTGGTTTATGGCTGGTATCATCATGCTTGGTTTCAAACTTTCCCTTGAATGCAAAACGTTCCACACGTTCCAGGTGTACATTTATGACCATTCAATAAAGTGTGAATGTAACTAGCTAAAAGAAAAAAGACAGTAAAGTCAAATCAACCTGCACATCTGTGCAAACGCCATCAGTGCACTGTCGACTCTGATGTCAGTGCCTTTGAACACTTTCAGCATAACAGGGCTTAAAATGATGTATCAAAGATATCAGAGATCAAAGATGTAAAAGGCAGAGTTAGCGTTTCTTCATTACGCACAAAAGAAAGGGTCATTAACACAAATGAAACTAGACTTGTTTGATGCCAAGTCATTGATACTACGAATGATTTATGTAGAAATTTTCCTGCTAAGCACTTGCCTCTAGTATATTACATGAAAGATTACTCAGTTCTGATATTACCTTTTATTATAGTTTGAAAGTAGGGAACGCACGCAACTGCGCACAAATTGAGACCTAAATTCCTTTTTACATTTATGCATTTGGCAGACGCTTTTATCCAAAGCGACTTACAGTGCACTTGTTACAGGAACAATACCCCTGGAGCAACCTGGAGTTAAGTGTCTTGCTCAAGAACGCAACGGTGGTGGCTGTGGGGATCGAACCAGCAACCTTCTGATTACCAGTTATGTGCTTTAGCCCACTATGCCACCACCCCTCCATATTTTTTATCACTGTATGTGTTTTCCTTATACCTACAGTATGTTTTCAAGAATAGTATAAGAACAATATGTATTAGGTTAATGAATGCAAATAATCACATAACGAAAAAATATATTTTCTAGAAAAACAAAATCATTGTAAAATGTTTCTTATACGCCTTCCTTACTCTTATGCATAATATGTTTCTTAAATTATTTTATTTTTGCTATGTCTCAGGAGGATATGTCACGCGCTCTCAAGGGACACGTTCTTCCACATTTTTCCCCTTAGCTCATTAGTATTTATGATCTCCAAAAAAATACCTTAAACCAAAATCAATGTGGCCGGCTGGATCAATCACTTACAAAAGAGATGTCAGTTATGTGCCAGATTTCGTGGTGACATTGACAGTTTCCTGGGTAAACCTAAAACAAGTCACAGGAGTTTGGAATAATTGCTTGTTTCATAAAAACAACATAAAAGCTATGATCGGACTTTGGAGGCGCACTACAAAGCAGATGTGCACTCTTTATATGACTGTACAGAGCACGTGGCAAAACTATGATTTGCTCAATCACATGGCTACAATAGGTCTTTTGTACATTTGTCAACAGGTCATTGACATTTCTGTCAATTTTGACATTTCTGTATTGATTAGGCTATATCAGTTCGTTACCATCTTTTTCCCCGCATATTTATTCATAGTGCGTAACTATAGTTACTAGGGTGCATTTTTGTAAAGGTGCTGCTCGGTTCAGAGTGAGAGAGCACATCTCGCGATGAATGAATGAGAATTCGGATCTTGCACAAATACTGTCATACCGACAATAATGGCAGCTATGCGCACACTTGGAGTCATTTTTAGGAGTTTGTCGCTGCCGTCGGCTCCACGAAATGCTCTTCTGAGATGTCCGGTGAAGGATAACCGGTCCGCAAGAAGAGGAATAGCAGTTGCTGTTGGCGTCGCGGCTGGAGGAGCGGCTGTTTATTTTTACTATTCACAAATGTTCGGATCTAGAGGAAGGAAAGCCCGGATAAACGGAACGGGCTGTCGGACTCTGCTGCCTTCACTGCCCGCTGTAGCCGCCAAGGAGAAGGTATGACTGTTTGCAATGTTCTCTGTGCCACTTAAGGGGCAGTTCACATCGAATGCGTTCTTCCCCACAAAAAACAGCTACACGTAGCGCCACGAGACGCATTTTTAAGGGGCCGACACGTCTTGTGTCTGCCTGTGCTGTTTTACTATCGTTTAATAATGTAAGCATCCGCTAGACGGACGTCATTGATCGCTGCGCCACGTGTCGCTGTTTGTTTTAGCGTTTCACGAAGGAGCGCCGCGTATTTTAGACGCCAAGTTAAAAAGAACTTCAACTTTAAAAAAAAAAAAAAAATTGCGTTATCGAGACACCTGCGTTCTGCTGTATTCCTGGCGCCGCGTCTATATTTTTATTTATTTTTTTAAATATTTTTTTTAGCGCAAGAAAGCGGTGTGAACGGCCCCTAACAGTGATTCATATTTGATTTTTCCTGGCAAGTGTCCTGGGAGTTTCACTGTCAAGTTTGTGTAACTGCAGAATGTATTGCAAGTGGAGCAGGGATTGCGTACTTCTAAATTTGAACATTCTTTCAAATGAGTTTCGTTCATTATTTTGCACGATTGAATTGCTGATCAGACAGGCAACTATGACAGTGCGCATTTCACAAATACTGTACAAAGCCTGTGATGATGCTGCAGGGAAGAGGGGCGCTCTCCTCAGTGACGGTGCTGAAATGACGCTATCAGATCAGATATCATGGCGTTACGGTTGGTTACATTAGCTATGCACTTATCTGTACTGCAGTCGCCTGTCAAACAGGAACCTATCAGCGTTTAGCTGTCAAATCAAATAACATAAATCGTTGGCACATGCATATAAACGCATATAAAGTTTTGTGTCCCTTTGGCAGTCGGCCAAGTTTGGTTTCCATGAGCTTCCAGACTTTTTAGTCAGACTTTTCCACTTAGTAACTAAATGTCTGTTTGTTTGTTTTTTGTTTTTTTTGATTGGGTGGAAACTTTGCAGTTTAAAAAAGCTCTTTCATTGTGTGTGTGTTTTTACAACATTTACTTAATTTAGCATACTGTGATAAAACAGTAAATAGTTTTCAAATATCTTAAAGTGTTATTCAGTACATTAAATGTTATCTTTACACCACACCACACCACACCACAGAAAATTAAAGTGTGTACAGTAAAAACATCTGAAGCGAAAAAATATTACAGTATATGATACTGTGTTGTAATATAATGACAAGAGAGAACAGTAGTAACCTATTGATTTTTTTTTTTTTTGTCTTTTTTTTTT